>NW_005187402.1:5107251-5212951 GCF_000239375.1 Pundamilia nyererei | reverse complement strand
TACACACATATATGCAGGGTTTTTCCAAGCACAAAATGGGCTTTTGCTGTTCTCATGCTGTCTTCACATGAGTGTGTGATATCTTACTAAACAATGCTGTTTCCAGTCTGTGGCGTTTTCTGTGATTTTATGGCCAACAGCCACACATTTGTGTAAAAGTCTTCTGTAGATTTTATATTATTATATTATTTCTGTATATTTTGCTTTTGAGGGGGAAGACTTTCTGAAGTTTTTTCATAGTTTTTAGACATCGGCTGCTTTTTCATTCATTTTCAGTCCTGTCCTTGTACCTGACCATTTTGTTAAGCTACTTAACAATGACCGACAAGTCATTCAAGCATAAAACAGCCCCCGAACTCAAGAGATGAACCAGTGTTGTGTCTCCACAGAAGACACAGTATCTGTCTGTTTGTTATTAGCAAAAACACATGATTTGGTTCCTTTTCTGTAGTTGGATCTCTAAAAATGCCAAAGATAACACAATGAGACAGGGAAAAAATGCCATTTTTGCACCAACAAGGTGATTCCCGGGGATTTATTAGCTGGAGGCTTGACATGGTGCAGTTTGTAAACTGTAAACTGGACAATTTTCTTCAAAAAAGCACAGAAAAAGAAGTGGCAGACCAAAGAACATATCAGATGGACAACATCTGAAAGTCTTGTCCTTAAGTAATAGAAAAAGAATTCAGCAAAGACCAGGACTGAGAGCTGTATCTGACCCTTCTTGGGGGGTTTCACCCAGTGATGTTGGACAGCTTGTCAAGTTTATGTAATTATGAATGCAGAAAAGTACAGTTAGATTTTGATCCACGATGCAGTGCCGTCTGAAAAAAGCTTGCTGTGGCAGAATGCAGCTGTAGCTTTTATTCTGATATATAATTAATAATTAATACTTGTATAATAAATTTCAACACTTTCTTCTTTTTGAAGCAAGAGTAAAGTAAATAATTGTTTTAGTTACTTCAGTAAGAGCTACCTTGTCAGTGGCTACTGGGTGAATTAGAGTACAATAGTGTAGATGGGGAGTGAACAGGCTCCGGTTTGCACAGATTTGCTCTAAACCTTCACGTTTCCTCCAACGTTGTTTCTCAATAAACACCTTCCCCGTAGCTCAGTGAGCACCACCCTTAATTTCTGATAAACTGTGACATGTCTGCATGAAGTCGTACATCGTATCAAGTCGGTGAAGACATCAGCAGCTGAACTCTTTTGGCTAGTCTTCATTACTGACCGGATCTTGTTTGCTCCCGTTTGCTCTACCTCCCTCCCTCTGCATCTCCACGGACAGATGCTCTATTCCCTCTCCCTCTCTCTCTCCCTCTTCTGCATTCTCCCCAAGAGTCAGTCTTTGTAAAAATTATTGTAGTTGAATCTGTCTCATTGTGTCGAAACAGGTGATATGATATCACTTCCTATGATTTATTTACGCTCATCATTTATTCATACGCTCCTGCCGTCTTTGCTCATTTGCTCGTGCTGTAATATCCTCTGCTCGAAAAAGTTAGACAGCAAGTTTTAGCACGAGCCGTAAAATGTGAAGTGTGATTTTATTACCGTGTGGCACAGAGCGTTCGATTTTACAACGGATCAAACAAACACGGGACACACGAGGCCCTCATTGCAAATTATTCGAGAGAAAAAGGCAATGGCTATGGATCATCTTTTTAATGCATTTGAACTTCCCGAGCTCTGACTGCGAGCGTGACTTCTATTCTACCTGTCATTACATTAGCCACACAGCTCTCCATCTCTGCATGGAGATAGCGCTGCCTCATTCTTTAAATCCCTAATGCTCTCTTTCCTAATCTTCGTTTTCACGATTGTTTTCACGGCCCGTTCAGAATGAGTGAGGTGACGTTGGGAGGATTTTCTACAATTCCTGGGTTGCCGTGGTAGCCAGGCTCAGGTGGTGCTTGAGTAAATTGAAACAGCGTGAGGGATAAGCTGGAGTGTGTGCGCGTGTGTACAGGTGTGTGTGTGTGTGTGTGTGCGTGAGGGAGAGAGAGGAAAAGACAGGGAGACAGAGGCTGCTTGAGGATTTGCTGAATCTGCGCACTACTGAGATAAGAGAGCGTAGCCCCACTCACGGTAGGTTACCGCGGTCTTCCAGCTAATATACTGCAGCACTGTGTGTGTGTTTGTGCATAGGTGTACTACAGAATATGTGAGTGTAATCTGTGTTTGTCCTGTTGCAGATTCATGCCCCGTGTTGTGCAGCGGTAACGGCATGTATGAGAAAGGAAGGTGCGTGTGCCTGGAAGGGTGGAAGGGGGCAGAGTGCAACGTGGAGGAAGGTCAGTGCATCGATCCCACCTGCTCCAACCACGGCACCTGCATCCAGGGCATCTGCATATGCAGTCCGGCCTACAAGGGTGTTAATTGTGAACAAGGTAAGAACTGTTGTTTACACTGCTAAAAAGAAGAAGAAGAAAGGGCTCCACTTGCACACAAATGACTTTGCTCTTTTTATTAAAAGCAAGAATTGAATTTAACACCACCCTAATCAATATTTTTATATTGAGCAAGGATCAAATGACTTTGTGTGATACTAAAGGGATCCCACAGACTGACGGACCATGAGAGTCTCTGCAGAGCATTTTACCCTCGTCAGTTTTCACTTTTACATCCCCAAATTGCAAATTTCCTTTCCCGGATGAACTTCATACAGCCTTTGTCCTCGCCCACACTGCAGCTGGAGCAGCCAGCTGTTTTTTACCTGCTGCACCACATGGCAGGCAGACAAAGTTAGAAACATGATAGTGAACTTAATTTTGTTGCGTCTCCTGCCCTGACCCCATCGGGCTGCAGCAGAAGGATGCCCCTCGCTGGTTCTTCCTGTTATGAGTTTTTCTTCTCACTGTCACCGAGCTTGCTCGTAGCAGGTCATCAGATTGTTGGGGCTTACTCTATATAATTGCAGAGTCCTTAACTTTCACTATAAAACACCTTGAGGTGACAGTTGTTGTGATTTAGCACAATATAATAATTTTATAAATGGCTCACATCTTTTAAAAATCAACATTTTTGTAACCTGAAGTCAGACCTGAACCGTGAATTAGTGACTATTTTGTTTCCATCTTCATCTTCTGAACATTTTTTCCCAGTTGGGAAAATCACATTGAAAAATACTTATTCTTCTTTTATCCTTTCTTTTCCTTTTATTTCAACAAACCAAAGTAAGAATCTCGTGAAATGTAAGCAAATGTCAACAATGTTATTGAGAGATCAAACTGTAAAGCACGATGAGAAGTCTAGCTTTAGAACTTCAAAACACGTTCATGCGGCTCGGAAAGACCAAGAAAAAAGAAATGTTGTTGAACAGTAACTATTTGTAACACTGGCAAAGTAAATAATGTCTTAGACATTCAAATACTGTCTGAGAGTGTCGCATTCACAAAGAGACAGTCTGAACAAAAGCTGATGGAGACGTAAACACCTTTACTAATGCTACAACTACTGCTCTACTACCACTACTAATAATATTTATGTTAATAGGAAAATTGCAGACATTTAATTCTAAACATGTAGACTAAAGCTTTAGCTGTTTTGACATAATATATTTTAATAAGTGACCTTTTCACTTTTCAAACCAGAAGACAAAACGAGTTTCAAACATTATAGAATCGTGATCACATTTCACTTTTTAATGTTTCACATAATAAACCCACATTCAAGAAAAACCTCCTTCCAAATATCCCAGTTTTGGCTTATCTAAAAACTGTAGCAGCAGACAGGTCCGATGGTCCTTGTCATACATGCATCTTTCAGGACAGGCTGCTCAGGCCTTGCTTTTTCTTTTTCTCCTTCTTTTTTTCTCTTTTGAAACAATCATCACACCTCCAGGCTAAATGTGTTTCCTCATAAAGAGAAATGGGGGGTGTGGCAGTAAACAGATTGAAGATACTCAGCATGCAAATGTCAGTTTAGTATCATTGTGATTCTGTGTATAATATACGCAGAGTGGCAAGAAAGAATTTGGCCTGTGCGCGTTTCATGGAGAGGGTAAGAACATCTATTCAGACTGACTTAAGCAGGAAAAACAGTCACTAAACCTTCGCTATCGGTTAGGCTTTCCTGGAAGCAACAAATGGCATTCTCGGCATAGCAGGAAAAAGACCTGTGAGCAAAGGAAGTAAAAAACAATGACAGTACAATTGATTCGAGTCTCAGGTAGTTAAGGCAGCTTGCAGCTGTGGAGTAAAACAAGCCTTGGGCGTTTGCCACATCCCCTTCATTGTAAAACCATCCAATAAATTACCAAAAAACAAACAAAGCTGCAATATTTGAAAACAATTATGACGTTACACCTGACAGAAACACCGATGGCACAGCTGTCCTAAAGACCTCCGCTGCTGCCTTCTCTGTCTCGGCCTGCAGAGACTGAATCACGTGTTTGACCTTGAGCGGCGAAGCTGAGCTGAGCCGAGTTTAGCCGAACTTTGCTGAGCTTTGGCTCGGTGCTCAGGGCTGTAATTACACACACTAACACAGCGTAGCATGGACCACCGTGACACACATACACACACACACAGCCGCACACCAACCAACCCATTTCACCCCTTATCAAAGCCTCGGCTCTAAGTGTCCTATGAAGTGTAATGTTGTGGAACAGATACAGGGATTGTATCTGGGGTGGTTAACTCCTGGATGGGATGCAAAGAACACTGCTTTCATACTCGGTGAACTGATAATTATAACGAGACAGGCTCTCGCCGCCCCCCCTCCCCTTCGCTCCTTCCTTTCACCTCTGACTCAGCCGTGCTTTTATATTCCACCCTCCCCTCCGTCCGCAGTGGACTGTGTAGACCCTCAGTGCAGCGGGCACGGCGTGTGCGTGCGTGGGGAGTGTGTGTGCTCGGCGGGCTGGGCGGGAGTGAGCTGCGATGACCCGCTGCCAGCCTGTCAGGAGCAGTGTTCGGGACATGGCACCTATCTCCCAGAGTCAGACACCTGCACCTGCCAGCCCAACTGGACGGGACCAGACTGCTACACCGGTAAGAGCTGAGGATTATTGTTCACACACAGGAAAAAAGAAAACAACCAAAACAAAAAAAAACCACTGAAAATTGAAAGTGCACATCGCTAGGTTGCCAGTGCTCTGGTAGCACGCATGGTCTTGCCAGATACTATTTTCTGGGGATTTGATAGACATGAGAGAAATGTGGATTGGAGCCACACTGTGAGCTGTGTGTATGCGCCTCCACATGCGTGTGTGTTCGCATGGGCGTTTTGTGCACTCACTCTTCATGCTAGTCGTAAATGAGATTTCCTCTCATGAATCTTTGAGCGCAGCAGCTATGCCGCAACACACATGCTCATGCGCGTACAAACACACAGGCGCTCGGACGCTCGCATTCCCTTTTAGCTAAATGAGGAAAGAAAATTACAGTGAGAAAAATGTGTTTTTTAAAAGACTTCTTTTCTCATTTTTGCTGCAAGGGCTGTTAGAGATCGCAACTCTGAGGAGCATTCAGCTTGGCATTTAAAAGCTCGCCAACATTTATAACATACCTGAGCACAAGATGTTAGTTAGTGAGTGTTTGTTAAATATAAAAAGCCTTGATAGATCTGAAAGGACTTTTATTCTGCTTGCTTGCAAAGACAGCAGTTCTTTACCGATTATGAAGGAAAAAGACTAGAACAAGGCGAGCCAAGCAAGTCTACTGCGGTGTCTAAACATAGGTTACAGCGTGGCGTGGAACACAGTGGGGGGGGGAGAGAAGTTTCCTCGTCCTTGCAGTGTGAGCTGACAGAGAGGAAAATAGCCATTTTAAGGTTGGCTTTTCTCTGGTTCCACCAGACTAACTTAATGCTGGCGTTGGGAAGAATCCTCCTTGCCATGCACACCGATGATTTGCAAGCAATTGGCATTAGCACCTGCTTTCAGGTGTGTGCATGCCTTATTATAGTGATATAGCCCATGATAATGATAGACCGTGGCTGAATATCTGAGATATGAGCGGCCTCCCTCTACCTGCCGGGCTTTTAATCAAAAGGACCCAGCAATTCTATGTCCTGGTCTTGTTGAGGCATAGCTAAGTTAATGTAATTCTAATAGAGAGCCTAAAAAAACCTCTCCAACTTTAATCCACTTTTTCCTCCCTCTCCATGCTATGTATATTTAAATTGAAATAACTTTTTACTGCAGCTGGATAAGTAGTCTTTGTGTGCCTCCAGCACTTTGCTCTCTTTACTGATGGATGAGGCTTTGCCTCTGCAGAGGGAGAGAGCGAGGGAGAGCTGGATGCAGAGGCGAAGTACAGAGAAAAGGAAATAGACAAAAACAGGAGGAAAGAATTTTAAATGCACGTTGCAAGACAGAGGGGAAGAAAGTTACGGAGAAAAGAGAAAGTTAACAGAGAAGATGATGGAAAATGAAGAAAGAGGAAAAAGAGGTATTAACATACCCAACATATCTGATCAAAATGTCAGAAAAGAATAATAGAGCCGAATTGAAATCCCTGTAGTTTAAATATGCGGTGCAAATACGAATCATTTGGCTGTTATGAGTGTATTCACTCTTCTCCTCCTTCAGGGAGCTCAGCTATTAGAGGTGGGAAGATTGTGTATTGTGAGAACGTAGACTCTTTAGTCTCTGAGGTTATCTTTTTCTATCGCTTGTTATTTTTTTTCTCACCTGTATCCAGTGGCTCACCCCCAACTCTTTGAAACTTCTTTCTGCTCTCCCGGTGCCTCTTTTACATTTTTCCCCTCTTCCACCGCTCAATTCCTCCATCTGTTCCACTCCCTCTCATTCCCTTCCCCTCTCACACTTAAATGCTTTTTTTTCTCACGCATATCTCCACCCACCTGTTCGGCAGAGCTGTGCCCGGTGCCATGTGGCAGCCACGGCGTTTGCTCAGAAGGCCAGTGCCAGTGCGAGGAGGGTTGGATTGGTGCTGCATGCGACCAGAGAGCATGCCATCCTCGCTGCGAAGAGCACGGCCAGTGCCACGATGGGACCTGCGTGTGCCAACCTGGCTGGGAGGGAGAGCACTGTAACATTGGTGAGCGGTGCCCGAGTCCACGTGGGAGTGTTCGGTTGTCTTGTGATATTTTGATGAGTATGATTAATGCGTTTACAAAAAAAAAGAGGTGTTGTTGTTGTTCTTTGGATGTTTTCCATTTACAATCATTCTGGTTTTTGGTATTTGTCCCCGCAGTTACTCATGATTTGGATGTCGTAGTGAAAGGTAATTTATTTTTACTCAGGTGATAAATTTCACATTGTGCTCCTCCAGCGTCCTCACAAGCGCTAAAACTCTGTGTCTGTGTGCACGAACACGTGGGACACACCTTTTCAGATGGCTGCCCGGGGTTGTGCAGCGGGCATGGGCGCTGTACCCTGGAGCAGAGCGGCTGGCGTTGCGTCTGCCAGGCTGGATGGAGTGGGCCTGGATGCAGCGTTGTCATGGAAACTGACTGCAGTGATGGAACAGACAACGACGGAGGTGAAATTCTACCATCTTCTGTCATTTTCCATCTCTTTACCTCTTTCTTTTCTGTCTTTCGGGCAGATTGTCCCTTCTACCCTGTTACTTCTTGTTCAGTTTCCATCTAAACAAAAAAAGAAAAAATCAGCCTCATTGTTCCTCCCCTTCATCGCACTGTGCTGTCCCAGTCCTGCTGAGACTCCCGAAGAGTCCTGCTGGACATTATTATACTGAATACGTATTTGTGTGTGTATGCCTCTTCATTTTGTGCGAGTGTGTTTGTCTGCTTTTCCTCTTATCACAGCTAAATGTCTAATATGCATACCACCTGCTAGGATAAAAGGCACTCAGAGAAAATTTCCCAAGTCCAAATACAGCAAACCATGCATAATAGATTTCTGCTTCTTTTTTGCTTATGGTTGTCAGGTGTCTGGTGGCAGGTGAGAGGTTTGTGTCTCAAGGCCATGTAGTTGTGTTTTCCTAGCTGAAGAAAGGAACATTTCAGCGATGGCAGGATCTCTACTCATTACAATCATTCCGTCGCCATATCGGTCCCATCTGCAGCTCTTTTACAAAATAAAAAAGGTAGTTGTAAGGATGTAGTGCACTATTGCATTGCTTTCAACTGTGCCCATTCGCTTTGAAACTCTATCAAATATCCATTATGGGCATGGCTGTTAAGCCGGGGATGTAATCCATCATTGCAAACAAGGTAGTGTTGCTTTTGTTTGGAGGAAAACCCTTTTTCCCTTTTTTTTGTTTGTGGCTCCAAGTTTTTTGATGAGAGTTGTTTGAATCAGCCACAAGAAACCACAAACACATACATATTTTCTCTGGTTTCTGGTTGCACAGGTTTCTTTTTAGGTAGCTACAAAGCAACTCTTTTTGTCCGTCTCCACATTGTTTACACAAACTGCATGATTGACTCAGCGACACTTCACAAAATCGGCGCTGATGGCTGTTCAGCACATGAATTACAGGTCCTTATTTTGGATTATAACGTCAGAGCCCGGGCAATAAAAAATGTTTTGTAGACTGTAAAATAAGGGCTGAATAGAGGAAAGGAGTCCTAGCAGGACTGTGCCTTGGCAGCGGTGTGGTTATGCTTCAGTATTGTATCGATGGATTATGTCTTTTTGTTCGGTCTATTTTTGTGTGTGCGTGTGTTCATTTGTGGTTTTTAAGGAATAAAGGACTGTTGTAGTGATGAATAGCATTAACTGTTTATTCAGTTACACATTTCTTCATTTAATGGTGCACTTTCACCATTTTTTTGCATAAATGTCAGCATACTGCTTAAGGGAATACTATCCACCCTGGGAAAAATACAGTGTCTTCTGTGGTACTGAGGGAGTTTTGTCAGATCTGTAAGAAATGATGACATCAGGAGTTATCTCAGCTAGCTACAAAGTTAGATAAAACAAAGTATTAGAATTTGAAGACATAAGATTAACTTATCGAGCTAGTCTTGGAGCTTTTCCCGGCTTAAGTTTGGGTAGACACTGAGTGCATTGGCAGGCCATCACGGGGCTATATGTTAAGGTTGAAACAATTAAGTGTCTGCTGTTATAAGGAGATCTGACATCCTGGATTCTTGTTGTCTGACACTCTGACAGCCTCGTGTCTGGTTTTCTGGCATGATGCTGGAAGGAGCCAGCCAGCAAACACTCCAGGAAGTCACTGCCCTGCCAAGAAATAGTTTGACCCACAACCTGCCCTGCCATCCCCATAAAACTGCAAACTGTTGTTATGGTTTTTGTTTGGATGAGGAAAGAAAATATGATTTTTAATTTGTAATCTTTAAAGCTGCTTATTGGTTTTAATACCTTTGAACAAAGCCAGCTCGACTGTTTTCCTGATGCATCCACTTTTAGGCTAATCAGTTGCTGGCAGTAAACATATTCTGAACAGAGTGGTATCTAGATTTTCTCATCTGACTCTCAGCGAGAAATTACATTTTCTAAAATTTCAAACTGTTCCTGTAAAACCAGGGTTTTAAACATAGGGCCTGTGGCCCGGAATCAACCCTGCAAAGACTCCAATCCAACACGCTTTGAGAAACGTGAAGGACATTTGGTACCTACTGCGTTCTCATAAGTTTTACAACTACACCAAAATTATTAAATAACAGATGAGCAATCACATGTCAGAAAAGCTTCAGGTTTTTTCTCTATCTGCACATATTTCTGTCAGGTTCACAGTAAAGAAAAAGAAAAATAGGACATTTTCTATTAATTAATTAAAAAATTTCTGCTTTATACTGTAATTACAGGACAGTCTGGGCAGTGAGCTACCAGAACTTCTCTGCAATTTTACACATTTAATTTTTAAAATTTAAGCCCAAAGAATTGTACTGACAGATTTCTTTAATTTACTACTGCAGAATTACTTAATGCTAACATAGAAAAACTGAGATGCATTATTAATTTGCACTTCATTTTCTTATATTGAGATCTCAGGGATTAAATGTGCAGTTAAACTTCTTTGCACCCACAGAAAAGGGAGTTTCACTGGTCCGTCCCACTTAAGATCAAAGTGGGCTGAATGTATCTCACAATGTAAAATTTGTTTGATTCCTTGATGTAAAAGACACTGTTCCCAGCACTTCACTTCTTTCACCTTGTGTCAGGTTACAGCTTTAGTCCAGAATGGATTCAATTCATTTTTCAGCTGTAAATCCTTTTCTTTGAGATTCTTGTAAATTTATAAAAACAAAAAAACAAAAATATGACATGTACATAAGTACTCACAGCCTTTGCTCCCTACTTCGGTGAAGCACCTTCAGCAGCACCTTATACCCTCTTTTCAAGTCTGATGCCGCAAGCTTGGCATACCTATTTTTGGGCAGTTTCACTCATTCTTCTTTGCAAAACCTCTCAAGCTCCATCAGTCTGGATGGAGAGCGACACTCGAGGAGGTTCACAGAGCGGTCCCAAAGCTGGTTCTTTGTTATCTTGGCTGTGTACTCCAGAGCACTCTGGAGCAGATTATCATCAGGGATGTCTCTGTATGTTGCTGCATTCATCTTTCACTCGACCCTGACTAGACTAACAATTCCTGCTGCCCCACAGCATAATGCTGCCACCACCGTGCTTCCTATAGGGATGGCATTGCCCATATGAGAAGCGGTGCCTGGGTTCCTCCAGACATGATGTCTTGCATTCAGGTCAAAGAGTTCAAATTTTGTTTTATTAGAGCAGAAAATTTTATTTCTCATTGTCTGGGAGTCCTTCAGGTGACTTCTGGTAAACTCCAGGTGGGCTGTCATGAGCCTTTTACTGAGTGGCTTTCCTCTGGCCACTCTATCATGCAGGTCTGATTGTTAAAGTGCTGCAGAAAAGGTTGGCTTCCCGTCTCCATAGATCAACACTGACGTTCTGTCAGAGCGACCATTGGATCACTTTCTCAGTCACTCATGTTTGCCAGGCGGCTGTTCAAGAAGTCCTGGTGGTTCCCATTTACAGCTGAGGATTTATGAAGTCCACTGTGCTCATTGGGACTTTCAATGCTGCAGGAGTTTTTCTGTACCTTCCCCAGATCTGTGCCTCAATACTGTTCTATCTCAGAGGTCTGTAGACAGTTTCTTGGACTTCATGGCTTGGTTTGAGTTTAGCACAGGTGGACTGAGTGATCGGTCAAGTGGTCAAAACATCTGACAGATGATTGGTGGAAACAAGATGCACCTGAGCTCAATTTTCAATGTAACGGAAAAGACTGAATATTTATGCACATGTTAAATTTTAATTTGTTTTTATTTCGAATGAATTTTAAGCTGAAATTTAGCTGTTGCTAAGTTGGCTCTTTTTTCTTTGGGGCAGGTAACCATATCATAATGGCAACGAGTTGTGATGAGGTATCAGCTAGCAGCTAATTAGCACTAAGTAACACGCCAAAATATCAAAATTTCCCTGAGCAAACTTCTTGGTCTGTTTGTACAATTATTAGCACATTTTTGTAGAAGGCTGTAAACATGCTTTTTTCTGCTTTGAAGTCGGACATTTTAACAAGGGAGACTATTTGCTTTTGGAGCCAGCCTCAATTTGAGGGACTGCAGATTTTGGCACGTTCGTGTCGCCTTCATTTTCCAGCTCCTTGGGGTGCAGTTTGAGCTCATCCCACATGAGACTAAAAGACAGGATTTGATTTAATATATTTTTTTCTTTGTGAAAGAGTAGGTTAAGTAGAGGTTGATGTAGCGAGCAGATGGAAGCCAGACAAAAAAAAGATGCAGTGAATACACTCTATGGCAATATATGCAAAATGGGATCACTGTAAACACATACTGCATTAAAATACCATATGAATATTAATCTTCAAATGTCTAAATGTCTGTACTGAAGTTGTGAAAGTGTTCACTTTACTTGTGCTTATGCCAAAGAAGTGCTTGCTGACAACGCCTCATGCAGTCGGTTCCTACTTCTCTTACCTTGCAGTACTTCCACCTCTCTGCGCAGCTTTTCAAATGCCATAATTTCCAGCCGCACAATTCAGCCATCGCTCTTAATTGGCAGATATATGGTAGGCTCTCATAGCCTTCTCTCGACGCAATCTTTTTGTCTCTGAAGATAGACAGAGATGGAATGATGCTATCACAAGTAATCAGAGAATAAAGAAGAACGTTGAAGAGAGAGTTTCAATTATTCTGCCTGGATGGGAGCGAAGAAAAAGATGTATTGTGCTTTCTGTTGAAGAAAAAAATAGAAAAAGAGCATTTATTCTGCACATCTGAGCAGTAAAATCACATGCACATACATATTTATATGTATTACACGTGTTCCAAATTTCCATTTTTACTGTTCGTCTTTGTGCGCAGCGTTTAAGAGCCGCGCCTCCCTAATAAGCTACAAACTTGTCTGTTCCTTGAATGATATTTCAAATTCAATTAATAATGTGCTTTCAAGTTCAGATAGTGAATCTTATGGAATTCAGCCATTGTACTGAGTTATCTTTGCAGGGGGAGGTTATAATAGAATATTGTTGGCCTTTAGCTCCCTGCTCTGTGGTCAGATGCATTTAAATGTCAGCACTGTTTCCTGCCTTTTCAGAAACAGGCTTGAAATAGGAAACA
This sequence comes from Pundamilia nyererei, assembly GCF_000239375.1. Classification (NCBI taxonomy): domain Eukaryota; kingdom Metazoa; phylum Chordata; class Actinopteri; order Cichliformes; family Cichlidae; genus Pundamilia; species Pundamilia nyererei. The sequence goes on along the minus strand of NW_005187402.1, from coordinate 5,200,450 downwards.
CAAATGCCAGCCTGGGTCCTATTACCTGCCGCCCTGCTTTGTATCCGTGGCTCATTGTTTATGCCAGCCTTTTATGGATCACATTCAAATAATGCTGGCGATTCAAGTCTGATTTATAGCAATAGATGCTATAATTGTACTCTGATGGCCCCTAATAAATTTCATTTGATTGATTCTTGTGATAACGATGATGCATGCATAGTTCGTTATTGCAGATCGCATTACTCCGAAAGAGTTTCTCACTGGCCGGCACTGCAAGTATCATTTATTTGATATTATGTCTGAGGTTTTATTGGGTCTGCTTCTAGTCTTTTACTGAAGGTGCATAGAGTACCTTGGCCTTGGTCCTCTTAACCTTATAGCCACTTACAAATATTAAAGCCTGTGTTAATTATGCATTCTAAGGTGAAGTAGTAAATTTAATTCCCCTCTAAACCACCTCTTCTGTGGTGCTTGTTTGAAAATGCGTGCCTTTTTGCTGCTGTTGGTCTTCTCTTTTGTACAATTTTAACCTCCTGTGCGTTTCAGATGGCCTGTTGGACTGCGTAGATCCCGATTGCTGCGAGCAGCTGAGCTGTGGCTCTGACCCCCTGTGCCAGGGTTCGGCCGACCCGTTGGCCCTGCTGCAGCAGGGCTCGCTTCCCCTCACCACACCCCATTCTCCCACCAGCACGCACACTCACAGCTTCTACCACCGCATCCGCTTCCTTCTTGGCAAGGCGGCCACACACACTCTCCCTGGAGACGTGCCCTTTGATACCAGGTATGCGCTTATTTACTCTTTGTGCCGTATTCTTATATGTAGTCTAGTATTTGTGTTTGCGCATCCATGCTCTCGAGTTGTTCGACTGCACGGTGCGCTGAACGACCTCAGGAGTAGACGATGGACAAATACATCCATTTTAATGACTTGCAACGTCCACTGGATGTCATTTGTTTAATGAGGATTTGTGTTTGCATGTGAATGGGGCATGTCGTGTGTTCAAGCGCCTGCACGTACATCTGTTACCCTGAAGATCGGCAGTCACACGACAGCACATTGTTCCTTCTTCCAGGATCCGTGTCAGAATCCAGCTACAGAGTGTTTGTTTGGTACATATTAATGCTTTATGTGTCATTCAGTTACACCAGTCGTAAAGGTGTCACCATAAATTTTTCAGCACCCTCTGACTGCTGTCTAAGAGCGCAAATCCATCTCAGCGACATTATGATGACCTAGAAAATTTGGTTTGGAAAACAAAAGGGGATACCACTCTGAAAAATGGCAAAGTGCTTCTTTTTTTCCCCGACCCGTTGGTTCACTTGTAGAATAAACAAATAAATTAATTATGTGGCATTTTTTTCTGAGGGGAAATCGATTGCAGCTTTCAGGACAGGAGTAACAAACGGGACTACGCAGTCACCCGGAGAACACCTCACCATCCTTCATTTATCCTTTTTTCCGGAGTAACAGATTGACTCCATCGTGAATGTGTGCGTATGTGTGTGCGTGTGCAACGCATGTGTCGGCCTAAATCTGTCTTTATTGCACCGGGGCAGCTGTTAGTCCAGGTTCAAGCAGTGTAATCTATTCTTTACCTGCAAAATCAAGATGAATATTTTCAAATGGGAGAGATGCTTCTCATCATTTAGGGCCTTTTTAAAGAACAACCTGGCCTGCTTTGTTTTTTTCTTGGTTTTTTTGCTGCAGGTAGTGCTGTCACTGTAATATAAAAATGATGTGGAAGTTTTGGTCTCTTTATGACAAGGTGTTGAAAGGTTTTACTGTGGGTGAAGCTATATTTGTGATCCTTGTATCCTGGCAGTCTCTGGCAGACTTTTTTCTGTGCGGAAAAATGGAATTGTACTGAGAAGAATAAACTCAGCTGCTTTTTTATTCGCACAAGGTCATCTGGCAAGTGCATCACAATGTGCCTCTCTCTTCAAACAGTGATTATGTTCTCCATCACTGTAAACCTGTCATCTCTCCCTCTCTTTGTTTATCTCCATCTCTTTTTTCCCTCTCCCTCTCTCTCTCTCGTCTTTGTTTTGGCAGTCGGGTAGCTGTGATCCGAGGTAGCGTTGTGCTGCAGGATGGCTCTCCTCTCGTTGGAGTCAACATCTCTTTTCCGCAGCACCCCGAGTATGGTTACACCATAAGTAGGCAGGATGGAAGGTACAAATTTAGGCACAAGAGACACACAAAAAACTACATTTCTAATTCCTTTTCTCCTCCAAACTTAGTTGCTCCTCATTTCTCTCCAGCTTTGACCTGGTGACCTTGGGCGCCATGTCTATGACCTTGATGTTCCAGCGTCCACCCTTCCTCCCTCAAACACGAACCATCTGGTCCCCAAATAACAACTTCCTGGTTCTAGATCAGGTGACAATGTCCAGGGAGGAACCTCAAGCTCCTAAATGTGACATCAGGAGCGTTCTGAGTCCCTATCCTCTCGTCCTGCCCTACCCACTTTCCAGATACACCGCATCGTGTGCAGAGAAGGGGCCAGCCATACCTGAGCTACAGGTAAAATCCCTGTTGACAGACGTAATCACTGTTCTCAAACACAAGCCCACGACTATGGTAGCTATGTGATGGTGCTGATTTCCTGATATCTTTTCTCACCTAATTAACTGAACATAATTGCCTGGATTTAGGCATAAAGAAATAAAAATAGCAAGAGTAACGAAGCATTTAATGTGTGCGTGTGAGTGTCAGCGAGAATGAAGCTTACATAAACTTTGTAACAGCTCAGCAACAAACCAACCTGGCCTCACAGGATTGAGACAAACAGGATTGTGCAAATTTAGCTCGATTCATATTTGCATCATGCAAACACCAAATGAACAAAATGCAAATGTGTGCTACATCCATACACTTCCCCACCACAAAAGCAAATTAAGTACCTGAAAATCAGATGTGAAGGTCATTCAGATGGTTACATATTTACTTCACAATGTAGCGCCAAAGATTGGGTTTTTTTGTTGTTCACAGAGAGCAGGACCTCACCCTGTGACTTTTTTTTCTCTCTCACTACATTTGTTTTTTGTGGTTTTTTGGTAGATTAAAAGCACAAAGCACATTATTCCTTTTCGCTCTCGCTTGAAAATATCATCATTCAAGGCCACAGATACACTATCTGCACTTTGTATCAACAGAACATCAAAATGAATGAAGGGACATTTTTTATCTTAGCTCACACAAGCATCGGGTAAATAAATGGAAAGAACAGCACTGACAGTTCGTACATGTAACATGTTCATTGACTATAGTGAACACAGGCAGCTGGTTAAATGAAAAACTTTATGAATAGAGTAATACAGTATATACTGGATATACAGTGCTGTGCAAAAGTCTTGGGTCACCCCTCATTTATCTATATCTTACTAGGAAAACCGGAAATGCATCCAGCAACTTACTGAAACATGTGCAAGCATACTTGTCGGTGTATGTTTGTATTATCTTTGACGTTTGCTTCCAAGAAGCCAGGCTATCAAGAAGTCATTCGTACAGAAAGGGTAAAGAATGCTGAAATACACAAGAACTGGACTAAAGATTGGCCTACAGGCTCTACCATGGTGGCTGTGGGGCTGCATTTTAGCCAGTGGTGTTGGAGATATTTAAAAATTGATGGGATTATCAACAGAAAACAACCTTCAGATTTTTATTCGCCGTGGAATACCCTATAGAAGATGTCTGAGCTCCATTTTTCAGCACGAGAACAGTCCCGAACACGCTAGCAGTGCAGTAAAAGCATATCTAGGTAGAAAACACCTACATAATGGAACACTATCCATCATGGATTGGCCTCCCCAGAGCCCAGATAACAATATTATTGACACAGTGTGGGATCACCTTGACAGAGAACAGCTCAAAAGTCAGCCAGCATCCAAAGATGAATGTTTTTTGTTTGTTTATTAAGTCGCTGACCTATAAAACACCGAGGCACAGACAGCACAACCAATTTTAAATGGTAGCTTTTAGTCCTTTGTTACTGTCATGTGAAAACTGATGGAATTATGAACGCGGAAAAGTGCCATCAGATTTTTATCCACCATCTGGCAAGCATCAGCTGGTACGGATCAACATGACAGTGATGCCAAACACACTTCCAGTGCAGTAAAACCATATTCGGATGGAAAAACACAACATCAGTCATGGATTGGCCTCCCCTGGGCCCAGATCTCAGTATTATTGACACAGTGTAGGATCGTCTTGACAGAGAACAGAACAAAAGGCAGCAACATCCAGAGAAGAGCTTTAAATGTCCTTCAAGAAGCCTGGAGAAGAAATGACAAGAAAGCATCGGTTTTTGCCTTATATACTATATTTAATATATTTAATGCATATAATTGCATGTTTCAATAAATCACTGCACTTACTTCCCATTTTCCATCCATGACTCAAGACTTTAATACTTTTTCTATTTTCTACAGATATCATTGTGGTGCAGACTTCATTTCATGTATTAAAAAAGATAAGAAAACATTGACACGTACTCTGTGTACTTACTGCACCCTACTGTTGCAGCTATTTTCTTCTGTACCTGCCAATAACACTTATTACTCTAGCTCATTATACAAATACAAAGTCATGATAAAACACCTTTCTTTCCTATATTACTCTGTCACTCTCTTTCATTTCTCATTTATGCTCTCACCATCACCTGTATTTCTCACTCTGCTCCTCTGCTTATTCTCCCCAGGCAGTGCAGGAAGACGTTTCAATCCCAGGAGCCTTTGTGAAGCTGAGCTACTTGAGCACTCGTGCTGCTGGCTACCTCTCTCTCCTGCGAATCCTCCTCACTCCTCCCTCCCCATCATCCCCTGTCTCCCCGCTGGGCGGTCTGTCCAAGGTTCATGTCCGCGCCTCAGTCCAAGGGAGGTTATACCAGCGGTGGTATCCTGCCGGGCCTGGTCTGGTCCACAGGCTGGTCTGGAACAAGACGGATGTTTATGGTCAGGAGGTCTGGGGTCTCACTTATGCAACTGGTAGGTAAAATATGAAATTATTCATTAATGTCTTTTTTCACATTTGGCAACAAACATTTAACTTTCATGCCAAATACCACAAAAGAAAGAAGGTAAGATAACTTGTGGATCAAGAAAAGGACTACAAACTATTGATTTGTTCTTAGCCATGGGAGAGTCTGTTAAAAGCACAGATAAAAATCCAACTCATCCCAGATAAATTAAAACCAGCAGCAGTCCTGAGTGCCATGCGAAAGGCGTCTACCTGGGGAAACATAATAACAAAATGAATGATAATATTATGATAGGCCTCCTGCATAGTAAACATAATGATGCCATCAGTCCATAATAATTTTCGCATTCAAAAATAATCATAATAATCTGTGTGTGTGTGTGTGTGTGTGTGTGAAAGAGCAAGAGCAGGAGATTAAAAAAGGCCTATTTTTCAGCCCATTAAAGTTTTAAGTGTTGAGTTTGATCTCCTATGATTGGGTTTGGTGAACATATTGAAATGAATGTTTCAGCACTTCACTTATTTGCGCTCTTTCATAGCTTCATGATACGATCACACCATCTCATGTTCATAAGGCAGGGCCAGACTATTTTTGTTTAGTGTATTTTTGTTTCCACTAAACATTAAATGCACTAATAAATAGCGGGGTTAATGCAGAAGCCTTGAGAGCTTGAATAAAAGGACCTCTGGATTGGAGAAACCAGCCTCCATAAATGCATGGCACAATGGCACAACACTGAGCTGTAAATGTGCACCTAAAAGACAAATGACGCTCTGTCAAGGATGATGATGCTCACATTTTGGACAGGGAAGACAGATGGTTTGAGAGAGGACTGAAGGAGGTCATCTATGTGAACAACAGTCATTGAACAGAGGGGATGCTCTACAACACCAAAAGACCCTGCAATAACGGGAAAAAAACCCCAAACAATCAGATGACCCCCTATGAGGGAGCACTTGGCGTCAGTGAGAAGGAAAATCTGAGTTTTAACAACTTTAAATCTCAGCAGAACCAAGATCAGGGAGGGGCAGGCATCTGCCGCAAGGGGTTGGGGATGAGGGGAGGGAAACAGGACAATAGACAAACTGTGGAAGACAGCAGAGATGAATAATAACCAGTGATTGGATGCAGTGTGTGTATTAACTCATAAAGAATGAAAAAAGATGAGTGAAGAAGAAACACAGATGATCAGTAGTAGGTCAACGACTCCCAGGACCCCCTCCAAAGGGAACAACCCCCACTAGGGGGTAAATGGATGGGACTCTCCACCTTTGATTTTAGAAGTGAAGATGCCTTTTGAATCAGAGTCTTCACAAACTTGAAGAAGTCCAGTGGGCTTCTTCTTTTTTTCAAGCTCTGAAGACGAACACGACCTTGATGAATGCGAGCCTACACAGATGGTTAATCCAGTTTGTGGTTTGGGAGTTGCTTTTTATTACTTTTTATTAATAAAAGTATTGGCAGTTTAACTTTTCCCATCCACTTTATATTTCTAGCCACACTTTAACACTGCGCTTTATTCTGTCTACCTTGGAGCTTTATCTGAAACACACAGTCACACACCGATGGGTGCTTTTGGGATATTTTTGGTTTTAGCATTTTGTCGAAGGACACTTTAGCATGCAGACCTTCCACTTACCTTCCAAGCCCTAGCCGCAAAGTAATTACAAATAAGACTGTTTTTCACCAAGAAAAGAAAATGTAGCGGAACACAACTTCTCCAAAAAAAACCCCCACAGTTTGTTGCTTGGTTTTACAGCTTTGTTTAAGCTAAACCGCATTAATTAGTGAGCTTTGGAGGCATATTTTTAGGCGAGCTTTGTGAACATTGGACGGAGCCAGGGTAGCTCTTTCCCCTTGTGTTCCCCTCGCTCCAGTTAATTCACAGATATGAGAGGGCTATCAATCTTTTTTCGTCCAACTCTGGACAAGGAAACAAACAAGCCTGCCCACAGAGATATTTAACTATTTCTACAAGCAAAGCTCCCGTTAGCTTAGTATAAATCAAATCTGAGGGACTCAGAGAAATGTTTTTTTTCCTCTTTCAGACAGGATGCAGGCCAGATGAATAAAACCCTTTGAAAGACAGAAAAACAGATTTTCTTTTATCATCGTCCCTGTTAACTCTTAGGTCTGCGAGGGAGCGTTTCAGCACTGCGGTTTGCACAAAAGCCTGATTGGAAGTCATTGTGTAAATGATTGACCATTCAGTGGGTAATCACCCAACTGTTAATAGACAATGTCCTGCTACGAAATTACAGATGGGAGATTTCAGTGTTTGATTTAAACTTTTTAACAGTAGTTCAACAACTGCCGATTCACTGCAGCACACCAAAGGGTTTCCTATAAGTGAAATATCATTATGAAATTAAGAACATATCGTGAATGCGGTGAGAAGGGAAACATTTTCTTCTTTTTGCCTGTCCTGTCTGACAGCGTAGCAATCGGAATTGTTGACTGAAAGGCAAAAAAATGCCAAAATTTATTAGAATTACTTATTTATTTTGGGTTATTACAACCAAAGAAAGTGGAGTTGGGGAGAAAGTTAAGAGAAGAAGAGGAAGCGAGAGGGAGAAACGCTGAGAATCTGCTTCAACACCTGTTGCGGTAAAGAAAACAGCAGAGAAACCACAGCAACTAACAACATATGCATAAATAATAGTGTTACTGAACAGCACTTAGCTTGACTCTGTCCAAGGTCCCTGAAACCTGAAATGGCGCTGACAGCAAACAAGAGTAGAGATGTAAGGAGAGGGAGGAGCAGAAAGACGGAAGGCTACAAATACTCTGCAGAGATATTGTCAGCTATGACAGGGAGATAGCCCCTTTGGACGCGTTTGACGGCGCTGGTTCTGTGGGATAAAATAAAAAAAAAAGTAAAAAGCACATAAATACAAATCTGTGTGCTGAAGGTTTTCATTACCGCGGCCTTCTGTCTCCTTTTCCCCAGTGTCTTCTCTCACCTGTGTGAAAAACAGATTTACAGGATGTGAAACTGTTACTGTTATTGCTCTCTAGGTTCATTATGGCAAAAAACAGCCCTTTGTAAGATGCCATCGAGGCTTAAACCATTGAACTTTCTGCTATCTATGTCCGTGGCTTCCTCTTTGTGGAAGAGTGTGCGTAAACAGTGCAGCAGCAAGATAGAGCTTTCCATAAGCACTGAGATCAGGCTTACCAGACTCTTTGTCCACCAGAGTGTAGGGCCTCATACCAAGATTGCATCTTTCTGTCCCCAGGCCTTCTTTTCCCCTCGTGATCCCTCCCCCTCCTCTTATCTGTTCGATCGGCATTTCATCTGCTCCGGCTCTCTCGTGATCTTTCACCTCTTCACGGCTCACATGATCCCTGTTTTTATTTACCCTGCTTTGCTAAACCACTTCACCCTTCTTGCCCCCTTTCCCTTGCCTCCCTCTTCCTCTACCCAGGCGGGTGATTTCCTGTGTTTCCTGTCCTGTCCTGATCTCCCTTTCGCTTTTCTTCCCTCCTTGTTATTTCCTCCATTCCCTGTGATCTCCCCGGTTACCTCGCTCCTGTTTTCCTCTGCCCTTCATTGTTTTTGTCTTCTCTACCCATGTTCTCCCCTGATCCTCCCCTCTCTATAGTTCCTCGTGCTATGTTGGTGCAAAGACACAGACGAGCGTGGTCTCTCGCGCACACACACGCATCCTGCGGTACGTCTGTGCATGCACACACACCCATGTGCCACAGAGAGCAAGAGAAAGGGAGATCATGCTCTGTTTGCTGGGGTGAACACATTGCCTGAGGCTTCGGCAGTGGGGAATGAAAGCTTTCACCTGTGAGATATTGAGTGTGCATTTATGGACTATAGTGTGCATCTGTATTGTTTGCGAGCGAGTGTGTGTTCTCGCGCTGAGGCTTGTATCGTTTCTTGTAATATAGCTAGAGTAATATTCGGTTGTGAAGCAGTTCTCCAAACACTGACACTTTCCCTTTGAGATTGTTTCGCCTGTTTTGTCCTGGAAAAAGCTTTGTTCTTCATATTAAGTCAGTTTTATTGTAGGTTTGTTTTTTTTAAAAGAAAACAGAAAAATGTTCCTATTTACAGAAATGTATTCATGGCAACTTTTAATACATTTTACAAAGGCTGGAATGCTTTCCAGGTTGTCAAACAGGCTTTTGAAGAGGAAATGCAATGTACCTTCAAGGGTCAAAACACGCACAATGCAAATATGTGTGCTTTGGGGTTTTTAAGAAAGGTTTTTTTGTGAAGAATATATGCAGCTTTGCATTTTCCGATCCCTCTCACTTCTCTTTCTGTCCTTTAAGCCTGACTTTAAACCTAAGATTAAAAGCCTAACTGAGCTTAAGGCAGATAAAATTGAAACAAATGGACTTTTTGGATGAAACCAAAGCGAGAGTTCCTAGGCTCTAAGAACTTTTGTCCAGCACTATAAGGTTTCTTTTTCTCTTCCATGATCTCCAGTGCCCCAAATTACAGATTATTTTCTCTCCCCAATCACCATATCGATCGTTCCCTCCGACTCTGAGATTTAAGTCGGCCCCGTGTGTCTGCCGAGAGTTTCTCTCCGCGTTACTGGGAATCTCCTGAGTTTCTGCATAATGCGAGCGCCCCTACTTACGTATTCCGGAATCTCATCTGATCTTTATGCTGACTTTGCCGCATGGTTTCCCTTGAGCGCCCGTCAGTTCACAGGCATGTTGGTCTACAGTGAAGTTAAAAGAGATCAGTGCCAACAGTGATTGACAGCGACAACTGTTCTTCTCCAGCTTTTGTGTTGATGTGTCAACCTAACCTTACTCTACAGTATATCATTATATTCATTTAAGAACACTGTATCATCTTAAAATGTGCTCTGTACTGAACCCGTGCAGCTTTAAAGCATCTTGTGGTTAAGTAAGGAAGATGGAACGGCCTTTTCTTTCGTGTTTGCTTGGCTACAGCAGCGAGGTACCTAATACAGTATTGCCCATCAGAGCAGTTTAACACTGAATATGATATTCTTGTATGATTTACCATAATCATACTGATAATAGGGGATTATCAACTAATGCTAGCACTGGCTATCAGGCACGTCCATAATTCAATGTGATTTTAATTTGACTGCTTATTTTGGCTAATATAATAAAGGTGTGCTAATACATCTGTGCTGCATCCATGCAACGTCATGAAATGTGTAAGACAACCAAACACTAAACAAAATTAAAAGGAATCCAACTGCCATTTAGATAGTTACCTAAAGTGTAATAGAGTGGCATTTATGCAATGCTGTTTCAGTCTTACTCACCTCTCAAGCTAAATTTAACCATGCATTCATACAGCACTATACACTTCTCATATCCATGACCAATTTAGAATCACCAGTTAGCCAAACATGCTAATTTTTGGACTGTGGGAGGAAGCCAGAGCGCTCAGATGAAACACATGCAGGCATAATGGTTAGCCCACATTTACCTCAGTTACCTAGCAGACCTTCTCTGCGTGTATAGGCCCAAGAGATCACTCCGATCCTCTAACCAACTGCCCTTAGTGCAACAAAGGCCCCGACGAGAGACTACAGGGCACCGAGCTTTTGCAATTGCCGCACGCAAAGTCTGGAATAATCTTCCTGTCGATGTTCGCATGTCAGATTCCATTCAATCGTTTAACTCATGCTTAAAAACTCACCTGTTCCATCTAGTTTTTGAAGCAAATCAGTTTGGACTTCCATCTGGTCTGCATTTGTGCAATGTAACTGTAAATATCACTGTAACTGTAACTATAATTGTTTTTAATTGTTTTTAACTGTTTTTGTTGCCTTTCGTTGTAATCTGCTTTGCTGCCTTGTGTGAAGCACTTTGATGGACACTGTGCTTTTTAAATGTGCTTTAGAAGTAAAATATTGATTGATTGACAGTCTCACAGAAACAAGGTTCCAAATTAGAGCCCAGGCTGTGGGGTTTGCATGTTCTCTCTGCACATGTGTGGATTTATTCAGGGTACTTTGGCATGCATGTTAGGTTAATCGGTGTTTCTTAATTGACACTGTACTCTGTGTCAGACTCAAAGCGTGCTACATAATGCTACAGTCACACTACGTAAAACAGTGCTGCATCCAAAACTGCAAGAAGATAGAGTCGGTCTGCCATCAGTCTGGGTCACGTTGGCAATAACATATGATTAGTTTGTCATATTAGTGAAACTAATTGCGATAAATCAGGGAAAATCACAAACCTCTTGCCATCTGCATCAGAGGTATAGAGCTAAACTTGTCTGCCAGCGGTAGAGTGGCCACTTGGAAAGACTAGGATATTTTTCATTGGGTCCTTCTGGCCGGACACAGCAAAATCCACACATAAGGCATGACTCTCTGAGCCACAGACTCAGCCAGGCTTACAAAAAAGGGAAAACTTACAATTTACACATGTATAAACATACAAAAACACACAGCTTGGTCATTTTGTAATGACCAACGTTTTACAAAGGGCAGTGCAAATTTGTGGCTTAAAAATCACAGTGTAAGCACAGGTTTTACACACGTTTCTCTCTTAAAACATTTTGGCAGTTCAGATAAATGAGAGGAGGCTGACGGAGAATCGATATGTTTACGATATATGAGGATGAACTCTTTCTGACAGACATTGCTGGGGACCTGAGGACTGAAACACAAGTAGAGTCCAGGATTAATCCAGAGAAAACTATTGCTCCATAGAAACCGGAAATCCGTGTGTAACAACTGATATGCACCATGTGCAGAAGGACAAAAAAACATTATTTCCCATCTGATCCCGAGCTGTCTGTGTGAAGATACTGTTACTAAGCCAGGTGTGTCAATGTGCACATCCTTCTGGGTGTTTCTGCAGGCTGTGTGAAACTGTAGGTCCTTATTAAAGTCAGTGTTGTGTACAGGCATGTGGTATTATATACCAGTAGATTATATGACATTATGTGATGAAGGGAAGTTAAAGAAAGAAACCTGAGAGTTGGTCTGGTTGCGCACTGCTGAGATGCAGACATGCAGAGAGTTGTTTTCATTGTGTACTGATCATGGTGTAGAAATGCAGCTAAAAGCCTGGAAGCATAATAAAGTATTTTGATTCTGATTGTGCAATACAAAGATGTATGTTTGTATGCATCTTGCATTAGAATTGTACTTCCTCCTCCTCCAGCTTCAGTAATTATTGCCGAGCAGGAATATGTGGGGCTCGGTTGTAAACACTCAGAGTGAGGACTGAGTAAAGAGTGCCAGGACAGTGCCAAAGTTTTGGCGCTGCACTCAGAGGTTTGAGCCATCCACTCCACACTCCTTCTGATAACATCTCCCCCTCTAATTCCAAGTAAATGAGCACTCCTCTCAGCAAGGTGCAAAGTAAGACATGTGCAGCTTGCAGTAAATTGCCTGCCACAAGTCTTAATAACTCACATTTGTGTGATTTATTATGTTGTGTCCTCACTCGGAGAAATAAATGGTGGAGCAAAAGAACTTCACTGATTACGTGCTGGCAATCTGCATTTACAGATTGAACGGTGAGTATTTGCAAACATTCTGCAATCTGTCTGAGAGCGACTGCAGTCAGCACGGTAGTCGCAAGGATTTTGTCGTCCTATTTTTGCTGTAGTGTGAGCCATGCTTAAATAAAAGTGCACAATAAATTGATTATGAGAGAACCATTTTACAGTTTCTGATTCAGCAACCGCATATTTCTGCAAATACTTTTACAGGTGGTCTTGTTTATCATAGGACATCGTACAGCTAGGAGCTATTTTCAGAGTGACTATAGGCATACAGCGACTGGAATGTGTGAGAGAAAAGGCAGCAGAAAGTTGCCATTAAAATTGTAATAAAGCACTTGCTTAATTAGGTAAATGTATTGCTTGTGTGTTTATTTTTTCCACCTCTAATGACTCATGTGCATGGGCTTCTTTCCTTCGCTGTGTGCAAGCGCGCCTGATTACACACTGCAGAATGACATGTATGTAAGTATGTTTGCGTGTTTACTTTGAAAGCTCCTGCAGCTTGGTCACCTGCTGCCTTTAAACATATTCCAAGTGGCAAATTAGTGCCGAAACATATTTAATCCTGCCAAGCCAAAAAAGAAAAAGAAAATCTGTTGATAGTTGTTAGTTGTAGTGGGAAGCTGCACAGCGTATCATTACAACTAAGAGGCCAAGCAGCTAATTCTAGGGCTCCTTCATGAAGCCGTACTCCTCCTGATTACGCCCCCACTCCTCACTGATGTCTCTCAAACACAAACACTGATGAGGTCTCCCTACAGGCCTTTTATCTATCTCACCACTCGATACAATATAGCTTTGAAAAAGATATGGGGAAACTTGTATGTGCTTTGCCTTGTTTTCAGGCTTTGTTCAGATACAAGCGCGTGCAGTCATTCTGCGCCACGTGGTGCAGCGTTAAGCACAGCCGGTCTGCAGCACATAGGAATTGCACGCTACTGCTTAATGTTAAGCTCTCGATGTGTGCACGTGTTTCTGTTCCAGTGGCAGTCGGCTATGAGTATGAAGTGTGTCCCGGTGTTATCCACTGGGAAAGAAGGACCGCTCTGATGCAGGGATTTGAACTGGTCCCCTCTGACCTTGGAGGATGGTCTCTGGACAAACACCATGCCCTTAACATTCGCAGCGGTGAGTTTATCCGCTTGTTTTTGGTGCTTGGAGGCTGGCTGCGTTTTTAAAGCCACAAAATGAATTGGAGAAACTTGAATTCAATTCCAATTAGTTTTTTCTTTTATGAAAGAAAAAAAAAAGTATGTTTTTTGCTTTCTTTCTTTGACATTGAAATAAATAAGAACCACTGTGTGACTTCTTTTAAGTTATGTGTTGATAGTCTGGACAGACTACATGAAATGATACAGAGCTTAGAAGTCCAAGATGTCCTTGAAGTAAGGACATCAAAACGCTGTAGTGTGGGTGACTCAGCTACAATGTGCCGTTATTGCCATTAAAGCTGCTCAGAAAGTGGTTTGAGATGTATCAAATTTGCATTTTCTCACACAAAAAAACATAATTTGTTACTTGTTAAGAGTTAGGCACACAGAAGATGGTCCAGATTTAAATGAGTCCAAAAAGTCAGACTGACAAAATTTTGGTCGGTGCAACAGAGTGAAAAACATCGCCCTGTCCCAAAACTCTTTTACTCCCTTAAATCTGGCGTGATGAGTTCAAAGGAAAACAAAAAAGACAGACCCCAAGTCTGACACGTGAAAGAACTGAAACTATTCCTACTTGTCATTGCATTCATAAATGATTTCAGCAACATTAGCATGCACCCACTGATGGGAAGTACACTTAAAGGGCCTTTCATGTCACCTTTGCATTCCTCTCTCCCCAGGAATCCTTCACAAAGGGAATGGAGAAAACGTCTTCCTGTCCCAGCAGCCCCCTGTTATCAGCACCGTGATGGGGAACGGCTTCTATCGGAGCGTCCCGTGCGGCCCGAGCTGCAGCGGCGCGGCTCGGGACATGATGCTGTTTGCCCCCGTGGCGCTGGCTAGCGGCCCCGACGGCTCTCTCTACGTGGGGGACTTTAACTTCATTCGCAGGGTCCACCCAGACGGATACACCAGAACCATACTGGAACTCAAGTGAGAGCAATGATCTTGTTGGGTGTGCTCGTGATAAGACCGCTTTTGGTAGGGATCTCTCGCAGTAGGAAGCAGTGGGATTTGGCGCATCGGATTCACTCGAGCACAATGTGAAATAAAAAATTAGCTCAGCTGATACGGGTTAGCATGGCATTAGCTGCGGATGGGATCTGCAGCTGCAATCTATTTGATCTCGGTGGAATTCTTTCTGAAGTTCGTCTTCATGCAGAAGGAGGAGCGTGTGAGGTTTAGAGATCACAGACTCTAATCTACCTCTTTAGGATGCGAGAGAAGCTGAAAGTCTCTGCTGAGAGACAAAGATACGTTTTTTTCCGTCTTCTTCTTTTTTTTCCCCTCTGGATTATGACGATGATATCTCCTACTGTGCTGCAGGCATTACATTCTCTCATTTCTGTATTTTTTCAAGCGTTGACTCTCAATGGGATTGCACAGTCATTTGTCCTGTAGAGTGTTCTCCTTATGTATCTTTACTCTCATTCACTGTTTTTATTCTATGGCTGACTAATATTTCTGGTTCAGGCAGAGGTTTCCTCTGGGAGGAAACACCCCCAACCCGCCAAAAACGGCTTCTTGTTTAGGTTAATATTAAATGTGAAACAATACAACTGTCTAAAGCAACCCCAATTTCACTTTATGGGGAGAAAATTTAGCAGCCTATGAAATTCTGAGAGCCTCTTGTTAGCCTCATAAATAATTGTTTTTACTTTCTCTTCTCTCCCCTTTTGAAACGCTCCTTTATGGCTTGTTATCAGGAACCGGGATACCAGACACAGGTGAGAAGTGGTGATTTACACCTCCTTTATATACCTGCACAAATGTGTGTCGAGGGAATAGACAGTTGCAAAACGCCCCGCAGAGCTTTAACTTTGTTTGTTTGCCTCCTTTTAAATTGCATTGACCCACCTTCACCTGGAACACGCGTGCAGGTTCTGCACACGCTACGAACGCAGTTAGATCTATGAATGTCTCATTTAAATTTCACTTGGTGATATTAAAATTTGTACGCTGGACCGCAGCCAAAATGTCAAGGATTTCATTTTTTAGAGGATTACTGAAAGTCTGTTTGGTGGATGCCTCGGTTCATTCATTTCCCGAGCCAGACCAAAAGGCCCGAGGCCGGGAGTGGCCTCAACGTCGCCCCGGTCTCAAGCCTCTGTGATGCTGTGAGCTGTTTGACAGAAGATTAGACAGATGTTATAGGGTTTCTGTGTGTGCACGTGTGTTGTGATGTTTGCATCTGTGCGTGCACCACTATCGTGGGTCGTATCGAGCCGATTGTGTGCGTATGCGTGTTTGTGCTTGTGGGTGTTTGTGGAAGAGCAAGAGAGGGTTCATCCAATTTCAAAAACCCTGACTATTTTTCACGATACTGTGCCAAAATCTGAAACCGTGCAGAACTGATAATATGATTGTGATGTACTTTGTGGGTGGGTAGGAACAAATGTCAAAAATATATATAATATATAAATATATAAATATGCAAACCGTTGGTAATTTTCTACTGTAAAGCCATGTAGCCAGTGCTTCTCATCTGGAGCCGCTTTACCTCAGTGGGGTACTTCTGCGTTTGGCATGTGGAGAGATTGTTGAGTAGCTCCAGAAATTTAAATAAAAAGAAACAGGAGAAGCAGACAAGCTGGCACAAGTGAGGTAGAGAAGGAAAGGAGGCAGTGGAGGTGTGTTGCCTTGAGATCGGCCAATCTGCTGGGATTGTAGCTGAACTCAACTTTGTGACCCACCTGAATTTACAGTATGCTCTGTTAAGCTGAAATAGATGCCAAAAAATGAATAAATAGCTGTCTTTGTTAGGCAGTTAGCCATAAGTAGCTGAATTTCAGACTGCTTAAAAATAATAGCTGAAGAAGAAAGCTTAATGTGTAATGGATAAACGGTCTTGGATGCATAAAGTACTTGGGCTATTGTTATAGCATAAATGCAGATTAAAAAAAAAAAATCAGCTAAAACTTTGCTTGAAAGAATCCACTAATATATATTATTAACAGAAAATTTGATCCCAGCCTGAAATAAATTCAAATGAACGCATTTACAAGACCATGGGTTGTGTTAGTGAAGGAGTATTTGAGTAAATCTGGCTAGCGTGTCAGATAAAACGCAATAACGAGATTTGGAGCCTATACTGCACGAGCTGGATTCTTCTGAAGGCACTTCGGGTGGTGTTTCCTTACCCTGGAGGCTTCTCTTTTAGCTTCTGCTCCCTTCTTTTCCTCCACAGCAGCTTTTAACTGTTAGCAGCATGTTAGAGTTTCTCCTTTATTCTGTGCTATTGTTCTCCTAAGTCAAATACATTAATTATTCATCCATATTCAGCTTTCAAAGCTTTTCACTATGCATTCTTCCCAGCAAAGTGCCGATCAGCCAAAAGGGCTTCAAAACAAGGTGCTCTCTGAGGGGAAGACGGTATGGGAAGTGCTCAACATGAAACCGTCTATTCTTTCCCCCCCCCTTTAAGAGTCGGAGCGAGGAGTTAAGCAAATAGGGGAGGAAGTCCTCGACAGTATTATCTGAGAGCCCAGACGGTCGATTTAGGAACAGCTAGATCACTGTGTCTATCAACTCTGATCACTGTTTTGTTATTGCATGCGGTGGGAATGAGCAAGGCTGGAGTGGGATTGTTTGTGCTCCGGTTGTTATTGTTGTTTATTTTCCTTCCACTGGAGGAAAGCATTTGGAGCTATGAGCATCTAATTGAGGAAAAGATAGGTGAAGCGATTTGTAATCAGTTATATACAGCACGCGATGCTCACGCTAGCTTCAAGAGGCCCGGCAAATACGATGCACCGTACGCCGAGCAGTGGCACATTTTGAAACTCGGTGAATATAACTCTCTTAGGATCGAGTTTAAATTATGTATGTGCAGTTCAGCGCTGAGCTCTGTAAACAGTTATGCACTTAATGGACTAGATGACTGACAGCAAGCCTGCCGATGTTGCTGTTTTTGTTTTTTTCTCTCTTCTGGGCATTGAGAAGGTTCAGTAAGGAAGTATTCTTCTTTAAAAGAAAAGGATATTTAGGGTACAAAGGCTGTCCAAAGCAAACTGGAAATCATAAGGACACGCTGGCTACAAAAAAAAAGAAGAAATGAAAAGGGTTGCGAGCGTGACAACAGAAATATTTGTTTTGACATTGTATTTTTCCTCGCAGGACATTTTTTTTATTGAATAGCTGCCGAAGAAAGGAGGAAAAAAGAAACCTTTAACAGGGTGTCTTCAAGTTTAATTGGCAGGAAGCCTTTGACCAGACCCAGCTGACATTGGATTTCACGCTACAAAAGTAATTGCCTGGAACTCAGTTAGTTACAGTGTTCAAAGTGCAAAATTTAAATTCCCTCTCACTTTTTTGATCACTGTGTTCAAGTCTTAATAATAATGCAACACAATACAACACAATAGCATGACAGTATCAAAGGTTTTATGTAATTAATGAACTGTGGACTATATGTGGAGAAACAAGTCACATCTTGCCTGCACAGCTGCTTGCCCACACTGTTGGAATTCATCCGACACAAAGGACAGTATGCAGCTTGCAGGAAGCGTAAGGGCGAATAAAGTCAGTTGTGCAAATGTTTGGCTCAGGCTTTGAGGAGTAAAGGACGATTTCTTATAAGCAGTAGGACATGCACATGACGCCGCACGGAGGTATTTCTTCCTGTGCAACATGCTGTCTATTTGAGACTCTCAGTGAATCAGTTCCAAGGCTTTTGTCCACTTTTCATCAAGCAACAATAACAACAACAATAACAACGGGCAGTTGTTTGTCCCCATGACTCATTCAGCTGAGGTCAGATTTACCTGGGTTTAATTTTGGACCTTTGTTGCACTCCTTGTTATTGTTCCCTCTTATTTTCTGTTGGGTCAGAGCTTTTTTTTGATGCCGTACTGCGGTCCATTGAAAGGCCATGAGGTTTACAGAAAAGATGATCCTGTATATACTTCTAAAAAAATGAAAGAGGACCGCTTTTTGATCAGAGTAGCTTTAAGTTGATTAGGCTTCTGGGATATTGATCTGGTCAGTTTAGTAGCAGAGGGGGTTGTTAATCAGTTTCAGCTGCTGTGGTTGATGAAATTAACAACAGGTGCACTAGAGGAGCAACAAGGAGACAACCCCCAAAACAGGAATGGTTTTATACATGTTTCCCATGTCAGTACTCATCTGACGGGTTTTTCTCTAGTTTTGCATTTGAATAGTGTCTGTGTCACCACTGGTAGCATGAGGTGATACCTGGACACTACAGATGTTGCGCAGGTAGTCCAACTCCAGCAGGATGGCACAAAGGTTTGCTGTGTCTCCCTTCAGGGCCGTAGAAGGTCTTTTACCCACTGGTTTTCCCAAGTAGGAACAGGATGAGCACCCCCGGAGCTACAAACTCACCTCCAGTGAGCGAGTCTGGCTAAACAATCAGAAAAAGACTTCAGGAGGGTGAAATGAGGGACCAACGCCCTCTAGTGGGTCCTGTGCTTACTGGTTGGCACTGTGGAGCTCGATTGAAATTTGCCATAGAATACCAGAATTGGCAGGTCCACCACTGGTGCTCTGTGCTGTCCCCAGGTTCACCCTGAGTGTGTGTGACAGACATGAAAGGGTCTGGAGAAGCAGTGGAGACATTATGCTGCCTATAACATAGTTTAGCATGATGGCGGGGGGGTCAGTGATGGTCTGGGGAGGCATATCCATGCAGAGACACACAGACTTCTGCAGGCTAGTCAGTGATGCCATTAGCTATCAGGAAGAACTCCTTTGACTTATTGTCAGATTCTACACTGGTTCAGTGGGTCCTGGCTTCTTCCTGGTGCACAATGATGGCTGGTCTCATGTGGTGAGAGTATGCAGGCCGTTCCTGGAGGATGAAGGAATTGACTACCCCCATGCTCGCGTGACCTAAATCTAATAGAACACCTCTGTTTCAGTCCATCTGAAGCAGCCAGGAGCTTGGTGATGCCCTGGTCCAGATCTTGGAGGAGATCCCCCCTGACACGATCCATCGTCTCATTAAGAGCATGTCTCTGTGTTGTCAGGCTTGAATTACAAGCACCTGGCACCCATACAAACTACTGAGTACCATTTTGAGTTGCTGCAATGAAATTTCATCAAAATGAACTATTTATTAAATAGCACAACAACAGTCACCTCGAAGCCTCACCGCATCATTTTTTCACTTCGCTTTTTGGGCTGTCTTTGAATTGAGCCCTCTGTAGATTGATGATTTTCATTCCCATCGAACAATGTGACATCCATCCATTCCTAACACATTACCCAGTTCATATCAGTTTTTCCCCCATTGAACTCTGATGTGTTTTCAAAATGTTCCTTTAATTGTTTTAAGCAGTCTGTTTGACATCAGGTGAAATCAAAAGCAAAGATACATACAGGCATAAAATTACAGCTGACGAGTCATTTTCACATTATTGTTTTTGTAACCAAAGTGTCTCAACTCAAAAACATCATACATTGACGCAGCTGTTGGAAAGATTTCCACATGCAAGGAGTATGCTGTTCTCCTCCTTATGCAGCCTGCGCATACATTTATACATAAGGCTTCTTATCGCTCCCTGACATGTGGATACAATTCTGCTGACAAATATATATATGTGACACTTTAAAATGATAGCAAAAACATCCTTGTGGCTTTATTGTAGGCAGTTGTAGGTTTGCTGTTTTTATACTTAGTATTATACAGGCGTGCCATTGAAAACAGGAAAAACAGGCACTGACATCGGCTCTTCTTTACTTCCTTATCAATGAAAGCCAGTTTAAGTTAGCGTAACTGGTGTGGCCCAGCGGCCCAGAGCATGTCCTTTCACCTCAGTGAAGGAAGAATTAATACATTTCATACTGGAGTTGTTGCTAAAGGGTTTTTTAAAATGGCCTGTGCAAAGTTATTGTAAATTATTGTTAAGTCATTAAAATAAATACATTTTTTATTTGCTGTCATAAATTTTTATTACAAGTGTCTGTCTATCCACTCATTGGATGGCTCAGTGGTTGTCTTTTAGGCCAGCACACCCTCTTTACTGAACCCAAATCCCAAAAATACAGACTAATTAAAATCCCTGAATGTTAATAGTGGGACTACCTAATAGTGTGACTACTACTTATTTATTATAAATTCATTATATTTTCATTATTCAGTTATTTTTATTAGTAATGTTAACAGTGTTTGATATCCTGGGGGGAAAAAGCAATTTTATTGCCAAATAACTGATTTAATTTAGCTGGAATATTGTTTGACATATGGAAAGAAATTATTTCAACAGTTAGAAATTTTACATTCAAATTTTAATTACATCCTGTTATTGATCACGAGCAGCAGCGTAACCAACCATGCCAAACAAGAAGCATTTAATTGTTCCAGATCACAGAAGCAAGGGAAAAAAGTCAGAAGCAACAACAACAACAACAAAAAAAGAACCCCAGAAGGATTTAAGCTTAACTTTCAAAGCAAATAAGCTAAATTGCTTTAAAGTTGGCGTGAGCCCTGTGCCTGGTGGTTCTTTGCCAGCTTTTTTCTTTTTTCTTTCACTGCGGGTTGCAGAGAAGTTAGTTTTATCCATAGTGAGCCTGAGGCCATCGAGTCCAAGCGATTGCTGTACTTGGACTGCATGTAGAGGAGCTGGCCGAATCTCTGCTCAACGAGATATGTTGTTTGGACAGCAAGAAGAAACAGGCCAGTCGTCTTCCAAAGAACACAGGGCATGCTGACCTTACAGTTCCTTTTATTCACACATTCAAAGGATTTTAGCAAGAACTTTCAGACTGAGCAGCAGTGCAAGTTTGCCGGGCTCAACTGGAACTACGGCATGCTGCTGACCGAGCTTGTCAGGGGTCTTAGTTTTGGTTTTAGACCAGTGCTATCAGTTTTGTTTTGGGTTTTTTTGTATTTGTAAATCAGGATCCTGCATCACAGGATGGTGGGAGGTGAAAACCCACACAGTCACAGGAAGAAGCCAAAAGCAAGCCACGAGTGCGAGCCACTTCACCATCGTGGGTTTCTTCATTCTTATAAGCAGTTCAACCGGATTTTATATGAGGAAAGTACTTTGGTGCTGTTATTGCACTGAACACAGACGTGCGAGTTGTCTGAGAGGATAAGGCCGACGCTCCTGTGACCACAGCTGCTAGTGTTATTAGGAGTTGATTCGTGGGGCTGTAGGCAACCTCCCTGTGTGAGGCTGCAAGAGGAATGCCCAAATTGACCAGAAGAAAAGTTTCACTGATTTAAAAAAAAAAAGAAAGAAAGAAAAAGGGGAAACTTCAAAACAGAGACAAATTCCAAGAGCTTTCTAAATGATTGTAAGCTCCATTGAAGAAGGCAAAGGGAGGTCCAGCTTTTGGAAGTCAAACATAAAAAGCCAAACTGGTGTTTAGTTAACTCTGTGAGGCCGACTTTACTCTAGCCCTATTTTTTATTTTGGGAGGATGGGGGATGTTCGTTTGCTCTTCTGAGTTTCCTATTCTTCTCTTTTAAAAAAAAAAATAGGCATAGCATTAGAGCATAGCATTAGAGCTAGGGTCGATTAGACCTCAGATAACAGCAAAAAGGGATTCTTGTCCCTCATAAACACGAAGCAATAATTGTAAGTATAATCAAAGGTTTATTAACCAAATTCCAAGAGCTTTCTAAATGATTGTAACGTTAAATGTAACATTTTACATTACACATTTGTTACAAAATTACAAGTAATTAAGTCCATAATGTAATTATACGAATGTATTTACATGAAATTAAATGGTACTGGTTACATGGTTACATACATGTAATCAGATTACTTAAAATCAACATTTTGAGCATGATTATTATTATTTTTTTTTTTTTGAGTGCAGGGTTGTAAAATTAAAAAGTGCTGGGAGACTCGCTGTAATGCTGCGAGAACGTCCTTTGAACACATCAAACTAATTACAAGCTTTTTGATACGGCGCACGAGTTCAGTGTTCAGAAGAAAAAAACGCCACCGGAAAACACAACCCCCTTCTCACACATTTAAGATGTACTCGCACTAGGTATGACTGCTGTAGCATGATTGTTGTGTGTGTATGTCCCCAAAAACCCCTGCTGATCGACTCTCGTATTACTCTTTCCCTCTCTCGCTCTTTCTTTTCGATCACACATGCTTTCAAATCGTGCTCCTTCAACTGACATTTTAGTCATTCTGTGACTCAATTAGGGACAACACGTTGTCCTCGCACTAGCTTGTTAATTACTTAAGAAAAGGTTCACAAAGACATCTGTTGTTGAGAAAGCGTTAGAAATCCATGCGCAGCGTGCGCAAGTCCAAATGAGTGCAGCTCATTTGGACTTGCGCATCAGGCTCCTTTGCCCCCCAAGTGGGGGGCAAAGGAGCCTGATGCGACGCCTCCTGTAGCTGTGTTTTAGAATCAGCCTGCTTCGCTGCGCCTGGCAGAGGGTCGAATCTGTGCTTATTAGAGCGAGACGTGCTGCCTGGTGTCAGAGAGTTGCGTTTCAGTCGGAGGTCGCGGCTCCTCCGACAGGATGAGAGCCCAAAACACACGTTTAAAAGCACCCAAGAAACACGGGGCCATTTGAAGTGGTCAGCTGTGTAATCTTAATCCAACTGAATATTTGAAGGAAGTGCAGTCGTTTTTAGTGAAGTTTTAGTGAATTCAGAGAAGGGCATTTGTTCTACAAACAATAAAAATCATGTCGGGTATAAAGGAAAATATCAGTTTTATTTTTAAGCAAACAAGGTCTCTGATTAGGATGTAAGAGTCATGTAAGTTCAGTTTTACATCATCAGTGTTTTTACGCCTTGTTATTGTTTCTGTGGACAGATCCGCACTAAAGGGAGGAATTACTTATCTCGATGCAGTGTTACGTCTCCGCGAATTTAGTCTGCAGTCTGTTCATTACAAGGATAATGTGTAGCTCGTTACAAAAGAGAGTTATCTCTGGATACAGTGGTGCCACTTTCCTTTTAAACGGGATTTCTGTCCTTATAAAAAAGGGTTTACAGTAGCTCAGGAGGACTTTGTACTGTTTTTCTCAACAGTCTAACTAAATCCACTGGTTGTTTGTTCTTACACTCTGAAAGGACCCATGTAAATGCTTTTGAAACAAGAGTAAGGAGTGGTTCCATCTGTTCAGCTTTCACTTCATTTTACCGTAGGTAAGCTGTGGCTTCTTTACTGCTAGCTTACAGCAGGGAGAACATCATGATTTGGGTTAAAATCCACTTTCTACAATGATAAATGCAAATGTGAAAGCTCCACTCTGGCCCCAAATGTAAAGAAAAAAAAAACATGCTGTGCAACATGTTGACATTTTGAATTCATAAGCATATTAAGAATGTCCCTAACATACACAATGCTAAAAATAAGATTATCACTCAGGACTATTCTTCAGCTGCAGTGGCTGTGGCCATCTGTACTATGTAAATTAGAAGGTATTAATCTTGTTGCTTCGGCAGTGTCGCAAATTTACTCCAGGAGTCTCACAGTAATGCTATTCACTGGGATGACCTAATTGCCTCTAAATACCTATATTTCAAGTGACGGTGTTGTCTAGGCAGGAGTATGGAGGTGTAGTATAATTTTGCAAAACTAGGCTAGTGTCTCAGTCAATGTCACTTTGAGCTGCAGTGTAATAAATACAACACCAGACAAGCGAGAAACAAAAGAAAGTAGCATGTACAGTTTCACTGTACAACCTGTTTCAACTAACTTTGTCCACCTTGTCTCACTAGCACCAGCCCTGCCCACAAGTACTATCTGGCCATGGACCCGAGGGGGGAAGTTCTGTATGTGTCTGACACCAGCAGTCGCAGAGTTTACAGGGTGAGGAACCTCGGGCAGCCAAAAGATCCATCTCGCAATCTGGAGGTAGTTGCTGGGACGGGGGAGCAGTGTCTACCTTTTGACCAGAGCCACTGTGGAGAGGGCAGGAAGGCCACGGAAGCTGCACTCAATAACCCTCGAGGTAGGACAGCCTTCAGCCCTCCAGGTGAATATTTACAGATCTGTTGGTCGGTACACACGGATCAGTTTGGCAATATGTGGTGCATTTAGCTGGAGTTGTTGCCTTTGGCTAGAAAAACAGCCGTAAATATCAGGATTTTGATATTGGCGCGGCTTGTTACGCACCCACATTTTATGCGGACTGATTGTGCTTCAGCACATCTCACCGTTCAGTTTCATTCCAGTGCCTTAACTATCAGGATTGAGATCATTATAGGACACAAAGCTTCTATGACAATCTCAAAACGCCACACTGATAACATTGGAACAGTGATACTCTGTGTGCTTTAAACATCTTTGGTTCAATATCCATGTGAGCGAGTGATAGCATCTTTTTAAAATCATAATATTGATAAAAAGGCCTTAGATACTTTATCATGCTTTCATTACTATACTGATAAATCCATTTCAGTCGGATGCTTTTTCACAATATATTGAGTTATTGATTATTTAGATATTATATATTAAGTATGAGTGATGCTGCAGAGCTAAAAAAAACTATAAAAGCATGTATGCTTAAGAAGAGAGCGTGGTGAGCTCTTGTTATGGAAAGTAAGTGACTCTCAAATCATTGTACCAGCAGGAAGCTGCAGCCACAGTGAAGTGCATGCAAACGGGGCTGATTAACTCACTGAAAACAGCCACAGAACGTTGAAAATTCAGTGTAACAACGATCCCAATGTTGTGCACCGCTGCCTCGGAAAAAGGTCATAAAGATCCGGTTCATGCCATGTTATTATGGTTTCTTTCTGCCTTTCCTCGTCACTGTAGAGCTGGCCGGGACAGTAAAGGCTAATTACAAGCTACGAGCACGGCTGGAGTAAAGACAGTGCGGCTATGGGAAGATAACCTGTGCACACATGTAGCAGTGAGCAAGGAAAGAGAGATAGCCCTTTACAAATCTTTACAAATGAATGCAAGCTGCACAGCCAGTGTTAAACATATTCAGTATTATGGACATGGCCATTTGGTTATCGTTTTCTTTATAAATTATTTTTCCCTGCATTTTGTGTACAGGAAACATTTTTGGATTTAATGTGCACAGTGAGCTCATGTTCTGTTTGTCAGACGAAGGATAATTATAGTGCAAAGTGATTAACATGACTCTTTAAATTATCCCGCCGACTTCAGAGCACGTTTCAGTCGGGTGTATACTTATTATAATGAAGCGAAAATTAGCCGTGCACCTATTGCAGGAATGACTCATGTTATGTTTTGACCAAAGTGACATTTAAAGCTTTGTTTCTCATATGATTTGTTGAATTAGCACGTGCACCACATGCCCTCAAATATTTAGATAATCCCATGGCATTAAAATTATGTTTGATTGGTTCAAAGCTCCAACTGTTCACTGCCACAAAACACCCCATCACAGTCTCACCAGCAGCCCAGCTACACGGATAGATTGATGGATTCATGCTGGTTGTGCTTTTTTACCACCCTGCCGTCATTATTTTTTATTTTTTTTATGTAAATTGATTTAACCAGGCACCACTATTATATAATGCAGTTGTTATATAGCTCCTGCCATTCATTTGTACGGTGCTAAAACTTGAAAGTTGCCTTTTAAAGTCTTTACCTAATTTACCCTAAAAAATAACAGTAATACTGTTATTTTGCTGGATTAAAAGCAGACTGTCTGCCAGGGTACAGCTAGACCTTTTCCACAGCAGACACTTTGCCGTGGCACAGTAGGACCAGCACAGGTGTGACTAATAAACTAATAATCATGGCTGCAGTCCATTGAGGTGCTCTAGTTTCAGGCTCTGGTATTATGTATGCTGACTCACTGTCAGGGCTTACACTTCAATGGAATAAGGCCATTGTTAATGCTGTTCGCTGCACCTGTGCTTTTCTTGCTTTAACAACTCCAAATGTCTCTGTGGAAAAAAAAGTAGAAAAAGGTCTGTTTTTGGCTCTGTGGTTCAAAACACCCCACAATGTAATGACTGGAAATGGAAAAGGGAAAAAAAAATCTATTCTTCATTCCACGGACTTGTCCACAAAGCCTAATTTAGACGAATTACCAGAAAATATGTCAGGAGGATGTGACTTAGAGCATGCTTTCCATCATTTTTTTGTGCTGACTGCTCACGGTAACACAGTGCACCCTCGAAGCTGCAGTCGGCACACAAACACATGTACTTACTTAGGTTTCAGGTCGGGTTGCGTTCATGGACATTTAGTTTGTGTAAGCACCATTTTTTCACCTTTTCTTTTTAAAAAGA
Source organism: Pundamilia nyererei (assembly GCF_000239375.1). Lineage (NCBI taxonomy): Eukaryota > Metazoa > Chordata > Actinopteri > Cichliformes > Cichlidae > Pundamilia > Pundamilia nyererei. The sequence continues at coordinate 5,173,686 of NW_005187402.1, read as the reverse complement.
AACCATTAAGTTGATGAATTAAGCATAGCCTACGTAAACTTAAACGTAAACCCAAATTACTATCACACCTGCAAACAAGTTGAAAAAAGAAATCAGGTGTAGGGATACAAACATGTGTGAGAAGTGTTCAGCATTGTGTAAAAATCTTGAGCCACCCCTCGTTTCTTTATATTTTGCTTGTGATGAGCCACAGATTGCAAACTATAAAGCCTTACAGGGTGACTCAAGACTTTTGCACAGTACTGTGTCTTGCATTAAACTTGTATATGTTTAGTTTGAGTGCAAATGTGTGGCAGTATTATGATAAATCAATCAAACAGCGAGAAGTTTGAATCATGAATTCATTAGAAAGTAAAAAATAAAAGTTTCCAACCTTGAAACGCCAAGTTTATCGTATTTGATACATGACTTTTTAAGACTTCTACATCATCAGGGGGATTTTTATTTTTCATAAACAACCTCATGTTTACAATCAGACACATGCTGTGCTCATACATGCAAATTTATATTATCAGAAGGTTGAACAAACACCTTTTACAACGTTAGATTATAAACTATAATAACAGAAAGTTATAAAATTGTAACAAATTTTAGCATTCAATAGATTGTTTATGTGCATTAAATTAAGCAACTTACGAAATGATTAACTTATCTGCGTTTGATTCTCGGCTTTTAGGGAGAATGTTGGCAGTCGTGTCCTTGTATTTCACACAATATGTGTTTCAGATGGTCTCCTTTTGAATATACTTCAGATATTCGCTGCAGAAAATTCTACGCATTATAAACTGAAAGCCTAAATTTACCTATCTCCAAATTGTCCTGGTCTACTCCCTAAAATATTCCGTTTCAAATCCTTCTCTTTATGCACACTGTGGCTGTGGTAACAGTCATAAATTCCTGTGACGCAGAAGCGCTGTACTCTTCTGTCTCTTCTGTAGATTGATTAAATCGCCACGTTATTTTGCTCGTTTCTGGCTACAAGAGAAATATTTTTATCTTGTTCCTAAGGCAAGGGAAGTCTGATCTTTGTTAAAATGACAATAATAGTTCAACTAATAGGGTAAGCATGGCTTCCCCTGGCTTACAGGGGGAGAAAGCACTTGTAGGCATAAACTTAAACCAGAATATGCCTGTCATATTAAGCGTTTCTAATGCACAGAAGTCTGCAGATTTAGTTTTTCATTCCCTCCTAGCTTTAGCCGGGTTCAAGCAATTTAAATTAATGCACATACATTTCAGACATTAAGCCCGGGGTGTTGATTTGAATTGGTTAATCGTTCTGCCCTCACTTATTAGCTGACAGGAGTGGATTCCAGCTTTTCCTGCTATTGTCTGCCATTGCACGACTACATTTTAATTCCTTTTGTTCTGTCCTGGCTGTGAGCTGTAGCAAATTTAACTGGTCTTGTCTGACTTTTGTCATCAACCCACAGGATACCTGGGGTTAGGGATTTTTTTTTTCTTTTCTTTTGGTCCCTTACACTCATAGCAGTTTGGACAATAGTGGTGAGAGAAACAGTCTTCGTCTATAAAGCGGTGCTGAATGTGTTTATTGTATATAGTGCTGCAAAATGTGTTCCAAAAGAAGAACGACAACAGATGGTGTGACCTCCGCAGGCTGATATAACCTCAATATCATAGCGACAGAAGCCTAAATGTGCAGAGAAACTGCAGCAAGTTCTCAGAGATTCTCACAACAGCTTATCTGTGTGTGTAAGAATCTGAGCTGTTTTAAAAACACAGAGAAGCAAACACAGACTACTGATTTAATTTATTTTTCTGTTAATGTTCATCTGCGTCTTCACATTGCAGAGATCCATATTTTTGCAAGCGTATGTTGACAATTCATCTCAATTTAGCCGTCCTTCACACCCACACGTTATATCGTTTATTCTGTGATGTACTGTGCACCGTGACTGTATGCACAGACAAAGGGTGATGCAAATATAACTGCACAAGTACAGCTCCAGGTTGCCTACTGACTAATGCTACAGTTTGCAGTAAAGCTCGAGCGCTCGTATGCAGAAAAAGCTGCAGTTCACTTTATTTGGTCAGCGACTCTGAACTCAGAGCGGATTAAAATCAAATGTCATATGCTACATCAGTTGTCCTCCAGGATGTCACACTACAAAGGTTAAAATGGCAGATTTTTTGTTCCTGCCTTCCAGCGTTCAGTCTCCAAGTGTCACAGGAGATTTTTTAGCCACAGGCCTGTCACTCAGGCTACACCCACAGTCCTGCAAGGCCTGTTCTGTCAGTCATACTCAGCGTGCGCCTGCGACGCCGTCCGACGTCGGAGGCAGACAGCCGGTCGATACAGAACGCAATAAATAAACGTAGCCTGCCTCCGTTCTTTAAATGTCACTAAACACAGGGAAGCTCCAGGTTTGATGGGGGATGTTTGATTTTAATTTCCTCCATCTTCTGGAGTTCATTCAGATATATAAAAGGGACGAGAGGAGGAAAAAAGAGAAACAAGAAGATGATAAGCGAAAAAGATCGCGGTTGACTCGTACTACCATTTGACACGTGATCTGTGGCCTACTGCTCTGTGTATACGCGCTACTTACACCTTAGAACATGCCATATCTCTGCCTTCGTGCAGTAATAGAATATTCTGTCCCAAGACTCCTCTTGTTCACTCAGGGTGCGGTAATTTATACTGACTCATTGGAGTTCACAGAGTCTCTTCTGTGGCTATTGTGCTCCTACTAACCAGCTCTTATAAAGGATCTAGAGATTTCTGCCTGGAGCCCCTCGGTTCACTGTCATCTATCTGCCACAGCCCACACTCCCCTCCTCCCATCACCCTCTCTCCAATGGTAATGAGTGGTAGACTTCACAGAGAAATAGCTGTCCCCTTCTTTTTTGAAGTTGTGTCTCTGTGATTCTCCAGCATTGATCTCGCCTCTCGTCCTCTGGTGAGCTCCTCGCTCCAAATTAGCACCTTCCTCTTTTTTCCTTACTTCTTCCATCTGTTTTTCTCCCCCCCACCACCAATCGCGTCGATGAATCACCCCCGTGCCCCGGTGTTCAAATAGCAGCGGTAGGCCTGCTGCGACACATAATATTGTTGCAGCACGGCAAAACAGTTGTTAAACAGTAATCCATAATTTTAATTTAGCTGACAGCGTTGCGATGTTGCAGAGCGTTCTCGCTTATAGTCCCCCCCCCCTCACTCCGCCCCACAATAACCTAAGCTACAGGGATTATCGTGTGTCCTTCAAACATTCACTTATGAATACAAGATCTGGGGCATTGTTTGGAGCTGGCTGCACATTTGCTTCTGCAGTCAATTAGCTTGGTAAATAAAAGGCCTTGCTCCATTTAGGATGGATCCCATGTCTGACATGAAAGAGGCGTCAATCCCTCAGGAACAGGAACAGCCTTGGCTCACATTTTAGACTAATTCCGTTCACAGCGTAAAGGGGTCCCTCTTTTTGTTTGTTTGTTTTTTTTAAGCAATCGTCCAATAAAAGACACACATATGTAAAAATAGCAGAGTGTTCTGTTTCTTTCATGTGTTGGTTTGGACAGAGGACTTCAGAGGGAGTCCGGTGATTGAAGGTTTAGTTGTTGGCGGCTGCAGTGTGCAGGTCTTATCTTTAATTTGTTGACTGGTCCCAGGCAGCAGAGCTGACATCCACAGAGAGAGGTGTGCGCGTCTATGCGCGTGCACGTGGTGGTGGGAGCACTTGCATTGTCAGTCTCTCTTTCTGACCCACAGGGGGCAGACTAATGCCCTTATCAGAAGCTGACATGCTGCCACCACATTTCTCCCTGTGCCCTGTCGGCCCGCTCTCTCTCCCCTCCCCTTTTTTCTTTTCTCTTCTCCACTGCTTTCATTCAGTCCCTTTCTTTGCAACTCTCTCTCTCTCTCTCTCCCCCTCACACTGACAGACACATTTGTCCCCCATCTCACTCGGCAACACAGCTGCGAGGCACGCCATCAGTGATGAGATAGCGGGGCCTGGTTGCCGAATGAAGCTGTGGGGTTTAAACTGGTTGCGGTTATTTGCATGTTGAACAGCCTGGGTGTGTTTAAAAGAAAAAAAAAAAAAGAAAAAGCGTCAGAGCCACGGGTTAATACGCTTCACGTGGCACAGAGCTGCTCAGAGACCACGACAGCCAGGCTTTCATGCTGTACAGTAGCTGTCTTGGCTGGTGGTTGACATATAAGCAGCTTAGGTGAATGAATATCTTCACACACTGGGTGCTGGTCTCATTAACAGAAATAGCTGGAAACGCAGCAGCGTGCGCAGGATCACTTCCCAGTTTGTTTCAGCAGCGGTGAATCAAACGGTGCTTCGCTGTCAGCCAGGCCGCACTCAAACCATTAACTCAGCAAACACTGGTCCCCTGCCTCTGCTCAGGCAATGATGCCTTATGAGTGGTACTGTCCTTTAACTGCACCGCTCTAATCGCTGCGGCCTGCGTTCCACTTTTCTTAAATCTGCTGCTTCCCAAAACTGTGTTAGCGAGAGGCAGTGAGGGAAGTTCTGAGGTCTCCTACGGCTGCGAGGCTGGTCTGTGCCAGCTGCTCCGCGTTATAGCAGCGGAATGAAAATGCCATTGTTATTCTATCAAGTAAATACAGGCCCAGTACTGCCGATACCAACGCTGAAACTAATAACATGTCACAGTAACAGTGTGTCGTGATTTATGAGATGAATAATAATCAATTAGCAAATTCTAAACACATTTTAATGACCTGTAGAATACTGTAATTGTTACTTTCCACATTAATTAGTTAATGCAACAAAACACAACTTTTAGCTTTTCATGTATTATGAAACTCTGTTTTTTGTCCGTCTCTAAAGCACTTTGGGTCGACTTCTGTTGTTCTAACTTGCTTCAGGCTATAAACAAAACAGATCTCACAATCAACAGGAAAAGGTTCTGACATTTTTCTTAGTTCATGTTTAGGGATATTGTTTCTTTTCTAACAAAATAACTTATTTAGCATGGCTATAGACAGGCTCAGAGTATATTCAATTAAAATAATACATTCTGTTATTTGAATGTCTGAATATAGTCTATAGATACTCAAGTCTGCTAAAGTAACAGCTATGATGACCAACAGCACTTAATGATAAAGAGACCAGAGTAGGGAGGAGGGGGTGGAGTAAAGTGTAGCTGCACGAGATGAGCAGTGTTTGTGGAGACACGTCTCCTGTTCTGCTGAACTTAGAGGATGGAAACAAACTAAAGTATTGATCCGGTTATGCTAATGTCCATCCGAACACCAATACCAGCACTGCATTGATACTATAAATTAGATTGATCCACTGCTACTGCTATAGAAGTAGATAGATTGAAATATTATTATTGTTGGTATTGGTATCGGATGAATACTAGCATGATAGGAACGATACTTTAGTATGTTTCCAACCTCAAAGTTCAGCATGTAGGACACTGAATCGTGTTAAGTAAATGATTTTTGTGGGAAAGAAAAAAATATACCTCAAACATGCACTGTGAAAAATGTCTGAAGCTTTTTCTGCTGGCTGTCACGTCTGTTTTATTTATAGCCTACAGCACATTTAAACAACAGAAGCCGACCCAAGTGCTTCAGAGACAGGCGTATTTACCTTCCAGGTCTCCAAAAAAGCCCAGTTTCAAATACACAAAAAGTTTGTGTTAACAAATTATTGTGAGAAGCAAAATTCACAGTGATTTCATGAATGATGATTCACCTGGCATAGTGCTGGTGTTGGTATGGACCTGCGTTTACTTGGTGTAATTACTGGGTACTGGACTGATACCAAAATTTGCCGTATCACACAGCACTAAAGTGAAGTCCTACGGCAGGGTAGCTGATCTGTGCCAGCTGCTCCGTGTTATGACGCCGGAATGAAAATGCCATTGTTATTCTACCTCTGGCTCCCATAGCATTTAGTGCAGAGAGACAGTTGCACCTCGCAAAACAGGAGAGCGGATTAAATTGATAGAGAAACAGAGGGAGCTCAGGACCGAGGGAGGAGGAGAGTTAAAGATAAAGCGAGTGCAGCCGAGAATGAAAAATAATATGACATTAATAGAGAAAAATTGAAAATGGAGAGAACCAGAGAATGCATGAAATGGATGAGGAGAGAAATAGAGCGAGAGTGGACTGAGTGTTTCGCATCCAAATCCTGCAGCATGCAGCAGTCCCACTCCTCATCTGCATATTAAACTGGCCCTGTGGCTGCTTTCTCGCTCAGTGGGTCAACTATCATTGTTTTTGTTGGTTTAAACAGAGCGCTGTTTCACAAAAACAAGGGCATATGATAAGTCACACTGCGTTTTTTGAACTCAAAGATGCGGTTCGTGTGTGAGCACGTGCACGTGCGCGCGCAGCCTGCCCCCGTGTTTCCTTTCGCATTGACCGAGCTTTTGTCTTTGCCCCTGGACATTCCTGCATTAATGATACACACATGAATTAATCACACAGCAAGGCAAACAGCAGCATACTCTATGATAATGCAAAATAGAGGAGACGCCATTGGGTCATGCTAGTTCTACCGCAGCTCGTTTTCAAACTGCAGCATCCATGATAATTAGGAGAGCGGCGGCGGTTTTGTCGAGGCAGAAATGCATCGTTGAGCAGCCACAATATGAAACTGTGCCAGAGACTCATTTTCTCTCAGAAATAATGCTGAGAATATAGCTGCCAGCGGCAAATCTGGAGGGCCAAGCAAAAGAGCGTGAGGCAAGACACATAGCAACGCAGGTACATCAGGACTTTTTCAGCAGGTGAGCCAAGTTTGACATAGCTGGGGAAAGAATTGCAGACACATGGCCCGTGTCATGTCTGCCTTTTTACTGCTGACTTTGTCGCTGTATGAAACAGTGACAGGCCCTGCTCGACTGCATCGCATTAAAAGATAACTCTGGGTAAATAATGCATGCAGCCTCACTTTATGCCGCGTGTTTTTCTGAAAATTTCCAGCTGACCCACTGCCACAAGTCACACTAGGCTCTTTCCAGATGGTCTAATGAAACACTTGACAATAAAAAAAACACTAGAGCTCTGATGCTGAATGTTCTTTCAGTCACTGCTAAACAGCTTGGGTTTTTATCAACATATACACAGAGAGAGAAAGTCAGTTTTTTAGTTTTCTGTCAGTGCTCTTCAAATAGGCTTTAACTGCTGATCTGGTAATACTGGTGACCAACACGTTGTCATCAGTTTAAGTGGGAGTCAGTTTTGCACCAGTTATAAGAGCTGAAGTGCTTTGGACTGCACTGGACTGCTAATAATACACAACTGTTAATAATGTAATCTAGAAACTGTAAAACTGCCACTTTCAGAAACTGTAAGTTCTGTTTGTCTGTGGTCAAGAGAACGCCGCTGCTCTGCACTGTCAAACAAATGTCAAACTTTCTGTTTGGGTTTGTCTTTCTGGGACTCAAGTCCCACAGGGGGCATCCTGGCTTTGTGACAAGGTCACGCTACTTTGGCGTTGTCATTATTTATGAGAGGTAAAGACGTTGCTTGTCAGGAATTGTTGACATATGTCATTTAAGCATCTGAGCAATGTTTTCATGCTTTTGCACTGGTGACAGCTGTGGCCAGAACTGCTGCATTTAAGGTCTTGTCTGTCTGCTCTCATGAAAGTGATATTTTTGGTGCGTCTTTAGGGAATTTAAGTGAGTTTTTCGGGATTCTTCTAATATGGTAGAAATATTTACGTGTAAAAAAGCCACCCTGGCCTAAGAAAAAGTACATAGTTCACAATAACTGTTAGCTAATCACGACAGGATGTTACACAAATGTCAGATGGCATGAAAGATGAAGTGATGTTCAGATTTCAAAGGTGAAAGGTCAAATTCACTCTGTAGCGTTTGGAGAAAAGACACTCTTCTGGCCCTTCCTCGCCAACATCACTCAGATACTGGACTGATGTTAGTAATCTTAGGGATTCACCGCGAAATCTGTACTGTAGATAAAAGCATTTATGTTTTAGAAGCTGCAGAACTCCATATTTGGAGGATTTTCTGCTTTCGTTGGTTCAACATTGTGTTTTGTTCAGAATTAGCCTTATGTATAAAACTTACAGGGATGTTAACTCCAGCCTGACTGGCTGGCTGAGGCTTGCAACCAGTCCTAGACTTTCTGGTGAAGAATGCTTTGAGTTTGATTAGACCGCTCCTTTCAGCTCCTTTCAGACAGAATGAGGACTTAGCTGTCAGTCAACAAAAATAAGTTCAACAAAACTCCAAACTGTGGATTTTTCAGTTTATTATATTTGCTAAAGTACATTCGCCTGGACCTCTGCTGGCCTTCTGTACAGTCCTAAAGAGAACACTTTTCAATAGATGCATGCTACAGCATCCACAATGTGTTATTCTGCATGAGTAATAGCAAGTAATGTGAAATGAGTCTGATTTTTAAAATTATGATTGGACAAAGTCATTTACTGAAACAGCTTTCTTTGCTGCCTTACAATAAATGCAGATGGATTTTGTATGTAAAGTGACCTTGGGTTTCTTGACAGGTGCTAATTCTGATTTAATATTCTGATTTTTATTATAAACCCTTTGGAAGATTTTAAAATTTTTCAGTCAGGTACTTTAATTCATAGTGTGCCAAAAACATTTTGGTTTGTGCACTCATTAGTAACTGCTCATTAGTGCTTTGTGCACTAATGAGCAGTCGTGTTGGAACAGGAAGGGGCCATCCCCAAACTGTTCCCACAAAGTTGGGAGCATGATGCTTGGAGCATGATGCTTGGTGATGTTGCTTGGTGATGTTGCAGCTGCTCGGCCATGGAAACCCATTCCATGAAGCTCACTGATCTTGCGCTAATCTGAAGGTATCGTGAAGTTTGAAGGGCTATAGTGACTGACTCTGCAGAAAGTTTTCGACTTCTGAGCACTATGAGCCTCAGCATCTGCTGACCGCACTCTGTGATTTATGTGGCCTAGATGAGTTGCTGTTGTTCCCAATTACTCCCACTATGTTATAATTCCATTAACAGTTGACTGTGGAATATTTAGTAGTGAGGAAATTTGCCTGGTGCACAGGTGGCATCCTATCACGGTACCATCCTGGAATTCACTCAGCTCCTGAGAGCGACCCGTTCGTTAACAAATGTTTGTAGAAGCGCTCTGCATGACTAGGTGCTGGATTTTTTATGGGTTTATATGGGATTTGGATGGGTGGGTGAATACTTTTGGCAGTTTGGTGTAAAATCGGTTGGATTTAGTTGTTGACTAACACATAGAATAGAGCATTCCACACAATATATTTTATTTATTGCCATAAATGGTCCCCGACAGTGACACATTACACCTTTAACATTTCTAGCAAACTTTTTTGCTGACCCATTGACTCAAGGTTTCAGAGACCTGGTAGTCCTCAGATCTAAGAGTATTAAAACATGAGATGGAATTCATCTAATGGTAGTAGAGGGATGGTCAGTTGAACTTTATTTTTTAGCTGAATCAGATAGATGAATCAGGCTTATCTGGGATTACTTGGAAGAACAGGAACTGCTTTCAAAAATTATTCGTGCTACGTTCTGATAAGGTCAGGGTCAGTGGAAAACTGATATTCTGAGAAGAAATTGTCTGCTGTCAAGGTATACACAGGACAAAAGAAAGTACGATTATATACTAACAACAAGGCTCTGCCTTTACAATGCCTCCTATTCAAGCAATAAATAGGTGGTACGCTATAGAGACTGACAGCTACCTTGTTTGTAGTCGGAGTGTGTAGAGTAGCTTCAGAGAGATTACTGAAGCTCACTGTGTGTGTAATGAAGCGCAGAGTCAATAAGACATGCAGGCTTAAGGCCAAGGGCTGAGCCTTTGCGCCAAAGGTGCAACATGTGTGCCAGTCAGCAAACTTGTATATGCTCATTTTTGATTGACAGGCCGCTGGTCGCCGGACCGTCTGTGCTTCCGATTCTGAGGGGACAGGCAGTTAGTTATGGAAGCCTCGTTAAAGGTATGTCAGGCTGACAACGTCAGTGTGATCATGGGAAATGTGACACGCGTGTCCCTTTAACTGGTCGGGATGGCCACTGCTGGCAGCTGGCCTGTCAACCTCCACTGGGAGCTTGGCACACTGACAGGAGGAGTGGAGCTTTGCTACCGCGGAGGAATAAATTGCATTTACTTGAGGTGAAAGCCCAAAATACGGGCGATACACACAGATGGACGCATTTGTCTCGGTCACGGGGGTGGAGGGAGTTCTGATGAGAGGGGAGAGATAGTAAACTCGTGCTTGCTGTTAGCCAGTCAGTTCTTTAGACGTACTGGGCAGAAAGAAAAAGCGGAGCGATGGTAGCGGACGTACTTGCACATAGCAGTTTAGCTGAATCTCCCTGTGTGAGAGTGGGGGTCAGCAGCTGTTAAAGGGGTGGAAAAACAGAGCCAGTAATTGTTCACACCTGGGCACTATTATCACCTGCAGCTCTCCAAGAGTCCATTTGTCACATCTCAACCCGAGGATGTGCTCACACAGTTGTTTGGGAAAACGATGAGGCAAAATCTTAGATGGCTGTGATAGAGACTACACTGGTGCTGCCTCTGGCTAGGACACTGGGATGTCTTTGTACGTGGGATACTTTGTTTGGGTGGAAGCTGCATAGATTTGCACTCTATAGTAGATTTCTGCCGCTCTTCCGTTTGCTTTTTTTCAGATGTCAGAACATTTGTTCCTCCCATCTGATCCCACTTCCTGTTTTTTGTTGCTGTTTTTTCTTTTTTGTTGTTGCCATTTTCATGGCATCATGCAATATTGCCACGATGGTGTGTTTGGTAAAAGAGCGCCTATTGATAGACCTTCTTGTGTTTTGTTTGATGTTCTAAACAGTGCGACATAATCTGCAAGACACTCGCACAGATCCCAAACCCCTCAGCCTTTCATGGAGCTTTCTAGTCCAAAGCATTTCAATTGCTTTTTATAATTGAGTTTGTCTGCCGCTTCTGTGATTGCTTTGGATCTCTCTTTTGCTATCAAACAAGGCAATTACCACCGAATCGCACATTTTTCTGAAAAAGAAAAGGGAAAAAATGTTTATTTGCATGAATATTAGCATGCAACTAATTCAAAATCTCCTTTCAGGTCTCTGCGTGCGAGAATTCCTCGCCTCGCCATACATGTGTAGTTGGGAACTATACCAGCTCAAAATAAAGGAGAACGCTATCAATAATTAATTAATGCGGGTTAATATGTTAACAAACTTATAGTGGTTGGTAATTAGATGAGCCACAGTGTCTGATTCAGACTTAATTACTAAGCCACTGTCTGTTCTGTGGGGCTTCAATGAATAATTAATTACAAGAAGCATGAATTATTTCTGCTTACCAAAGATCCACAAGAAATACACGCCTCTGCTATTTGGTATTGATCGATAGAACGTGTTTGATTGGGGAAATAGGAGCAACTATAGCACAGCAGTTAGGAGATGAGCATGTCATAGATTATAGAGCCGTTTGCTGCAGAAGGTGCAGGATCGGGGACTGATTGCAGCACTAGCAAAATGTGTACAGCACAACCTTTTCTTCTTTGCACAGGTGTGCAATCAAACATTGTGTGAAATGAACACATTTGGACTCACACATATACCACAGAGTGCACAGAGGCGTTTCACAATTCTGAAATTGAATGAGGCGGTTTATTTTCCCTCCTTTAGTGCACATGGGCGACCCAAGTGTCTTGATGAAAGTTGTGCGTGCGTGTGTGTATCTGCAGACGCTCTGATTTACCCGCTCTATATTTGCATATGCACAATGTGATTAACTGCCAAGCCTTATCTTTTCCGCCTAGCTTCTTCATTGCATGCATTGCGCGCACACAAACACTCACACACCCACAAGCTGCCGCGAACATGTGCACACATTCACACTTTTACGTACCGGCAGCGTTGTGTGTTTTCAAGGAGAAATGGTGAAGGTGAGGTGCAAACCACACAGCAAGCTAAAGACTCTGAGACAGTCTGTTATTCAGCTTCACTCACAATTGGACTGCAGCAGTTAGTGAACCCTGCAGGCTTTCCCCAGCTAATGTGGTTGACTTTATTTATGGCCAGTGTGCCTCGCTTGGGCCAGTCGTGCAGGTGAAACTGTCTATCGCTCTGCATTCAGTTGTCAGTCACATACAGTTACTTTGTACAGAAATGCCACGGGCCATAATCAGCTCCAGCTCGCATCATTTACTGTAGATGTTGTAATAATATGTCAGTCCATGTCATTAACACTCACTGGGCCTGGGGGATACGGGAGGGCAGATTGAATGGCTTACACCTCGGGCTGCTGGCATCCTGTGTGTGTGTGCGTGTGTGTATGTGTGTGTGTTCCTCTCCCCCGTGTGTTGTGCTGTGATTGTGTGGGTGCGTCAGAGTTTTCATATATAAACGAAACTGTGCAAATTATGCTTTCTTCTCCTGTTTACCACATCCCTTTACATTGTGTTTCTTCTGTACATGTACGTGCTGGTTAACTGCCTGTCAGACACTGATGTGTGTGCGATTTTACGTTTCTTCTCTCTTTCGTCTATAGCAGCACCTCTTTTGGCAGCTTTGCTGTCAATGTTTGAAAGGTGAAAGTGCTGTTAAGGAAAACTTGAATAGCACCATAAGGCTGACTTCCTGTGCTCTCGAGTGCTCAGGTCTTAGCAGTCACTGTGCACCACATACTTACACAAACACACACACACACACACCACATCCTGATGTTACTGTAAGCCTGTAGTGTTGTCTCCTAGTGCTACTAAATAAGATATATAATCCACAACTTGTGTTCTAATGACCGTATTACACATTATCTTCTTTCTCACCTTACACCTTTCCTCACCTCTACCTCGCTCTTTGCTCAGAGAACTCCTGGTGGCATCCTCTCTTCAAATAGCTGTAATCAACACTGATGTTCTCTAAGACCCCTCTCTTCAAGGCATTAATCAGATTGGATTGTACTGCATTGCCACAGGGGGCCGTTAGAACTGATATTCTTTTGACAAGGACACAGAACAAAGAGATTCTTTGATTGAGAGTGATTGGACTGTAATGGTTAATTGGAGCAATTCCTCATCACGACCTCTGTCTTATTACCACCCTTCTTCTCTTTCCCACCTCTTTTGGCACTGTCTGTCTTTTTCCCCCCTCTTTGGCTGCATTTTCGTCTTAAATCTGAGCTGCATGTGAATAGCGTCACTGTATCATCCTCCCCTTCCCTCCGCTCCCTCTTCCCTCTGTTTTTTCCAAGGTCACCGCAACTCAGTCTAATTCACTTTTCTTTGATGATAAAATCCTGTCCCAACTTTAGCCAAATGTCCGTTTCCCCGTGGAGTTGAGATTTATCTCAATTACTTCTCCACCGGTGTGTCTGCCAGCTTCTAAACATGAGTATCAGAGTGCCAGGTTCACCCAGGGAGAAACAGTAAATCTTTTGATGTCTTCTGAGTATCCATTGGCTATACGGCGGGGCTGTAAATTCCCTTAAAGCAGCACACAGCTTTATAAAAGACAGCAGGAAATCCAGTCCCTGACAAGGAGAATGTGGACTAATCTACCACCTTTTCAATAAATACGGCAAAATGCTTTTAAATAACACATAAACTGGTGTAAATCCTGTCACCAATGTCGCGTAATAACAGCAATATTTCTTTATTTTCGTACTTGTGTGTGAATGAATAAGACTTTGTTTACTGTTAACGGTAGTTTGGCATCTATTTAGAACCTGTTTGTATAAATATGTGATATGCCGATCCCGAGTATGCGTAATAAGGATGTCATAATACAGGAAAAAAAACTAGCGGGAAGTGGGAATTTAGGCTGGAAGTCTGTGAGACCAAGGCGGGCAAAGAAAGAATAATATCCAGGGACAGAGGGAGAGAACAGAAATCAGTATTGAGGGAGAGTCCTGGCTGACTCGTCATGTCCTTGTGCAGGATTTATGAGCTCTAAGATCAGGGACAGGTTTAGCGAGAAAGTGCTAGGAGGAGGAATGGATGGGAAAGTGAAAGGAAAGTAGGAGGAATACGAGGATGGTGTTACAGCAGGGAGAAAGTGCCAAATTTCAGGCCTAAGTGGGCTCAGACTGCACTGTGGGTTGAGACGTCCCTCTTGCATAATAGCAGGTGACAGGAGGAAGAATGGCAAGGCCAAGAGGAAGGGATGGAAGAATAAAAAATGGGCTGAATAGAGAGAAGATGAAAAAAAAAAACCAGAGCCTAAACATTATCCAAGCGCCAGAGGTCAGTGATTTGATTAACACCTGCGAGATACAGGGCAAGACACAGAGAGCGCGACAGCAAACAGAAAGCAAAGGACAAGAAAAAAGCAAAGAGAGGAGGGGGAAAGAGAGAGTGGAGGAAGATCAGGTTAGGGAGGATGGAGAGCTGGGGAAATGCAAGACGAGGAGTGGAAAGGTGTTGCTGAGGAGGGCTGAGGCTGTGTGGGTGCTGTAATCTGTTTGTGTCAGAGAAATGATGAAGGGGCCAGGAGGGAGAGCTCTGCAGTTCACCTTCTGGCCCCTGGAGGAAACACACTGACCCTGGCCCTCCCCCTTTGCCCACCTCCCTTTTCCACCACCACTCCACCTGCGCGATTTATGACTCACGGGGTCGGTCCAGGGTTGCTCGGTCTGAGGACATTTGTGAATCTAGTTGCGGCGGCAGTGCATCACTTTTTTTTAGTGCGCGTCTACGTGCGTGTGCGCGCGTTGAACACAAAGCATGTGTAAAGAAAGCTATTGTATGTCAAGGAGGATGAGACATTAGAGCTACCCGGGGAAAGGGCAGTAATGATTTTTATCCTGGGCTCTCAGAGCGAACAGAGGCACATCTCGAAATAATCCAGCGTGACAGAGTTTGGAAGGAGAAAGACTGACAGAACTAGAAAAGATGACTGAATGATGGGGGAGTAGTTGTACTGCATACTGATGATTTCACTCCACTGCCCAATTTAATCACGATAAGCTGAATGTCTCAGTGAGCCCATTAAATCTTAAAAACAAAACAACAACAAAAAAACAACTTGAAACAATTATCTTCTGTTCCAGGAAATTTCCACTGTGTTCTGACATTTTAAAGCTGAACTAATCAATATTCTTTAGATATGAAAGAAATGATTCAGTGACTCTGTGTTCCTGTCAAAGGGGTCACTTTTAGTAAGGAAGCCACACATAACTCCCCTCAGCTCCACAGTGTGTTTTAGCATATTTTGTTTATCTTATGACTTTGCAACGTTTTAATGTTTTGGTTCACAAAACTACACTCATCATTTCTGGCTCGAACAGGCAATGGATAGAGCTCTGAGAAGTCGTTATGTACAACATGCTGCTTTACCTTCATATTCAGGGGTCACCATCTTGGCTAGAAGGTCCAATTATCAGTCATCAGGTGAAGAATATGTGATGCCAGTGCTAGCTAATTAGCTTAGAGCAGCATTTTTTGTGGCATTGATGTCACGCTACAGTCATAGCAGGTAAAAAAACAGCGCAAACAGAATTGTTGTGAATTTTGTTTTTCCCTTTAAGGACCGGGACCAGGCTTGTGACCATTCACAGTCAGTGGCTGTCTTCAAACCAACTCTGACGCATCAACACGCTGATAAAACAACAATCAGGCAGAATCAGTCTGCCATTAGTCTCCTATTAGTTTGCAAATGAATGGGGACATGTTGGTCATGACTGTTTGTGATAATATGCTGATTAACTGTGAAAACACTATTGCAAAAATGTCATCTGCATACAAAGAAATTCACATGAACTACTTACTTTCAGAGTCCAGCCAGAACATCAAACAGAAAATCAGAAACGTATCCACAAATAGTGACATAGTTGCTGCAGAGATTTAACTACAAAATGGCATAGCTAGCTTTCATATGGGAATATAATCAGAATACAACCAGTTGGCGATTACCTGAGTCAGTTCCCCTATTCCAAGGAGATGCGTCACAGACATTTAGAAATTGACATCCTGAGTCTGGCTGCAACCAGGTCATGCGTTCAAAAGTGTCGCCCAGAGGTTGAGGGTGTTGCACACTCGCAGTCGGTTGCCGAACACAAAAACAGTCCTGTTTTTACTCTAGTGTGTCTGGGTCATTTCATGTGTTGTGCCGTTATTTGGTATTTATTTATGTTAAAATGTCATCTTCACTATTTCATAATAAATATGTTGTCAGAGGATAAAGTTTTGCAGCACGGTCAGTTCCATTAAGTGCAGAATTTGCCGTGTTAGATTGGTGACAACAGTGTCGAAATTACAGCACTCTGCTAGCAATTACTCGTTCTTTTACCTAGTAAAATTACACAGCAGTTACATAGTGTACTTCATGGAAACATACTAGTGGTAATATTCAAAGTGAGACAGCAATAAAGGACAAAGTTAGCAACTAGGAGGTTTACACATAACATTTATCTGCTAAAAAGTCAGATATTTCCCTTATGGGGAAAAAAGAGAGCTGAGTCAACTATGAACTTGGATTCAACCAATGACTCCATTTTTTCTATATCCTTGTGTGTTTAAAGAGATGAAATGTTAAAGACAAAATTAAGGAATAGAATCTGCTTATAAGACTCTATGTTGTCATGCTATTTAATGCTTTCTACTGTTTTATAGTCTACTATATTTAAACCGTTTAGTTCTGTCATTGATTGGAAATGCAATAAGTAGGTTTTGTCTCCATGAAGTCCTTGGAGGCCAGTGTGAGATGAAATTATATACACAGCGCATAAACATGTTGTGACTTAATGATGCAGAATAAAAAATAAAAATCATTCGTAAATGGCACACATGCGCTGGAGATGGCAGGTAGAAATGCTAAAAAAATGGCTTATTGTCACAGATGCTAAGTGAAAGCAATCGAGTGAGATTGGTGTAGTAAGAGGTGAGGGCTGAGTAGTGGAGTATTATTGAATCAAAGGCCTATTCTCGGTATGAAGATGAGGCGGGGATGAAGGTTGCTCCTCATCCATAACAGATGATTCATAGGCTGCCCTGACCTTTAATACCTGGACTTACCTCTTTTCCTTTCTCTGCTGCAGAACTCCACTGCATGGAGAGTTCAAGTATATGCTGTTAATAGCAAACAGCGCTGGCAAAGCTTGCGTCCCAGAGCACTCTGCAAATACAAGTGTGCATGTATGCACATGCGGGCATGTGCACGTGTGTTTGAAGTGTGGATGCTCATTTATAAAGCACATTTGCAGAAGCATCAAATGTCAAAAGTTCACTGCGGCACCCTGCTCACATCTAATGTGACAAATAACTTCTTCCTCCAGTTGCATTGTTCTAATCCCTTTAGTGGGCTCTGGAATGGAAATATAATTACATTTCTGTGGTGCAGTGCCTTTGATAAGACAGCCACTTGCTGAGCTGAATGTCTAACTGAGTTGGATGCCTCTCCCAAGCCCTCTCCTCTCTCCACTCTACTTCTCTCCCCTTACTCATCTCCCCTCTTCCTTTCTCTCCTTTAGGTTTTCTCGTTTTCCCTTTTCATTCTCTCACCCCCCGCTCGCTTCTCTCTGTCATCTCCAAAAGCTCATTCTGTCTCTCTCTCACCCGCCTAGGTATTGCTGTGGATAAAGGAGGAGTTGTCTACTTCGTTGATGGCACCACCATTCAGAAGATTAATGAGAGGGGTTTGCTCTCCACTGTGATTGGTTCAAACGGACTGATGTCGACGCAGCCGCTAAGCTGCGATTCACGCATGGACATCGGCCAGGTGAGTTAATAATGCGGCAGAGTTTCGATGACCAGCGGAAAGCAGATTTGCTGTGAATGCTGTTGTTTTAATAATCTGTAGAAAAATAAGCCTGCTTATTAAACAGCAGTATACACTGCAAAGCTTCTTCTACTGAGAACCTTTATCATTTCTTCAAGGTATGTGTGCTTGTGTGTGAAGGAGAGACCAAAGACTGCATAGGTTTGATCTGGCAGCCTTCAGATCACACTGCTAACTTATATCAGGCCTATTAGAGCAAAGGATGAATTATAGATGAGCTACTGGCTCTATAGAGGGATCTCTGCCCACACATAGGGATGTGAGCGCCTGTGTATGTGTGTGTGAATATCAATGTTCAAGCCAGGTGAATTCCCAGAGGGGATATTATGTGTCGTTAAAGGGGCCCGTGCTGCCTCCTGGCTCTTCTCGTTGTTTGTTACTCATTGTTCAGATCATGTCAAATTCATTCTTCGTTGAATTAAAAAACAAAACAAAAAAACAATGTGTGACCTCAATGTGTCATCTTTGCTCATCATCTCTTGGCTGTTGTAGCACTTTGTCTACATTCAACTTAGCTTTCTCCTGAAAGTACAAGCTACCAAGCTAGGCTATCATTTCTGAACTTCTCAGTTTGATAGTTTAGCTCACTAAATCTGCTAGGATACAGATTATTAATACTGGAAATGATTGCTCTTCCTTGTCCTTTATGTTAATGCTATTCCAGCACTGCAGAGTCATCTGCCACTCACCTACACAGCTCAAAAAATTCATTACAGACAGCTAACATTAGCGAGGCACGCTAATGTTAGCTGTCTGTAATGAATGGGTTTTATTGTGTTGATTACAAAAAACGGGAAGGGGATGAGTACACAGAGCTACGTCACTGTGTGTTTTAAACCAAAAAGAACTGCTGAACTCCTTGATGGTGTCAAATAAGGCCTAACAATGTTATCTCTCCAGCTGGTTTCAGGTATAGTCAAGTACTCCAAAGTGCAGTTTTGACATCCTCAAGGGTGTCTCCTGCTTTAGCCCTGTGACACCTGCTTTCAGGCTCTGCCTCACACTGTCACGCTGCTCACAGTAATGTCAGGCCAAATAAGAGAAAGCCTCAAAGCCTCTCTTTTCTGGAAAAAAAAGGCATAAACAGGCTTTCTCTGCACACAGGACAACATCTGAATATGAGGCTTTTTTTGTATTTCAGCCACAAGCACAAAATACATTTTTCAGTGCAGTTCTGTGTAGTTCAATAGTTTCAAAATAACATAATTCAATAAATAATTGAAAAAGAAGGGGAGGCGTTGAAAATGTTTATCTCAAATATTTTCAGAGAATCGGGAGAAATAGAAATGGGACAAAATCAAAAACTGAGTGGCCGTGATCTTTGGGTTTCCAGGCAGTACGCTAAAAAACACAAATGTGATTTGGGAGAAGAATTCACAGCTCAGGAACAGTTTTTGTTGCTGCCTCCATGATTCAACATCCACTGATGTGATGTGACCAATCAGAATCTGAACTTCTAAAGAAGCGAGGGTTCCTCCAATGATTATCATTGTACAGACAAGTGCACATAACATAGGGGCAGCAGGTTTTGAAGCAATGTATGTTGTCATAGTAATGACATTACAACAACAGTGCATTAAAGAAATCCAGGTGCTAGACTAGAGTGCCTGCAGTGTCAAATCCAAAACCCAAGTGGAAATATGTGGAGTATTCTAAGGCCACAGACTGTTCAGCATGTGAAATCCTATATTCAGCAAGAACAGGTAAACACTTTGCTTTCAAAACTGCAGCAACTGATCTCCAAACAAAGAGAGGTGATGCAACACAGTGGGAAGCATGTCCCTACTGCTGTATCTACTTCACTGATATGTTATAAACAATGTTACACTTTACAACATCTCCCAATGTTTTTAGCAACTAGATACTCTAAAATTAAATAAATAAATTTTGTACCTTTTACCTTTTGTTGATAGGACTTTTTTTCCTGCAGTACTCGTCTCTCATCAGTACGTATGGTGAGCAGTGTATCATAGCAACACACTAAATCCATCTCCTACCATTGGTGCTTATAAGCAGAGATACTGCATTGCTCAAATCTCTGGTAATAATATTGGCTTTCTGTTTAAGAGATGTGGAAATGCAAGCTGAAGCTCTCTTAATATATACAAATGAAAAACACAAAGAACTTTAAAAATAAATGTGGATTTCAGCTCTGTGTGCAGGTCAGCTTCTCGAAGCAATCGCCTGCCGTCACAGCAAAGTTCAATATCGTGTGCAGCAGGGATTTGATGCATGGGACACCGTGAGTCCTGCTTGATGAATCTCTCTATCTTTAAAAATGGAATTTCAGAGTCAACCTTCTAGTCTCTCATTTGACAGGGCCTATAATTGGACATGTCAGTGGCAATTTAACATGATCCATTTATTTACCAATCCGTCCTCGGAGTCATCAATCACCTCATCCTTCAGACGCACCGCGTCGTCTCTGCAGCGGTCGCGGGCGCCTGCGAGTGAGATGGACAGTCATGTGGGTGGCTGTGCGCTGGTGTAGGTTTGCCTGCCTTTGACCCCCACAGTGTTAGCGGACAGGGTGTGCTATTTGAGCAGGCAGCGATCACGGTTATTGGATGACATTTGGAACAGTGCCGAAGCGAGCCAGTGTGAGTCTTGAATAAACACAGGGAAGGCTCCCTGCCCGCTACTGACCTTTGCATGAGCAGGGAGGGTCAGGAGGCCTAATACTATGTTATTAAGGAGATGTTATTTGTATCACCTGTAACTGACTCTTGTGGGCAGCTGCCACCAAGGACTTCTTTGCTCTTTTGTTCTCGCTTTTTTTTTCTTCACAGAAATATACAATAAGTGTTTGTCATTCCTCAGGTGCGGCTAGAGTGGCCAACAGACCTGGCCATTAACCCACTGGACAACTCCCTGTACATCCTTGACAACAACATCGTCCTGCAGGTAGAGAAATACGCACGAAACAAAGCAGAGGCTTGCAAGAGAGGGAAATATACGCCTGCTTCTCATTCATTCATCTACTTTCTTATGAGACATTGGGACTATATGTAGCAGTGGAAGAGAGGGTAATAAAATATTTTTCACAAATTGCAGTGCTGTCACTTTAGGTGAATTTAGAGTGAGTGAGGCTGCTAACATAAAAGAAAGCAAAAAAAGCACCTTGTTAAAAAAATAACATGCTATCACAGGTCTCTGCAGGAGTTGTTTTTAAGAAAATGTCACTCAACTTTTTTCTCCGAAATTAATGAATTGCCTGTTTGAGCATGTTCAAAAGTAATGAGTCAGGAGATGAGGCAGGCGATGTTTGATACACCGGATCAAAACCAAAGCAATTCAACAGAGTGGCTGACTCTGTTGAATTGATGTAAGTGTCTGTATTGTGCCTCTCTCTTTTATAACAGATAATACGCTGTGGTGTATTTCCTTAGGTGTCAGAAAGTCTGCAGGTGCGGATTGTAGCAGGACGTCCCATCCACTGCCAGGTTCCAGGTATTGACCATCACTTGGTGAGCCGGGCAGCTGTGCGCGCCACCTTGGAGGCAGCTAAGGCCATCGCCCTGTCCCACCTGGGCACGCTGTACATTGCTGAGACTGATGAGAGGCGAATCAACCGCATCCAGCAGGTCACTAAAAAGACTTTTGAGGGCACCTGTTAATGATGCATTTATCGCAGTTCTCATGTTGCAAATTTATACTGAAGTTGCAAAAGACCATACTTATCCAGAGTGTTAATATACTGCTCAAAAAATGAAAGGAGCACTTTGTAATTAGAGTAGAGCATCAAGATGATTAAACTTCTGGGACATTGATCTGGTCAGTTAAGTAGCCGAGGGGGGTGTTAATCAGTTTCAGCTGCTTTAGTGTTGATGAAATTAACAACAGGTGCACTAGAGGAGCAACAATGAGACAACCTCCAAATCAGAAATACTTTTAGAGGTGGAGGCCACTGACATTTATTCCCTTCTCATCTTTTCTGGCTTTTTTTCCCACTACATTTGTATTTGGCTAGTGTCAGTGTCGCTGCTCATATTCCTCCAGGATGACACATCAATAGGTTTGCTGTGGCTCCCAGCATAGCATCAAGACCATAGAGGAGATTTCAGGAGAGCTGGTCAGGGCTGTAGAAGGTCCTCAACATGTCAGCAAGACCCGAATCTGCTCCTTTGTGCAAAGAGGAACAGGATGGAAAATGACCTCCAGAAGGCCACTGTTGTGAATGTCTCTGACCAAAACATCAGAAACAGACTTGGTCCTTTAGTGAGCCCTGTGCTCACAGTCCAGCACCTTGGACCCTGACTGGCATTTGCCATTGAGTACCAGGATTGGCTGGTCCACCACTGGTGGTCTGTGCTTTTCAAAAATGAGAACAACTTCACCCTGACAGACATGTAAGGGTCTCTACAGACCTCTACAGGCTAGGCATTGGCATCCTCACTGCCATTAGGTGTCAGAATGAAATCCTAGGACCTACTATCAGACCCTGCACTGGTGCAGTGAGTCTTGGGATCCTCCTGGTGCACAACAACGGCCTCATGTGGCAAGAGTATTCAGGCAGTTCCTTGAGGCTGAAGGAATTGATACCATTGAATGACCCCCTTGCTCGCCTGACCTAAATTGAGTAGAGCACCTCTGAGATATTATGTTTTAGTCCATCTGACACTGCACCTCAGACTGTCGAGGAGCTCGGTGATGCCCTGGCCCAGATATGAGACGAGATCCCCCAGGACACCATCCATCGTTTCATTAGGTGCCCTGATGTTGTCAGGCATGCATACAAGCACGTGGGGTCATACAAGCTACAAACTAGAACCATTTGAAATGTAAGCAAAATGGACTAGCCTGCAGCATCATTTTTTCACTTTGATTTTCACGTGTCTTTGAATTCAACCCCTCTGTAGGTTGAGCATTTTCATTTCCATCAAAGGATGTGACATCTTTTCATTCCTAACACATTAACCAGTCCATATCCAGGCTTTTTCCCCATTGATATCTCATGTTTTTGAGCAGTGTATATTCCTCCATATTACCCTGACATTGCAATGCACGCCTCTTGTCTCTTCGCATGAACGTTTTCCACGTCTCTGATGAAAATAACAACAGGAAAAAAGAAACAGCTCAGCTAGAGCTGACACTGGCAATCCATCTGGCCTTATGACACTAATTTACCTTCACACTTGTTGCATCATGAGTCCCACTGTGAACAGGTTGTTTGCCTAACAGATGCTACGCAGCAAGGTAGTGCGTCGAGTCTGTGTCTAGGACGTAGATGCTCAAAATCAAAGGCATTCAAAAAATAATCAAGAAGTACGGTTTCAGTTTTAGAGAAAAAAGAAGTATATATAGTATATTACTTTTTTTCTGTCCATTTGCTCCATTAGGTAGCAGCATGTTGTCACAGCACTGCAGCATTTTGGAACCAACAGCACAAAGGTAGTGCCTGCTGGACTCAATCAATAGCACCTTTGTGGTGTGCAGCAACACGCTGGGTCCATGTGGAGGCAGACAGGAACATATAATACCTCAAATGCCTTTTTATTGGGTACCGACCAGCCATGTTGCAATGGGCAATGAAAAGACCTTTTTTTTTTTTTTTTTAAACTGCATTTGTCACACCTATTTTATGTTTGGCATTTTTAGGCTCCTATTTATCAAGCGTCTCAGTTGGACTCAGACAGGAATGGATCCATCCATGTTTGTTAAGGTTTCCACACTTATTCAGCAACAGGTGCCAGACTGACAGTGAATGACACCGCTTTGTAACAACGAGCCGTAAAGTAAAATTAATGATGATTTGTTTAGATGTGTGTGATGACGAGTTGGGATTATCTCAGCAGTTTGTGATGTGCAATCAATCAGTGCATTAAGAAACAAAGAACAGCCAGGCAAATACAATGTGATGCAGGAGAAATGAAATACAGAACACTTCAGGTAAGTTCGCTGCACACAGATACACCTGACATGATGTTTTAAGCTGATTTTAAAAATGATGCGTGAATTAAGTGCTCGGTTTCACTTTCAATGGTTCGCACCAGCTTGTACTGTTTAGCCAGCAAGTCTTTTTTTAGTGTAATAAGCTCTATTAAATGTGAACGTGCCTTGGCCTTCATACTAAGTATTTAGGCGATGACTTGGCACCGCCTGCGGTCTGCGCTCATGGTCCAGGCACGTCTTCCCATCACATAGACTCAGAACATTTGGCCAGGACATCAAGGACCACACATGCATAACCAATATGTGCTTTTTAAATTTTTTATTTTGCATAAGTTGCTGTGTTATTCGTTATATCACACTGGAGCATTACAATCAAACTCATTACATGCCACATTTGCTCCGTTGTGCCCGTCTTTATCTGCTTTAAATTAAGGGCAATTTGCAACAACTTTTTATTTTCTGTTTATTTTGGACATGTTTAAAGATGAAGCATTTGTTGTACTGTGAAGAGGAAACAAGCTGTTTTTTCCCTGTGTGAGTAGAACAGTTTGCATGGCGAAACGAATTACATCTTGCATATCAGAACATAATAAGCACGACATAAAACATAATCTTGTTCTGAGAAGGCTGAGATGAAGAACAGCACATGATCTGTTTCACCATGTCACTGTTTGTTTACCGAAAGTCAAAATGCAGAAGCATTGTGTGAAAAACCTAAACACACCGCGTGATTCAGTACCCTGTAAAACCGCCTGTGGCAGTAATAAATGGAATTAACTGTTTTCTCGACGACCTTATCAGTCTCTCGCTTCGTTGTGGAGGAATTTTGGCTCTCGCGTCTTTACAGCGTCGCTTCAGTTCATTGAGGTTTGTGGTTCGTTTCTGCACAGCTCTCTTAAGAGCCTGCCACAGCATTTCAGTCAGTTTGAGGTGTAGACTTTGACTGGGCCAAGGCAACGCTTTGGTTCTTTTCTTTGTCAGTGTTTCTGTTGTGCTTTTGATCATCGTTCTGATGCTTTACCCAATTACTGCCAGGCTTTAGGTGTCAGACAGATGGCTTCTAGAATACGTTGGCACTCTACTTTGGGCTCAACGATTGCAAGGTGCAAGATGAGCTCAAATCATCACCCCTCCACCACCGTGCTTGACGGTTGATATGAGGTGTTTGTGCTTATATGTTGAGTTTGGTTTTTGCTAAATTTGCGCTGTGCATCGTGGAAAAACAGCTCCAATTTGTTCTTTATTGTCCAAAGGACATTGTTTTGTCTTGCGGTTTGTTCAGATGCAGCTTTTCAAATATGAATCATGCTGCCATCTTATTTTTAGAGAGAAGAGGGTCTCCCCTGACATCCTTCCATACTTTTTCAGTCTATTTCTAATTGTGGTGTCATGAACTTTAACATTTAGCTTGCTGATTTAGGTCTGTGGACTCTAAGATGTAGACTTTGAGTGTTTTTATGGTTTCTCTGAGCAATGCATAGACTGACCTTAGGGCGAATTTGCTGGGACTTCCACTCTTGTGAAGATTAGCAGCTGTCTTGAATGTTTTCCCTTTGTGACTCTTTCTATCTGATTGATGGGAAACAACGGGTTGTTCTTCCTCCAGACCAGCAAACTGCCAAAGCTTCTGCTTTCATAGAGGTGCTCACACTTGCTGATGATAAATGAACAAAGTGAATTTGATTAGCAGCACATGGCTGCTACTTACCCTCTAATTCTTATTGAAGCTGTGCGTAAACGTGTACTGTTTCCTCACTCACTGCTTCTAAATTTGGCTTAAATTAACACTGACATAATATATTGTGTTGTTATTGTGGTTGTATCTACCTGCTTTTATTATGTCCTGATCCGTAAAACCTTAGATTCGAGTATTTTATAGGTCAAGGTGATGAAATTCTGCTTCTAAACCTAAAATTAGGAGTAAGGTTTTCTCTACTCTCAGATGATGGATGAATGGAGATTTTGGAAAGTAGTTTTGTGGGAATTGTGCTTATTTACTTGTTTTTTTTCCCCAGACACTGGAAACATGGGGTTTTCTGGGTTTGGCAATGCAAACAAACGAGCTGCAGTAGGGAACGGCTTTATAATAAACACCTCAGATAAACTTTCCCCGTGGAATCATAAAGTTGATAAAAGCAAGTCTTCATCAAACATATCATCTTTGACAATTATCTTCCAACAATGCACGGTCCTCTCGGGCTAGTTAAGCAGCATCGGCCTCCCAAGATTAATCAAAATCAAGCTGTTGTTGCAACAGTTTTCACCTCCATTTGCAGCTCGCCTCCCCATCAGGACAATCAGCTTAATTTGTTTGGAGAGCGAGACTTAATGTTCCAAAGATCTGTCAATCAGTCAGCAAGGGAATAGTGTCATACATCGAAGATGCATAATGCCTTTGTTTGTCTAAACTTCACGGAGAGGCACTAAAGATATCATCGGTGATGTTTTTGGCTAAAGGAACAGCGGATACACGCAAAGTGATATTGTAACTCAGCGCAGGTTTTTATATGAAATGCCATCATTATCTTATTTGCCAGAGAGACGAGACATTACAAAGGCTGTTGTGGAACATTACCTTCTGTTTAACAGTGGCCTCCTGCAGCACGTTGTGACATGTCGCTTTTTGAAAACTCCACAGGTGTCAACCAACGGCGAGATATCGATTATCTCCGGAGCCCCCACGGACTGCGATTGCAAGATAGACCCCAACTGCGACTGCTTCTCTGGTGGGTCACCAGGCACACATACGCACACTTGTTATGTGAGGAGTGCAGGATTAAGTAATGTGAACGTATTAGATTATGCTTAATAGGATTAGAGCGCTACAACACATGCAAAAGCATTTGAGAATTAATTCTGGTGGCATCATATTCGGCCTGCTTCAGAAGTAGTTTTAGAGGAAACAAAAACTGGAGCATTGTGAAGCTCGGAGGATTTGATTTAGTCTGTATATCTTGATATTGAGTGGGTAAATCTGGCTGCCCCGTGCGTCCCTGCTGGACAATAATTTGATTAGCACTTTCCCTCCCCGACTTATTAAAGTCAGCTGGAATCTTAGTGTCTAGGAAGAGCCGCTTCGACTCTCCTTGAAAAACAATAAAAAATATGACAATGACTTTTATATAAATGATGACAATACCCAGGAAAGAAAAGACCGCCTATAACATCAGGCTGGAGAATTAAGAGAACGACTTGACTGTGAGCGTTTGTGTGTTGGCTAAACAGAAAGTGGATGCTTGTGTGTGTGTGGGTCGATGTATTTATATTTGTATTCATAGGAAGGCTTCTTCTTTGTGGAGACCTCCAGCTAAATTCAGTAGCAACCAGCTCAGGAGAAACCTTTCAAATCCATTCAAATTACAGCTGGTGAAAGAAAATGCTCACTTCCACACGCCGAATGTTTTAACTGGTTGCTGTATCATGGTTGGGCACCTGAAATGCAATAAAAGGAAGAGGAAAAGGACCCAACAAATAAGCAGATGTTCTTTTGACAGTTAGGCCGTGCTTTCATTGTAAGTGTCAGCGGATGTGATTTTATCATTTAATTCTGCTCATAAAAATCAGTCTCTTTTCTATTCAAAATGGAGGGAAGTGTCTCTCCCATGCCACAAGCCAATGGGCTGTAACCATCCCTATTCCTTGAGTTGTACTTTGCATATTTTCAATCATGTCTCGCTGTTAACAGATGATTACTCTCTTCAGAGGCTTTCCGTTTCCATCCCTTCGCCGTAAACACTCACACAGTGTCTTTGAACGCGGACATGTATGCGAGCGCACACCCGCCGATACTAACGGATGCGAGCCCGTGCGCGGCCGCCCACAAAAGCATACACACATAATGCGCATGCTGTCGCGAGATAAACTGCCACCCTGCTGTCTGCACAGACCCATCAGAGGCCCCAGGCCTACTGCTGACAGCATCTAAAGGGCTTCACCCAGCTGTTGTCCTGCTGTGCAACCAAAGACATCTGGATGCATTCAGTCGCCTACTACCACCGTCTGATAAGACCGAGGTCACTATCAAGGTGGTCATATCCACTCCACTGGGAAGTTACCATATCCCAATAGGTCCACGTCCTGAGCCAAACTGATAACCGTTTAAGCGGCACCATGGGATCCTCGTATTTTGCCAACCTGCGTGTGGACTGGTTGTGACTTCTCGCTTTCGCTGGAGAACGAATTGTATTTCTCAGTGTGGTTAGAACTGATGCTGCTTTGAATTATGCTATTTTGTTGATAAAGAGCTTTTCCTGTCCTTACCGAAATGACGAGTTCCCGTTTTTCCTATCAGGAGACGGAGGCTACGCCCGTGATGCTCGTCTCAAAGCCCCGTCCTCTCTGGCAGTGGCTCCCAATGGCACCCTGTATATTGCTGATCTGGGCAATATCCGGATCAGAGCTGTAAGCCCCAACCAGCCCCAGCCCAGCCCAGCCGGACTGGTGGAAATCAGCTCACCTCTGGACCAGGAGCTCTATCTCTTTAGCCAGGTTCTTATCACAATGCCTGATGTGTGTATTTGCATGTAAAATATTTGGATACCAGCGAATTGTCTTTTTAATTCATAATTTATTAGCAAATTTAACAGACTGACTAACTCAAGTGTTTACTTGGATTTGCACATTGCTAAATTAAAACGGATTAAGCCACGCGAGCTCATTTGTACACACAAATTAGTCTGAGATAATTAGTTATTAATAATTGACACACAGTAACTGCTAGTTGGGCCTGTTAGGAAGGTAGCTAACTGAACCAGCTAACAAAGCTGGCATTAGCTTTCTAATATGACCCATTTAGAGAAAAATAAAGAATAAATGCGGTAAACTGGCTAAACTTTAATAACTTGGGATGATTTTGGATTGCATTTCACAAAAATAATATTCCTCACTTCCAAGTCTCGTTCTAATAGCTTTGAATGATTGAATGATCAAATAATGTCAGCTAGGTTAGCCTAATCCAATCAGGGTGTTTACTGGCTCAGAGTGGGCTTTTGTGGGTGACTAAGCACGACAGTAAGCATGATAGATGCACACAAGATAGTGAGCCTATTGCCTTATGTTGCAGAAATCTGGCCTTTCCTGTTATTTCTGATCATTTAATAAACAAAACGGTTCATTCTGCCTGAGAAAATGAAACTCTTATTTCAAAAAATTATTTTAAAATTTCATACAGACAACAGTTACATATTACATATTCTAAGCTCTAAAATGAACATGTTTCTTCATCTTTAAATATATAATTTAAAGAAATAAACCCCATAATTTACAGTAGTTATGGTTAATGTGTGTGTACCTTTCTGTTTATATATACTTCATTGTTTTTGGAATCGTTTTGTTTTATTGATGCAACAAAATTAGCAAATCACTAGTCTGAGAGTACAGAGTACCTAATAGTTTCTAAATTTACAGGTTTTGTCATTTGCAGAAGCTGAATCCTCAACAGTGTCTCTCTCTCCCTCTGATAGAATGGTTCCCACCTGTACACCAAACACCTGATCACAGGTCACTACCTGTACAACTTCTCTTACGGCACAGACGGCAAGTTGTCGGGTGTGATGAGCCGCGACGGCTGCAGCCTCCAGGTGAGGAGGGATGCTCACGGAGTGCCTCTCTGGCTGGCTCTACCTGGCGGACAGGTGTACTGGCTGTCCCTTAGCAACAGTGGCACGCTGAGGAAGGTGTCCGCCCAAGGCCACGACATCGCCCACATCACTTACCATGGCAACACAGGTCTCCTAGCAACCAAAAGTGATGAGAACAGTTGGACCACTGTGTATGAGTGAGTTTGTGGTTTATTTATAAAGCTTATCTGCTTATTGCGATCTTCTTTCTGTCTGTCCCCGCTCTTTCTCTCTTCTCCTTCCTTCCTGTTCTCGCTTTGTTGCTTGACTCTGAATGTTTGAGCTAACACTGCATTGCATGAATGTGTATTCATATGACAAGGTTTACGTTAGGGGTATGAAATATGAGTGCCATCTGGTGGTCACTTCTGCATCAACAAAGCTGGAGAAGGCCTGGGGTGGGATTGGGCACTGTGACTGTTTTTTTTCTTTCTTCTTTTTAGTCTTTGCTTAAAGTGACTGATTAGCTGAAGGACGTCTGCTGCAACTCTTTGAACACATGCGTGTTTAGTATTGCACATATAGTACAGGCAGAAAAACACATCTGTCTGAATTATTCACCACTGCCTAGTTGGTCTCTGTCTCAGATTCCACAGCTGGATAATTACACATATAAATCATAGTTGACACTCACTGCGAGCTCATGCTAGCGCACGGGAGCATGCATATGTGTGCCTGCGTGCTTTTTGCGGGCTTGGTTGTGGTCATTCACCTGCGAGCGATGGATTTCTGCGCGTGTTTGTGCGTGTGTGTGCGCGCGTCTGTGTGTATTTGTTTGCTTATTGCCTTTGTGTTTATTCTCCAAGGTACAACAGCGAGGGTCGAGTGACCAACATCACCTTACCGACGGCGGAGGTGAGCGGTTTCCATGGCAACCTGGAGCGCTGGTCTCGGGTGGAGGTTGAAGCGTCCAACCGTGAGAACTTTGTCACCAGCACAAACTTGTCTGCCAGCGACACCATTTACATGTTCAGACAAGGTGCAGCATCACAATGAGTTCTGCGCTTTTGCCTTTTAAATTTCTCACAGCTCATTATTCAGACTGTTTATGCATCGCAGCCACAGGTGTATTGGTTTTATGTATTTACTGGTTACAGAGAAAAGATTACAGCTTCCGAACCGTGCATCTACCCTCAGCTTCTATAACCAGCAACTAGCCACAAGGCTATTTATGAGTCATGTGAAGACGCACTAAACCATACACCACATACTATGTAGAGGGCAGGGCGTAAGGTTACAGCGATGTTTAAACATTTATGCCGGCAAACGTGGCTGTTATTCTGGTTTAAGTCAGAAACTCTGACCTGCGTTTCTCTCATTCTTCATCGCTGGAGATTCACAGCTTTAAGTAAGCATTTATCCGCTTTTATAAATAGTTTCACATACAGATCTGATGCGACCTCTTTACATAACCGGACGAATGGGCAGCGGGGGGGAGAAAAAATGCTGTTTATTTACACAAAACATGCTACATTTGACTGACTCGTGAAATGCCTTAACAACTGCTGGGGCAAAGCAGAAAAAAAATGGAAAAGAGGGCAGAGATGAGAAGAGGAGAAAATGAGAGTGGAGTGAAGAAGCCACTCATGGGAGCAGTTTCTTCTCATGTCATCCCTTTAATTGCTTTCTTGCAGTTGTCACACTGACAGGACTGCAGGGAGGGAAAATCTGCGCCAACTCGCACGCGCTCAGTCACACACGCGCGCACAAACACATGCATGTACGCCACGCTACAGTGTGACAGAGCTGCCAGGGAAAAAGTTGAAATGACCCACTATTTTTCGAGCACCACCTCTTTCTCCGCCGCCCACAATTTCACCGTGTCCTCGCCTGCCTCTGAGGCAACAATAACCATATGTACAGAATAGGTTTTTTTACGGCGGCGGAGGGAATAGAAGTTACTATCCGGTTTATTAGCCACGTTAAGTTTTATGGTTAAAATATAGTTTTATGGTTATTTTCACCCCTCTTTTTCTAAATTTTTGTATTAATTGTGTTTTAAACATGAGACAAAGCCATCTTGGCATGTGTGAAAGTGTGTGGAAGCCTGACTCTGAGCAGGGCAGAAATGAAAGAGCAGTTTCTCAGAATGCTTTGCAATGTGTGAAACCTGCTATACCCCACCTTCCTCTCCTTCTTTCTCTCTCTGTCCTCTCTTTCTCCTTTCATTGCCCCCCCTCTCTCTCGCTCTCTCATTATCTGTCTCCTGCGTTCCTCCTTTCTAAAGATGTAATAGCTGATGCAGTACAATGGTAATGTTGCAGAGAGCTTTAAAAAAAACACTCAGCACAGTGATTGAAGCAATTAATTCAAATAAAACGCACACACAAAGAGCCAGACATCGCATTCATGCAGCCCGCTTCTCACAGATTTCCTCTCAAGGCTGATTTTTTTTCTTCTTTTTGACACACAATGACTGATGTTTTCTTCACACTTCTTTTTTCTCATCTGTTGTTGCATATTTGCATCTCTGTGCACTTGTGGTTTTTTTGTGTGTGTGTCTGACCCACCCACGACAAACGGTCGACCCTCGACACCCACCCTCCCCCCCTTCCACATCCCCACAATTCACACTTACGCTTGCACTTTCCCACTCCAGATCACTCTCAGAGCTCGTACAGAGTCAGCGCCGACGGGTCATTTCTGGTGACGCTGGCCAGCGGGATGGAGCTGTCGCTAAGCACCGAGCCCCTCCTCCCGGGGGGCGTCGGGGGTGGAGTCAGTCCCACGGCCAGCCGCTGCAACATCAGCTTGCCTGGAGACCACGCCCCGAGCCTGATAGAGTGGAGGCAGAGGAAGGAGCAGAGCAAGACTAACTACAGCACTTACGAACGCAGGCTCAGGGTAAAACACTAAATCATCAGCCTGTTATTACGCCAACTGTGATAATATATAAAACACAATCCTGCGGCATCAGTGCTGCACAAAGGCATTGGGAATTAACAAGAGGATGCACGCAACTAGCCGAATATCCCAGAATCCCATATGAATGGATCAAATAAGCAGCCCGGCAACATTTTAGGAGTACGCAGGGTTAAGCTGTGCAATTTGACATTAACCAGGGGGACAAAAAGTGTCACTTTTAAGTGCTAAGAGTTGTGCAATCCGGTAGATTTTGAGCGATTGATGATGTCAGCGGAGGTGATAATAGGTCAAATGACTCGTAACCTGTTAGCTGTACTTTCCACACGCACAGGCTGCAACACCTCTGCAGTGCTGATGAAAGCACAAACAGGAGATTTCCTGAGAAAAGGGCATTTATGTTACGTGCAGCAATTAATTAGCATTCCCCGGGAAACAGTTCTCTCACTTGTTCGCCAGGCAGCTTATTGTTTATAAATGCAGACCAGGGTTTGCTGGAAATGTCACAATTAATTCATCTGGACTAATGAAATCTTTGCTGCTCTCAGACATGCCACTTCATTCATATATTTGCATGTCTGCGGCTTCAATCACCATTTATGATGATTTTAATGCTGTTTAAAAAAAAGCTTCTGCTTGTGTTCTTGTCACTAGCTGACATTTTACTGCTTTGCTTTCCAGGCACATAACAGGAACCTGCTGTCCATAGACTTTGATCAAAGCACCAGAGTTGGGAAGATATACGATGACCACAGGAAGTTCACCCTCCACATTCAGTATGACCAGCTGGGCCGGCCTGTCGTGTGGTCACCCAGCAGCAAATACACTGAAGTAAACATCAGTTATTCAGGTGGAGGACTGCTTTCAGCCATCCACCGCGGAGAATGGTCCGAGCAGCTGGAGTACGAGAGCGACAGGGTGACGTCCAGAGCCTGGGTCAACGGCAAGATCTGGAGCTACACGTACGCAGACAGAGTGAGTAGAAAGTTTGAAGCGAACGTGACAGACAGCTTGTGATGAGGTCCTGCTGAGATTTGTTTTCAGGGCTCCTGTCGCTGTTTTCTTCTTGCCTTTGCTGCTTGCAGAAATCTAACACATCTTCTCCACTTACGTTTCCTTCTTGATGCAGCTCTCCGAAACCGGCGCTGAGATTAAAGGCAAACCAAAAAAAAGCGTCTCAGTTGTGGGAAACGAAAGTAAAGAAGTGAAAGCATATTAAAATCAGTAACAGGTGCTATATTACCAAGCATCTTTTTAATGTGTTTCCCTCAGTTTGAGGGGCTTTCCATTTAGGCTATGAACATCAGTTTGCAGAGCGAATATTAGATCTGCCATAAGTTTAATGGTTGGGCAGACCTTTTAAACTTGGCCTTGTGTCTTCACGACTGCAACAGCGCGCACAGTTGAGAGATGTAAAGGCAGACGGTGTGTTCTTTCTGATCGATTGCATAACTCCAGCATGTTTCAAGGTTCGGCAAATAGATTTTCTCAAAAGAAAACGGCAGTAAAGTCTTTGCAGTAAACACTCGTCGTCTTCTGGCAGATGTTTAGAAGTTATATTCGCTATAAGGAATTTTTCTAGTCAAAGAAACTCAAACAGTGTGTGTGACTAAGCTGAGAGCTACCAGAAGGTATAATTTCCGCTCTTGAAATTAATTGAAATATTTAATGACATGATATTCAGTCTGAAATATATTTAGTGTCAAGGATTTTGGTCTAAGACAAAATTAGAGTGAAAATGAGCTTATATTACAGAACCATCTAGAAATTAATACCACCTTCATGTATTATTAACACATTAATATCATACCTTACAGTTGAATAAAGACATTAAAGAGAACATTGTTTTAGTGCAGCTGAAACTGTGTGAATAGCTACGCAGATTTTTAAGGGGGGGGAGCAGCGGTAAACAAAAACGCTGCTGTCTGAAAACCAATTATGGTTTTTCTTTTTTCTCGTTTTGTTTTTTCGACACGTACGTCTGATAATTAAATAGCTTTCAGTGAATAACTGAAGCGGTCTCAAACTAAAACCAAGGTTGCTTTTGAAGAGCCGATTTTTTTTTATTTATTGAGGAGAAAGTTTTAACCCAGTGACATTGGAATTTAAAAAGAGAGAGTGCAAAAGACAGAAAACGAGAAAGCCGTGAAACCACAGAGATGCAGTGTGTTGGAACTGTCTGTGAATATCTCTGTGTGTTCTTACAGTCCATCATGCTGCTCCTGCACAGCCAGCGGCGCTACGTCTTTGAATACGACCAAACGGATCGTCTGGTCGCGGTGACCATGCCCAGCATGGTGAAGCACACCCTGCAGTCGCTGCTGTCCATCGGCTACTACAGGAACATATACGCCCCGCCCGACAGCCAAGCCTCCTTCATCCAGGACTACACCCTGGACGGGCGCCTGATGAGGACTCAGTACTTGGGAACTGGGCGCAGAGTCATCTACAGGTGTGGCACATCGCTGTTTTAGCTCCGTACAAAGACATAACACTGATCGTCTTGATGAAGGTGATATAATTAAAGCGCAATCTTAAAATTTAAAAGCCCAATTACGCCAACTCTAGCGGACACTTGAATGCACGCCACACATCCATCCATCCTTGCGAAATCACACCGATTGGACCGATTAAAGGTCACACCTTTTTTTTATCGTCGCACTTTGTCAGACAAACTGATCTGATTTTGATGAAAGTCGGAGGACTGATTCAGGCAGCGTTCTGGCATTTAACATTTTTAATACTCGTTGCCTGGATGAGGATACTGTAATAAATGGTCCCATTTTCAAGATTTGAAAGGCTGTAAGTGCCGCAGCAGCTGGTCTGCTTCTGATGAAATGTTGAAGGATGGTGCAACTTAGCGACCCAAAGGGATCCGTGTATTATTAATGTGGCATAGCATGTTTACTTACATTGAAGATTAAATGCAGTGTGCTTTAAAAAGAAGGTACTTTTATTTTAACATAACTTACTTATCGATCATCTATTCAAAAATGTGTTTCTTTCCCCCGTCAGGTATACAGCTGCGGCTCGCCTCTCGGAGGTGGTTTATGACTCCACCCTGGTGACCTTCACCTATGACGAGGCCTCTGGAACAGTCAAGACCATTCATCTCACCCACAATGGCTTCATAAGCTCCATACGATACAGGCAGACAGGTACGTACATGTGCTCAAAACAGCCAACAGAAGCACATTTTAGATATTCACAACGTGCAAAAGGATCATAAATCAATCCTGTGAGCAAAATTTTAAAGTCTATATAAGTGATTGTGCACGGCGTGCCAGATTTGAGGAGTGATGTCAAATTCAGTAGTCTGGCTTTGAGTCAGACGTCGTGCTATTTCATCTGTGACTGATGCAGCCACAGTTAGAAGTTTCAGTAGGGCAAGGCATGTTCAAGTGGAATAGACTGTGGTCTACCACAGCTGTAAATTCAAGACCACCCCCCGTGCTTTTACCCACGTCGTCTCTTCCCCACCTCCGCAAAAAGGCTTCCTGATCAAAGCAAACAAATGAATGTTTGAATGCAAAATTATATGCGGTGAGCTAGGTGTGGACATACTGCATTTGTTGTTGCATGCCTGAACACTAAAAGTAGCACTTTGCTGGGTTCATATTCGCTCTCATAGAGGAGGCAGGAAATCAAAAAACCATAGCTGAACTTAATACAACTAAACAATACTTTCAGTGATGAAGGAGAAAATGAGTGAGACAAGACGTTTTCTAAAAGGCGGCGCTATCGACGATGGCACGCCATCGCTGCAGCTGCAGATATAGCATGTTAGGATACAGCCATTGTTAATACAGTTGAGCAGTCCCCTTAAGTTCCATAGTCGGTCCAGGGTCATGGAAAGTGCTCTCATCTCTGCTGCCGGTTCACTTCCCATAGCTTTGTGATTGGCTCGCCACCATCAGTTGTCACTAATCTGCGCGGCGCAGCTGTGTGTGTGTGTGTTTATCGCTTTGCCCTCACTGTGAATAGACTCTCACCTTCCTTTAACTGATCTCATTTCAGCAGAACAAACGGAGCCTTGGAGAGAGGAGAGATAGTGGTAATTGTCCCTTGAGAGGAGACAAGGAAAAGTGTGGCACCGGAAAAAGAAAGATGGGGATATAGAGTGGTGGGCGAGGGAAGGGAAAAGGAACAGAAAGGGAGAAGGGGGAACGATGACAGCTGGGGGGAAATGACAGCTAGAAGAGCGAGATGAACAGACTGCAAGTTCCCCAGGGCTGCAGAAAAGCCTCCACCTCGCTCTCAGTACTTTTGCCATTTTCCCATTAGCGAAGGTTTAGAATCAACATTCCACAGAAAATAAAAATAGAAAGCTGTAACACTGATCCAGCTACAATCTCCAAAGCTAGGCACTTAGTCATTTTAACTGCAATCAGAGTCATCTCAAATAGCAGCGTAATGGAGTTTCATTAGCAGGCCCTTTTTTTCCAAACAGAGGCCTGGCTGCAGAAGCTCGGAGCAGATGTGATGAATGGTGTTGTTAAAGTTGATGCTCTGACATTAAGCAGCACATTGGCCCATCATGGCTATTGTCTTTAGATTTCATTATCTCTCCATATTAAAGGTCACCACAGGAAATACCATAGAGGTGTGGGGATAGTTAAGATGGAATGGATTGCGCAGTGTGTGTCTCTGTTAATGACGGCGAATTAGGCCTTGATTTGAATTAATTAGGCAGGGTTATGCGGGCGGTGTGACATCCACTTGTAAGGGCTATATGTGTGCTGTGTGTACACTTCATGTCCCTGTATATTTCTGTAAACGCTGTTAAGGGGGTTCTAATGTAAATCTGCTCTGGTTCCTCTGCGTAGGTCCCCTGACAAGTCGGCAGATTTTCCGCTTCAGCGAAGAAGGCTTGGTCAACGCCAGATTTGACTACAGCTACAACAACTTTCGAGTCACTAGCATGCAGGCCGTCATCAATGAGACCCCTCTGCCCATTGACCTGTACCGCTATGTTGATGTGTCGGGGCGGGTCGAGCAGTTTGGCAAGTTCAGCGTCATCTTCTACGACCTCAACCAGGTAGGACGTCACACCAGTTATCTTACTCGGTAGTGGAAATGTGGACGTTTTAAAGCTGCACCAATCAGCTGTTTCTGCTTTTAAAAAATAATCACGTGACTGTGGAATATAAAATCTGACTCTGCAGCTCATCTCAGTGGCGCGTTTCAGCGTCTTTCAGCTCATTGTTTTGGCCTGCGTTTTAGTCGACTTCGTTTCCGGTCAGTCAGGTGGTTTTACTTGTCTATCAAATCTAGCCTTGACAACACTGGCAGGCAACTAGTAACTAGTAACTAGTAACTAAACAGTCAGATATTTCACATGGGTGTCTGTGAACATCCAAACAGACCCAAAAGAGAGTGAAATAATCAAACTTGTGCAATTTGTTACAATTTTGTTTCCAGAGCGTGCTGCATGTGTAAACAAGCAACCTTTTAGCCCATGAGTTGGGTGTGACACTTTCATGGACTCTTATGGAGTCAATATGTGTTTAGGTGATCACCACCCATCTGATGAAGCACACCAAGGTATTCAACTCCTACGGCCAGGTGGTGGAGGTTCAATATGAAATCCTCAAGTCCATCGCCTACTGGATGACCATTCAGTACGACTCGTCCGGACGTACAACCACCTGCGACATCAGAGTGGGCGTGGACAGCAATGTGACCCGTTACACTTACGAGTATGATGCAGACAGCCAGCTGCAAAGCGCCTCAGTCAACGAGCGGCCTCAGTGGCGTTATAGTTACGACCTCAATGGGAACATTAATCTACTTAGCCACGGAACCAGTGCAAGGTATGTTAGCACACAAACCCATATACTGTACAGAAAGCATTGAATATAAAAGAAATTGCCTGTTTGTTATTAATAAATCGATAATTCAGATCAGCTCAGAAATCTTTATTATCCATTGCAAAGCAGTGGATAAATATCTTAAGCGTGGCTTTCAGAGGAAACCAATAAAATAGCAAAATAAGACATTGTTTATTTATAAACACACACGTGTAAATAATTGTCATATAGCAGTATTGACAGTATTGGCTCTGGCTGCAGGGACATTCTAGCAGTGGTCTGATAGGAGGAGTTGGAATGAGTGGGTGTGAGAGGCATGCATGATAGTGCTGACTTTACATTTAACTGCCTCGGTGTGGAGATCTATCACAGTCGACAGTGACGGTGATGTTGTTTAACCGTTTAATGACTCATAACAGTTTTGATTTGTTTTACGCTGAAGGAAAGGTGTTCGAGGATGTGATGTCTGTAGGTGAGAACCGAGTCAATGAGAGACTTACAGGCAATTTTTTGTTTACATTAAACGCTAGTTATGGAACTGGAAACTGTTTCTCAACCCATCAACTGTAACCTTTGTTATGTCACCTTTGTTACGCTGTCTAATCGGGGATATCTGTTGTCATTAACACCTTCTTTGTTATGCACGGAGATCTTGCTGGTGCTTCCCCGCTGCCTCCAGTTTTTCACATTTGCTCATGAGTTTGCAGAAAGGCCACAGAACAGAACCTGAACGGCAGATGAGACTGAGCGCAGACAGACCGGGTGAACTATTAAACGGCTGAGACAAACTTTTGCACAGATTTGGCACCAGAATCCCGGTTACATTGTGGTTACATTTGTTGCATACTAACATGATTTTTTGAGCAGTTGTCAACAAAACTGATGCACAGTTGTAGTTGTGTACAGCATGCGGTAAATATCACTCAGGGTCTGATGTTTGTTTTCAGGCTCACGCCGCTGCGCTACGACCAGAGGGACCGCATCACGCATCTCGGCGAGCTGCAGTACGGCGTGGACGACGACGGCTTCCTCCGCCAGCGAGCAAACGACCTGTTCGATTACAATTCCAACGGCCTGCTGACCCGCGTCTTCAACCGCGTGACCGAGCGCACCGTGTGGTACCGCTACGACGGACTGGGCCGCCGCGTGGCCACCAAGAGCAGCCAGGGCGAGCAGCTGCAGTTCTTTTATGCCGATCTGTCACACCCTACCAGGGTCAGCCACTTGTACAACCACAGCAGCAATCTGATCACGTCGCTGTACTATGACCTCCAGGGTCACCTTATCGCCATGGAGCTGAGCAGCGGAGAGGAGTACTATGTAGCCTGCGACAGCGTGGGGAGCCCGAGGGCAGTTTTCTCTAGCAAGGGGCGGCTCGTCAAAGAGATTCTCTACACCCCCTACGGAGAGGTTTACCAGGACACCAACCCAGACTTCCAGCTTGTCATCGGCTTCCACGGAGGCTTGTACGATCCTTTCACGAGACTCGTCCACCTGGGAAGGCGGGACTATGACACGCTAGCGGGCCGATGGACTTCACCGAATCACGAACTGTGGGGGGAGCTGAGCAAGGAGCCGAAGCCTTTTAACCTGTACGCGTTCAAAAACAACTGCCCGGTCGGGAGGGTGGAGGAGGTGACGCAGTTTACAACAGGTGAGCGTCACACATGCGCAGACACACTCACGCACACTGCTGCCAAGTCAAAAGCAAATCACTGACTGACTGACAGAAACTAAGTGATACAGAAAGATAGATCACTCAGTGACACCTACTCCTACACGCGCACCTACAGGGGAAACATCTGCCATAAAGAATGAGTGAATGGGCCACATAGCTAACCACAGGTGTGCTGGGTGTCAGAGACGTGAAGCTGTGACAGACAGGATTTACTGGCAACAGAAAGGACAGCCATGCCTCTGATCACATTGTTCTTTAACACAGCCAGTTCTGTTTTCTTCCCTCTGCCTGTCAAGAACATACTGTTTCCCCGAGAGACAAAATAGAAACTGAAACGAGGGAAAGAGATGGGATAGGAGAGTAGAAGATGAATACAGGATGTCAGCGGGGGCGTCTGTCCTTCTGCTTAATAGAACATTCATTTGGCCTGTCACGTTTCCCTGCAGCGGGATTGTTTGTTACACAAGGAGTGTGTTTGTGGGACACGCGCGCAC
Source organism: Pundamilia nyererei (assembly GCF_000239375.1). Classification (NCBI taxonomy): domain Eukaryota; kingdom Metazoa; phylum Chordata; class Actinopteri; order Cichliformes; family Cichlidae; genus Pundamilia; species Pundamilia nyererei. Next base: position 5,133,615 of record NW_005187402.1, on the reverse strand, counting down.
ACCAGCAGACACGTCTCTGCCGCACGCTGCACTCATGCATTGTGTGGTTTCCCATACGAGGTGTTGTTTTCCCTGCCCTCGTGACTGTCTGTTTGCTTTGCAGTATACACATTAAATTCTAAACTTTCTCCCGTGCAATTTTCTCTCTTCCTGTCCAGACATCGGTAGCTGGCTGCAGCTGTTTGGCTTTCAACTTCATAACGTGGTCCCCGGTTTCCCAAAGCCTGAGGTGGGAAGAATGGAACAAACATACGAACTGATGAAGGCGCCGACCAAGATGCAGGACTGGGACTCCAGCAAGGTGAGCATCACACTGCTGCTAGATTCTTTCATATCTAACACTGTGTGCCTGTGGTAATGCTTTGTATATTTAAACTATATGTATAACATTTTTTCAAATGTACTAGGGTCTGACTGCGAAACAATATTTTCATAAAGATATGTCACACATATATATCGTTAGCTTCATAGCATAAGTGCCTAAGTCATTTTTTTGTGATGACATAGGCAGACGGACAGGATGATGCAGCAGTGGTAGGGGAGTAAAGTTAGGCAAAAATCTCAATTTGACCAAAAAATGACTTAGGCACTTATGCTATGAAGCTAACGATATATATATACATATGTGTGTGTTTGTGTGAGACATAGCCTATGTCAGTGCTTGTGATTAACACTTTCATAATTACTCATTTATCTCATTCGTTTAACACTTTGGGTCTTCATGTGAGATCAGACCGAGAGTCCTCCGCAGAAGCATGAAAACTCAAATTACCTGCTAATTATCTGCCATTTTTATGACCTTAGTGATTCTTCCTAATCGGCTATATGGATGAAAATCAACACTGAGTTGATTATTATGAGAATATTCTCCAGAATGAGTACGAGTAATGAAATGATTAGTTGATTTATTAATTAGTTCATAGACTGATTGTCGTTAAGGTAAATTGGCACGAGCGTTTGAGGGTCCCAGTGTCTCTGTTTTATAGCGTTGTGCACAGCGTGGTAAGGCCACAGCCACCCTGCAGTGTGTTCAAACCTTGCGGGTTTAAAGCTGGGCCACGTTCTTCCTGTTCATGCATGTCTTTACTTCTGCAGTCCAAACACACGCATGTTGTGTTAACTGGTGGGTTTTAAGCTGGTTGATGTAAATGGGCGTTTTGTCTTCCTGTCAGAGACACGTAGGACGTAGCTCTAACACATTAAAATTTTTCTTACATCCACCGAGGACTTCAAGGTCAACTTAATGAGAAAATCCTTATAAGATAGAAACTATTATTCTTAAAAATGTAAGAATAATGGTGTGATGGGTATTCTCAACATATGTTTCCTACTGCTGTTGTTTTTATTGACACCATATCGTCATATAAGAAAAGATATGGGGGGATTTTAAATATCACCGACCTTTTGTTCAAGATCAGATAAGGTCAAACTTTGATAAAAGGTCTTATCTTCAAAACTGTGACTAAAATATTGGCTTTGGTTGTATTGGCAACAGTAAGGAAATTATATTGATTATGGGTAGATTCTAAATATAATGTTAATTAATTATTTAATTCATTACTCATCTCACTTTTAAGTTCCACATCTGCTTTTCTTTCATGTTGATACCAAAATGTGTTACATCTTTAAAAAAATATTTTTAGAATTATATTATATTATATTATATTATATTATATTATATTATGAGTTCAGCTTATTCATGTCCAGTTATTTACATTAGTACTTTAGTACTTTAGTATCCATGACCTGCTCCTACATAATGTTTGTGTAATCCGAGTAGCCTTATCTGACTTTCTTTGCTGATGTCTAATAGACATTATCAGTAGTGTTAAAGGCACTCTAGTGCTCAGGCAGCTAGCCAGTATGAAGCTACTGCCTATAGCACCGTCTGTCACATGTTGTCTGTGTGATGACACATCAGTGCACATTTCTTTAAAATTGTAAATTTCTGTAAAATGACGATACGTTTTCACTCTGACCAGAATATGATGTCATACTTTTTGAGAATAGTTTGTTAATTTTGTCTTGTATATTACAGCAACAATCCATAACCCTTTATTAAATTTTTTATTTTATTTTTTTAATAAATGTGTGATCAAATAATTTTTTTTCATTACTAAATATTAAAAAGGAATTTACTGAACAATAAAATGTAATAAAAAAATATATACTCCAAAGTATGTGAAGTATATTAAAATAGTTTTCAACACAACAGATAAAATAAAAAGCACTTTGCACTTGTTTTTACTGCATTTCCAAACGTCCTAAAGTCGGTTTAAAAGCAGCCACGCAAACTGCAAATAAAATATGATGCTATTTTTTTAAAAGTTGCCCAGACAGTGATGTGTCTTGGTGGAGGTTTGCCTCTCAAAGTGCTTCATGTTTTCTACGTGTCTAAATATCTAGTGTGGATCGTGTGTTTCTGTACGTCACGCAGAACGCTGTAATAAATGAGTCCGTCTGTTTTTCTCTAGTTGGTTTTGGGAATCCAGTGCGAGCTGCGGCGCCAGCTGAGGAGTTTCATCTCCCTGGAGAGGTTACCTCTGGTCTCTGAGCCCGTGGGCTCCACCTGCCACCGACCGGCGCACCCCCCTCCCTTTGGCTCCCGGCCCTCCATCCTCGGCCCCAGCATCCGTTTTGCAGTCTCTCACGGCCGAGTGAGCGCGGAGGTCATTGGAGTGGCCAGCGAGGACAGCCGCCGAGTCGCGGCCATCTTGAACGGCGCCATCCACCTCACTGGGATGAGCTTCACCGTGCACGGCTGCGACACCCACCACTTCCTCCAGTCGCGGCCGATCGAGGAAGATCTCGCCCTGGGGCTGGGAGTCGGGGGCCGCGTCCTGGAGAGCGGCGTGAACGTGAGCGTGTCTCAAATGAGCGCGACGGTGAACGGCAGGACTCGGCGTTTTGCCGACATCACTCTCCAGCAGGGGTCTCTGTGCCTGTGCGTGCGGTACGGTGGGAGCGAGGAGGAGGAGAGGGCGCGGGTGAGGGAGGAGGCGAGGAAGAGGGCAGTGGAGGGAGCTTGGGAGAAGGAGAGAAGGAGGGTGGAAGCGGGAGATGCCGGGAGCAGGGCGTGGAGCGAGGTTGAGAAGCAGCAGCTGCTGTCTGGGGGACGCGTTCAGGGTTACGACGGCTACTACTCCCTGCCTATAGAGCAGCAGCCGGAGCTGTCTGACTGCCCCTCCAACATCCACTTTATGACACTGAGCGAGGTGGGGGGCAGGTAACAGAGACACACGAGCGGCCCCCCACCCCACCAAAGACTGCCTGTTTCTACTCTACTCTGATTTGTTCTACTGTTTCTATACTGTATCGGGGGGGAAAAAAGAAGACGACATCAGAGAAGAAGAAGAAGAGCGAATGTGTGGGGAAAAAAAACAAAAAACTTCCAAATGCCTTTAATTGTGACAAAATGATGGTATTTTATTATTATCGTCCAGTTTCTCCAATTTCTAACAGTGGCACAAGCAGTGTGGTTTGGCTGTGGCTTTGCTTTTTTGTATCTCTGATCAACCCGACCGACTCGCCGACCGACCGACTCGCCGACCGACCGACTGCCATTCGCTGTTTCAACACTGTTCATCATTTTCTGGACTCTGCTCAACATCACGGCACTGTAGGGAAGAAGACTTTTAGGATCTTGCCAGTGAATAATCCTCTTCGTGACTCGAATCGAGAGCTCTTCGGTTTGCCATTTGAGTTCCTACATGGTTTACCTCGGATATACTATCGTTTACATATTGTGTAAGAGAGGCCTTGTCGACTCTGACACTTCCCCCCTTTAGAGAAGGAAAGCTCTTGTGGTTTTCCGCCTCTGGTGTGCTCCAACAGTAGTTTGTATGAGTGTGTATACTTAAAAATCAAGAATGTATATAGCCAGTGCTTTCTCACACTGAAAAAAAGAAGTGCTCAACTGGAAGTTCTGTTGTTCATAAGTGTCAGTATTGTTAATCAATAGAAAAACAGTTACATTTTTGCAAAGAATTATACATGGCTATAGTAAATATTCTCGCTGAAAAATCTGACTTTATTGGGTTACAAAGCTGATTAAAGTTATTATGTGTGAATTACCAAAATCGCTGGCTGGGATTTCATAGACGTTGTTACTTGTTATTTCTGCCCCTCTCCTCCGCTCGCTCTCGTTCACGTCGTCTCCGCGCCTCCCCGCCACACATTTGTTGTGCTCTCTTTGTTCTTGTTTCTGGGAGTTTGTAACTTTTCAAATCTGTGCTGTCATTATCACCCATCATTATGGCTCGAACCGAGATATGCACGAGAAAACCTGCGTCGTCTGTCAGAGGAGAGGGAGCAGAAGAAGAAGAAGAAAGGGGAGGAGGGGAGAAAGAGGGAAAGAAAAAAAGAAAAGCACAGAGGAAAGGGAAAAAGAAATGTGACAGCTGAGGCTCAGCGAGTGGGTGGTGAGTGCAGAAGGGGCAGGACCTGGAGTTGGCTGAGCTGTTCTCTCCAGCTTGTCTCCTCTCATTAGGAAATGCCAATCAGACTACATGTGAACCACTTCCAAGCCTCTCCCCACAAAAAAAAGTTTAAAAAAGAAAGTAAAGAACTTTTTTTTTTTCTTTAAATGTTGCTAATCCACCTCCCTGTCCGTCTGCCTCCCCCATCGCCTCCCCCACACACACACACACTCGCCTCCCGCCGTCGCTCCACCATCTGCCCACCATTAATTGTTTGTGTTTCCTCTCCCGGGCCGCGGATGACAGACACACACACACAATGCATATGTTCTGACTGCGAGCAGGTGATATACATTCCCGACTAGCACTCTGCCGATCGGCTGCGATGCACCTTCCCTTCGAAACCATATGCTCCGTTAGATACTGTCCAACCTCATCTCCGCGGTGAAAAGATGGAGGGTCCGGTTGCTAGGAGACCGCTGCACTGAAGAATTGTCTGCGCTGAATGGATGCTCTCCTCTTTCAGCTCCGCTTTCTCTCTCATTTTTTTTTTCATCATGTAATGCCAATCAGACGAGTGAATGATGGACCCACACACACGCATGCACACACACCAGTAGTCAGCATTCTCTCTGTGGAAATCAGCACTCCAATATGTCAAATTGAATTTTTTTCTCTCGTCCCCCCCCCCCTTTCCCCTCAGCATTATGTCAAACGCAGGCTCGGGTGTGTACGGCTGTGTGTGCATGACCTTATTTAAAAGAGTTTATTTCAGCCAATATCATTTATTTTCTTTGCCGCTCACACAACTCTATTGCATTAAGAAAACAGAGCACAATATTTGTTGTCAGCTTATGTATGCGGTAATGGATATTAATGGTTCTGCAGCTGAATCTTTTACATCCCAGAAAGTTAAGAGGGGAGGAGAGAGGGGGGGTTGCGCTTTCTGTGCTGCATATGCAAAAAAAAAAAAAAGTAGAAGGAGGCTGAGATCTGAGTCACTGCTGGAGCCTAAATGAGCTCAATGTAGCAAATAGGGGGGGGGAATGACATTTACTTGATGCACATTATGCAAAAAACGCAAACAGCAGGAATGGTGCCCTGGCAGTATTTCTGCTTAGAAATGAGGTCAGTGGTGCAGCTTAGGGTTCGCCCCTAACCAAAAGCTTGTCGCACCTCCTTCTTGTTCCTGTTTTTCTGTCCCTGTGCAGCATGTGGCATCCGCTGCTGGAAGTAAGGGTTCGGGCTGCTCTCCGTCGTCGACGGGCTATTACAGGGCTCCTCTGTGTGTGTCTGCGCCCGTCTCTGAGCGGTGACAGGGTAGAGCAGAGGCACGGCAATTCCTTGTCCAGGCTTCTGGAAAGCTGCTATCAAATTCTTGATTTGCCGGAAATATCGTTTCTGCACACCAGGAGTGGTCTGAAACATGAGAGAGAGAGAGAGAAGAAGTAGAAGTGCAGAGAATTCAGAGCGTTTCCCCATCTCCACATCAAAACCCCAGTGGGGAGATGAAGAGGACGGGACAGAGCCGCCTTGAAATGAGCTCTCGCAGATTTTACCTTATAAAAAGACATCAGATACGCTGCCAGTGGCGGCAGTAATACAAGTGCGTCTCGGGGATGGACTGGGGATGGTGTCAATTATACATTTTTTGCATATCTGGATTCAGTAATCCAAAGTAAAAGGACAGATAAATAAATAAGACGAGGCAGAAGAGATAAAATATATATAAGAGCTGTAAAAAAAACAAAAAAAAAAACACGTGCTGTGGAAGGGAGGGAAACATACTGATGATATACTCAAGGAGTTTAAAAGCTACACTGGGAATATACGGGATGCAATTACCTATGAAAACATCCTCTCCTGTGGGTATTTTAGATAGTTTTTAAGTCAATAAAAAGCATTATTTTAGGATTAATGCACCACAAGATGCTTTAACAGTCCAGTAATCTCAAGAGCCTTATTTGTAACAGAGAAGCACTGAAATAAAACTTAGAAAACACACACAAATATCTTTTAAAGAAATGATGATAGCTTAGTAAAGTCATTTTTCTCTCTCACAGGGAGCTTTGCATTATTTCTAATTGAAAACGCTCTCATCTTTCTCTTTTTCTATTCTTTCCACCCCCTCCCTGCACTTGTTTGTTTGCCCACAGCTGTCACTCCAGCGTTTAATATTCCTAAACCACTACAGCGCTATAATTTTGTCAAGTAAGGCCTTTAAAAAAAATACATTATGTGTTTTCATTCGGCCCCATCAATCAAACTGCAAATAAATAAATAAGTACAACGGTGAAAACGGTTTTCTTTCGATATGTTTTTTTTTTTAAGAAAAAAACATATCATTTAATCAAATGTGGGGAGCTCTCCCGCCCAGCACAGCACTTTGGATGTTTCCTGTCTCCGGCCACAAGTGTTACCTCTGCTCCCGAGAATATTTCATTAGAGTGATTGATATTGCGCATGAATAATGGAAACTGTTATCGAGCTTGTAGGGAAATTCTTGTAATTCAAGCCTCCACACCGAAACCCAAACATGCACACACACGCACACCGCTCTCCTTCAATCTCTCAATCCATCCCCATCTGCTCGCCTGATGGCATCAGTGAGAATGAGCGAGGTTAAAATGTCGCTACGAGAGCGTCGCGCTCAGTCGGAGATAGACGCGGCCTTCAGACGTCTCTATACATTCCCAATCCCGGGGTGTTCGCCACCCCTCGGCGCTCAATTACACATCCCATCAGAAATGCTGTCAAATGCAATATCCCCCCCCCCCACTCCGTCTCTGGAGTATATGCTGATGCTGTGGCATCTTCAAAATTCGAGGTGGGGGTTGGTGGGAGATGGATTTCACTGGGTGTTATTGCTAAAGCAGAAGCGTACCCATTTCTCAGTGGTGTCACTCCTCAAAAAAACGAAACACATGTTTGTGCCTCCGCAGCTTGTTGAATTACAACCAGCACCAAAACTACTTCTAAACCAATAAGCGAAGCAGATGTGTGCAGCTGCTTCTGCGAACTTTTCTGGGGAGGGGATGGAGTGAAAAGAGGCACAGCACAGACTAAAGAGCGAGTCGCAGGATGAAAAAAGAAATCTTAATAGTAAAATGTCTTACGTCTGCTGCCCATGAGCCTGCATCATCTCTGTGGATTCTATATGTGTAGACGTAGCCTTGGCATCTGCATACAAACACACACAAACAGAAACATGGGTTTGTATTTCAGTGTTTCTTCTTACTGTCACTATCACTTCTCCTTTTGGGAATCTTTATTTGATGCTTATTAAGAGACCACAGTTACTTATTACTCAGCCGGTTGCCGTATTGCCTTTGCGCTTGCATTTCTCTCTAAACGTGAGGGGATCGATAATCTCTATAACTGCACAAAATAGGATTTTGTATGTGTTGATGTGATTATGAGGTCTCAGCCTAGAGAAGTAGAACAAAAGCAGATGTTGCACTTTTTTCTTTGATTGTACTCACAGCACACACAGGCAGTAGACACCCTCCACGGTGTCACTGTTGCGGACTAGGTAGCACCCGTCTCGGCCGTCCTGGCCCAGCCGCCTTTCTCCCTCGTCCTTGCCGATGGGTCCGTGATAGACGGGCAGGTTTTCCATCACAGTTATTCCCCCAGATGCTCTTTTTCTTCTGCTCCCAACGTGTCTCTTTCCCCACTTTACCTTTTTTCCCCTCTTTACTACAGGAAAGCTTTTTCTTGCCTTTGCTGCATATGCTCTGGACTGGGAGCACAGGTAAGGCAAGCTGTCTAGCCTATCCTTCGATCCCCGCTTCTCACCGGTTCAAATATCTGCTCAGGGAGCCTGAGCTTTGGCGTACGAGCTCTCTGATTTCTCTACACTTGTTTACCTACAGTGATAGCAGCTCTCTCACTAACCTCTAACCTTTCTGGGTTGGCTCTTACAGTCTTCCTCTTTCTTTATACCACGCACACATATGAGCACGCACACACACGCACAAGTAAAGTGTGGGTTTGTCTATCTCTCAGGAAATGATTCTATTTTTTCTTTCTTTTTTGACAGGAAATAACATAAAAGATTCTAACAGAACATTTCCACAACAGAAGAAAGCACAACAGAGGGATAAAGTGAAGCAATCTCGCCCTTTTTCACATAGGAAAAACGTATGCTGTGATGATGCACTAACGCGCACTGTTTCCAGTCTCAATTTGGTTTCTTGTCAGCAGAAGTTTGCTCAGACTCTATGGCTCTGAAACAACTTCTATGAATTGTGTGGCACAATATGTAGGCAGCCATGGAAGTTGTGCTCAGATCCTTAATTATACGTGCTTGTTAAAAAAAACATGTAGAATATATCAGAATGATTTAAAATTCCTAATTAAGTTTTTAAAAACAGTTTGAAAAATAATAAATGAAATCAATAATACGCAACAAAATTGATTTAACAAATGAAAATAGCACAGCTGTTCTTTTAAAAGTTTCAAGCTTGTTTTTACACATTTAGACGATTTATTAAAAATGGCAACTATTTTAATTTCTCAAATCTTTTCTGTTTTTAGTGTAATTGTGAAATTTGTTGGAATGTCAGATAAATTTGTCAACATAACTGATGCCTAGTTACATTGTGTATACACTCACCAGCCACTTTATTAAGTACACCTGCTCATTTAGGGATTTTAAGCATGAAGAATATGTCAAGACAACCTCTAAAATGTAAACACTTCAAAATGGGAAAGAAAGTTGATTTAAATGACTTTGCATGTGGGGTGATTGTTGGTGTCAGAGGCTGATCTGAGCGTTTCTGCTGATCTAAGATGGGCTACCACAGCATAAGACCACAGCTTCCATTACCTTATCTGATGAGTCTCTATTTCTGCTGCAGCATTCAGACAGTAGGGTAAGAATTTGGCATAAACTACATGACGCAAAGACTCCATCCTGCCTTGTATCAGTGGTTTAGGCTGCTGGTGGTGTAATGGTGTGGGAAGTATTTTCTTTGGCACACTTTGGCCCCCTCAGTACCACCTGAGCATCATTTCAACACCTCAGCCGACTTCAGTGTTGTTGCTGACCATGTCCATCTGTTTGTGACCACAGTGCACCCAAGCAGGATAACATCTCACAAAAATGAAAGGTTTCTTGATTATGACAGTGGGCTCAGATCTGCATCACAGCGGTCCACCAACAAATCTCCAGTAACTGTGTGATGTCAAGCCAATATGGACCAAAATCTCTGAGAAATGTTTCCAGCACCTCGTTGAATTAAGGGAGTTTTAAAGGAAAAAGTGGTCCAACGTGGTACTAACAAAGGATACCTAATAAAGAGGCCAGTGACTATATTACTGCAAAAAGTGGAACTATAAAGTAGTTCAAAATAATAACTACATACAGCTCACAGCAGTGCACTGCAGCTATTCTCGCTTATTTTCACTAGTTTGTTTTATAAATGTTTTTAAATGCATATCCAAGTTTCCTGAGACCAGGAGCTGTAACCTCCTCAGAATATTTCTTTTTAACTGCCACCTCAACTTGCTCAAGATTCAAATGACAATATTTCAAGATTAGATTCGCTGTGACGTTTTTTTTTCCAAAAAGCCTTCCACCTACAAGTTTATGTGACATGATGTGTTAAAACCTCAGCTCATTTCGGCGTTGACAGTTTTAATAAAGGGGCAGATTCGTCCTATTTTCCCACCACTGGCCTGCCTCCCTTTGATGCGTGGCAAAAAAAAATCTCAGCAATTCTTATTATTTCTCTACTTTAACTTGTAATGGAACACATAAAGAGGAGACAAGAAAAGAAAGAAAAGTCTAATTTGCACTTGGGTGCTCAGCTGAATTAAACTGATATGTCAGAGGAAGACATTTTAAAGCAGATAAAGGAAGGGAGAAAAAAACCCCGAAGCAATGTGCTTCTCGGTATTTCTCAGCATGCATTTTCTCATCACATGTCCACACATCTCCTCAGCCACATATCACTTAGTCTGTCTTCTGCTTTAACGTGTGTTCAAAGACACTCCCACCTGCTCTGTAGAAGAGCGAGGAATCAGCTAATGAAGCTGCGCGTACAACAAACTCATCCAGCAATCTGTCCCATCAGTAGGAAAGTTCTGTCGTGTCAAATTAAGAGTCTGGTGATTAAAATATTCAATGTTTACTGCGGTGACATTACCACAGGAAACGTCAATTTGCTGATAGCACGGCGTCTGGTACTCTGAGCTCATCTGTCATGTTCAGATGTAGGCTTTTTTATTTGCAGGACTGAATGCTGTTCTTGACCGCATGGTGTCCTTCACATCACCAAAAAGCTTCTGCAAGAAAAAACCCTTCAGAAAGGTTACCCATGTGACTCTGGCATTCAGCGTATTCTCCAAGTGGGTGGCTCTCTTTAATGCGGCTTTTGTCGCGGGTGTCTGTTTTTATACATTCAGAAGTGTAGCCTACATGAGTCATCAGTCTGTGTCAGAGCCATTTTTCCCTCGGCTCAGAAAGATCATGAGCAGTGGGACTTTGGGCCTTTGACTGGGTTAGCAGCCAATGGCATCTCTTTCAATGATTCTGCAGCATTTTAGCGCCACCCAGTGGCAAAAAGCAGGAAATATTCATGTTTTTCAAGTAGACTGAAGAAGTTTTCCTCACTTTATTTATTAGCAGCCCCCCCCCCCCCAAAAAAAAAAACCCATTCAAGATAGAAAAGAAGAATTTACCATTTATTCATAATAAAGCCTTTCAGTGATTATTAATTTAGCTTTCCTGCTTGTAAAAGTTCCTTGCAACCACCAGTCCGGAACAAAATTACTCCATGTTGTATTGGCTCTCAGCTCACAGAGAGACAGCCCAGGGTCAATGCAGAATGCAGCAAATCTATACTGGACACAAATAGCAGGCAGAGATATATCATTGATCAGCTGCAGGCTCCCTCAACCAACACAAGCAGCTGGACTGGAATGCATCATAAGGATATTAGTATGAGATTATGATATCTGGCCTTGATATGTGTGGAATTTGTGTGAGGTTTTCTGGAAGGGGAGACTGGATGTCCATCTGCCAGGCTGACAGTAATCTCAGCTCTCATATTCCCAGGTGGGGAAAGCTCGGAGTCACAGCTGTTAGAGGGTAAGACGGGGGAAAAGGAACATTTGAAATCTCTAGTAAATTGATCGGGTTTCACAAAACGGAAGGCATAGTCATTTTGGAGAACTGTATCAAGCAAAGGAAGTGGCATATGGAAAGTGGTTTTTGCTTTATTTCTTTTCCCAATACATACAGATAAATGTCAAGTACACATGATACTTTGGTCCCCCCAAAAGAGGAAAAGTAGACCCTTTTGTGAAATTAATGTATTTGTTTTTAGCTTGTTTTCCTTTACAAAAAACAAACAAACAATTTAATATAAAATATTATTATACAATGAGATATTTCCTTTTAGAAAAATATAGGATATAACATTTGTATAAGAACAAACCACACTTAAAAAGCATACTATTAAATTAATACTAGCTAGTGAGATGTCTAGAGCTAGCATAGGCTAACGCAAAATTATCAACTAGACTTTTAAATAATGTGGTCTGATTACCCAACATAGAAACACAGCAACACAATGTAGTTTCTTATATTTCATAGTAATTTGGGCTAGAGGAACATAAAAACTAAAGCAATGCTTAAAAGTCTTAAATTAGCATAGATGTAGCTTGCACTGCTTATAGCTAACAGATTTTTTTTATTCTGCGAGGCTATAAAACAAGCTGTGAATAAATCATCTTTATATACAGCAGCTATGGACAGAGATATGATCATTTGTTTAGATTTGTGTTTATATCCAGATGGTGAATTCATATGCAGTATTTGTTATGTTTTAGCTTTGTTTGTAGTTTCTAGCAACTCCAGGGGGAATATCTTCTTCATTAGCTGCTAATTGTGCCACTCTGTTCAGTTGCTAGGCACAAACTGTGTCTGTCAGCTGTTTGGTTCTTATCAGGTACTGTACATTAAGTTTTGACAATGTTGTTTTTCCAAAATGATTCCCGCTGCAGCCAGAAATGACGTCATGTGAGTGACTCACAAGAGATTCTTGATGACTGTCCAAATCAAGTGTGGAAAAAATGTTTTATCTACAGTTATTTTTTGTAAAGCAGAAATGACCTCTGCTACAATTTGACTTAGTTTTAGTAACAGCTCTGTCTCACACAGCCACGCTCATTGGTGTTCAGCAGTTATCACTGAGGGGATGAGAAAGTCTCCTTGCTGGAGTCAGGGCTGGGAATTGGGGCAGGTACGCTGAGCCAGAGGGCTCCACAATCGCCAAGTCTTTGAGGTCACTGAGTTTTCGAGAGAAGGAGCTCAGCCTGGTGCTGAAGGAGCCCCTCTTCTGGCTGTGTTCTTCCCCTCGGGCCTTTAAACAAGCACACAGGCCCTTGCATAAGCCTCCTAGACGGCCACGGAAATGGTTCCCAATGAAGCAGTAGAGCACAGGGTTGATGGCTGAGTTGGAGAAACCCAGGCAGAGTGTGAGAGGGGTGAGGTTTTGGATGCTCCAGCTTACCCAGCAGCTGTCCAACCAGCCTTCACTATAGAGCACATCCAAAAAGGTCACGCAGTGGAAGGGGAACCAGCAGAGGAAAAATGCCAGAACCACTGCAGCTACTGTCCACAATACCCTTTCAAGCCCCCTACCCTCCAGGGGTCTGGCCCCACTTAACCTGGGATTCACAGAAGGGGTGGGGGGTCTCTCCGGTTTACTATAGCCCTCGTGGGACTGTAGTGATTTAAAGGATGACATGCTGTGTGGGTGAGACAGATTCTGCATTCTTACCAACCCCGTATCAACCAACAAATGTCTACCAATAGCACAGTAGCAACAAGAGATGACAAGGAGTGGTAGAAGAAAGGCCAGAACAATCTTTATCCAGACCAGGGTCCGATACCAGGTATGATCAGGATATAAAATTGCACAGGCCTCCACACCAAGCACATCCAGGTAGTAGGTCTCCCTCAGAGCTAAGGTAGGGCCTGAGCAAGCACATGCCAGAACCCACACAAGGATGCAGATGAACCGGGCCCGCTTGGCGTCTCGTGCACTTTGGGAACGGAGTGGATGCACAATGGCCAGGTAGCGGTCTATGCTCATGCATGTGATAAAGAAGATAGACGCGTAGAGGTTGAGGTTGTGGAGAGCGCCGCAGATTTTGCAGGCTACTCGACCGAAGGGCCAGTTGTAGCCCTGGGAGTAGTAGACGGCCCACAGCGGGAGCGACAACAGGAACAGCAGGTCGGACACGCAGAGGTTCAGCATGAAGGTGTTAGCTACTGTTCTCCTTGAGGCACTACCATGTGCCAGGACACACACTGCCAAGGTGTTGGCTATGGTTCCCAGCACACAGATCACACTGTAGACGGTGGGGATGACTGTGGTCATGGGCACAGGAGGCCAGTCCGAGCAGAGGGGAGCAGAGGGAGTCGGGGAGGTGTTCACAAAAAGCTCCGTCGTCGAATAGAGGGAAGAGGTGGAGTTGAAAAGGGAGAGGTCATTTGGGATTGCCATCATGGAACTGGATGTACCGTTGCCTCACACAGTTTAACTTCCCTCCTTTGAGTTTTCCAAGGTCAGCTGGAAATAATGCAAAACAAGAGTGCATTTAAAATTCAGCTGCCTTTTATGGACAAAGTTTCTCTACACAGGCATCTTTATTTGGTGCGAGCCTTTATTAGGTGTCTTACTTGATATCTAATCAAAGCAAAAATACATTACGCCATACTTGATACACTGTAATCCAGTGGCTGTAATCCAGTTTTATTGGAATACTGTAAAAAAACATCTTTCTCCAATTAAAGATTACATTTTTGAAACAATCATGAATTAATTTGAAAAAGTTTTAAAAGTGTTAAAAAGACTAAAAACTAATCTTGCAACAGTGTACAAGTGAAAGCACTACTAACTGCATAAATAAATCAAATTCAAAGCAAGCCATCATTCGTACATGGAAAATGATCTCATCGACTACGCTGATTCCAATAAAAAATATTCTGACGGTTGAAGTTGTGATAGAAAACAGACAGAAAACTCTCGCTCTTAGACTAGTAAAGCCATTTATGATTTCTTTACCTGATGTAATTGAGCGTCCAGTCCAAACAGTCTAGCTCTTTTTCAAAGCTTCTTTTGGCTAAAATCCATGTCTTGACAATTTCTCCTCGACCCCTTTAAAAGAAATCTGCACAGCTGAAGACCCCGGACTGTATCATGCTCATGAGTTGGACCGCCTGTGTGTGTGTGGAGCAAACAACCTCCAGACTCTGAGAAACCAGATGACGTTGGGGGTCTTATAGGCCCCGGGAGTCTCTTGACGATTGCACAACAGGGAAGTTGCTGTACGTCACACACCTTCATCACTACCAAGGGGCTGGACTGTAACTGGACGTAAGCCAGCCTGCACAGAAGGAGAAGAACAGAAAGACATAAACTTGCTCTGTTTCCTTTTTTCCCCTGTATCCTTTCTTTATCCCTCCCCGCCCTCCCTCCAGGAACTTCCACCAGAAACTAACAAAATCAAATCAAGATGTATGTTGTAGTAAAACTTTGTCTCCAGTGACTGCAGCCACACAGCGGCATGTCATACCTGACCGTAATAAATGGGACGCTGGTGTGTTCTGTATTTCAAACTTACAGCTCTAACTGCCCCCGACGGGGCCTCTGACCCCAGAAAGAGAGGCTCTGTTAATTAGCAGAGCCTCGCACTTTGTGTCATATTGGTCCTGCTGGCGGTCAGATAAGCCATGGGAAATATTTACTCCATTTGAGCGGAAGTCAAACCAGCTCCTGGGCCAGAGAGAAAAAAGGGAGGGGGGAGAGAAGATGGATGTGGAGGAAGATGAGCAGGAACTGCGGGGAGTGAAGAAGAAGATGCAAAGGCAGAAGGGAGAGAAAGACAAGGGAAGGAGAGAAAGCGGAGATTCCCTCCAGTGGTTTTTTATTAAGGCCTCTGGTGAAAGTTAATGAGGGATGCGTGCAAAGCTCTGACACTGATTACATCACAGCTCCTTTGATCAGCACGAATCTCTCCTCACACGTTTGCACCTATGCTGCACTACGTGTAGATGCGGGTGCACTCAGCCCGGCGTGTGTTCATCGACGCCAGCGCACTTGGATCTGTTTACATGTGCGCGCACTCTGCTCCATTGAGCATCTATCAGGACGTGATGTTTTCTAATGGCTGCGGGAAAGCTGACAGCGAAGATGAAGGATGAAGGCGAGACAGAAAGCAGAAGATTTTGAAGGCCGCAAAATGAGGAGGTTCGCCGTGGCGTGCTTGCAGGATATGAACTGGGAACGTGCTGCAAAGCGCAAAATTATTAAAATGCGATAGCTTTTGCTTCTCCAGAACGGAAACTTTGTCATGTACTGGCATGCTGGGTATGCACACTTGTTCTCATACTCAGACACGTCATATTTTCATGAGGACCCTCGCAGATAATAACACATTCCTCAGCTCCATTAGATGAACCTTAAAAACCACGTTTTACATGACATACGACCCTTTAAGGCATCCTGTCCTAAAGGTCACTAAAGCTTTAAATCAACAGTCCTCTCAGAGACAGGAATGCAAACACACACACACAGAGATCGACAGAAGCCAAGCCTTAGTCATGACATGCAACAACTAAAAACAGAAATTTATGCTTTCACGCTGGCCAACAGAAATACCAGATGACAGAGAAAGCAGAGCTATGTCTGTGCCTCACCAGTTCCACCATAACAGAGTGATGAACCTCTCCTTACGTCTCATCAGAAGATATTGTTCTTTTTACTCTACTAGACTTAGTTTTAGCTAAAACAACTACACAGAAACTCTTTGCCATATGTATGCAGAGTTTCATTGATAGGTGCTCTTACTAAACAGTGACAGCCAATATCCTTAATGTGGTCGTTTCAAACCATAGCTGTGGCTGTGGGCACAGGAACCCCACCCACCTGCTTTTCAAACCTAATATTTGTGACAGGCAAAGAAGGGTGGTGTTAAAGGGGGAGGATGCAATTGCACTTTAATGTAAGCTTAAATATGGCTATATAATATGGCTCCAGACTCAGGACATAATTCCCCTGTAATTACATGGAATTTCAATTATTTTAGTTATAATTACAAAGTCATTTACATATAAACACACTAGACTAAGGCGACAAGTTTGGCTTATAGAGGAAACAAAGTCACTACTATACAGTTAGTACTGATTAACTTCCTGGTAATTTAGGGGAAAAACAATCTTGCACTGTGTGCTGTGCTTTTGTTGTGCAGGCTGTAGTACGGAGTGACTTAACCATCTTTATTTTTTCACATCATTATTTAACATTTATTACACTGATGGGCATGCTATACTTAAAATTACTTACAGTAAAATCGGTGTCTAGGCCCAGATGTACAGCATACTTAAGATAAGATAAGAACTTTATTTATCCCGAGGGAAATTCTTTTGTCATACACAGAGACAGAGCAACAGAGGAATAAGATATACAATATATACAATAAAAATATTAGTATACAGTAATATACAGTAGGATAATGCAAAATATGATATCCAATAACTCTAATGAAGTAACAATATAACTATATCCTGAAAAATAAATAGCTTAGCTATCAGTGCAGGTGATTATATAAGATGGAAAAATATTGTTTCTTTCACCACTAAATTACCAGGATTACACAGTATTTACAAGTATTTTCACACTACTTAAATTTACTGCAAGTATAATTAATTTCTCTTAACATCAAAGCAACAGAAAACAGCTGTTTTACAGTAAGCCATGTCATCGCACGTCCATCCATCCATTCACTTCCACGTATCCTTTTCAGGGTCGCCAGCGCCCCGCTATCCCAGCTGTCTTAGGGCGAGAGGCGGGGTTCACCCTGAACAGGTCGCCAGTCTGTCGCAGGGCTAACACATAGACAGAGACAACCATTCTAATCTAACCAAGCTAATTTAGTCTGGTGCATTTTAACGTTCTGCTATTAGGCCTCCGCGGCCAGTGTGATTATACTGTTACAGCTTTATAAACACAAATAAGCTTAAAAAGTTATTTGAACCTTCACAGTTATCAAGATAATTGCATTTTGTACAGTTATTATGACGGACCTGGTTTGATCTCTGTTGTGCTTTAGCGCTAAACAGATTGAAAACACTGTGAGGCTGTAAGTAGGTTAAGAGGAATTTCAATTTTAATTCTGGTGGAAGGCCTGTGCGGCGGATTGTGAGCAAGACGACGAGATGGAGGATGATGGAAGTGAAGCGAGAGGAAAAGGAAGGCCGCCCTGAAGGTAACAGGAAGGACAGAGGGTGCTCGACAAGTGCTACAAAACTGACAGTGGAGCTTTTTTTATGTCACTGGAATCATAAATATTAAAATAAAAATGAGGAAAATAGTCTTAAGCTTTATACTCCAAGCAGACTGCAGGATGTTGGGAAATGAGTTTAAATATGAGATTTCAAACAATAAACAATGACCTTTGTAGATAGTTGTGTGCGGTTGTCGGCTCAATTAATTGCCAAAAAATATTTAAAAACCAGAAGATATGTGAGAAATATGGCTCAAGAAGTGATGGTGGCTCACAGACACTGATTAGTTCTGTGCTTCACCCCTGACCGCTACACCGCTGAAAAGTGTTCAAAAATCAAAATAATTGTCTTGCTCAATCACACACACACACACACACACACACACACACACACACACACAGAATTTTTTCTTTGACCTTTGTCAACAAGGAAAGGCAATCACACAACATCCTATCTGCAGACAATCAATTAAAGCGGCTCACGGTGAATTCACTCTTCAAGGCGGTGATTGCACGTTAAAACGATGCAGCGTCTGCTGCACGCTCAAAAATCCCCAAATCACGCATTGACTCGGGCTGAGTGAGACCGAGCATGTATGGGAGAGCGAGTGGGTGTGTGTCTGCACAGTCAGGCACCAGATAAGGAGAGCAACAGAGCAGAGGGCATCAAACCTCGGCTCACCTCGCAAACTATTGCTGGACATCACTCTCCCAGCTAATTATTTTCTTTCACAGTTCATTTTAGCCTGGATTAAAAGCACGACATTTAATTCATTATTATTATTATCATCATTATTATTCCACTGGCGTAGTTTGCCAGGTTTTTCTGCTTTCTGTTTCCTTGGCGCTCATTAAATAAAATGCTATTAACAGCTGTAAAGAAAAAGGGAAAAAAAACTACAGCTGATATCAGCAGCCTGAAAAACGTGCCAAACTCTGCTAAAACCAGTTTGTTGCTCTTCAGCGGGCTAAATTGCTACCATCTGATTTAATCCCACACTTGCAGGAAAAACATGTACTGCGAACACATGCTGGCTTGCATAATCAGAAGAGGAAGTTGTGCTTCAGTAAACATGCACAGCTTCCATTACTCTTGTGTTTATGGTTTTCTGCTGATAAATGTGATATGTGTTTATTTGCTGGTGGTGGAGGCAGTGGGGAGGTGTCCCTTGCTGAACAGACCCTGAGAAGATAACCACCACAAACCATAACCCCCATAAAGTCCTCTGTGGAAAATCCAGCTCATGGGGGTGAAAGGTGAGAGGTCAGGGTTGTAGTCCCCCCCCCCCCCTCATTTCCTCTCTGCTGGTCAAAAAATCTGATCTGAGCGCACTCTGGCCTACATGCCAGAGTCCAGTCTTCTTATTAATTCTCAAAACATGGCTGTTCGTGTGGGATGCTGTGAGGAAAGGGGACCCTATATGTGAAGGGGACCCTCGAGGGAAGCCAGATGAAGCTATACTTAGTCACATCTGTGTGTGTGTGTGTGTGTGTGTGTGTGTGTGTGTGTGTGTGTGTGTGTGCTGGGGGGCACAGCTTATGGCAACAAGATGTCCATCCTTCCCTAACAAGCTGTGAGAAGAAAGGATTTCTCTGATTTACACGATTCCCAACTCTTTCTGGTCACTTCTATTTTGAACTGAATCAATATGTTCCATATGGGTTTTTTATTATTATTGATGCTGCTGGTCGCTAGTTGTTCCTGGAGGAACTGTCAGACTTATTTTATTTATATATTTAAAAAAAAAAAATACAGACTCCCTCCAGTCAGTAAGTCTCTGGCTCCCGTGACTCAAAGCAGCAGCACAAGCTGTTGCTTTGATGCCACACGAAGCCAGGTTCCCGTATGTGCGCCCTTCTCCATATATTCCAGAAAGAAAAACGTGCAAGTACGGACATCTTGTGACTCGCACTACATACACACAGGCAGAGAGGATCCCAAGGGTCGTGACTCTGGACAGACTCGTGCAGAGTTTATGAGGTCCAGGGGTCCAGCTCCAGTTCCTCTAAGGGGCCGTAAGAGCCTATAAAGATGTGAACAGATACCTCAGCCCCTCTTTACAAATACAGAAATAAGCAAAAACATGTGGCACCGGGAATGCTGGTTTTTTTGTGTATGTGTGTGTAAACGTGACACAGGTGATTTAAAGCAGCCTACAACAGCCGGTGTGGCTTATCTGCTGTAACTGCAGTTACTGGATTTCTAACAAAGGGAGGAAAGGAAAAGGGGGCAACAAAAAAGCTGTATCTCAGCCGGACAAGCAAAACCATCCACTAATGGAGAACTGGGAGTATTCTGCCTGGGAGTAAATGTAACATAAGATTAAACATAAAAATGTGCACCAACAAAAGATATCATCTCCAACAATACCAAGACCAGAGGAAACAACTGTTTGCAGGACTGGAAACGAAGAGACAGGGTTGAACCTAAATGTGCTAAATCAGGGCTTAAATGATCAATAATAGCAATAAATGTAAATGACCACTGAAATATCCAAAAGTAGAATAATAACATGAAAAAAGAGAGATCTTATGACTTTGCAGTGGTAGCCTTAGTTATCCAGCTCTTTGCAGCTTTTTTCTAATTACAGTAAAGCCTATGGCAGACCAAATAAATCAATAATTAAAAACATACAGTACCTCAGGGTGCTTCAGTGCCTGAACAATAAAAACACTAAAGTGCATATAAAACAGTTAATGGTGAAAACAAAGGTGTCAGCCACACAGGGAGAGCACACAAAGCATCGTGATTGGAGCGCAGGGGGGTCAGCCTGCAGTCTGCACAGCTGCTGGCCAGGAGCCTATTTATTCATTTGTGATTTCGCACCTGATTGGCTGCTGGCTCCTGCTCGGCTGTTAATATTCTCGAGCTAAACACACACACGCAAGCACACAAACAAAAATCACTTTTCAGAGAACACAAGGCATTAATGCACGCTTGCTGTTCAAACTGCTCGGCATAATCATTCCCATGAATAATAATTGCTCGGGTGCTGTGCTTACATTATGATTTTATTGCCACTTTGAAAACACCATTGAAACTTTTGGTTTAGATTATATGACCCAGTGTCTGACTTGTTACAACTTGATTTGATTCAATGGCTGACATGTGGCTGTAAGGAGCCACACAGGTCTGTTACTGTAAATCATAGGACACGTAAACACCAAAACATTAAAAATGTAAACGTGGTTCTGGAGGAAAAGTCAGGGCTCATTATCTCTTCTTAGTGGGTGTGAAAGAATTGCAGTACATTTCATGCATGTCAACGTGCTGATTGTTATCAGGAACCCAAATAACTTGCGTGATATTTACACATGTGGAAAATGTGAAGGTGTGATGACAGTTTTGTTCTAGTCAAAACATGTTTACTCTGCTGAACAAGCAGAAGTGTTAGTCGAAACCGTCCCCTCTCACCCAACCCGTCGCAGCACATGGCCGTCCTTCCCTGAGCCTGGTGCTGCTGGAGGTCTCTCCTGTTTAATGGGAGTTTTTCCTTCCCACTGTTGCCAAGTGCTTGCTTATGGGGAGTCATCTGATCGTTGGGGTTTTCTATTATTGTAGGGAAGGGGTGGGGGAACTCCAGGCCTCAGGGGCCAGTGTCCTGCAGGTTTTACATGTGTCCTTGATCCAACACAGCTGATCTAAATGGCTAAATTACCTCCTCAACATGTCTTGAAGTTCTCCAGAGGCCTGCTAATGAACTAATCATCAGATTCAGGTGTGTTGACCCAGAGTGAGATCTAAAACCTGCAGGACACCGGCCCTTGAGGCCTGGAGTTCCTCACCCCTGACTTTTAAATATAAATCTAAGAGTACTCAATCTTCATAATGTTTTTGATATATGGATTATAATTAATGTCTACAAACTGTAACAAAGCTTATTATGAAAATCCGTTGATACAGATTTGCACGTACTAAATGTGCCCTTCAACGTAAGATACTTTGAACAGAGCTGCGAGTGTGCACCATATGGGTTTTTGCACAAGTTGTTGTTTCTCATGGACTAATTGCAGCATGAAGACTCACTATGTGGAGCGTCTTCCTATGGAAAGGGGCCACTTTAATGGTCTCCCTTCAAAGATAACTCTGGTTCATGCGGCTCAGATGATTCCTCATGTTTAGCTGCTCATTATATGACAACTCGGGGTCTGAGTGAAATTCTGTTGATGCTACATGCTGGAAGTGCTGTAATCAGTAGCAGACATGACCCAACATGAATTCATGAAAAATATAGATTTATTTAAGTTCCATAATTAACAAGTGAGGACAATTTCCTGTGTTAGCGTGTGAAACAGTACTAGGCCATCTTGTAATCACCACGAGCACATGTGCAGATTTTTCAGTTCACCAACACACTGGGCTAAATTACAATAAATAAAAGCACGCTGCATCCATGACTGTGAAAGCTGGAGCACAAAAAGCCAGTATTTGTTAAATGACACAGAAAATTTCACAATCTGCCATTTGGGGTATAAAAGCTTGTAGATAGTAGTGGGTGGTTTTTTTTGTTTTTTATTCCAGTTTTCTGTCCCACACAAACTGATTCAGTTATGTGTGCCCAGATTCACTGCCTTGCTGCTGCAATGCAAATGTACTGGGATGTTTTCTGTGGAAACAGCTGATGTGGGCAGACGAAATGAGAATGGAAATGTTGATTAAAGTCTTTCTAACTGCGATTGCTTGCAAAATGGCCTATTTACAACGCATAAAGATACAGAGCGTTTGTCAATTAGAGTGAGATATGAGATGGCAGTGTGTGTGGGAATGAGGCTTCTCCTGTGGCTGGCTGCAGTCTCTCAGCTTCGTGTGCTGTACAGGTCTTCATCCTCAGGGCTGGACTGGCCGAAATCCATGAGAGAAGGGTCTGGTTTGAAACTGGAGCCCTCTGCAGGGCAGCAAGAGAAATGCAAAGCACATCAATAGAGTTAGATTTGTAGAATTAACTTTTATTAACAGATGAAAACATTAAGAGTTGCCGGGTGAAAGTCGCAGGTTTCTGTCGATCTTTATGTTCAGCGCAACAACCAAACGTGCAGAAAAACGTGATGTTTCCTCCTAAAATCGCCTGAATTCCATGATTGATTTGGATGCGTTGGTTCTTAAAAAGTACAAATAAATCAAAACTCTGTGTTTAGTCATTTGGTTTACATAGTAATCCTTTGAGCACTGCGGTACAAAGATTTGGAAAATCTTATGAACAAACTGAGTGTTTAACAAAATGAAACAGTTAGAGTGACCTTACACTTTTTCCGCACTTGGTTCATGGAAAGAACCAAGAAGAAAAGGGATGGGAGACACAGTGTCGACATAAACTGCTACTTTTACCAGCTAAATGGAAACACCGAGTTAAAATCTAGCAGAAATACTGAAAAGTATAATGTGGTATAGTTTGTCACAGCCTGTGTTACTATTTGCAACTCATGTTAAAGAATTTATACACAGAGACAAAGCAGAGATCGCTGCGTACATACATTCTGTCAGTTTTAGAGCAGTTTCACCCACATGTCAGCACCCAGTCAACCTACTGGGACGGCAACCTCCTTTAAACATTTACAAGGAGCTCCAGTTGCTGCTTTGTGGAAGAAGATCTGCAGCAACATGGAACGGGAAATGTATTTTCTTAAAGGAAAAAAACATCCCAAACACATCCTCTTACTGTGATCTCACTGGAGAAAACTGTATTATGCAATATGATATCACTTCTTGGTAAAACTATCTTTCGGTTCAACTTAAAGCCAGGCTGAGCAGACTGCAACTAAAGCCCTGCGATTCTTTTTAAAATGCATATTCCACACACCGAGTGCTGTGAGATGTTACATCACATTCCTCTCTTTTCTTTCACATCACACAGTTTGTGCAGAGTGAGTCAATCCTCAGTATGTCAAACTGCTAAACAGATGTACCGAAAAGATAAGTAAGCTGTGCTGAAGGATGAGATGTGAAGAGTTAAACTGAAAACTAATACAGATTTATATCACGTTAGGAAGTAAACCTGAACGTACTACAGCGACAACAGAATCCAAGTCCCAGGTAGCAGTGATAATCATACTAATAACAACAACTATGTAGAACACAAGACCCACAACGTTTAGGTCCCCACATTTAGGTAACCACATCATTCTTAGAAGAGGTCGAATGTGCGAGTAACAGGAAGTGAAGGCTCACTATGTTTGTCTGTGGGCTTAAAAAGTTTGTTTGTGCTGGTCTACTGTAAACACCCAAACAAGAGCAAAGGTACATGTGCAGACAGTGTTAAAGTACAACCAGTAACAGTTTTGTGTTGGATAGGTGTTGGTGTGAGTGTGGCGACTGGTGTCTCATTAAAAGCATCAACTCCTCCATGCTATCTGACTCGACTAATTGACATTTCAGGGTAGAGGAAATGTAAAAGGTTAGCAGCACACATTAAGTGTAGAGTAAGAGCAGCGGAGTGATGATTAAAGCATAGGTCCTCTGTTTAGGTTATCATTTCTTCTTATTTTATTTACTTATCAACCTTTCGCTCTTTGACATGAACTATTTTTGTTACCTGTGGCCTCACTGGAAGCCTCTGGAGTAGATGTTTCTTCAGAGGCCTTTATCGTTTCTGGTCCTGAGCTTGCAGGCTCGGATGGGCTCGTGTCCGTGGATACATCCCCGGAGGCTTGTTTTCTATCCGAGGCTTCTTCGCTTTCAACAGGGGCCAGCAGCTCCTCTGGGGAAGGCGCGGACACTTTTTCTACTGGCGGAGAATTTGCCAACAGAGCCGGAAAGAGCGGGAATTAAACCACCACTGTTGATATAAGTCTCTGTGTGATTGTGTGTGAAATGAAGAGACGGAGACAGAGAAACAAGACGACAGGGATCAATACTGATAATACCTGTGCTGGTCTCTGTGGGGGCCTGGTTGGGGGATATTTCTGTGGCTGTTACGGATGACTCTTCTTCTGTTATGACAGCAACAATGGGCTCATCAGAGATAGGATCAGCCGATTTCACCTCTGTGTCTGAGATTGTAGAGCTCTGGGCTGAGGTGTCTGTAGTGGAGCTGGGCTGTGAGGTTTCTTCAGCCGCTGGAGGCTCTAGATTTGCCGCTATAGCTGACTAAAAAAACAATAAAAAAATCGACTTTAATGGTGCGGAATTAAAATGTACAATTTTCTTGAATATTTAAGTAATAAAATTTTAGATTTAAACTCTCACAAAATATGCCTGAATCACATGTGAGGCACAAAGAATAAAACTCCACTAACAGTTATGAAAGGCAATGTGTAGGAAAGGAAATGGAATATAACCTATTTACCACACAAAAGGGATTTTTTCTCTGTCAGTAAGCAACACATGTAGAGAAGGGAAAGGCACCGAGTGGAAAGCAAGTTACACGAGCTGAACTGCTGTTTAGGTTTTAGTCACACAGTAAAACAGCTTTATAAGTCTTTCTGCTTAAAAACAGTTCGCTTAAAAGTCTGTTAACCTGTGGCTGTGAAGCAGCAGTCTCTTTGGCAACCGGCTCTGCGGAGGCGAGCAGTGAAGACGCTGCAGCACGGCTCCACTGCCCTGCAGCGTAAACCTTCTTTCCCGTCACCTTGGGAGGACAAAAGACAACGCTCGAATTAAACTAGGAAAATATTAACATTTATACTGCGAATTAACAAGATATCCGTGCTTGAGGAAGCAGCATTACCTTTAACACTGCCACTGCTTGTGCAGGGTAGCACACTGATGCTCCTGCGCTCATCAGGCCCAGCGGGACCGCTAACCTCTTGAAACGAGAGCCTGAAATAAAACATTTTGCAAAGCAGGGCAGCGATCAATACAAGTGGGCAGAGGTTAAGTCCTAGAGGCCAGCTACTGAACTGCTATATCAAGAAAGGTCATGCTCACATAGTGTGCTGCAGCACATTTTGGCCAACATAATGCCCAGGTTGACTTAAAGACATTAACATTTTCATGCACTTTAAATGACTCTTTGGTAATAGGAAGAAAGAGTGAGGAAGACAATGTACTGAGAAAAGTGAAACTTCCTCAGAAACTTCTTGTTTCTTGTGGTAAACTTTGGGCAATCGATGATGAGATGATGAGATGATGAGGGGTACTTCAGCTTCACTGGCTGTGGTGTCTAAACCCTGATAATCACAGTGTTATCTCGTACATGAAAAGGTCACGCTAAGATTAAATACACATAAATAAATCTGGAGCGTATGTACATTTTAAAACAAAACAAAAAGGGGGTAAAACAGATGTTCTTGTTAACAAACAATGCATATCTCTGTGCAAGTTCACATGCATTGTGAGAAGTGTAGAAAATATCTAAAATGTTCATCCCATGAATACATTGAGCAGAAGTTGTAATACTTTATTTCCTGTGTGGCTGAAATGAAACTTTCTTCTGAGACAGTCTGAGAGCGTAAAACTAATTCGTGTCTTTCTGAAATGACTTTATATGTTTTTTTTCTATGTTCTGCAAAACAAAGAAAAATATTAAATGGTCTAAGAAAGAACGTAAAGTGCTGTGATCCTCACAAGCAGAGCTGGGGTCGCACCTTAACAATCTGGGACTGTTAAAACACACAGCCCAGAGGTCAGAGGTCAGAGCCTGCCAAAGTGTCAAGCCCACTGGACGATAAGTGTAAGAAGTGTCCTTAATAAATGCAGTTTGTAGAA
>NW_005187402.1:5093667-5107085 GCF_000239375.1 Pundamilia nyererei | reverse complement strand
CAGGAGTCGAGTTTTGCTGATGAGTTTCAAAACATTGTATGTGACCATTTAGTGGCACACTGATGTGTCAGCAGCAATGCATGTTTATTGAGACATATTCAACAAATTGCACTTGTTTTTCAGGATTTTCATCTTTAATTTTTCTAGACTGATTCTAGACTAAAAAAGGGAATTGTTTTGATGTCTTGTGAGTTATTTATTCATTAATGTATAATTAAGCTTACTAAACTTGCACTATGTGCAGTTCTTGCGTATGTTACGTTTGTTATAGTCGTATGCAATGCTTTTACTGGGTCACATGGGGCTGGAGCCTATCCCACCTGTAATATGGCACAATGGAAAGGTGACCTGTCTATTGCAGGGCTAACACAGAGAGACAACCGTTCACACTTAGACCAACACTCTTTCAAACATTTTCCTTTATTTAATATGAGAAACTGATTCAAACGTTTCTTGCAGGCCTAAACTGTTTGTCAGTTCGAGTTACCTTTCCGTGCCAAGAACATGCCAAGCAGGCCAGCCACGGTGATGGTGCCAAATCTGGGCAGAAAACCAGGAGGAGGGTCCTTCAGGTAATAGTATAAATCTGAGGAGCAGATAACAGAAATCAAGATGCTGACAAAAATACATTCAGCTTCCTTTAAAGAAAAGGTGTGAACTGTATCACTAATATTGGGACTACCATTAAACTGTAACTAAAAAAATAACTTTAAATAGATCACTCTCTTCCTCTAATGTCTTACTGTGGGTAAGACTGAAGTACTGAATACATCACAAATTAAATATGTTTCTAAAGGTGCTATTTACATGAAAGTCTGACCAGATGTGTGAAATAACCCTTCCAACCCACAAATGCCACAATATCAAACCAAAGATGCCCATAAATTAAGTTATGTGTAATAATGAGAAATCACACAGGGAGAAAGTATTGTACACACAGTATCAAACTTCACTGTTGGTATGGCGTTTTGGGGGTGATATGCAGCGCCTCTAGTGCTGCTTGACTCTCAGACAACTCTTCTGAAATCTTGCAGGAGGCATCTGGTCATGGTCGGTTTATGGTAACATGATGTTCTTTCCACTTTGTTCACTGGAACCTTCACTAGTTTAGAAATTCTTCAGTATGTTTTGCAACGGCCTTGAGAGAGCTAATTGGTTTTACACCTTAGTAATGAGACCCCTTCTTATAGGCCATCAGTTGGTGAAGAACCAGCTAATATAAATTTGCACTTTGCACAAGTGGCAGGACTGATTTGAGCTACTGTCATGACTTTCCACGACTTTTTGCACCTCCCTTTTCATGCGTTTGATACTTTTCCCTGTGTCATTTCTCGCTATTACACATAATTTATGGACATCTGTGGTTTGATTTCTTTGCATGTGTGAAATGGATGGGTTGTTACAGACACCTGGTGAGAATTTCACCTCAATAGCACCCCTTGAAATATATTTACTTAGTAAATGTGTGACATGTTGAAAACTTTAAATGTCTTATTATTATTGAAATTTGATATTTAGGTGCAATGTAACTAAGACTGTTGTTTGCCTGTTGTTTACTCACCTTCTCCAGCATGA
The DNA here is from genome assembly GCF_000239375.1 of Pundamilia nyererei. Classification (NCBI taxonomy): domain Eukaryota; kingdom Metazoa; phylum Chordata; class Actinopteri; order Cichliformes; family Cichlidae; genus Pundamilia; species Pundamilia nyererei. Next base: position 5,105,510 of record NW_005187402.1, on the reverse strand, counting down.
TAAAGATCAATACTTCCCCTTTTCACAGAGATACAGGCACCCTGCAGGGAACAGAAGACTAAACTGAAACCACTAGAAAAGTTCATCAAGAACATGCCTGTTTAAGCAACACTGAAACAGATACATGTGAGTCAGTGCTAACTGCTCACCCCCACCCAACAACCCGTGTTTCATAGAATCAAACTGTCAAATCTTCTTGCAGCAAACTTCATGCAGTTTAACTGAAGTTAAACTGCATGAAGTTTCCTGTCTAACTCCTAAACCTGCAAGAATCCTTCCTGCACCGAGCACTTGCAGCATGTGGGATCGTGCTCTGTAAACCACAATGAGCAGCAAAAAGATAGCGGTGTCAACTAAATTCGCAGGTGCAAGATAAGAGTTCTCTGGTGCATTTTAGCTGTCATATGTTTAAATATAAATGCGTTTCCACCACCTGCTCGTGTTAAAAGTGCAGAAGAGGATGTGAAAGCATGAGCTACATCAGTACTTGACGGTGAATGTGAATGAGATTTTTTCCTACATGCAGCTTTACATGTACACAAAGGGGGGGAAACGTGAATACCTTTACAGCGTGCACAAATGGTAGTACTGTCTCTCTGGCTGTAGTCACTCCACCCTCGATGACCCCTGGACTCTCTGGGACAAACTTACTCTGAGCAGACTGCAACACCGGGTTGTAGATGTTGAGCTGGGGAAAGGGAGGTAGAGAGTTGGTGTGTTATTATGGCTATGAATGGCAATATCCCATACAAATCATGAATACACACCTTTTCTCGAGTAACCAGCCCATCAGCGGGCGCTTCATTCACAGAGTACACACGGAGGGAGGCTATTCCCAGCACAGTCGGGACGGCCACCATTACCACCTGGCAGGAGGGGGAACGTACACTGTAGTTTTAGTCAGTGTGTCAACACCACATCACTATCACAGCTTACTTCGTGGACTTTCAGTGGAAGAATTATTATATGTATATATTACATTATTAATTACAACAATACCACCATATATTTCAAAGCATCGCTTTTCCAGTCTTTCAAATATTTATTTATACTGCACTAATGAACTTCTAAGTATACATCCTGAGCTTATTCCCTTTGTTTTGTGTGTACAAACTGTTTCGAACTAGTTAAGCTAACTGACGTTAAGCGTTACTCTTACCGACAGTGTTTGTGTTGTAGCTTAATGCGGCTCTAGAAAGCTAACAAAGGCAGGGCTGACAGCTATTAAGGTTAAACAGCTGTTACACACTTTTAAAGATGCAACCTCTGCTAAAACCTTCCTCCGTGTATTCTTTTTAGGAGTCATTCAGCGAAGCTAGCACAGCACACATAGCTAGCAAAGATATTTCGTGCAGAGTAACAACGCCTGAGATGTGACAACCAGAACAAGTAAACATTAGCAGCTGCGGGGCACTTGACGCCAACATACAGTCTACACTTTCATTGAAAAGTCATTGTAATAAAAGCTAAAAACTTTGCTGAAGACAAAATGACATGCATTCACCTTGGCTGCCATGACAGCGCTCTCCCCCTTCTTCTGTTGGTTACAGCTTCGTTCTAGCCCAAAAAACCCCGCGGTCGGCTACTGCCACCAAATGGGCTGAAGTGGGAATTGCAGCTCGGCTGTGCTATCCTACTCGTCAAGTAAGTCCACATGTTGCTCACCCACTGAGCGGACAGTTGACCTTTGCTTTTGTACATTTGCATGCGTGTAATCAAAATAAAAATTAACTCCTACTCGCAGTTTCACATGTAAATGAGTTGTTATTTACGTTGCTGAGACATTGCCAGCATCGACCCTGAGGGGGCCACATGTTCCAGCACCACAGGATTTCTCCACATTTAGTTTAGTTTTAATGAAGTGAATATGTATAAGAAAATTTACAGTACTACTTAACTTTGTGCACAAGAGCTTTAAGATGTGTTCAGTCAGAAATCAACCTACACACACAAAGTTCTGCACCAGAACAGCACAGGTGCACATGTTGCACTGGATTTGATGAAACAGTATCAGTCTAGGAATTCATTTTTGGGTTGCCGGTGAAGCCACTAGATATCTGAGTTAAGGTTTGCAACATTGTTTACAAATGGAAATACATCAGGAATAGTTGCTGATTATGTATTGCATTTCAACAGCATCCTTCTTTTGCTCTCCATCTGGACTATTTACCTGCAGGCAACCAAAGCCTGCTCAAACCTGTTTTGTTAGTACTGAGAGTAGAAGCAGACTACTAATGGAAGCTTCCAGTATCAATAAACCTTCTCTATATTTATATGCCAAAACTGTTTAGGCAATTGTGCACATACTCATTCCAATAGTAAGGCCCCAACAAATGGTAAATGGCCTGTATTTGTATAGTGCTTTACTAGTCCCTAAGGACCCCAAAGCGCTTTACACATCCAGTCATCCACCCATTCACACACACATGATTGCAAGCTACATTGTAGCCACAGCCACCCTGGGGCGCACTGACAGAGGTGAGGCTGCCGGACACTGGTAGGTAACGGGTGAAGTGTCTTGCCCAAGGACACAACAACCAAGACTGTCCAAGCCAGGGCTCGAACCGGCAACCTTCCGATTACAAGGTGAACTCCCAACTCTTGAGCCACAATCGCCCGGCAAGGCTATAGATCCCCAAGAGATGAATCCAGAATAAAGATTGTCTTTAAAAGAGTGCAGAGAGTGAAGCCAAGTGACAGCCTGGAAACAAAGCTTTTGCCCACCACATTGTAAACTGAAAAAGATATGATGGATAGATGGATGGCACGAGTTGCACAGCATGCTGTAGGGCTTCCTGCCCTTAACTTGAAACTGTTATTAACTAGAAGACACAGCAAAACTCTTCCAATAAATCAGAGGAAAGGCACACATTAACCGGCCATAGTGCAGAGGATTCAGTTTATTGAAGTCAAAGTTTAACAACTTAGGTTTACAATCTGTATTTTCTGTAATATATATTCATATATATGAAACCAAAAAAGGCTACTTTAGGAAGAATAAATGTAATTTTCTTTCTTTTTTAATATCGTCTTTAGTCATTTTAATGTACAGAATAACAGTAAGCTAATATTATCCTTGAAAAAGAGCAATATGTTCCTTTTTTTTAATGTCGCAGTGCAACTTACATCTTACACACCTGTGCAATGTACCATGAGGTGTACACCCCTGAAAGAACACACAGTGGAATCTCCCTTTTCGGCCTGTTTCTGCAGGTTTACACACACAAAAAGATTCGGGAGGAATAACACAGTCGGTGCCTACAAATGAAAACTCTCAGAACTCCTTTAATCTACAGTATGTCAGAGCAGCGGTTGGAGAAAGAAGACCAACACTACAGATGACAAACAGAGAGAGGTCTGCAGACTAAAACTGTATTGTAACTCTTCTACAGCTGCGCGTGTGTGTCTGTGTGTGTGTGTACGTGCCTGTGTGTGGAAATAGTCAGTCCTTTCGTTGCCAAAGAGAGGATTGGGAGGCACAGGGAAAGTGCTTGCATCATTGAGTTTCTTTGTGTTACTCTCAAATTAATCATTAAAAAACAAACTAGCAAAAAAAACAAAAATAAAGAAATAACAGGCAAATAACATGAGCTATATCTCTGGGGCACGTTTGATATTTCACTACAGTGTGACATGATGAAAACTCATGAAGAAGAACAACAGTAAAATATGAAGACTAAGTACAGACAGTGCTGGATGCAGCAGGTGCTACACGTGTCTCTCGGAGTCCTCGACGCTGGGGGGCACCGTTGAGTCCTTGGCCTGATATTGCAGATGAAATGATTCATCCCGGTTTCACAGACATTACAGACCGTTTAGTGCAGAGGTTATGACTGCCCAGTATCAACCATATGCTTAGAGGGAATGTCAAATTAGCTTTCACTTTGGAAGCAACTGCAGTGATGTCACTTGGAGTGAGGTGTCAGAAGCTTCTTTAGGATGCAGGTCGGTCTTCTATGTGAGCCAAACATCAAATTATAACCTGCTGCTTGGATGCTAAAGGAGAAGGAAAAACCTCCCTTAACTCTCATGGTACAGTACGTGTCTCTAAACACTGCAGAATGAAAAACAAAGACTTGAAAGCTACGAGCACATAAAGAAAAAGTCATCGTTCGACGGTACTTTTGCATCTATCATGCGCTACGAGTCTAATTACCTTGCAATTGTGAGAAGGAACAAAAAAAGGAACACAAATGATCCACAGTATTTTACCCTGTCCATTCAAATCAGTCCCAGGCCTTTGTCTCATGCAACGCACCACCCAAAGAATGGTCAGCCGTGATGTAAACCAGTAAAGACCATCAGCGACGGCTGTCGGTCGCATCCTATTTGTTCGACTGCTAAACACCCTGCATCTACAGAGTGAAGAGGGGGACACTGCAGAACCTTGGCATAGAATACATCATACTTTACATTATTTCTATGACACAAAACGTAAATAGATTTTATATAGTCTTCTATGTTTAAATATATTTGTAGACTGTACACAAATCTTTAGAAAATGAGACGGCAAATGCTTTTACCTGATATTTGAACAGCAATGGTAATGAGGCCGATGACACGTAGACCCTGTGATGCAGCCGATGAGATATAGAGATATAGAAAGTGCATTCGTTGTAGTGAGTGACTGAAAAAGAACTCTCTAAGCTCTTGCATTCACGGTTTAAGGAAAAAAAACTACGAAAGAAACCAAAAAAAAGTAATAATAATAAACTTGTTTTGCACCCGCACAAATACATACTCTCTGTCTTCCCTCCGCTACCTCTAGAAGCCTATCACAGTGGTAGTGGAACGCAAACATTTACATCAGTATACACATATACACAAGTCTTTGAGGACTAGAGAAAGAAGTCGCTAAGAAAAGAGAAGGTGATGGAGAGAAACGAGAGGAAGAGAAGATGCCAACAGAACTGCACTCGTTCAGAGGAGCCTCCTTCAGCACATGAATCCGGCCAGCGCAAAGGGGTTCTCGCTGATAAACCGACATTGCTGGCTACCTCTCACAGTTTCACACTTTACTTTCCCCGCACTGTGCCGTGAGATCAGCCTGAAATAACAGTGAGGTCCCTGTAACTCAAAAAGATACGCAAGAGGAAAAAAAACACAGAGAGAAAGGGGGAGAACTGGTGGCTCTGGGTGCAAAGTTCATCAGTACAAAAGTACAGTGTTGTGGTGAAAAGGGTTTTCCTCTGTATTGCTGCTACATAGCTCCCCCTTACCCCTAAAATAAAGCAGAAAAAAAAAGCAAAACCTAGAGAATATAAAAGAAAAAATTTGTGTTAAAAAGTCTGTTTTTTCCCCCCGTTTTGCTTGACAAGCGTGTGGCGTTTATGCTGAGATCCATAGACAAAGGAAGATTAATGCTTTCTGTTCAGGCATGCAATTGGCACCCTGTGGGGTCCTCGGGATTATCAAAAGTTCATACACGCAGGTCTCAGACTGTTCCCTCTATGATATTTACACATCTTACAATGTGTGTGTGTGTGTGTGTGTGTGTGTGCATGCTCAGAGTCGTGACCAGGACAGAGGGTTAGCTAATGTAAAGCTCCGTGTTGCTGCGCGCGTGTGTGTGTTTGCGTGTGCGTGTCAGTTCAGCCTTCGCTTCTCGTCTCTTTCTCACACGTGGGTCTCGATGAAGGAGTGCGTGTGGGTCATGAGAGGTGCGGCCAGCGGGGAGAGGTCATCCTGGCCGTTGGTGCCGGGGCTGAGCTGGCAGATGTCTGAGTAGAGCTCGCTGTGCCACTGCTTCCATTCTCTGAAGGTTTGGGAGCACAGGCCAGGGTCCTCCAGGAGGGAACAGATCACTGCTAGCTCCGACTCTTTGGCCTGTAGGAGAAAAGCGTTACCGCATTAAATCCTCACGTTGTTTTTTTTGTGTAAAAAAAACCAACAACAACCTGGTAACACTTATAATACACCCTGTGATAAAGGATGTAGTTCCCCTGTAATTAAATGGAAATTCAATATATTTCAGTTGAAACTATAATGTAATTGTTGTATATTTATCTGTAAATATGGATTAGAATAAACGTAATATAAATGATAGAATAAAGGGTAACATGTCAGCCAAGAAAATTGTACTTATACTGTAATTTTAAGTATAGTGTAAGTATGTAATTCTATGGTAATTTTACAGAAAAACATTATTTCCCCATCTTGCATCGTAAGTATGCTGTACTTTTCGGAGTGTGGGCCGTATTATGAAGTCGGGAAATCTTGCTTTTTTACATCTTTTTTTTCAATTCAATTCAATTCAGTTTTATTCACAAACTGAAACAAAGTTTGCATAGAAGCTTCTTCACAAAGCATAGAAGCTTCTTCAGTTCTAGGGTCAAATGCTGGAAAGTCACAGATTTAAGCCCTGTGTGAGTGTCCCCCCCCCAAGAGCGACAATGGACCCCCTAATGATCCTCTACCTAATCACATGAGCCAAGGTGTGAAAACGGGTGTGGGTCACAAGTAGCCAAGGTCTCAGGTGAGCTCATTGTGAAACCTGGCCCCACCCTATCATGTGATTTCCTGAGGTCAGCTGGCCCAGGATGTGAGTGGGCGTTAAGGCGTCTGGGAAGGGATCTCAGAACTGGATTATAGATGGCAGACAGTTGGTGTCGTAAACCCCCGCTTCTGTTCAAAGATGGTCGATCACAGTGGACATAAATTGATTCTTTCAGTCCCTTTTTCAAACCATCTGTCGTCTCTGTCCAAAATGTCATCCTCGAAAGAGTGACCTTTATCCTTTAGATACAAATGGACAACCGAGTCTTGTCCCGTGGGGGTCCATTGTCCCTCTTTGGGGGACACTCCCACAGGGCTTAAATCTGGGACTCTCCTCTATTTGACCCTAGAACTGAAGAAGCTTCTCGGATGAGAGGTGAAACGTCTTCAAGCAACTTAAAGAAGTCCAGATGCTTTTCTTTCCAAGCTACTTAGACTACGACGACCTGGATGACTGAGAACCTTCACAGACTTAACAGGCGACATCTTATTTTGGGTCCATCTTTATTTAAAATTCATCAAGTTGTTGTGCATCAATTAATAAATAACGATGTGAAAAGGCAAGATTAATCCATTCCATAATACGCCAGGAAAGGTACAGCATACTTATGATGTAAGGAGGGGAAGTATTGTTTGTTTTTCAGCAACATTTCCATGAAATGACACACTAAGGGGACACGTGACTAAGGGAGTTATGGGTTTACGGGTATTAGAAAGTTTTAAAACATGTTAAATCTTTGTTCCGTTTGTGACAGAAGTTGTTAATGATACCTTCAAGGTGCTACGGAGGGCTCGGACCCGGTGCAGCCTGTCGTTGAGCAGGGGGTCCCTGGCTCTCTGGATGAAACAGCGTCGAAGCTCCTGCCTGCTACATGGTCTAGGGTCTCCTAAAGCTGTCACGTTGGCTTGCTCCAGGGCCCGATAGAGCTGCTCTAGCCCATCCAGCGGCTCGGGCTCGCGGCACTCTGAAACTCGCCGCTCCCGTCCCTCCGACACCCTCCTCTCTCTGCTCTCCACTCTCAGCTCCCGCAGATCTAACGAGACGAGCGGTGAGAGACAGACCGATCACGTACAACTGACAGTTAGAAAAAAACCTAGCAAACCTAGATTTGGATGCCTTTATACTAATGTGACACTGTTTTTTATTTTTACAAAATAAATAAACGGTGAAGTAAAGAGAATTAGTTAACTCCGATCACTGACACAAGTAATACTAAGAGCAGTATAAATAGTTTCACATGTGTCACACAGCAGGAAAGAGTCTATTTAGATGCATTCATAAAACCGGGAATTCTCAGTGGTTTAGGCAAGAGCTGCCTGGATACAATGAGCAGATTGCCGCACATGTGACGCCCACCTGCTAGCACGTACTGGAATATTAGCTGTGTTATTCGCATATTGGTGCAAAAGGTATTCGTATGAGGGAGTTCCTGCAAAATTTCAAGACTGCAGTGCATCTGCAAAAACAGCTTAAGGAAAAACTATTACTTTCAGCTGCTCCCTTATTCATGAGGGGTCACAACAGCTGGTAGCTGCATGTGTCTGATTTAGCAGATTTTTACACCAGATGCCCTCCTGATGCGACCCCAAAGGGATTTGTGTCTCCTTTTGGGATCAAACTGGGAATTTTCACTGTTATGGAAGCTCTTTTGTTAGCTCTACCTCCTTAATACAAATAAAACTTATAGTAGTACCCTTTTTGGAGAGTGAACCTTTTGTTTGGTTACAGTGGATTTATGCATTCATGTTAAACCTTGGCTGAAGGCATCTGTATGTCATTGCTGCAAACCCTTTTAAATAACCTAACATGCACCTTCCTACAAATCTAACTACACATGGCATCGCCACAGGCCTCACTGGTATGAATATTGACAACAGAGTGGAAGGCTTGTGTACAGTTTGGGCCACAAGTTTACAAACACTCGTCATGGGCATGAATACCGTGGTCATTTTGGGCTTTTAATGATTTCTTTGTACTGTTTTATTTTCCAGCATCCATCTTTGATGACTATAAAAAAAACAAGAACTCGTGCACGAGTTTGAATTTATTTAGGATTTTCTCTGATCCACACAGGCTCAAGCTTATACATACACACATTTAAATCTCTCAATAAATGTGTTTCAACTCCATGTCACAGCAAAATGTGAAAGACGCGCCGGTCCACCTTTTCCATTTCACATTTTCGTCTCCAAAGCGTGAAATGTACGTGCATGCAGAAGTAGAAGTAAGTTGCAAAAGTTTTATGTTTAGATGAAACAAATATTTTACTATTTGGCAACAATTCACTTTAAACCAGTTGGTATATAGCTGAAAAGAAACGAAACAATGATCCTGAAAACACTTTAAAACTGGTTTGGAATAGATAAAGCAGACCAACATTTAGCATCTGAAACGGTCTTCCCCGAACTCAACACTATTGAAAATTTGTGGAGAATGCGTCAATGCCAAGTCCGTGCCTGGAAACCAACCAATTTAAATGAACCTAGTGCCAAAGAGAGGGGTCAACTATCCATCCAGGATTATGCCAGAAGCTCGTTGATGGCTCCCAAAACATCTGCAACTCGGTGAGGGACATTTACCCAAATATTAGTGAGAGGTGTACATATTTATTTGACCCTACATGTATACTTTTGACTTTCTGTGGATTAGAAAATACACTCAAAACTTGTTCCCAGTTCTTGTTTTTTTAAAACTTTTTAAAGATGTTGCTGTACAATCATTTGATCCTGGAAAAAGAAGAGTTTAAAGAAATCATTTAAAGCCCAAAACCATGAGATTCATGCCCATGATGGGTGTATATACACTTAGAACCACTGCAGACTATGTTCTGGGCTCTACATAGATTCAAAGCAGAAGTTTAAATTAAGTTTTAAAGTTTAAAAGATTTTTTGTTTGTTTAGTAGAAATGGGAATATTAGAGAAATATTATTATATAATATTTACAGAATTTCTTTACATTTTTGTATCTGACAATGATCACATCATCATCATCATCATCGTTTATTTATATAGCACTTTAAAAACACACCTGGTAGACCAAAGTGCTGTACAATACTAATATTCACATAGTAATAAAACCAGACATAGCAATAAAATTAAAAATAAATAAATAAATAAAAATGACACATGACAGCTTATATTCATTTCATAGTTGACTGTATTGAACACTGTTAGAAAACTGGGCTTTTTTAAAGCCTGAAAAGTCAGTGATTGCATACTAATCAGTAAATTAATCTGAGCCAGACATATTAATTTCCCTCTGGGATCAATAAAGTTATTCTTATTCTTCTTATTGTTAATGACTGAGCTGATATTTACTACATATTTTGACCTATGTAAATATGGGTGGGAGGATAGTTATATACAAAACAATACTGTAAACTTGATCAATTTTACATCATTTTGTGTCTCAATTCCTGTAAAATACTCAGAAGTTATGCACTACTTAAAGTTCCTTACAATATAGTTATTTCTTTATCATCATTGCTTCTTTATTTCCTGTGAATAGTTGCTATAAATAGCTGAATTGTTACCCGATTACTTTAAATAAATATGACTGTATTATTCAGAAAACATAAAGTGAAATTACATTTAATTCTAGTCTTAGTCGTGGGCTGTGTTATAAAGAGTTTTTTTTTTTTTTACTTTAACTTAAATACATGACATTAATATTTTGTCTAATTCATACAACACTAGGAAAATATTAACCCTGTAACTTTCTTACCCTCCTCACCCTCAAGCATATCTGCAGCCTGCTCTTCTGCCTCCTCGTCTTCACTCCTCTCCTCCATGTGAGCAGAGGTGTGCAGCAGCTTTCCTGGCATCGGGTCCCTGTTCCTGGGGAGACTCTGGCTCCGTTGCTTGTGGGAGCGCCTGTGTGTGTGGCTGTGTGTGTACGGCCCCCGCTCCAGAGGGAAGGGCCCGTCCCGTTCTCTGTCCCTCTCTGCGGCGTGGTGTCTCCGTACGGGCAGCGTGGCCTGCCTGCGTCTCTCTGGGGACATGCCCTGTCTGCCCAGCCCTCCGTAGAACCCCATTTCTCCAGCCATGCTCCCCATTAAGCCGCCATACTCACTCTCCCCCGGTGCTGTCTGGAGGAAGTGCAGCCCTGCGCTGGTCAGAGGGGTCTCAATGAGGTCCTGCCAGGAGCGTCGTTCACGATGGGAAGAGCGGCAGCCGGATGAGTGGGTACTGGTGCTGCCTGTGCCAGTTCCCATGCCCATGCTGTCTCCACGCTGGTCCTCGGCAGAGGAGTGGGAGTGTGTGGACTCGCTGGAGAAATGCCGACCATGCTTAGGCTCCGGGAAGGGGCTAGAAGAATTAACCTGTGGAGGGAGAGGGGAGGTGGAAGAGACCATCTGTGGAGGAATGGGGGAGGTGGAGGCACTCATTGGTGGGGGGAGTGGGGATGGAGTGGAGCGCATGAGGCTCATGGAGCTCACTGAGCGGGGCAACTGGTCATAACTGTGGAGGAGGTTAGCCTGAACGGATCAAGAGTAAGAGAAGTGAGCAGGGATAGATGAAAGTGGTGAAGAGTGAAAGGTGAGCACAGATACAAGGAAACAGTGACCCGCAAGACGAGGAGGAGGAGGTGTGCAAGGGTGGAGAGAGGACAGGAGAAGGAAAGAAAGAGAGCAAAAGATGAGAATAAAAAAGCAATGAGATGGCTGAAGAGTAATCTACGAATGACTGACATGAGCATTGTGGCTCAGCTGAGATATTAATGACACCAGTGCCACTGGATTTTAATTCTCTGAGTAACATCAGAGCAGTGATGTAATGAGCATGTGCATGTCGCCACCTAAAGGTCAGACTAAGTACAAGTTCTGGCAGCAGAACACAGAGAAGTGATGGTCTTGGCTGCTTACAGAAGCCGTTAGGCTCACACTCTGATGTTTTATTAATGCCGAGCTCTGGTCTACGCAGATCGGAAAACTGTGGGGCTTTTAAGAATCAAATATTCTATCAGAATGAAACATTGCAAAGGAGTGTAGTTGAGTGTGTTACTTACCGATGGTGTGCGATGGTAAGTATCACAGAATGATGAAGGTCCCTCCTGTTTGAGTGTCATCGAGCCGTCAACGTCGTCTTGATCGCTCTCACTCCAATAGTCTGATGTGACGATAAATACACATGCACATACAAAATTGTGCTAGTTATACACACACACACACACACACATACAAAGTTTGAGGGAATCCTTTCTTGTCTAGCCCATCCACCTCACCTTCATCAGGGCGAGGCACCTTATCATCTGGTGTGTATCCAATAGCAGCTAGACCCAGCCGGTTCATCCACCTACAGGAAACAAGTGAAGCAAGGCATCAAAGGATAGATGAGAATAAGTGTA
>NW_005187402.1:5077334-5092359 GCF_000239375.1 Pundamilia nyererei | reverse complement strand
TTGTCTGCCACTGGGTTAGCCTGATAGACTGGCCTCTCATCCAGCAACCCTGAATTAGATTTGCGGTTAAGACGGATACATGGATGCATTCCACAGGGAAACAGAAACCTTTTAGGACTTTGTGAACCACCACGAAGAATCAGGATCTAAATTTAGCTTCACTGTAAGTGCTGAAAAATGCTAACACCCACCTTTTCACACATAATGCCCAAGAAAATGCGTGAAACAACACTTTCACATAGGAACACTCCAGATGAAGTATGGAAGTCAAATATAGCTGATTAATTACTCTCTTCCAATTATCTCCCCATGTCATTGAGGAGAGGTGTGGATAATTAGAGCTCATCAGATAGCACTCCTGCAAATATATCTCTACAATCTATCTCTTGCAAGCACACACAACACACACACACACACACACAAACAAGAGCATTTAACAAAGGAGGGCCAAGTTCATGCCTTATTCATGCTTAGAGTTGTGTTGGTGAGTTGTTCCCTGTGTAAACTTGATTTACTCCATTAAAATATTCATTAAAGGACACGTGACGTCCCCTGTCTCTGACGTTGGTCCATATTTAAAGAAACAAACCCAAAACACCACCCCACACACGCTCAGAAACTTGTATGTATTCACAGTAACTCACCTGTTCATTTCCTCAAGACAATCTGTGGCGAAGAAGAAGCTCTTGATTTTCGGATGACAGGCTTTGAAGGCACTGCAGTCAGTCAGGGAGAAGAAGGACTGATTAGTGTTTTTGCGTGTGCGCAGTGGGTTTGTGCGTGCTCACGTTGTGTGGGTGAGCGCACATGTGCTTGATTAGTAATTTTTGGCGACATGTGAGAGACACTCACAATTTCCGTCTGCACTCTATGGCTCGGTCTATTCTGAACTCAGGGAGGCTGATGAAGCCCTCAGCCTTCTCATCCTGCAGGCAGAGACAGATGGAGAGTGGTGGTACAGCATCAACACACAGAACAAAATGTCATGCATACCAATTTTATTTGGGATACTAAGACTCTAGTCAAGCATATGAAAACAACATATGTTGTTTACATTGGCTGGGATAAAGTCCTTTTCCCACTTAACATTAAAAAGACAAGCTATGACTATCATAGCCAGAACATGGAGATAAAATCTTCTGCATAAACAAACTCATCCACTGTTAATTTCGTCTCGATGAGATTTTGGTTTCAAAATATTTCACATATACACTAACTGGTCAATTTATTAGGTACACAACCACATTGCAGCAACTCTGTTCATTTAGGCATGTAGGCATGGTCAAGACAGCCTGCTGAAGTTCATTTAAGTGATTCATTTAAACTGATTTAGGTGACTTTGACCATGGCATGGTCGTTGGTGCAAAACCGCTAATCTACTGGGATTTTCCCCTTACAGCTGTCTTTAGGGTTTAAGGACAAAGGTCTGAAAAAGCGAAAACATGTCAAAAGTGGAAGACTAGCCAGACTACTTCGAGCTGATAGGAAGGCAACAGTAAGCAGCAGAAGACCAGACCCGGCGCCACTCCTGTCAGCTAACAACAGGTAAATGAGGCTGCAATTCACACAGGCTAATCAAAATTGGACAACAGACGATTGGAAAGAATTTGCCTGGTCTCCTGAGTCTCGATTTCTGCTGCTACAGATAACAGTGTGATAATTTGGCATAAACAACATGAAAGCATGGATCCATCCTGCCTCGTCTCATCTGTTGGTAGTGGTGTAGAGGAGGATTTCTTGGTACACTTTGGGCCCTTTCGTACCAAGAGAGCATTGTTTAAACACCACAGCCTACCCGCTTATTGTTCATGTCCATCACTTTATAACCACAATGTCCCCATCTTCTGATGGATAATGAGATCAACCGAACGATCTTAAACTGGTTTCTTAAACGTGACTATCAAATGGCCTCCAAATTCACCAGATATCGTTCACAGACAACTGTGTTGCTGTCATGTCAATACGGACCAAAATCAACGAGAAATTGTTTCAGTACTTTGCTGTAAAACTTTAAATTCATTTTTTGTTTACATTTTTTTTGTAATGAAATTTTTCAATTGAAAAAAGTATTATTTTATTTTAATTGACTAAATTATGCATTTCCTAGTTGCAGTCCAATTATAAGACACAGCGACAGAGATGTAGAAATGATATTAGCCTTTTTTTCTTGATTTTATGAGAAGATTTCATTAAAGGAACAGTATGGGGTTCCATTTGTATTAAAATTATGATCACATGCACACTTTCTATGTCAAATGAAAAGGTTCATGTCAACTCTGAACTGTACTCCAGCACGGACAGGCAGACCGTCGAGCCTCAAAACTGAAGAGAAAATCATTAACATTAATATCCTGTAGCACTCATTGCTATATGCTATTAATAATGCCTCATATGGTGTTTTTGTTTTCTATTCAAAAATCTAATTTGGTCTCTAATTTGAAAGAGAGCCATTATAGTCATTTGAAATATAATAATGTATCTGTATCAGGCACTGTATTACACTTCATATGTGGACTGGTGAAGTTCTGTGTTGAAACTGTGACAACTAGCTAGTGTTCATTAGTTCTGGCAACAATAAGCACAGCAAAATTGCTGTGTTTTTGAATGTAATGCCTTACGTTTTGGTTGGTGTACCAGTAGAGACAAGACTCTTTGAGGATAAACCAGTACTTCCTCCATTTTTGGGTGAAGTAGCCTTTAGCGTCCTTCTTTTTCCATAGCCAGCCTTCACAGTCACCGTGGCCGAGATCCTTACAGGAGATTCTCCTTCGACTGGCACTAGTGAGGGAACCTAGCGAGGGAGAAGAAAGACCAAGAATCCTGAAGGTCTGACAGTGAAAATAAGTACTCTGTGTGTGCTAACATGTAATCAGTATTTGAAGTTGCTAATGCTAACAAATGAAATTCAAATGTTAGGAGTCTATTCTTTATCTCTGGGAGAATTTTAATCCCTGTCATTATCTCACAGCGATGAGTGATCATGTCTGGAGTTTAGACACATTTTCAGGGTAAATCACGGGGGCCTCAAGTGCTCCCATGCATGCAGCACTGCAGTGTGTTACTGTGAAGATCCTACACTGGAAAATAAAAGAGAAAAGTACCTACCTTTACTTCTCTTTTTGGTTTTCGTTCTTAGGGAGGTGTAATGGAAAGACTAGATGGGGGGAAAAAGAAAGATATTAGAGAGAAAGTCTGTGGTTGTTTAATGGATGTACCACACAGCTAAGCGGCTAGCTCACACCACAATATTTAGCTGATTTTTTCAAAATTTCATCAGGCACACTCCAAAGAGGATTACAGGCACAGGGCACAAGGCTAAACCTACCAGAGAGCAGGAAGTGACCTACAATCAGTAATAACCTGTGTGCCAAAGAGGTCAGGATTGCTCTTCTTTTAGACTTTTAGTAAATTAATAAAATACAAGTCTAACTCCAAAAAAGTTGGGATCTTGTATAAAATGTCAAAGTGGATTGGAGTGATTTGCAAGTCTCATAAAGGTATGTTTTAATCACCACAGAACATAGGAAACATATCAAATGTTTAAATTGAGCTATTTTGCTATCTAATGAAAAGTCTAAGGAGCTTGGAAAGAAAAGCGTCTGGATTTCTTTAAGTCGCTTGAAGACGTTTCACCTCTCATCCAAGAAGCTTCTTCGGTTCTAGGGTCAAATGGTGGAGAGTCCCAGATTTAAGCCCTGTGGGAGTGTCCCCTCCTCAAGAGGGACAATGGATGCCCTAATGATCCTCTACCTAATCACATGAGCCAAGGTGTGAAAACGGGTGTAGGTCACAAGCAGCCAAGGTTTCGGGTGAGCTCATTGTGAAACCTAACCCCACCCTATCATGTGATATCCTGAGGTCAGATGGCCCAGGATGTGAGTGGGCGTTAAGGCGTCTGGGGAAGGATCTCAGAACTGGATTATAGATGGCAGACAGTTGGTGTCGTAAGCTACCGCCTCTGTTCAAAGATATTCGCTCACAGTGGACATGAATTGATTCTTTCAGTCCCTTTTGGATGTCAGTAGCTGTAAACCATGATTTGCATAGAGTAAAATGCAATTGTTTTATATATCTGTGCATTCCATCACCCGAGTCCAAGTTTGACACCAGTGGCTAGACTACCGCCTTGAGAATAAATGAGGTTTTTTTTGCTCTTTTGGTTTTGATCCTTGGATGTTTGTACAGCTGGCCAGAAGGCTGTGGCCCAAACTCTGAAGCTCAGAAGAGTTGGACTTTATCCATGCAGACCTTTGTCTGCACTCTCAGTCAAGCTCAGTCATGTATAGGTGTTTAAGGTCAGCCTGCTGCACCCAAATGATTTTTCCACAAGAGTTTTCTATATAAAAAAACTGTAGATCAAAGAAGCTAATGCGTGTTTAGGTGATAGCATTAGTACTAACACAAATGAACAAGCCTAGCAGCTATTTGTTTGTCTGTTTACAGTCAAATAGGGTTAGTCACTGTACACGACAACTCATGTTGCTTTAGAGAAAAGACTGGGGCTGATGACTAAAGCAGCTCCCTGTGCCACAGTAGCCTAAAAATGGAAACCAATTCAACTTACCCGACTGTTATCTTTTTATTCAATTAAAGAAGTGCTAAATTGATTTAATCTCAGAAATCTCTCCTGCTCCTGTCTGGCTGTATGTTCAGCGATTAAGACATAATTGATCTCCGTGTAACAGCGAGATGCGGTTGCTAGGAGATTGTTGATGTAACTGTCACTTCATTAAAATGGTGCCAGAGTCAGAATCAGTATACTGAAGGCAGTGCTGCTTGAAAAATCCCATCATAATAAAGCATGTTAAGAAATATAAAGCCAGTCCCCTTAGCACTGTTTTCCCCCTCACCTTCCTCATGGAGGCGGCTCCCGAGCTTCCTGAGCCCGAGTACCTGCAAGAAGGCACAGAGCTGAAAGTCAGCACAAATGACTCTCACAACCTCTTCCACCAATCACAAGCAAGCGGTGAAACCGCCAAGCAACCACGGACACAAACTCACCTGTCTGTTGTGTCTGCCCTCAGTGTGTCTGCACCTCTCTGAAAAATAAATAAAAATCATTAAATAACCTCTGAAACCTTCCATAATTCTGCACGCATATTTACACTGCACTGTATAAATGAATGAATAACAGCTAAAATAAAAACACCACAGTTACAAGACTCTATAACGTGAGGATCACAGCAAAGCTGAGGATCAAGACTCATCAGCACTGCACTGCCTTTACTGAATTGTTTTATGTTGCAGTCAAGTCTGCAGGGAAACTATTTGTGGCTAACTGCAGTGTTACGAGAATTGCTCCCAATTATAACACCACAAACATAATGACCTGAAGGGGGAGAGTGTCCCAGTAATATAATAGATATATGCTCCTGAAAAGTGACATTTTGCATTATAAACCACTTTGTTGTAACCACTTTAAATATGTTTTGATCCTAAAAAATGTATACTCCCAGGCCACTAAAGTAGGATTCTGATTTTTTTTTACTTAAGCAATGGGTTTGGGTCATAAGTATTTGGACAGTAATGCTAATTTTGTAATTTTGCTTCATGCACCACTGCAGAGGATTTTTAATGAAAATACCAAACAATTATTAAAGTGCAGACTTTGCCTGCCCTTTACTGCAGTTGTTGCCACTTTTCTCTTCGGCTGTCATTGATTGACTTGGTCATTGAAGGATGTCACATTTCTTGACCTTGTGAATCTCTTGGCTTTGCAGCACGCTCGCTATTTGCACCGTGAAGTGCTGCCTGATCAGTTTTGCAGCACTCGACTGAATATGAGGAGAGAGTGTGCAGCCCTGCGCACTTCACAATTCACCCCGTTGTTTCTATGAGACGTCACATCATCAATAAACACTAGTCTGGGTCACTAGTGTCCATACATGCCCATGCCATAATATTGACTCCACCATGTTAGACGGAGGATGTGGTCAAACTCTTTTAGATGTTCTCTTAGATGTGTAATCAGTGGTTTTCACCTTGGTGTTAAACCCTCCGTATTTCTATTCATGAATGCATCTCTTGATTGTAGACTTTGGCAATGACACACCTTCCTCCTCAAGAGGTTTCTTGACTTGGTTAGAGGTTGTGAAGCCAACCAAGTAAAGAAACCTCCAGTCTTTAGTTGTCTCCTGTGGTCTTTCTTGCTGAGTTTTCCAATGCATTCCTTATATTAAAGAATAACCAGATTGTACTAGAAGCTTTTTCCCATCTTCCTAAATAGTTTTTTTCAGCCCAATAAGGCCCTCCTTCATGTGCATTAACATCTCTTTGTACCTCATATTAAGAGTTCAGGGAAAAGCTACCAAATACCCCTTGAACACATAAGATCAATACTAATCTATAATTTGGCTAATTGTTTATGGAATAATGAAGGAAGATCATCTGGCAGCAAAACCCCTTGTCAGTGAATTGCCAAAATACTTTTAGGCCTCTGAAAATGCAGGTCTGCGTGGAAAAATGTCTGTAATTTTTAAACAGTTAATACAGTACTTTTGTAAAAAAAAACCCTTGAAATAAAGTTGAAGGATACACTTCAACCACATTTAGCCTGTTGGATTTAAAATTCACCGAGGTGGTGTAGAGAGGCAAAATTACAAAAATTATGACAATGTCAAACACGTATGGACCTAACTATAAAAATCTAGTTGCAGCTCAGTGAATTCACTTGTGGTGTCCTTTAAAAACATCTATTTTTAAAAAATCCATTATCACAAAATATTCTTCTTAAACAAATGGGACTACTTGTGAAGCTTTCTGTGCTCAAGGGATCCTCAGATCCTGAGCCACAGTGCGACGAGATCATTAGGAGCATTTGTTGCTGGAGAGCAGGGGCTCAGTCGGGGTTTCATTATCTCATAATCCTTGCAGTCTTCCAGGAGATTTTGCAACACAAGTACTGTTGCACGTTCTTTTGCTAGCCTTATACACTGCACATCTTACAGTACATGATATGGAGAATACTTCACCTGCATGGGCAATCTAATGGCATGCAGTGTAAAAACTGTGCAAAAACTAAAAAACAAAACAAAACAAAAAATCTTCTAAATGTCTGCCGTTCAGTTTGTGTGACATTTGCCAAACTGTTGCTATGATAGAAACGAATCAGACAGAGGAAATGAGACAGACAAAACCCACGGGTCATTTAGGTTAGCATATGCTTGTTAGTGCAGGATGGTATACTTCATGTCCCACCAAACAGGTATGACTCACCACCGTGAGAAACACGCAGCCGAGAGGGTTAGAGAGGGCCGGTGTGAGCTAAGCTGTTAGCTTGCCGTGTGGTGTGTGTGCGTGTTTGTGTTTGCGTGCGTAGTGTTTTAAGCACAGTCTGTCAGTTGAGCTTGTAATTGGTCTAGCTGATGCTGAGTCATACACCTACTCACAGGGATACGTGCTCCTGTGTGTGCGCACGGGAGCGTGTGTGTTTATTCAGAATAAACTCCTATTTAGACCCAGGCGTGTCTGAGGAGATGGGGGATATTAGGATGAGTTAGGATGAGTCGTGAGATGGCTACCCTGCATACAAATGCCCTCCTTGTATGCTCGTTTGTTTTGCGCGTAGCCGCGTGCACGTGAGCTTGTTGCGCACGGGAGAAACATATGAGCTATGGAGGGGAGTGCTTCGGTGTCACTGTCTTTCCCGTCATGGGCGATGCTGACGGCCGTGCAATAACACTTATCATTGTCGCTCTCCTCTGTGTCCTCTACCTGACAAATGCACACAAACACAACCGACAGCATGTCAGAAGGTGCGAACACCGCGATCTGTCCTACAGCCACCGGCAGGTCCCTTCTCAGAGGCCCAGATGCCTCTGATGATAAGAACAAGCAATTGTAGTTATGACTTAATGCTTTTGATCAGCTTTGTGCCGTGTTATTCACTAATAATAAAGCTTCCGCTACACTCAGTGGTTCCTCTGAAGATTTTTCATTTACATCTTTGATTTTGATAGTTTATTAATCTTATTTATTTTTCTGCTTCGCTTCTGAAACTCTTTTCTGTTTCTCCAAACTCTTGTTGCTTGTTGCTTATTTTCTGATCATTTTAGCACTTGATACTTAATTTCCAGACATATCTGATGTTTGATAATAAGGAGAAAGGTTTGGCTAGAAATACACAAGCATTAAAGTTAACAAAAATGAAGGTAACACGTCGGTGTTTTGTTTCAGTGCGTTTCTTAACCCTGTCTTAGAAAAACCTAGTCCTAAGACCAGTAAATCCTAACAATGGTGTAAACCAGGGGTGGGGGAACTCCAGGCCTCAAGGGCCAGTGTCCTGCAGGTTTTAGATGTGCCCTTGATCCAACACAGCTGATTTAAATGGATAGATTACCTCCTCAACATGTCTTGAAGTTCTCCAGAGGTCTGGTAATGAACTAATCATTTTATTCAGGTGTGTTGACCCAGGGTGAGATCTAAAACCTGCAGGACACCGGCCCTGGTGTAAACCTTTAAATTGGTGTCTATCAGTAGTTTAGTGTTTAAAAATGGCTCAATAATCTTAAACAGCTGAGCACTGTAGTCTGAAAAAAGTTAGTAAAACAAAGTAAATAACATATTTATTAGGAAATGTTCAAACTTGAATAATACACTGATCAGGCATAATATTCTGACCACCTGCCTAATAATGTGTTGGTCGAGTCATGGACTTCACTAGACCCCTGAAATAGTCCTGTGGTGTCTGGCACCGTTGTTGTTAGCAACAGACTGTAAAAACCCTGTAGGGGCTTCATGGACCCACAGATGCTCGATTTGATTGAGATCGGTGGAATTTGGAGGCCAAGTCAACTCCTCAAACTCGTTGTGCTCCTCAAACCATTCCTGAACTATTCCTGCTTTGTGGCAGGGCGCCCTATCTTGCTGAAAGAGGCAACAGCCTTTAGGGAATACAGTTTCCATGAAAGGGTGTTTATGGTCTGCAACAATGCTCAGGTAGGTGGTACAGGTCAAAGTAACATCCACATGGATGGGAGGACCCAAGGTTTCCCAGCAGAACATTACTCCAAGCATCATCCTGCCTCCGCTGGCTCGTCTTCTTCCCACAGTGCATCCTGGTGCCAGGTGATCCTCAGGTAAGTGACGCACATGCACTTGGCCATCCACGAAATATAAAAGAAAACACGATTCATCATGTTTTTTCCATTTCTCTGTGGTCCAGTTCTGATGCTCACATGCTCTCACGTGTTGTTGTCTGTTGGACAACAACAAACTGTGATGCTCTGTGTGCACCTTTCTATCAGTACCAGGCCTTTCTCTTCCATGGTTACTGTCAGACATCAAATACATCTGGAAATTAATTATCAGGAAACAGAAAATCAAGAATCAAGTCAGAAATATAATTGCTTGTTACTTTTTGAACAATAATTGCTACTTTTGTCGATGATAGAGCAACTCTGGTTAGCAGTGAAGCAACGGAAGGCCTTGGGTTCGAATCCACTGGCCGGCTCGGGCCTGAGTTTCCTCCCCCAGTCCACAGATAAGTGGTGATTGTAACGTGGCCCTAGGTGTAGATGTGAGGATGAATGGTTTTCTATCTCTGTGTGCCTCTTGCTCCTTGCCAGCTTCGATAGGCTCCAGCACCATTTAATTTAGTTTTGAAAAGTTTATGTTTTCTTGAATGCAGGTTACTTTAACCCCGAAGCTCTTTGTGTTTTGAGCATGCTGATTTAAGATGTGTAAATGTGTTTTGGTTTCCTCTTCTTCAACTGACATTATCTTGATGACAGCACGTGTTGCTCCAAAAATTCTGTATACGTCCAGGATTAATGGTGCCTTCACAAATGTCATGCATTCATTAATGTCTACAAATGCCATCAGATGCTGGCTTTTGAATTTTGTGCTGACAGCAAAGTGGACTTCCCCTCTCTTTGGCTCCTTTATATGTTCTCCATATGACTATAAGGCTCTATCAAGAATGTCAGTCTAAATTGGTTTGACCATGAGACAGTTGTTTCACTTGGACACAGTCTGTTTTAAAATAGCTTGTGTCCTGATGAAGGTGGATAAAACTTACTCGCCCTGTATTTAAAGGCAACAATAAACGTTCAAAACTAATGTACTTACAGGCAAAGCTTCAGGTGGCTGGTCTAGGCGCAGGGTGGAGGACAGCATGGAGGGGCTGATGGGAAAACTAGGGCTGCTGGGATTACGGCTCTTACGCCTCGAGCGTCTGGTGGAATCCCGGCGGCTCTCTCTGCTCGGACCCTCGGGTTCTTCCTCGATCACCAGGATCTTGTCGTCACTAAGGTAGCGCAGGAGGGAGTTGTCTGAATCTGTATGGAAGAGGAGGGGGATTGAAGGGACATGGACATTAGATGATGGACAGGATCGATAGATTGGATGACAGTAAGAGGAAAACCACAGAGGGGGGGAGATAGCATATAAGAGCCAAAGGAGAAGCCCTGAGCAGAGCGGAAACAGACAAGACTGAATAGACCCTTACAGATAAAAACCCAACAGAAAAGGATAAAAGTGCCTCAGAGCTGTTGCATCTGATATGGCGCCACAGCTGGGGACATACATCTAATCTGTCTGCAGTGATTATGTTGATTTGGGAGGCACCACAACAACTAAATCTTGTTGGTCACAGAAAGTTTTATACTGCTTTGGCTCCACATAGACAATGCATCTTACCTAATTTGCTTCTTATCCGAACACTTAAATATTAGAAAACGAAAAAGTTACAGAGAGAACGAGAAGGAGAGGGAGAAGGGCAGAACCCCAACATTTGTATTGTGCTTTAATATTATTCATAGACTCTCTGATGGCAGAGTTGTGGATCCCCAGCTGCATACAAATTGAGTCTTGCCGCAAAAAAAGGTGAAGCTGGGTAAAATCGGGAACATTGAAATATCCACATTTCCAGGGCAGCTGTATAAATGCAGTCGCTTTGCATTTATGTTCGTTTTTCACCCTGTCAGATACATACCTGGTAGATATGTATCCTCACACAACCACACCACCATGGATAACCAGAAGATGAGCTGAAATGTGTTGAGCTGAGTATGAAGCAAAGCACCAGTCTTTAGCATGTATAGGTGTTTGTGTGTGTGTACCTCGGCTCCCTCTCTTGCCCATGCTGGGTTCCTTGGCCTCGGCCATCCAGTTATATTCGGGAGGCATGGAAACGGGTCTGAGGTCACCTGGAAGTACCAATCATCAATCAGA
Organism: Pundamilia nyererei; assembly: GCF_000239375.1. Taxonomy (NCBI): domain Eukaryota; kingdom Metazoa; phylum Chordata; class Actinopteri; order Cichliformes; family Cichlidae; genus Pundamilia; species Pundamilia nyererei. Next base: position 5,081,187 of record NW_005187402.1, on the reverse strand, counting down.
TAGTCTGCTATGGGGGAGGAACTGGAGGTGGGGTATTTTGCAGGACGCAGCGACTAAGAGACAGAGTGGGACACAGCTGGTGGGGCAGACAGGTGGGAGCGAAGGTGTGTGCAGGTAGGGGGTTGGGCAGACTCTCGGGGGACTTACACAGCTTGCAAGGCGAGTGTCGAGTAAGGCCCCGTAATTAGGCTGAATTTATATTTTGTTGTCACTTAATTTCATTCGTATTTCAACAAAGCTTGACGGTGTCTTGAGTCACTCATTTCTTTATATTTTGCTTCCAAGGAGTCAGATTTTTGTGCAATTTTTAAAAGTGGCCTTGAGCAATAGTTCTCCAGCCTTTCTTGAGGTCTATCAAACTTTTTCTTAGGACTTTGGCTGCTTTGTCAATCATTTGCAGTCCAGTACTAATACCTGAAAACGTGCGAGATCCTTCCTGCCGATGCCAAACAATGTTGGCCACAAATATTCTGTAAACAACACAACCCTGCTGGGTGACTCACGATGCCATCTCACAGCAGTGTGGGGCCAAGCTGGTGGCCATCATGAGGAGGAGGTCTCAGGCGTTTGTGCGTGTGTTCGGTTTATCCACAGCTACTGAGGCCCCCCTTTGTTAAACGAATAAACCGTTAAATTGCCACTATCTCAGGCTTTAATCATCCAATCCAAGAAACGACACCAAACAAGAATCAGTAGCAGAATAAACTGTTTCCCCGTTTAAGGGTTAATAAACATGTTTCATAATGGTATAAGATTTATTGTCATCCACTGAAAAACCGTAGAAACTCAGCTATATTCAGCGGCAGGTATTCCAGGATGTGGCAGTTGAAAGCTGGGTTTATAGCTTTACATGTCACTTTGCACAACCTGTGCATAACAAGGCAAAAAACCACGAGGATGCTCCTGGTTGTGCTTGAAACCTTGAACTCTGACCGAACACACCCAACAGTATCACAGGTCACTTTCTTTCACCAGTGATGACAGCTCAGTTTGAAGCAAAAATTTTATGTTTTCTTCCTACAAAAATCGAGGTCCACGGTGAGATCACAAAGTGCACAGTGCAGAAGAGACAAAACAAACATCGATCTAAAAATAGCAGCTGCACTGGAAGTGGCACAGAGGTGCACGAGAAGATGACTTTGAAAGGGAAACTAATTAAATTCAAATCAGGCATGTTGTCTGTTCATAATGCCATGGTCCTGCAACTTCATTTAACAATCCCCTCTCTTTGCCTTTGGAGGTATAGAAAATGCTAGCATATTCCACTATAGTATAGATATCCATGCTAGCATGTTAGCTGCTATTGACATTGCTAAAGTATATACTGTTGCACTCATGTCTGACATGACAGGTATTTTTTTAACCCATCATTTCTTTCTCAGCCACCATCCTGGTAAAGATTTGTCATGCTGTTTTCCTGGCACAAAACGACACATGAAACATACGAGGACATTCTTGCATATGTAATCGCTAATATTAGTTTCATTTTGCCACTGTGCTCTCAGACTGCCTCGCTAAAGAGATGATAAAGTAATGTTGCCTTCTGACTCAGCTTCAATGACCCTCATCCTGCATGCCATATAGCTGTGCCTGAATAAACTCAGAGGAAGGGTGCATTACAGGAAGCTTTGGAAGTGATCTGGAACGAGGGTGGACACAGGTGGTGGGGCAGACAGGGAGCTGGAGACAGTTTATTTGGATTGACTGTTTGGCGTGTGATTTTGTTTTGCTTTTGGCACATGTGTCCGCCGGAAAATGACACAAAGGAGCAGAGCCATGAAGTGGGTAATGAACAAACATACAAGGAGGAGCTCTGAGAACATGGTGAAAAGAAAAGGTGAGAGAACTTGTGGGAGAAAGCATGATTTTTTTTCCATTACAAACACAGACCCAGAACCATTCCTGCTCCATCCAAGCCGCCTGGTCACGCTTGACCTCTTACCGTGGGTAGGGGTCTTATCTCGCCGACGAACCCCCGTATTGCGACCCCTGTCATAGTCAGGTCCCGGCGGTCCATCTCCTTCCAGCAAGGAGAAGTACTGACCGCTGTCCTGGTCCAGGTAGTAACTGACCGCCTCTGAACCTTTAGAGCCCGACTGGGAGCTAACGCTGTAGCGGCTGATGTCGTCACATGACATCAGACCCATCTCCTCCCTGGGGAGAGACAGCACAGCTTGTCATCACCGCTGTCATGAGTGTACTCATCATCGTCGTATCATAATAATCAATGTAATGGTCATCATCAGGCATCTGCCTGTGTGTGAGGCTGACCTGGTGCTATAGAGTCCGGAAACAGGAGAGAGGATATAGACGTCCTGCATGCTGGGGGCATCCATTTTGGACATGCCCAAAGTTCCACCAGGTGTAGGTGAGGTGCTGGTGGGGCTGGTCGGGACCGGCTGAAGAGAGAGAACAGAAGAACAGAGAGAAAGGACGAGTCTTTAATGGGAGGATGGTGAGGGATCTCAGAGCACAACCTGCAGTAAGTGAGCATTAGAGCTTTCCCTGCTTCACAGAAAAACAAACAAGCACACAGTTTACGGTCCTACAAGGGAATGGAGCCTTTTATTTGTGATATCCTGCTCGCGCTGCACCTGGCATTTGTTTTAAGAGCGAATCACAAACAAGAGCGTTATCTCCACACCGCTGTCATGTCGCCTATGTTGTTTTTCCCTTTTTAAATACCTGCCTACCCCAAGTTCAGTCACTTCACCACCCTGTCATTTTGTCTCAAGCCTCTTCGTTCACACAGGCCTCTCCACGTCTGTTCCCATGACAACCCCTCCTTCTCCCATGCTCTCTTTGCTCTTCCTCGGTTCTCACCCCTCTGTAAACCCCTCCCTGCATCCCGTGCCACAAGAAAAAGCGGGGACAGAGGGAAAGTAGTGTAGCCTCCTACCTATGCTTGACTCAAGGACACCCATTTGTCACGGAGTCCTCCGTGAGGAGAGGATGCCTCACCTCTGATGTCACTGCGACTCAGTCCAAGTTTTTAAACAAATTATATTAATTCTCAGACAAAACAGTCGGGGGTGGCAAATGCTTAGCTCGTGCCGCCACCCCTCCACCCCTGAGGAAGAGGCTTACAGATTTAGAAAAATGAAGTGTTTTACTGTCAGAGTACGCTCCATTTTAGACGGAGACGACACAAGTGAAGACAGAATGGATAAACAGATATGAAGCCTGAGCAACAGCAAAGTGGGCAGTGCTCCCATTACGAAAGCCCGTGGTTTCATCATTTCATCAGCAGCGCATTAATCAAATTCATTTCATATTCCAAACTTTCCATCCTCTCCTCTCCCCTCTCTCTCCCTCGCCTCTATCCCCCAGGCTGCCTCTGTCTTCCTCTTCTTTCTCCCGCACAGCCCTCCACTCTTAAAGGCAGCTTACAGTAAGACGGCTTCACGATAAATAATGAAGGCGAGCTGGGAAGAGAACGACATGAGAGAGCAAATGAAATAGGACAAAGAGAGAAAGGGAAAGAGTGCTAGAGAGTGAGAGAGAGCACGAGAGACAAAGAGGGAAAGAGGTGGGGGAGCTGTGCAGTTTGGTGACTCGAACTGAGTCTGAAAACAGTAATTTAGTGATTACAGCCCACTGCTCCCTGCATGGGAAAGGGATTGGGGGTAGAAGTAGGGAGAGATGGGAGTAACACAGCAGGAGAAATTCTAGTCTGTTAAAACAACACTTAAAGCATTTGACCCCCGCTGTGTCCACTCTAGACTACCTAAGAATCTACCACTAAAACCTTTCCCAGACCAATTTTCCTAGCCCACACACACACACACACACACACACACACACACACACACACACACACACACACACACACACACACACACACACACACACA
>NW_005187402.1:5060612-5076629 GCF_000239375.1 Pundamilia nyererei | reverse complement strand
AGCCACCCTGGGGCGCACTGACAGAGGCGAGGCTGCCGGACACTGGCGCCACCGGGCCCTCTGACCACCACCAGTAGGCAACAGGTGAAGTGTCTTGCCCAAGGACACAACGACCAAAACTATCCAAACCTTCCGGTTACAAGGCGAACTCCTAACTCTTGAGCCACGATTGCCCCAGAGAGAAAACCCTAACAATCATATGACCCTCTATGAGCAAACACTTGGCAAACGTGGGAAGGAAAAAACTCCCTTTTAACAGGAAGAAACCTCCAGCAGAACCAGGGTCACGGAGAGAGGACAGTTTAGATCTGCACCAACATTTCTGTTCGATCAGCACAATAAGCATGTTTTGACTAGAACTAAACTGTCATCACACCTTCACATTTTCCACATGATGTGTAAATATCAGACAAGTAATTTGTGTTCTTGATAACAATCAGTATGTTGACATACGTGAAATGTGCAGCAATTCTTTCACACCCGATAAAAGTTAACATGAGGGTTCCCGATGGTTAGGGACAAATGCAATCGCATGGCAAGATGCTGTAAACTGACCAAACTTCAGTTACGAGAACAATTGAGCAACAACATGGGAATAGAGCAGCTGCAAGAGAATTGAACATTAATGAATCAATGATAGGGAAGTGGAGGAAGCAAGAAGAATGAGTTGAGTAAAGTTTGACTTATCTGACTGTTTTGTTTTGCTTAACGCGCCTTATAATCCGGTGCGCTTTATGGTCCGAAAAATACAGTACTAATCTAAACTTAAACTCAGCTATAACCTTTACAGACAAATCTAGCCCCCCAAAAATGTGCTGAAATAATAAACATTCAATCATAAGCACAGAAGTTATAAGCTACAGTGACTGATAAATAATGATAAATAAGCCATACTGTGACCCAGAGGGACACTCATGTCCACTTCATTATATAAACCTGTTCAGCTGGTTGTTAATGCAAAAATCTATCTATCAGCCAATCACATGGCAGCAACTCAATGCATTTAGGAATTAGGCATGGTCAAGGTGCCCCGCTGACGTTCAAATCAAGCATCAGAATGGGAAAGAAAAGTGATTTAAGTGACATTGAACCTGGCATGGCTGTTTATGCTACTCAAATAATCTCTTGTATACAACCAAGTTATACAGCAGAGCATCTCTGAACGCACAACATGTCGAGCATTGAAGCAGATGCCACTCTTTCAGCTAAGAACAAGCTATTGAGACTACAAATTGCACAGGCTCCCCAAACCTGGATAATTGAAGTTTGGAAAAATGCAGCCGGGTCTCATGAGTCTTGATTTCTGCTGCAACACTCGGAGTGGCAGGGACAGAATTTGGTGTGAAACAATGAGAAAACATGGATCCATCCTGCCTTGCATCAATGGTTCAGGCAGCTCATGGTTTAATAATATGAGAGATATTCTCCTGGCCCCTAACTATCAACTGAGCATTGTTTAAATGTCACAGCCCTATTTGAGGATTCTTGCTGACCATGTCTATCCCTTTGTGACAACAGTGTACCCATCTCCTGATGGCTGGATAACCCACCGTGTCAAAAAGCTCAAATGGATCCGTTTTTTGGGGGGATGCGGCGGACAGGATGTGCAAGAATCTTTTTGTTTTAAGCTATCATGTCAGTATGGCCCAATATCCCCCCCAGTATTAGCAAAGTGTACATAATGAAGTGGCCAGTGACTATATCTAAAGCAAGCCCATGTGGAAAAAATAGAAATGGCATATACCGATGTGTCAAATTAACAGTGTGACATTTGGAGAAATGTAATTATTTGCTTTAATGCCTCTAGTTAGATGAAGAGATTGATACCACTCATATGACTGCACTGAGTATGAAACTAGGAGCTGAAAACACCACACAGCACAATAACAGACCAAAAGAACGACTTGTGATTATTAAAAAAATAATAGAAATCAATAACCTCCCTCGCACTCAGCTAGCCAATCAATTAAGAGCTTCACTGCCAATACATGTTGCTCAAAATAGCAGGTTTTATCAAGAGTAATGGTTTATATGTCTGAGCATGTAACAGGTTTGTGAAAGCAGGGTCACAGACAACATGTGGCGCATGTGTCACCTGTGACGTGGATGCTCTCAGTAACACATACATGTTGCAGCAGCCCAGAAGACATTCATGCAAGAATGCACGTATGCGGTATGCATCATCACGGTAATCCTCGTGTTCTCTTTTAAAACCCTTTCACATGTAATGACAGTGAATCATCAAATTGCTTTTACTCCTTCCTGCTGCTCACAAACCAGCACACACATAGAAAGAACGAGAGAGAGAGCAAAGGAGAGAGATATGTCATTATTTAGCAGAATAAAAGACGTTGCCATGGAAGGATTTCGGGAGCTTGGAATCGCATGATAACATGCCGAGATAAATTGTTTCCTTTGTGGATTCAGTTATAATCCAGCTGTACATTTGCCACATTTCAGCTAAACTTCGCAGCCCTTACAATTCATCCTCCAAAATTGAGCTCAGAGGTGCGAGTGCGCATGTCTTCTCTATGTGTGTTTGATTTGGAAGCGTGCATGTACAGTAATGCATCCAAAAACCAGCGCTTACACAGTGAAGTGACCCAGTTCCCTCGCCTCTCAAAGGAGCAACGGGTCCGATGACAGGGAATCATCTCTCCGCATGCATGTACAAACACGTACAGTAACACACTTGCTCCGACACCCAGATGGACAAGCGTGCATGCGGCCAAGCTCAGCAATGTGCGCACACCCACCTCTCTCCACCGCACACACACACACATGCTCACACACAAACAGGCTGTTTAGCAAGATATTTTGGATTCAGTGAATTATCTACAGTATTTGCTGAGTAGCAGCTCTTGTTTCAGAGCCAGTGGAGCTGCCTGTAGTTGCTTATGAATAATTAAGAGATCCAGTCTTTCTGAGAGAGAACAAAACTAAAACACTCCTTTCTTCTCTTCTCCAGCAGATATCTCTGCGCTCTGATCTGGGCCCCTCATGGCGCGTTTATGTCTAAGCAGTCCATCAGAGTAGAATTCCCACAATCCCCTGCTATTGCATAAATATAACAATAGGCTCCTGATGACAACTCGGGGGCCGTGATAACAAGGCAGCAACCTGGAAACGAGAAGAGTCTTTTACCTTGTTATGATCTTTCACCTTGTGGTGATGAAGTTGAGCACTATTGCACATCGCTACCCAGAAGCTGCAAGTTCTGCATAAATATACACTTGCATGCATGCCACCTAATAATGCAGTTATATGCTCACAGAAAGCACAGAATAAAAAAGGAGCATACGAAAAAATAAAAACAAACAAAAAAAACCTCAAAAAGCTAAAGAGCAGCTGAACAGAGATCAAAGCATACATGTAGCATGTAAATGAATTAGCCTGATGCTGAGATAAAAATAGCAGCCGTGCAACACAGGATCTTGACAAAACATTTGGCGCTTCAGAGAGCACTCAGGCAGCATCAGACTAGCCCTCGCCTCACCCCTCCGTCCGTCTCGGCACAGCTCGTTCTTTCTGTGTGCCTAAATTGCTCAGTGATATTTCTGGGTGGCGAGTGACAGATTAACAAAGTATTTGCCCTTAAGTGAAATGTGTACACCCACTACGAGCTGCGAGACTTCAAACAGGCGTTCCACCTTTAAGATCTACAGTACATTAAAAATTTACTCGTCTTTGACAACGAGACGATCTCTGGGGCAAAGGTTGAATGAATCGGGACTAAAGTCTCAATAAATCTGAATGTGAGTAGGAGGGGAGTGGGATGGGGACCCCTCGGATGACCTTTTGTTGCCTAAACTCTTTCTCTCCAGCATAAAACTTTAGGCCACGTTGCGCTATTTACATCCTTTACACAAGATCGAAATAAAGTGCAGATTTAATTAGGTAGTTTACTCTCCACTGCTATGATTTTTTAGCATTATTGCTGTTTAACAAAAAAAAAGCAAGCCTTCTGTATGCCTAAATTCTCTTCAGGTTGAGCATTAGCTGCCTACGCATTTGTGAATGGCTTTGAACGCTGCCAGCAGTGTGGCAAATGGTAAAAAAGATTTCTTAAATGCTCAACGGAAGGACTGATACAAGGTCAATCAGGGAATAAGTTTCTTTTAAAACAATATTCGTTTAAAATGCCAGGAGCAGAATGCAGAGTGTGGGCAGTAAAAGCAAGAGTGAGAGTGAGTCAAAGCTGGAAGTACTACACAGGTTACTATATGTGAATTTACACTGTAGCTGTCGAGTGTGCTGATAAGGATGCATGAGGCTAAACAGAAGGGGAGTAATACAAGTAATACAAGTTTCTGACATCTCCGTTCACATTTTAGTCACAGTAATTCTTCAAACTGAGTCTGACCGTTTGTCCGGTCAGCATGCGAGACATTAATGCGTCTGTGAGTTGTGCTGGTGTTTACCTGCAGGCCCAGTGGTTTCCAGCGGACGTTCCTGAGCAGAGCTGGTGTGGAGCTCAGGGTGTTCTGGGGCCTTTTCTTCAGCGTGAGGATGACTCCACATGGGTCCTCTCTTAGAGCATTCACCAGGTTCTTCAGTTGCCAGCCCACCTGAGAAACACACATACCAGGCTCCCGAAACAACTGCTGCAAACTGTTACACAATGAATCAGGCTCATCTGAATCTGCTGTGGAAAACCACCATGCACAGCAGCAGATATAGGACTGACTGCTGCTGCAAACCACCACACACATGCTTTTGATACTGCTTGTCCAAAAGAGTGTATGTTTCTAGGACATATTATACTTTTTTTTTTTCCAGACAGAGAGTAATAATAGTATGAAAGAAATTATTAGAAAAGCCACTGGAGCAGCTCTAGTATACAGCTTAGACAAACCAGCATCCTGTGAGGAACTTCTGTTTTAAATGTCCAATAGATAGATATCATCACTGCCAGCCAGTTCCATTCATGTTATACACAAATATTCCCTACAAAGATAGAATTAACTAACATGCTAACTTCATACCTACCTAAATAGTACCTGCTAGCTTTCAAAACATCACCTGCTTTCACTCTCTGGTATGTCTGTCTTGTAAGATCTGTTAATGTGATTGGTCAAAATTGGTTAGTTGACACGCAGTGATGGACAGCTAAGTTTATTTTTCACTAGTGCCTGGCCTTATCCGAAAACTTTCCAAGCATGATTTCCAGCCAAGTTGACTTTCAGTCCGTTTTCTTCTGCACTCAGTGTCACAGGGTTGCTGTAGCCTATGCCAGCTGTCATAAGGCAAAAGGCAGGGTTGCCAGTTTGTGGCAGGGCTAACAAATTGAGACAGAAAACATTTTACAGTCACATTCACACCTATGGCCAATTTAGAATCCCCAATTAAACCAATATGCATTTTTACTGTGGAAGCAAGTCAGATTACCCGGAAAGAACCCACAGGTGTGCATGTAATACCATCTATAATAAACCTCTAATTTGCAATTTCTGAAACTAGTTACCAAATTAGTTTAGAGTTTGCTATTTAACTCAAAGCTAAAATTCGATGTAGTCTAATACAAGCACGTCTAACCTAAAAGGAAAAAATGTTCCGATTTAATAGTTGCAAACATACAAGCTGCAACACAGAGTGTTTGAATGCTAAACTTTGTAGCCTTAAGTAAAGCAAAAAACTGACCACAGTGGCCCCACTGGTCTAGAAGAAGTGTCATATTTAAATAGAGGGTTGCTTAGTCAGTATAGTTAGGCCTAAGGAATGCAGAAAAGAGAGAGAGAAAGGAGTGCTGACTGCAGCAATTCTGGCCGGCCTGTCTCCAGAGCTCGAAGTAGTCGTCAGGCCATTGATTGGCTACACTGGTCTCAGCCACTGTAAATGTCCGCAGAGGCCACATACACTCGCATGCACACTCAGCCACACACAGAGACAGAGCTGCTCTGACCTTATTCCTGACATAATGATGGCCTGTGTCGGCCTATAGCGTCCACTTTCCCCCTCTCCAGTTCAGAGCTCTGAGTTCAGTCAGTGTTCAAATGCACGAAGAGCCTGGGTCAAAGTGAGTTACTGCTGTCTGTTCTCTCCTGCCACTTAAACCAAAAAGGGGTTATTCCTGGACACACTAAAACTGGTGCCATTCATCTGTGCTGTAATTTACCGATGTGAACTGTTGAGCTCAAGCTCAAATCCTTGTGCGAGGGGTAAGGACATTTATCAAACAGAAGTGTGGAAACAAATAGTTCCTGTCATCTAAACACCTTCAAGCATCAAAAGCTAGCTTTGAATCTCTGGTCAGATTTTAAATCTTGTTTACGATACATTAATCAGCTCCTGATTTGAAATAAAAGTCGACTCATTTTAGACAAAGCTTTAAAGAGCTGTGTACGCTCACAGAACATTTACCATTTAAGCATTTTGGCCTTTTTTATAGTAGGAAAACTTCAACATGTTGGGACATTCTTGTCGTGCTTGGCTGCTGAGCTGATTGCTAGCAAACTGTTTAGCATGAAGTGATAACCACACAACAATTAGCCAAGCTTAGTGTAATCACTTGGGAAATGGTGGAAACAGGTAGCTCAAATCTGACAAAATGTAGAAAAAAAAAACAAAAAAAAAACCTTTATATCAGTGCTTCTGAAGTTTAACAATTAGTGCAATATCTTGTTTGTTGAAGCAAACGCTGCCCCCACCTGACTTAGCTATGCTAAGCTAATCCTGTCGTGTCTGTAGTTTTGAAGCTACATGAGTTGATAAGACTGTGGTTCGATTTCCTTTCCTTGATTTTTATGCAGCTAAACTGCGAGTGAGCTGAACTCGACTTTTATCAAGCTAAACTTTTGTTTCTTCCATGAACAACATAGTGCATTGTAAACCACAAGGGCTCACACAGCTACTGGTAACCAGCCCAGTTTAGGTCTCCTCTCTTATCCAAATACACAGATAGCAAAGGGAAGCAGGGAGAGACCTACCAAAATAACAGAGCATAAACTGCTGCTGGAGAGCTTTTTTCAAATCCCAGGGGTCTTCATTATTTTCCCAGATGCTATTACCTCCACATAATTATGCTGCCTCTTCAAACAATCAGTTTTTTATTTGAGCAAATTCCACATTTTTCCTCAGAAAACGAGCTGAGCTAAAAAAACAACTCCCTGTTTTGAAGTGAGTCTCCAAAAACCCTCATTCAAAGACACGAAGGCAGTGTTGTTGCTTAATAGGCCTACATGATGATTCCATAATGTAACGGAATTTGTACGATCCATATTCACACTAATGTAATTTTAACTTTGAAGGCTGATAAGATGAACTTATCAATTGCTGTTGACAGTTACAGTTTACTGGTGGTGTGTATCCGTCTTTACTCTTTAGCAGCTCAATTTGGGATTGAACGAAGAGCTGTGTTGACTGGAGACTTCCCTCTGCTGTCTCTCCCCCCCTCTTCTCTTTTTCTTTTATCCCCTTACTCTTCTCCCCAAGTCCCTCTTTACTTTCTCTTCCCTCCCACCAACTCTCCCAGCTCTGCCTCAGCATCTCAGCCTCCCCCAAATGCTTCAGCCTCCCCCCCACCGTACACGCACACACACCTCTGTTTCCCCCACTGCTTATCTCCTACCCCAGAGTGAGGTATCAGAGTGGTGAGGGTCTAGCTGAGGGAGTAATGAAGGGTTGGAGCTGAGAGCCTGGCAGGGTGCGATCTGCACCGTCACCCCGAGGAGAGAGAGACAGAGATAACACCTACCTCCCTCACATGTCAATCAGAACCGCTCCCAAGCCCCTGCATGCATGCTTTCGCATGAGCAACACCTATCAAGATGCACAAGGAAATTCATATGGGGAAAAAAGCAGACAAAAGACGTCTGCACACAGACACAACACTCCCCCCTTCAGAAAACTCATATAAACACTGGAACAAATTGTTTGTGCCCGAGCTGACAGCACAGGCAATAGATAGGCACGTTCAATCACATGCCCTCACAAGCCATCGTTCCATTTAAAATGGCTGCCCATTTCTCTGCTTTTCTCTGATGTGATGAGTTTTAGGCAGAATACAGCTTTTCACACATGAAAGTGGAACATGGGCTCTCATTTCAAACAGGATGCCTCCTTCAGGGTTTTTTTTCTGACAATAGGAAGAAATTCCAGAAAGAGTGAGCAGATAATCACACTGGTCTGAATAAAGGTCTTCTAACAATTGCCCTATAATCTGCTCCTGCCTCTAGCCTAATTAGCCTATATAGCAACACAGGCACAGGACAGGAAGCACCATGGTGGCAGCAGTGGTGGTGCCGGCAGACATTATGTACCTTGGCACCTCCTTAACATAGCACATAATGGGAACAAAAGACTGCAGTCACGGTGGAAACAAATGGAAAGGACCTTTTCTGTAATTTTTTATGCCTTCAGTGTTGTGTTTGGCAGGTCTTTAGCTCACCACTGTCTGGTGGTTGACTTGAATCACCTCATCCCCTGGATGGATCTTCTTACACTGATCTGCTGGAGACTGCAGAGGCAAAAAATGGAGGACAAAAACAGACAATGGAAACAAATTTAGGCGAATACTGAGGCAACAAAATCGGTGTTATATTGGGGTTGGTGGAGCATCAACCTTTCAAATGACTGAAGGAAAAACTCACATTCTCTGTGGTTCCGGTGATAACATGGAGTCCATCATATGTTGATTTTATATACATCCCCTGAAGCGCAAGCAAACACAGGTAGGCAGGGTGGATTTAGTATAAGAGTACACAGGGAAATACATCATATGTACAGTACTGTGCAAAAGTCTTGAGCTGCTGCTCGTGTTTTTATATTTTGCTAGATAAATGGGAAATAGGTGCACCGGTTTATGAGCGGTTTACACAGTAATATAAGGGAAAAACAGAGTTTGCATAATACTGACAAACTTGATTGTTTAATACAGCATGAACTCTCTTAGCCAAGGTTTATTCTAATTTCTACAAGTAGTCTTCAGGAATAGTTCCCCAGGCTTGCTGAAGGACATTCAAAGCTCTTCTTTGCACGTTGACTGCCCTTTGCTTTGTTCTCTGTAAAGATGATCCCACAATGCTCTAATAACATTGAGGTCCAGGCTCTGTAGAGGCCAATCCATGACTGATAGAGGTCCATTGTGTGATTTTCTACACAGGTATGCTGTTACTGTACTGGAAGTGTGTTTGGGATCATTGCCACGTTGAAAAATGAAGCTGTTGCCAATCAGACACCTTATAGACAAGACACCGGAAGCGAACCAATATTTCCATCCTGAGCAAAATCCACCTTTTCCGGACACTGATCCTGCCGATTCTACTCTATGGATCCGAAACGTGGACGGTGCTCAAAGTGGACCTCAACAAACTCAAAGTTTTCCAGATGCGTTACCTTCGGCAAATATTGCGAGTATCACTTCGAGACCGCCTTCGAAATGAGGACATCCAACAGATGTGCGACAACCAACCACCAATCGAGGAGCAAATTCAAAAACGCAGATCGCGATGGTTTGGCCATGTGTGTCGAATGGACGCGAGCTGACTACCACACCAACTCTTCTGGTGTAAATGACCCACCCAGTGGAGAATCCAACAAATAGCACCAAAGAAAACATGGCTAAAACAGGTCGAAGATGACGTCAGAGATTGCAGAATAAATCTCGACAAGGCCAGGACAATCGCCAACGATCGTCATGCATGGAAACGAGTTGTGAAGGAAATTCGACATCTATTGGCACCCACCATTGGCGTATTGGCTTAGGAGCCGATCCAGGCCTAACGCCAGCTAGGGATCAAAGAAGAAGAACAAGATTGATAGATAAGACACCACCAATGGCTTGAAATGCAGCCTAAACCACGACAGAGCCTCCACCGTGTACATACATGTTGAAAATTACTTGAACAGAAATTTCCAGTTAGGATTCATCACTCCATCAGACCTGTTGCCACATATTTTCAGTCCAGTTCTTGTGTAATTTGCTATCAGTTTCTCTCTGTTTTACATCCTTCCTTGACAGTCACCCTACCACATAGACCATTTCTGATGAGGCTTCAGTGAGCAGTTGGTGGATCAGCTGAAGGACCAGATACATTTCTCAGGTCTTCTGTCAGGTCTTTGCTGGAGGTTTTCCTATTTCTTAAGGACATGACTTCTCGTCTGCTGTAGATAGTTTTTTAGGCTTACCAGTTTGACTTTTGTCCAGGATGCACTGCACACAATGACAGGATACAAGTTTTTTGTCTAGAACTTCTTTGGCATTTTCAAGACCTCTGCACAGTGCTGCATATTTATCCTTTGACCTGAAAAGTGAGAACTTCAGACCTAGTTAGGAAATATTTGCTGTGAGACTTCAACTGTACAGATGGATTTTAAAGGAAACGCTAACACAAAGTTTCCGGATAGCCAAGAACCACCAAAACACTCAAACCGCCAGTTCAAATTCTGCACTCTTACTTGACTGGGCTTTCTATGAGGCTACAGTTTTACGATACTTGCAAAAAATAAACCAAGACCTGGAGCCTGGAAAAAGTAAATTAAGAGCTGTATAAGTGCTTCCTGGAAGACTTTTAGGTCAGAAGATGCTATGCAACTACAGGTTGCCTTTCACAGTACAAATATAATTTAATCGATTGTCGCAATAAAGTACTTGTTGATATATGCAGTTTTAAAACAGCCTTAGTTTGTTTGATTTTGTGCATCTTCAAAGAGGTCCTCACCAGGCCTTCGTTTGGCATGATGCTGGTAAGGTGGACCACCTCCAGATGGGCAGACTGAGAGACCAGAGAGTCTGACGACAGAGAGATGATGTGATCGCATATCCCTGCTAAGGTCTTACACTGAAGATGGAGGCAAAGAGAGCAGGGAAAATGACAGGAAGAAAGAAAAAGACAGAAAAAGAGGAAGACAGAAAGTTATTGAGATTGGTTTTGGGCCGCAAGGGATGCTGTGACCTAGCTGGAGGAGGTGAAACAGACATTATTTCATCAGATTGTTCCACGTCGCCACTTCCATCAATCCAGCACACAAACTGTTTCCTGTCACAGTCCGTCCGCAGGCATGCCCACAAGACACCGTCGCAGACAGAACAACACATCAGCCGTACTAGCCAGCCTGAGGTGTTCAGTTGACATTTTCTAACGTCTAAATTACAGAGCTCAGTTTCCATTTGTTTTTTTTATCAGTAACATTTGCCTGGATATCAATGAAACAAACAAAGAAAGAAAAATTGTAAAACTGCTGTATTTTTTCCCCACACTGCATTTAAAGCCTATTCCTAATACATACAACATTACCCAATCCAAGCAGCACTCACAAAAAGCATTGCCTCACCTTGCCTGTTCTAAATAAACCTTGACTATATTTCAGGCTGTTTGTGTGCTCGGTCACGCATGCAAGTTCATTTATCTTTGCCTTCTAATCTTAGTTGATTGACTGCAGGTGGTTTACAGACACTGTTACCCTGCTTATCCTCCTTCATAGCATCTCTTTGTAGTGCATACCCACATGCTAGCACACATGCACACACGCTAAAATGTAACAGGCATACATGGAAGACAGACTACAGCTACAGTATGCTTGTGACTAGCATGGCAGTGATGAACCCTGTATGAAATAATCTTCTGATCTACGTCCTAATGAGCAATTACCAGATTACAGTTACCAAACGAACAGAGGAGATCTTCAGTATACACACATGTGATACACACACACCATAGCTCACAGCCTATGATTCATTCAGTGTGAAAGAAAAAGGTGGAGAATCTTCGGCAAGCTGGCTATGTGATGCTGTCTCTCACACACACCTGCATCTTTTTTTCTGAGTCACTTATTTAAAGATCGGCTTGTCTGCTTAGTATTATGTTTATACAGTAATATTATGTTCTAGCCAGCATGTTCACGTTACGTAATGGCATACCCAGCTCAGGCACCAAACAGCATTTTGAGTTTTAGTGAGGGTGGGTTTAAAGGTTGGTTAGGGGTAGAAACAATGAGAAAAGGTGCATTTATAATCCTGTGTATAGAGCCATGCCAAGCTAAAGCTCAAGTGACAATATTGGGGCTGTACTTGTGCTCGTCTTTGATCATTAGACTAATAGTCCTAACCCGGGATTAATGCCGAGCAGAGAGACAAAAAGGCCACCAGTGCGGCTACTCTCAGCTCCTCTAGCTCTGACACCCTGGACCTTGATCTGACACGCCTCCCCAGCACCAGAGCACAGATTATAGGGAGGTTAACTTATGTGGCTGGCTGGCGTGAGATTTAAAAGCAGTCAAACAGAAAGCCAGACATAGTACACTGCCAAACGGATTAAGCTCTGGCGGAATCCCCCTCCTTCAACAGCACCACCACCACATTTCTTATTCCCATTCTCTCATGTGCTTTCATCCTCATCGACTCGCGCCTTCTATCTCATGCACATGTACACACCGAGCACGGTTGCATAATGCATCCTCTGCACATGCATGGTCTCTCACATACTCACACACACACACTGCAGCAAGTATCAACCAAGACAGAGCGAAAGATGGAGAGGCAGAGAAGGGAAGAGGAAGAGAGAGAAAGAAGCAGAAAGGCAGGGAGGTGGGAGCGGGAGTCCGGGAGGAAAGGGGGAGAAAACAAGAGAAAGGGAAAACACACAACTAGGACAGTCTTATGTAATTCCTCTCATCCTTATGCATGCATGCACAAAAAACACTCACTCATACACACTTCATGCTCCATCAGACACAGACTCACACATATTCATATCTTATAGCTCTTCTTTTCTATCTCCCTCTCTCTCTCTCTCTCTCTCTCTCTCACACACACACACACACACACACACACACACGCATGCACACTATCCTTGTCCATCTGATTGCTGCAGGCCGTGGTCTAAAAGAGAACAGAGTAGCAGTGAGTTTTGCATTATTGAGCAGAAGCTGAGATAGGTACAACTATCACTACAGTAAACAGTCTGTAATCCCCATGCTGGCTATACACTGGAGACTCTTAGATACTGTATGTCTGTCTGAATCAAACTGCATACAGTAGAATACTTGAGTGAAACTGTAAACACAGTTATGTGAAATGACTGCATTGTAAGTAAGACTTCAGACTGAAATGAGAGCAGAATTTGAAGAATCACTCCCTTTAAAGCATTTCCTTTTAGAATAATCATATATTTATAGAGATTGTTACGATAGGCTATAGTATCGCAGTGTCCTACAGTTATGGTATGTTTACATTTGCTCCACTGTTTTGGAGCTCTGGATGAAAAAGAGTCAGCTGGAAATGTAATTAATCAACCAGTGTTACTCACGGGTGTGTTTAACTCGTTGTCTATCAGAGAGCCCAGTCTAAATCTTCAGTTATAAATATGATCAAATTACTAAAAGCTTACTTAATTTACTTATTTTTTTATTGCTTTACTTGTTTTTTTGAAGCTTTGTGCAATGTTGTCTGTAACATGTTACAAAGCAGCAGTACTCAGATTACATTTGCATTGAAATGAGCAACATGATGTTTCCAGTCAATCTGTTACTGTCTCCATTGTTGCGTCAAAAGACAAAAAAAGAGGAAAAAAAAGAGTCTTGCTTGGGGTGATGCTAAGTCTGTTAGCTGCTGTCAGCCGCTAACATGCTCTACTTCAAAATTTGAAGAAGCACCTGTGAGTTAAGTGCACCTTGCTGAAGAAGGGTGAGGCTGAAGAGGCGAACATCATTGCTTCATCTGAGAAACAGGTAGCTTTTAGTAGAAGCTGTAACAAACAGACATGAACCAGCTTGTTGCTGGTTATGTGGTGGAGAAGATGCTACTTATATCCACCTGCTATACCTGGAGGTCAAATCTAAACAATCGGAGATAAATAGTAAATAGTCTGTTTTTTATAAAGTGCTTTGAGTGCTCTAGTAGAGTAGAAACGCACTTTAATGTACCAAGTTACCATCTATACTGAATCACATCTGGCTGCTGTTATTTTGAAGTAAATAATCTTTAATTTCAGGGGTCACTAGGATTCAAATGTTAGAAATATGCTGTTTTCTTCCCTCTAATTCAGTTTCCAGCTACAATAAAATTCCATCGAGTCAACATAACACATTGGCTAGAACTAACCTATTTTTTTTAACCTAGCAGTGCAATAGAAAAACTTTTTTGGGGACAAGTCCGCTTGTCCAAGTCCAAATATAAGTGCCATTCTGTTTCAAAAACAGGGGATAAGATTGGATATTTGTGTTTGTTGTGTGTGCCTGCATGGTTTACCTCACCTTCACTTCATCTTTGTGGAAAACTCACAGTAAATAAGAGCCTGCGAGGAAGCTGGATCTAAAAACAAACAGCTCCTCCTCTCTCTCGCTCTTCATGCTGTTTCCCTCTTTCACACATAAACCTCCCGCACATAACAGACTTAATCATGTGCGGCCCTTTGTCGGGCACTGATGGCTGTGAGCATGTAACTGCGTGTGCAATGGAGCCCTTTAAATATTTGAATTTGCCTGATGTCATTGTCCTGTGTCATTATTGGGGCTGTAACAGCAGAGGTAAATGACAGCTCAACCAAAGAGCTTATGGATTACAGAGTATCTAATGTGCATGTGCAAAAATATGCATTCCTTGAGCGTTTTCTTTGCCAAAAGATGCGTCAACAGTTTTTTCTGTGAGCTACCCCTGCTAACATTTCATTTGGTTTCCTCCACCTGACCTTGAATGGCAGCAGGAAGTGTCCTAAACCAACTGTCAACCCAAATCAGACACTGGCTGCTCAGTCCGTTTCACACGTGGATGCAGACAGTTCTCCGTCATGGATGCACACATTTGCGCGCATGGACACACAACACACACACATACTGAAGCTTTCAGAAGGCCTCGGGCTCATTTGCACTTTAACATGCACAAATTTGTGCCACACACTCGACCAAAAACAAACAGTACGCTGAAGTGCACGCACATACATGCCCACACACGCCCACACACAAACACAAACGTCTAACTGAAGCGCACTCAAATGCACCAGTTTAGCTAATACTTTTTTTTCTGTTTCACACACAGATTTTCTCTAAATGCTTTAATTTCTCAAAACCGGTGCAGAAGTCTGCCGGTAGATGTGAAATTCTGTTCTTGCAAATACTAGATGGCAGGTTTGTGCAATGAGCCAGCTGCTTGGAAATATGCGGATTACCACGCGCTGCAGTTTCATGTGTGCTGTAACCACATGTGTGACAGTGCAACAATGAAGTAAAGCTAGTTGAGCATGAAAGTTCATTGTTGACCCCAAAAACTGACTGACAACTTTGAATGGTCGCTGATATTATAAGAAAAACTTACCACGTGAAGAATTTTATTCTCTGTCTCATAGACAGTGCAGTCCTGTAGAAAAGAACAAAGAGGAACACATTAAGAAAACATCGATGTGTACATCCGCACTCCAGCTCAAGTGTCTTTCTCTAGTCCAAATATAACATTGAGGAAAGAAGGAAATGAGATGCCCAACAGGAAGAAATGGAAGGCATGTGGACCTGAGCAGTTGGCTATTTTGTTACAACCCCTCTGCATTATGTTTGACAGTAGAGTGACGAGTTTTAGATCTACTCTGGGGTCTGGAGCATCAAATTCATATCTGGATTTATAAAATGACTTTATTTGAAGCTTGACGGAGTGTTATTCACCGACAGCTGATAGGTAATGCATTTCTGAGAAGCCAACCCACTGAATCCACCAGATGTGCACGGTAGCAGCTAATTAATCTGTCTGATGCATTAGTACGGACGGCGCTGCCACCTTTGTCTGTCTCGCTGCACCCTGGCAGCCACATGTTCATTTGGCCCATTGTGGACCTGCGGTGGTCTCTTTCTCCTCGCTCTTCTTTGGCCCTTGTAACAGGGGATGGGTGTTATCTGCTCAGTTCCAGGACTCATTCTGGGCACAAGTACAAACACACTCTCACACACACTCTAAGCAGGCTCTTACTGGGAGGATATGAATGGGGTCCAAGAGAGGAGACATAGTTTCTGTCCAAACAATGAGATGGCTAAAGTACCAGAGTGAGTATGCTGGATGTGTGTGTGTGTGTGTGTGTGTGTGTGTGTGTGTGTGTG
>NW_005187402.1:5058133-5060459 GCF_000239375.1 Pundamilia nyererei | reverse complement strand
GCCTAAGTTAGGCAAGGGATGATGTCTAACAGTGAGTCGATGAGAATGTTGCTTAAGGCTTTTATTGAGAGCCACTCGTCCCATCAGCCATGCTGCAAACAGCCTGTGGCAATGCATGTAAGTTGCACACGTGCTCAAATCTATAGAAACCAGCTGTAGGCAACAAAAGCTCTATACATATTGATGTCTCCAATCCAATCCTGCTCTAGTGTTGACCCTTAAATTCAAATCATGACCTTTATTTTAATGGATATGGAAATGGTGTATTGTGTGATGTTTGCAGGAATGTGTGTGAAAGCACCTGTTGTACAATGGTGGTTAATTCTAGGCAGAGCTGCACAATGTTGTTCTTCAGTAATGAATACTCTGTCACACTGGCAAACGGAGACCTAAGAAAATAAAGAATAATAGCGATCATAACCTGAGAAATGTTTCTGCTGTGTAAAAACAAAACATCCAACAATTTTAGAGAAAAAATGTTTGCCTGAACAATTTTTGAGAAATATTGGCATTTGGTGTTTTTTTGTTTTTTTTTTAAATATTTGCAATTTCATTTATTCATTAACACTGTAATTTAAA
The DNA here is from genome assembly GCF_000239375.1 of Pundamilia nyererei. NCBI lineage: Eukaryota > Metazoa > Chordata > Actinopteri > Cichliformes > Cichlidae > Pundamilia > Pundamilia nyererei. The sequence goes on along the minus strand of NW_005187402.1, from coordinate 5,059,880 downwards.
AAACAAACAAACAATCTAATCTCCATATGTTATCCCCCACCTGTCAAGCCAAGCTAGCAAGTTCTTGGCTGCACCAATTAGATCCACCACTGAAGTGAGAAAATCATTTGGTAGCCTTCGGGAAGCTCGCCCATCATAATGGCCGCCCCTCCGTCTGCCGAGGATGAAATTTTGGAGGTTCTTTGCTGAAGCGTTGAGTTTGTGGGATAGAGTCCGGAGGTTCTCTGTCTCTAGTCCGTAGTTCTGCAGGACAAACAGACAAACTGAGTTCAGAAAATATGTTTATCCTGAGAATTTGAAGTTGGATAAAAACGTCACGACCTTCTGTGGAGTCAGGAGCTTTGCCAAAGAGCAAGGAGCTTAACTTAAGTTAGCTAATGTAGGGATTAGAAGACATACATATATACATATATACAAAAACCTAAATATATATATATATATATTTCAAAAGGTCTGGAAAAAGGAAATATATACAGGGTTTTGGGTTGCTGATTTTTTTTAAAAACTCTGGATAAAATCATGCTAGCTTTTTCCTAAGTTAAGCTAACCTGACTAGCTGGAGGCACTGACATGCATATTTTTGTTCTGTTCAAGAATAGTAAGGCTAGCTATCACCTTCTGCTAGTCTGTATTTTAGTCCAATATACTTTATCTGTATAACAGACATGATATACAGTCAGTGAATAACTGTATCATCTGATATCTCTGAATGAATACTTTATCAGTTTCTCACATCATTGTGGACGATTGGCCCTCTCTTTATCACAACCTTGTTTCACTTCGTTCATTTAGTTCTCTTAAGGTCCATCTATATTTTAATTCTATTGTAGATTTACTGCTGCACTTGATATCAATTTTCTGTTGCATAACCCACGATTAGCTAACATTTTACTGTCAGACAAATGCTGTCACTTTCTAGAGTCACACCTGACTCTAGAATTCTTTGATGAGCTCATGGTCAGATTTCAGTCAGGTGCCCAGATGCTGTCACTGCAGACCAAGCTGAAATCATCACCCTCCACCGCCATGCTCGACAGTTGGTATGAGCTGTTTTGCCAAATGTGGCACTGTGCAACACATCTCATCTTTATTCCCCCACTCCCATGTAGAAAATGTAGAAAAGGCTTTGTACTGTCATCAGCTTTTACACTCAGCACGCTAACTGAGGCCTGTAGAGTCTGAGATGTTTCTCAAAGTGTATTTAGTTTTTCACTGGGTTGCAGAGATGTCTGTGAAAAGTCTTTTTACATGTCTGTAGCTAGTGATAGATAAGCCTAATTTACTCGAAGACTAAGTGTTTGAAAAATATTTGTATATTTTGTAAGAGTATTTATTTTTTAAATACTTTTTTATACTTATTATTTAAAGCTATGATCTTTACACAAGTCTTAGCTGATCATGTGCAAAGATCATATTTAAGAAACATGAGTTAAATAAAAACTTATTCCGGGTGAAATTACATAAAATTTAAAAATGTCATCTGGGAATTACTAATAATCATTCATACAGCCACTAACTGCACTAATAGAAAAACACTGAGCTGGCTGAGTAGCCCATTACTGCACTGGGACCCTTTTAAATAAACAAACACACATACACACATCCACTAATCCACACTGTGCTCAGCATCCCAAGGCACCTCAAGTCATGTCCTGTATGACGGAGCCTGATTCCTGCTGACAAAAATGCTACACACACACACACACACACACACACACACACACACACACACACACACACACACACA
>NW_005187402.1:5034753-5058113 GCF_000239375.1 Pundamilia nyererei | reverse complement strand
CACACACACACACACACACACACACACACACACACACACACACACACACACACACACACACACAAGCGCCTCCTTGTGTAGTCAGATCCACAGGCTGAGCTAGACGTATCTATTCCTCCTCTGCCTCTAGATCTATTCTACACAGTCACGACCACAGTGACTACAAAGGATGGAGGGTTTCACAGTGGCAGCAGAGAGAGAGAAAGAGAGAGATGAGGCAACTAAAGAAGTAAAGAGGCAGAAGACAAGAAGGGGGGAGCGAGACGAACAGAGACCGTACCCAGCTATGCATCTTGCTGAAACTGGGTCATGCATACACTGTGTTCTGGATAATCTCCTGTGCGAATGCAGATGCATGCATGTACATAGAGTGAATGTGTTTGCACAGCTGTAATTAGGCTGTCATATGATTCAGTCTAGAGCTGTGTGCTGCTCTTTGCAGGCTACAGAGCGCTTGAGATGAAGCGGGGGAATAAAAGCGCATGAATGACTTTGACTTTGGAGAAAGAGAGAAGTAATTTTAGCAATGCTTGCGTGTGTGTGTGTGAGTGTGTGTGATGGAGAGAGTGTGCCAGATCAATACAGTAAGAGAGCGATGCCATTAGAGTACCACCCATCCACCCCACCCCCTGCCATTCATGTCAATGTGGTTACCATAGCAGCCATGTTTGGAGTGGCCTCTTTGCTATGCTGGTATTTCTGCTATTGTTCGTACACTGAGTCACAATCACACATCATTTATGACATGTTTGGGTAAAAGAGGGACTTAACTATAAAACCCTGTTGAAAAGTAAAGTATTGCTCAGCTGCAGATTCCTCGGTCAAAGCTTTTGCGCTATGCTTGCACCAAAATGTAGAATGTCTATCAATCATAGAAAGAATATATCCATCGTGCCCATGTTGCTTTCTGCAAAAAGATTTGGCCTCAATGCTCAAATTAGTCAGATGGATTCTGTGCAACCAATGAATTTTATATTTTTACTGCAGGCTTTTTGCATCTCTTCAAAATAAGTCCTGCTGTAATTTTTGTGACTGTTGAGCACTGCATTTAATATAACGGTGATTTTTTTTAACCTTGATTGTCAGGGACATCTATTTACAGTTCAGTGAGTTAAATAAATGTTTAAAAACAGAGCTACATATAGCTTGATTTGTTTGTAATGGCCCCTTTTGTAAGTCTATTCCAAACTACTTGGTAAACAGTTAAAAGACCAAGTAATACACCAAGCATGAGCTGGTAAGCATGGTAAGAAATAAATGTTGCAACTAACTTTGTTTTGCAGTCACAAGATAGCACTGAGAAGGACCCACAAACGAAAGAGGTGCAGGGAGAGATGAAAGTAGAATAAAGGAAATGACAAAAAACAGATTTGGAGAGTTAGAAACAAAAAGAAAAAATATGTATTATCAGTGAAGATTATGACAAAACAACTTTAATTGTTAAGTTACGAAAAGCTAATCACAATCAATCTCATAAACTAACCCAAAGTGTCAAAGTGAGAATCTTTCATGGCTGCCGCTGTTTCAATACACAGATACGTGCTCAGTCCAAAACTTATCTCATGTTGTAACATGAGATAAGTTAAGAAATTCCTTAATGAAGAGCAAAAGTGATAGATGATTGTGATAAAAGCTCTCACTGACATGTTTGTTTTCCAGTGGACAGTTTCTCAGCCTTTAGTTCACACAAATCTTTCAAACCACACAGACACATTCAGTAAATAGTCACTCTTGCTTCTGTCATTTGCTCTACAATTTCACATTTATAACAAACTGAAAAAAAAAAGTCTCCAACAAGTCGGAGTGACATGACTCACCAGACGGCCTAATGAATTTAGCCGTTCACACAAAAAAATTTACAGGAGCTAAGGTTTGATTTGTTGCTTAAAGCTGTTTGTGGAAGTCTTTCCTCTGAGTTTACGAAGTACCTGTAGCACCAGACAGCACCAGGATCCTCCCACAGGTGTCTCCAAATGAAGAGAGGTAGTTACACACACTTACTCATGTAATTAAATAGCTTTAATTATTAATTATTCCCCACCCACAAAATTAGAGAGAGTTAGGTCAGAACCTAAAGGCTATGTATACTATGCACTTTTTAACTTTTTAGACAGGTGAGTTGTCACGCAGATAGCCAGAGTGCATCGCTGTCCTTGGGATAAATCCTGAGCTAATATCACACCTATATAAGACTGATGGTTTAGATCTGACGGATGTTTTTTTTACAGGATACAAAGGGCAAACGTTAGGTATTGCAGGATAAAGCAGGTGCAGGGTGGTGCTTAGGTAGCATCTAAGTAGCACCCCTGTATAGTCCTGAGACCAGTTTTCCAGTGCTTTTCTCGTGTACGTTTATTTGAAGAGGAAAAAACTTCCACGGGACACCGATGAGAAAAGATACAAACAAAAATTTATTCCACAGCTTGTAAATCTTCTTACAGGAGTAATCAGGTCTAAGTTATCCTCAACAACAAACATACTACGGTAGAAAAACCGTGTGGCTCCCTCCCGGGATTTTAACTACAAACCAAGCCTTTAAGGCACATGTATTCACAGTTTTACTTAACCAAGCCAACACGAATGCAAGAAAATAATTTTAGTTCAATTATAACCGTGAATTAACTTATTAAATTATTAATTACACAAAACAAGTTTAACAACAAATATAAATACTGAAGTATATGAGCTATATTAACCTGGCTCCCACAACCCTGTTCACATAAATGGCCACCTTAGCTACTTAGGTAGCCTAAGTAGCCTGACTGTTAAAGTCGATTTAATTAATCAGTTAAAGCAGAACACATAATGTATACTGCAGTACAACCCTCACTATTAAATAGTGAGGGTTGTACTGCAGTACAACAAACTTGTTTGTATTTTTGTCCTGTAACTTTAATGGCACCAATATCTTTGTCTTTCATGTTAGGAAGGAGCAGTAATTTTGTTTTTTAAGTTATTTCCAAGCACAGCTTGCTGAAAATTCACTACCCACATATTCTACTTAGTATACACGCTGGGGGCAAAATTTGATTGCACAGGCATAAAAGAAGGAACGTTTCTACAATTACAGCAAGACTGAAAGCTCAGTCAGTTCTTGAAACCTGCATTGATCAAGATCAACAGACAGACCAGAGAGGGATCCCAGCTGAACCATGGGAGCCAACTTCATCTCTTCTTTATGACCAGACATTTCATTTCCTTTTATCGTCCAAATATTCAGCATCTACATGAACCACAGAGCTGTGGCGCTCAAGTTTTTCCTCACTAAATATGTTTTTTTTTAAAGATTTGGATTTATTGGGTTTAATATGGGTTTATTTATTCTTTTTTATTAGCCAAAATAATTGGAATCATAACGACGTCCCTGCAAGAGAGACTGGGCAAGGAATGAGCAGTGGCATGATCAGACAAGCTGTACACCTGCCAACAGATTACCCAGATTTTCTAAACATACCAAAAAATGTTGGTACTAATCCCTCTGAACATAAAAAAAACTGTGTGTGCACAATGCAGCCTGTTTGTAGTCTTAGCATTACAATTGTCAGTTTGGATAATATTTCTGTGCTGTTTTTAAGTACACTATAAAAACGGGTAAATGTGGGCTATATTTAAACATGCCTGACTGTGTGTGCTTTCCCATCAGACGCTGACCCATTCATCAGTCTCACTAATTATCAGTGCAACTGATCGGAATGACGCCAAAGAAATAAAAAGTAAAAGTACTCACAGCGGTAGCTTCAGTGGCTCATTTTGTCTGATACTCAGAATTTATGTCCGTGAGCAATTTCCGGACATATGGCGATCGCTACTGCTGGACTCTCATTCCCATACTGGAACATTTGAATGAGAAGAGGTGCTGATTAGCACACACACACACGACCATGTATGCACACACACACACACACACACACACACTGACACACACATTCAAACAGCCCCGACTAATCCACCCATGTGTGCATGGGAGATAAGGTGCATCCTGCATACTCTTTCTACATTCTCTCTCTCTCTCCCATTCCCTCTCACCCTCGCTTTCTCTCTCTGGGAGAGTAGCACCTAATTCTCCCTAATTCTCTAATCCCGGGCAGGGCCGCTGCACATACAGTCAGCAATGACCGAGGAAGTACACACAAAGCGAGGCCTGAATGATTTTCTTTTTTTTTTTTTTCAGTCATTTCTTAAGCCAATATCAATAACTGGTGGAGGAAAATAAACAAAAAACAACATATATACCTTTGAACCTGTTAGTATTTCTGTGAGTTATAAAAGAAGAAAGCTCATAGTCACATCTTAAAGTAACTGGGGGAAAAGGAGCAAATATCTTCTTGTAAAACCTACTTGCACATAATGTACTTTTTAAAAATCAGCTTCAACACTAGAACCAGCTATGGTTTAAAACCTTTAACAGGATACAATAACTTTATCCTAACAAAAAACAGCAGTTTACTTGATATCTCATATATCTAGATAATGTATTATTTTATATATCTAAACAAAACCAGAAGAAACTATAATACATTGTGGTATCCAAACAGGTGCAGTAGTTCATAGTGCTCCCTGACTTTGTCAAATCCATCTACATGTCGTTACAGGAGGGTTGTTGACATGGTGGCTAATCAATGAACCCGATACCTTTAAATGAGTTGATTTTAACAGATTTTCCATATGTTTTATGCACTAGACAATGATTGTTCTTTGGTGAAATGTTCACCTGTCATATATGATATACACATACATACACTCACCAGTCACCTTATTAGGTACACCAGACTGAAACCACTTCTGCCTGCAGAACTGCCTTAACTCCGAGGCACAAATTCAACAAGGTGCTGGAGACATTCCTCAGAGATTTTGGTCAATATTAACATGACAGCATCACACAGTTGGTTCAGATTAGTTGGCTTCACATCCATAAAGTCAAACTCCCATTCCACCACATCCCAAAGATGCTCTACCAGATTGAGATCTGCTGACTTTAGAGGCCAATTGAGTGCCGTGAACTCACTGACATGTTCAAGAAACCAGCTTGAGATGATCTGAGCTTTGTGACATGACAAAGCAGCCATCACTGTGGTCACACTGTGGACGCTGTGGTCACAAAGGGATGCACATGGGATGGCTCAGTTGGTGCTAAGGAAATATTCCCCACACGGGCTGTGTAGGTTCTCCGTCATCCCAGTAATGGTAGTCTAAGGAGCTTGGAAAGAAAGCGCCTGGACTTTTTACAGTTTAAGCAAGAAACTTAGAGAAGTCCAGTGGCTTTCTTTCCCAGCTCCTTGGATATTCCCCACACCATTACACCACCGCCAGCCTGAACCTTTGATACAAGGCAGGACGGAGCCATGCTTTCATCTTTATATGTAGATGTTTTCCTTAAAGAGCAGTTGAACGCGTGTGCCTGAAAAAATGACTAATGAGTGTATTTTTAAGCTTATTTTATCTCAGCAATAACTATAACTAACTAATAGCTATAAAAGAAGATAACAAGCATATCTAGGAGCTTGTTGACCATCACTCCATCCAGTACTGTGCATTTAAAATCATAGGCTGACCAGGGCGCAGAGGAGGTCCACGGCTTCCAGGATGAGCTCCTGGTGTCCTATCCTGGTGACACCCAGCTCCTCCAGCTCCTGATGGGTGATGTGAAGCAGCTGCTCTCCTCCCATCTGCTCCCGCTCGAAACTCTTGATGTACTGCTGGAGACAGTCATCCAGACCTAAGGAGAGTGGAGACAGACACAGATTAGGATGTGTTGATGTATCTGTCGTCTATCACTTTGCGCAGCTGTATATAGAAAAATATTTATATTGGCTTCAATCAGTGATTTAGAAGGCTTTCTGCTGCGAGACAAAGACGGAAAACACGATTAGGAAATATTGTCCCAGACATGACTGACTGACACAAGAATGAGCTCCTTTCCCGAGACCGAATCCTGGCTTACTTTGATGCAACACTGTAGTCAGGCATAAAAACATGCAAATTGTGCCTGCCAAATAGAAAGTAAAGATAAACAGCAGCCTCAAGCCAGGAGCTCTGACTGATCCATGAGCAACTTACTGACAGCTAGAAAACACATCTGTTGGTACACCTTTTCTGTATGGGATGATAAGCTTGATGAGGAAAAAAAAGTCTTTTCTCACCACTGCTTTTAACATTCAAGAGGCAATAAAAGAGATTTTAGAGCGAAAAGAATCTATTTCACACATATTTTGCATAATTAAAGAGCCATTCGAAAGAAAACGAGGAAGATGCGAACAATAAATCGACGTATGACTTGCTGCTGTTACGCTGCGGCTGCCTGCTTTGCACAGAGCCAATCAGCTGCACATAGGCGTGGTGGATACAATTGATCGGTAAGAGCCTCTGGCTTTGATTCAAATATAGTCAGCAAAAAAGGCGCATCTCCCCACAGACCTAATGAACGAGCCCGCTCCAAAACGAGCAAACACAGAGCAGAAAAGTTGCACAAGAGTAAGCAAATCCATGCGCACACACATGCACAGAACCACAGTTAAACACATAAGGTACACTCACTCCCCCTACGAGCATGGACTTCAAACACAATGCAATTACAGCTAGTGTTGCTCTTCAGGGTCTTGACACCTCTGTAGATGCCCGTTGTTAAAGCCTAGCAGAGCTGTGAGGAAAACACTGATGCCCGAGGGATGCAAAGCTTAAGAGCAGACAGTGCGGTAGCACCTCAACAAAGTCACCACACATGCGTATATAGAGTACACACACTCGAGCGAGATATCTCTTGGTCTTCGTGTGCCATGGGAGATACCAGAACGGGGGGGGAAAGCCTGCTGTTGCTCTGAGTGACATGCAGACAAAGTGTTGTTACATATAGCACAGCAGAGCCATTTCAAAAGCAACACATCAGTGACACCGGTAGCAACACAAGTGGAAACTGTTTAATAGAATAAGTTCCCCGTGGAAAAGCCCTAATGGCCCACATGTAAGCATGTGTTTCACAGGTAATGATACAGTGTTGCAATGTGGAAGGCTTGTGTGATAACTTAGTCTGCACATGAATTAGGTGCGTATGAGGATTTGTTTTCATATAGGCAATATTAGTACACATCAATACCGTTATTGAAGTACTATATTATAATTATTATGTTTCACACAATACAAAATTGAGCTACTGGTGCTTCTACCAGTTGTGTATTCCTGTTTTAAACAATTCATGCTTTCAAATTCAACCGAACAACTACTACTGTTATAACTTGTTATTTTTCTCATTTTATATATACGAACTTATTGGAAGTTACCCGTTTACTTTTTAATGCACAGGTACAATGCATGATCTGTACTTTTTTCTAACTATTCTATTTAAACGTCTTCCAGTAGCCTGCTCTGTCTGCACACTACAACCTGGTTTTGCCACTTTTATCTGTACTTTAATCTTAATAACTGTACAGTACTCTGTTTTTGTAACTATTGTCCATCATGTAAATATTTTTTTCTGTAAAAATTGTGTGTGTTTGTTTTCGGTGTCCTGTTCTGTTTGTATATGTGCTTTTCTTTTGCTGCTGTTACAACCAAATTTCCTCTAGTGGGACATTTAAAGGATTATTCTATTCTAAATAAAAAAAAATTTATGGCTTTTTAGAAAAAATCTTAAGAAATTATAACATTAAATGCAAAACATTTGATACACCTTTAAGATATAAGACATGGCCAGGTTAGACATATTAGATGGTGTGTAAACTGTTTTGAACTATTTCTCTCCATTTTGCTAGGAATATAGGAAATTAAAAATAATTAAAATACAGGATATGAGGTAAAAAACAAAGAAAAAAACCCAGTTTGTATGAGTCAATATTTGATTTGACAACCTTTACTCTTCATCACAGCCTGAACTCTCCCAGGCAAACTTTCTTGTCATTTCTTTAAGTCGTCTTCAGGAATAGTTCTCCAGGCTTCTTGAAGAACGTTCAAAGCTTTTCTTTGGCTGTTGGCTGTGTTGTGTTGTGTTGTGTTCTCTATAAAGATGATCCCACACTGCTTCAATAATGTTGAGGTCAGAGCTCTGGGCTGGTGAGTCCATGATTGATAGTGTCATGGATTGGTGTGTTTTTCTTTCCAGTAATGCTTTTACTGCATCGTTAGTGTGTTTGGGGTCATTGCCGTGCTGAAAAGTGAAGCTGTTGCCAGTGAGATTCATTCATTCATTAATTTCTGCGCTCATAATTTCATCAATTCTGACAAGATCTCCAACACCACTGACTGAAATGCATCCCAAACCATGACAGAGCCTCCATCCTGTTTTTTATAGATGGCTGCAAACACTCACTGTCATGCCTCTACCTTGACCATACATACATGATGATTTGAACCAAAAATGTTACATTTGGATTCATCGATATATCAGACCTGTTGCCACTTATTTTCAGTGGTGTTCTTGTGTAATCTGGCATGCCTCAGCCTGTTTCTCCCTCCTCCTCCACAGAGACCATTTCTGATCAGTACAACAGTAAATGGAACAACTGAAGGGCCAGATGCATCTTTTGGTCCTCCGTCAGGTCTTCACTGGATTTTTTCTTGTTTCTTAAGAACGTGCACGAATTTCAGATACTGTTCAACTGATGCACATTTTTTTTTGGCCTGCTGCTTTTTCGACTTCTCCACTTTCCTGAAATTTTTTTTCACACTGCACAAAAATATGCCAAACATGACAAGTTTTAGTTCTTTGGGAATCACAGTGTTGGTGCAAAATTACTATTTCCTGCGTTTGGCAGTTTTTAAAGATTCAGCTAAAGAAATTGTATGTCTTTGCATTACAGTTTAACACTTTGCTAAGTTGTCTGCTGTGTTTAGATGCAGTGCTGGTTTGCCCTTTGAGTTGTTTCTTTTTATCCCTGAATGATTCATTGGTCACTGTTATGTGGCTTAACAAACAAACTGAAAAAACATCCCTCTGAAAATGGTCAAATATAAGAACTGGAGTTTAAATGAGTGAAAAAGCAGCCAATGCCTAAAGAAAAACCTTGAAAAGAGCTTCAGAACAGCTGGAGAATTATTACTAAAGGCCACTTTAAAAAATTACAAGAAACTCCATTTGTTTTACAAGACTGCTCTTGTTGACAAATGCTTGAGTAAGGCCAAGTGCAGTGCTATATTCTAGTATTATATTCAAATTAGCTTGTTTTTCTTTGAATACACCCTGTTCATTGCTGTGGTAAGACAGTCTGGTACAGTCTCATAAATCATCACCAGAGCTGGCAGAGACACGCACAAGTGGACTCGCTCTGCAGTCTCCTTTAGCCGGCCGCCAGCTTTAGAAGTAGAGAACATGGAGATAAAGCAGAAAGACAGCCTGCAGCTAATAAATAGGGTGCCTGAATATTTTACTCCTGACCCTCACTGTGAGAGGCGAGGGAAGAAAAAACTGTGCTGGCTATCTCACAGATGGAAGTCTTTATGTCCACAAGAAAGGTGAGCCTTCCTCTCCAACTAATACCTCTCTTTTTCTGCCACTCCCTCCGTGCCCTTGTCCTTCCCCATTTCTCCTTCCGGCGCAAGGGAAACACATTTTAATAGGGACCACGTGATGCAATCGGGCCCCTTTATAGCTTATTCCATCACGACGCGAATGAGATTTCTGGTGACAGTGTAATATCTTCATTGCACATTTAAGATCGTTTGAGGGTGGAAGAAAGAGTTTTAGGCACTTAAGATTATCTCTGTCCGGGATTACACGAAGAAGGAGAAGACACCGAGACTGCCTAAATCCACACAAGACGCTTGGACACTCTCCCTGCCAAGTATCCCAAAAAACTCTCAACCTAATGGAATAATTGCGTAAATCAATTTTTGATTATATTTGTTTTTTTATTCTGGACTAATTGATAAATAAAAAATATTAAAGCCAACTCATTGTGCTTGAAGTGCATAAGGATTATAATCACAGTACTGTAAATTATACGGAGATGTGATGAATGAAGAATCAGAGGTCCAGGCTGACTAAGAGTGCCTCCTGGGGAAAACCACCTACTATACCATACCTATAGTATTTCCCACCTCTGCAACACACATTTAGATGCAAAGAGATTATGCACACACATTGTAAGGGGATTTTTTTTCAAATATATGCACTTACAGACGCTCGCGCTCGCATATGCATTAAAACACACGCATACATCCACAGAGTGACACACAGCTGCTAGCCAATCAGATGAGCCAGAATGCTTTCCCCCCCTAGAGGACAAACAGCTGATCCGGGTTCATCTGCTGAGTTCATGTGCCAGCTGGAAATAGCACATGGCGCACAAACGCTGCCACGAACAAGCGCTATAAGAGACGAGCTTTCTCAGCACCATAACCTCACCAGATCGTTAATGATTATAAAATGTTGTATACTCAGATGACACAACTGCGCCACAGCGAGTGTGTGAGATGCAGTCACTGCATCCTCAGACAGTTTGCAGTGTTCAGAAAATATGAAAACTGACCTCACTCTCCTGTGCAGGACAAACAAGCCCAACCGAAGTACACAAAAAGCAATTTTGAATGTGAAATGTCTTTCATAGTCATAAGCTTGTTCTCGTACCCTCTGGGAAATATTCTAAGGAATAAGATGTTTTATCATAGCTTATTTGTAATTATTCTCCAGTGGGCTCAGGCCACTCAGTGTCTTTCCAGTAACTGTTGTTTATTTGCCCGACACAGTTCAGGAACTGTAGTTGCTGAGTCTCAGCATCGCTCGTAACGTCTCTGATTTCTGCACCTCAGATGACATCTGGTAACAGAAATGTGTCAACTGTCAACAGTGTGACTTCTCAGACAGTTTTGATCGATAGTATTTTTTTCTTTTCAAATCAAGGCTACTGCCTGCAGCCTGACATAAAATGACATCCCGAGTATTCACAACAGCATAAATTCTCCCGTGAAAGGTTGTGAACTAGAGTCTGAGCAGCGCTTCTCACTTCTGGATGATCAGACTTAGAAGGTTTTTTTTTTTAATGAATTATTACTGAACTACAAGAGGAGACAGGACAGGAAATATTGGTAGTATTACAGTCGTTTTGCATGTATGCTATTCATGTATATTACTAGTACTGGACTCTTTGTAACCATTAAAACCTTGAGGTGTGGCATTCTTCAGAGCAGAAAATCAGCACCTCTATGGCGTCTTTTATTTAATCCACTGCTCTCTGTCATGGTCTTGCTAAAATCTTTATCCACTTTTCAGCACAAATTGCTGATTGCTGTCAGTTCCAGCAGGGTTTTCTTGGATATGTTGCCTGGATTAAATCCCCCGACAACATTTCAGCAGGATTCTATTGTCCTCTTTATCATTTAATAGCGTCCATTTTTTGTTTTTGAGCCATTCTTTGGTGGATTTGTCCATGATTTTAAAACTGTTATCCTAAAAAATCCTGCCAAACACATCTACTGTTAAAGAGGCCAACCATCTTTGATTTGCCTTTACAAAGCACATACAGATGCCTGTTCTTTGCCTGTTTGTTCACAACAATATGCAAAACATGGGTTTGGTTCCTGACCCAACTGCTAACCTTCACATTGACACAGGAGTCAGGAGAGCAAGCTGCACATCCTGTGGTGAAATTTGCATTAAAAGGGTCGCTCCTTGGCCGCTCCCAAATTTGCAGTTGCTTCAAACGACTTTCTTTAAAGTGTAATTATTTCAAATACTTCCAATATTTTTTCAAATCCTTTCCCAGACTCATAAGCATCCACAGCTTTTTCTCCAAAGACTTTTTAATTCTCGGCATGATGACACGGCACAGACATCAATAGCAAAGAGAAGACCAAACCAAAGATCTCAGGGCTAATTAAGACAGGTTCCAGCGGTCACTCAAAATGCTAATTTTCTGTTATGTTTGAGTATATTACCATTATCAGCAGACACTGCTTCAAAAGGTGTCTGCTTGTCAGCTTGTGTAAATATTTTTCTCTGTACTTGTTTTTTTTTATGCTGTGTTGCCTGCAAGGCCATTTTCTCTTTTCTCTCTTTTAGACGTGCAGTACTCAAAACATTCAGCTGGAAGAGAATATGCAGTCCGACAGGGAGAGATATAGATTTTAGTAATATGACTGTAGGTTCTGAATAGTAGATCTTTTAATTTTTTTAATTTTTATTCTTAAAATTACTGTGAGATTAACTGATTGACACATTTGTCTATTGTTTTTAAAATATGAATGTAGCAAGCGCAGTTATGTTTTTATAACCTCAAGTCAAAGGCCCTGTGTTGTTTGTGCGTTAAATAGATCCCTATAGGAAACACTAAGGCAGCGGTGGGCAACTCCAGGCCTCGAGGGCCGGTGTCCCTGCAGGTTTTAGATGTGTTTTTGAACCAACACAGCTGATTTAAATGGCTAAATTAGCTCCTCAACATGTCCTGAAGTTCTCCAGAGGCCTGGTAACACACTAATCATGTGATTCAGGTGTGTTGACCGAAGGTGAGATCTAAAACCTGCAGGACACCGGCCCTCGGGGCCTGGAATTGCCCACCCCTGCACTAAGGGATCCCTTGATCCTGACCATCCCTGAATCCCAGAGTGCTAAGCCTTGAGCAAGCATCTCATGTTGACAGCTTCATCCACATTTCATGCGGTTCCCTCCAATCTTTTCCTCTTTCCTGGGCAAAATAAACCCCTCCCGTTCAGAAACACAAGGGTTGCCAGGCAACCAAAGGGAGAGATAGGCCTCCGAGCAGAAGTGAGCGATCAGCAGTTGCTTCCCCTCAAGACCTTGCACTGATACTAAGGATCGCGCACACACATTAAGCACACAAATACTAACACAGTAGCCTGTACATGCCTTCCACTATGGCTGAAAGCTTGTTGAAGAGTTCTTGTTCTTAGAGTTGAGTTTGCCTCAAATTGGAAAAAAACCAACAACTTGCGGAAAACAGGCTCCACTGCCTGGCTGTTAATGTCAGCTGAAATCAGTCAAACCTTCGTCCTTCTTTGAGACAATGTTTGGGTCAGTTTGTGGCCTGGGCTAAGAGTGGTGACAAGCACCAAAGACTCCTGTCCTGTTGCCTTACCCTCCAACTGTGAGATCCGAGCCGGAGTAAGTGCATCGGCGAGCGCAAGGAAAAGACACAGCTCTCACTAAAAATATTCCTACTGTGAAATATTCATCACATCATGCCAGAATATTCTTATGACTGTGGCATTTTAGCTCCCCTGTACACTTCAAGTGCACCACGGCATCTTCTCTGAGATCCAGCTTGCAGGGAGGTGCCAAGAGGCAATCTCACAGAACAGGGTCAACCAGAAAACTGCGAGGAGTTCACGGGCAGCGCTTTACTCTGAGGATCTGACCTACCTGAGAGAATGTGAAGTGACTACAGTAAGGCTGGAATAGAAAGACTGATAATATGTTAACATGAGCTTTAGTTTTACCTCACGAGCCCCAACTGTCTCTGTTCTAACCCATTTACATTTGAGCTGCAACTTTACATAAAATCTGGATTAATTTACTGTCTGCAAAGGACATCGGGGTGCTTGGGGGAGGCAGTCACAGCAGGTAATAATTTTGAGCTGATTAAAAAGGTGTATGTTAAAAATCTAACTCTACACGGCCACACAGTTAGCAGCGAGAGCAGGGGAACGAGCCATTTAGCTGCTACCAAGAAGCTGGTGGAGAACAAAACAGAGCTAAAATAAGAGTCGCTGTTTGACATTTATTTTAGTGCCCGGATACTTTCTAACTTTATGATCATAGACTCCAATCCAGTCCACCAGACAGCTTTAGAAGATGTGAATTAGAGATCGAACTTTTAACTGTATTTTAACAGGTTTTACAGCTTTTCCTACAGATAAAGACCTCCACCTCTATTCCCAGTCTTACTACACCAAAGTACAAGGATATTTTCTCTCAGTTAATGAAAACTTTATATTCAAAATTTACCATTACGGGACAGTCTGAGCAATAAACTACCAGAGCATTTTCTGTAACTGTACAAGTTTATGTACTTTCATTGGTGTAGCCAACTTCACATCAAAGTGGGCTGCATATGGCCCATGATGTGAAATGAGTTTGACATCTCTGCTCTAGCCTGTGACATTACAACAGCATCCTGGCTGGCTTTCTAAATTATTGGATTCAAGCATTTATATTCCAATGAGTCTGTGATTGCCAAAGAAACCTACAACTTTATACTGTAAAAACTGTAAATGCGGTTAAGATTTTATTTTTTTTTTTTACCTCATAGGCATTAACAGCAATCAAATGGTTTTTGCGCAAAGAATGAAGAAAACGGAATGTAGTTTCACAGCAAGCTGTTAGTGTGCACCATAAAGGATTTTATAGTGCACATTTGCTGGCTTAATTAGATATTTCAAGTGATCCCGTTTGTATATTATAAGACCTCATCTGAAGTCTTTGGCCCTGGGTTGAAAAACTTCATTTGATCCTAACATGTTTGGCCGTAAAACGGCAGCCCCGGAACAACAGGTGCAAAAACAATCCAGTAACGGACATGTGAACACACACACACACACACACACACACACACACACACACACACACACACACACACACACACACACACACACACAGGCCCCTCTGTCCGAGCAGCCGGATAGACCGGGTGCTTTGATATGATGCCCACTGCATCCCCTATTCTACACCCCGCTCTGAAACCGCCTCTCCCTTTCGCCATCATGCCCAGCATTCCCTTTTCACGCACCCTCATTTCCTCCCCCATCTTAGGCTCCTCAGCCTTTCTTTCATTTCGCTTTGGGCCTCCCGATCTCTGAATTCATGTCCCCGCGGTCTCTTCTCTCTATCTGTCCCTAACTCGAGGCAATGAAGCAGGCGGAGGGGAAACATGTGAATATGCGGCATGGGTCTACACGAGTCTGGATGTGCGCTGGGCATCTGCGTGTGCGTGTTGCTGCTTCCCCATCTTATGACATGTGCCGTGACTCCCAACATGATCAGATCTGGTTTCCATGACTACGGATGCCCCACTTTAAAGCTGCTGCTCCAGAGTTTTTGTATCCATGCCCGTGTCAGCGTGCGCGCATATCTATCTATCCTACCCTATGCTTCGCAGCATCGGTGCCCATACGTGACGCTTTCACCTCAGCATTTCTTTTGTGAATAATAGAGGACACGAGGAGTTTTCGCGTGTGTGTGTGTCGTCGTCCCCCCCCCGCCCCATAATAAGGCACACTCTTCAATCTTTAATGCAGCTGAAACTACGACAAGCACACAGTCAGAGCCGGGGGGAAGTGTTCTGCAACACAGACTTCCTTACTATACCAGCGGGAGACGCAATCAGAAGGCACAGTATGGAATGATGCTAAACATGGTCCTTAACACTCCAGGAGACTTAATCTACCACATAACATTGAGAGGAGCTCTTTAATAAGATCACACTACTACACATTAGTGAGCTGGAATCTTCCCTCCATCTGAACACAGACTACAGTCTATAGTCACCCAAAGCAGCCTCGCGCTGAATCAAATGTGACACCCCACCATTTACATCGAGATCGTTCCAATACATTAGCGCACGCGGAGAGGTAAGAGGGATTACTGCAGGAAAAGTGAGCTGCCTTATTCATTCATTTTCCTGTCAATGTATGCATCAGCAAGCTGCCGATACCGTGTGGCTGAAAGAGGACTCAGAAACAAGCCCAGATTGGAGCGCGCCACGCTTAACGCATCCACTGCGTCTGCACACACCCTTGGAGATGCATTATGCGCTCACACGCGCACATACATAGAGGAAAGTCCTCCGGTGTGGGTGTTTAAAATCAAAACAAATGCTGATGAGTCATCTTTCTGTGAGGCTCGCCAGTGTTCTGCCGCTGGAGTAGTCCTTCTACAGCAGCGGGAGATACAGTATGGTCTGCTATAGCTGTGTCAGGTTTTCTGGCTGGGGCTGCAGAATATCGTGTTTCCGTTCATATAAAAGGAAAGGGCTGTGGAGGAAAAGGAAAAGAAGAAGACGCCGTCCCACACAGAAGAGCAGAGCTTGTGTGGTTGTTGTTGTGCTGGTAAGGGATGGATTCCCAAAAATGTAGACGGGTATCCGCTGATTGATGCCCAAATCATCACCCACGCTCACGGATCACTTAAATGGCTCATTTTGTTCCAAGAGCTACAGCTTCTGGCTGCTTTTTGCACACTCACACAGCTGACAAAATATTCGAAGTCATGGATATTATTCTTTTTTTTCTTTTTTTTTTACTGACTTTTCTTTCAATAGTTTTCAGACTTTTGCACGATTCTTGCACTGGTTCATAACATGTTTGAATGTGTTTGTTATTTCTCTCTTTCATCAAATGACAGTAAACACATTTTACAGGCACAGCATTTACACCATGAAAAAGGGAGATAATTTTGGCTTCTTCATGCGGGGAAAATATCAGTTTATCTTAATGTTTGTTGTCGGCACCCACGTGTTTGCTAAGTGTTTGCAAAAGCAAAGGGGGGGGGTTGCTGAAGTGCTTCTTCTTAAGAGAAGGTCTCAGAGTCACTGCTCTGCTAAAATGGTACAAGAGTACTTAGATCGGCGTGAGAGAGACGGGGCGCTCCCCAGCAAAGAGGCCAAATTGGAACCTACATAAACGGACAGATTAGCACTAGCTTTTCACATTTTACTTTGTTCACGCGAAAATAAGATGCCTTCCACTGGTCTGTTATAAATCCCTGCAGGGGAAAAAAACAAAGGGGAAGGAGCTTCACAAGAACAGGGATGACACTGTGAGATGCTGGCAAACATCTATGAAAACGAGCCTCCGAGCTTCATGTGAAAGAGGCCGGGATGTGGCTTGTTTTATGTGACCAAGATGAAACAGTTCTCCTTCAAAGGGTTGGATGCAAATGTGGACATATTTCTTTGCTTGTCCTTCACTGAACATAAAGTTGTTGTTTTTTTATAAACAGTGCTTTAAGTCGTCTAGGATTTGCATGTAACAAAACGTGAAAAATCGTGAAGCATGATCATTTGTACTCATTATCGAGCAGGTGGATTTGAATCGTGGCACTGAGTTTCTTTCCTCGTTTTTTTCTTTTCCACACTGAGAGTTTTTAAACTGCAGTGGGATGCGATGGCTTAATGACGATCACAACATGACAGTGGAAATTAGACCCACCAGCTCAACAGTTATGTTCTGTTTTTCAGGTTTTTTTTCTTGCTGATCAAATGGAACCTGGGCTACATGTGGAGAGAGGGTTTGTTTACACTGGAGAAACTGCAAATAAGGTGGACATCACTTTTTTGTTGGCACTGGCTCTGTAAAAGGGGGTAAAAGCTCTGATCACTTGCTTCTCGACATCTTGTGAGCAAATGTTTCTTTTTATTTTGTGTTCTGTTTCTGTTCTCCAAGTTGCGATATCTATTCACGATTTGGCCTGCCCCCATGTAATCTCACATAAAACAAACAAACAAACAAAAACATTAAAAGAAATCCGCTCAGCCTCTCTTAATATGCAGTGCCGAATGAGCACTCCACGGATCAGAGCATGAAGCTGGAGCTCCACTGGCTGAGGCCGAGGAGAAAGACAGAGGTAGAGGTAGAGGGGAGCATAAAAACCTGGAACAACGTCGTAATCACTTTAATGTAACGCATCCCAAAATAATCCCTTTCCGCGTACTCAGATGGTGTGTTGGCTATACCTTGACTCTCCAACCCAAGAGATCACTGCTTGGCCGTCACACGAGGAAAGTAGTGGTCCCAAAAAGCCACACAGGGACTTGGGGATCGAGCACATCTCTACATTAAATACCGAACCTGGCCACTGCATATATAATTCAAACACACACTCGCAAAGTATCTGTTACACTCCTGTAACAGTCTGAGTCATCAAACAAGGAGCGATTAAGTCATCCTCTTAAGTAAGGGGTTGCGGACACCCTCCCTTTCCATTTCTATTGTCTGTCAATAGGCCTACCACAGTTTCTCTCACAGCTTCTGTAGATGACCATGTGTGTGAGAACACCACCTACCACCGCCACCAAACACACACACACACACACACACACACACACACACACACACACACACACACACACACACACACACACACACACGCACGATTAGGGATTACTCATTCATACTGTCGCTTTGAAGGGACTTAACTCGTGCCAGCAAAGCGAGCAGCAGGGGGAAAAAAGCAAAAAAAAAAAAAAAGCGAGTGTGATCGCTGCGTTTGCCTTATATGGCAGGCGGCATTGCGCTGTCCACGGTGCTGAAACGGGCTGGCGTGAGCCACTGGAGGGGGCGGGGGCGGGGAGTGCATGCAGCTAACTACATTAATCACACACGCACGGTTGGCACGCGCACACATGCACGGCGAGAGGTGACATGGGTTTGATAAGGGCATGTGCCAGTGAGCGGAGATGACATATCTTCAGCATTCATTGATGAGAGAGATGCCGCCGCCGCTGCCATATATGGCTGGGCTTGCAGGAGATGCAAGCAAGCCAGATGACAGAAGCCTGAAGTCCCCGCTTCTTAATGGGGGGGGGGAATCCATGCTCGAACGCATTTCGGTCCACTTTAGTGACTTTAATCAGTCTCCGAGTGGTCTGGCGCAGGGTACAGGTTTGGACAAGGAGAACACACATGCACAGAGCGTGGCCCTCTGCTACTCATCACCACCACCATCATCATCACCATCCTCATCATAATTATCGTTATCGTCGGTCTAACCACAAGCAGCATGAAAACGTTAGAGCATGGTGCAACAGGGAGAAAAAAAAGAAAGAGAAAAGGGGGATGGGGGTGATGGTGGTGGGGTATCCAACATTACCTTTCATCCAGTCCAGCACCTGCTTTGGTGTCCATTTACTTATAGGTTCCATAACCAAAGCCATGGTGTCACAGTCTATCCGAGATGAACGGCGCACAGCTCAATGCGGGCGACATAAAACGACTTGTCAGTCACATCTGGAAACACGGAGCGGAGTGGCTAAATCTGAGGGGAAACCAGACGTGGTCGGGTTTATTCTCTCCATCGGAGCATGGCCGCCTGCAGAAAACGGTGAACTGGATGCGGTGGTGCAATCCACACGCGCACACACGGACACGCACACACACGCTTTTCTCCTCTTCTCTCTTCGCTTCTCCCTCTCCCTCCCTCCTCTCGTTCCCTCGCTCTCTCACTCTCTCGCTCTCTTTCTCGTGCCTTCCCGCCAGCCAGCAGCCCCGCGCTCTGTGAGAAGTGGATTCGGTGGGCGCACAGGGGATGGAGCGACCCCTCCCCTCCCTTCCTTCTCCTCTCCTCTTTTTTCCCCCTCCAGCCCGCCTCGCTGCAGCATCACTAGGGCCACCACTCATAATACAGACCAGGGAATGGTGCAACGCACACCATATAGGGAGGATCTCTCTCGGTCTCCCTCCCTCCTTGCCTTACATACACATGTACATATACACAATGTGGGAGGGGTGTCTGGGGGTTGGGGTAATGCAAACAGTAAATAAACAGCGACTATATAGCAGCAACACCCTGATAAATAATATATGAAATGCAGTAGGTTCTACTGAATACAAGAGACGGTATAAGTAGGGCACTTGTGGAAATTTTCAGAAATGATCATTAATTATGTTTTTTTTTCTTCCCAGCAAAGAAAGAATTCGTCAGCGCTGCTTTGCAATACCACGTCTGCGCGTCAGCAGCTCGTGCCGCATCACATGGCAAGCAGGTGTAAGATTTTTCTTCTTCTCCTCCTTTTTTTTTAAAGTTCAGTCTGTGAGGAAATCAGCATCAACTTTGTCAGGCGTTGCTGCTCGCTGTGTGGACCCTAGCTGGGAGGAACAGCGCCCCCTGCTGCGTACCTGGGAACCAGGTGACGTCATGGATTACAGCAGCGCCCGCTTCCACACACATCCACACCACCAACTTCCACTCACGATAGATACCGTTTCAGGTCATCGTTTAGGAATGAGAGACATCTTTATTGAGAGAATTAATTAATTAATTCGGCAGAATTAAAAAAAAATTAGCAACAGTACAAAGTGCTTACGTGACCCTTCTTAGTGGCAGTTTATATTAATAATGACTCTAGAAGTCATCTAAATTAAAACGAGATTCAATTATTGTTTTATAATATTTGCAATTGACAGGCAAGTCTTTGTTTCATTGTCATAGATTCAAAGTAAAACAAACATCAAATATCAGTTTCTCATACAGAAAAATCTCTATTATAGGTATCTTACAATAAAAGCACCTTGAGGTGACTGCTGCTGTGATTCGTTTATGTCCAAAAATGGTAATTGAATAGAAATCAGCACCTATTTTGTTTATAGCACAGAGTCTCCGTGTTGATTGCTAGTGTTACCTATAAACTCCTTGGCTGTAACAGGTACTGAAAATCAGCTGGACCTTGCTGAGAGTGCATCCAAACTTATGTTAGATGAGGTGCTTAAACTTTATTACTATAAACAGTAATTCAGTTCACATATATATGTTTTGTATCTTCATTATCATAACAAATTCATATAATGAAAACATATGTGCATATTTACACCATCTTAAAGTTTTATAAGTGTAGATTTTACATCTCCAAAAGCAAATTCTAATATTCAGCGAAACGTATAATAACTAATGAAGACCTTAGCCAGAACTCTAAACACATCTGCAATCAAACAAAGTGTGCGTGGGGGGGTTGTTGTGTTATTTTTTTGCAGCCTGTAGTGAAACAGTTCCTCCTTGTGCAGTGCTGTAGAGGGCAGTTTAAGTAAGAGATATCCAGGTGAAGAGAAAACGAAGCATTCCCCACCCAAACTTTCCACTGCTTCCATGTCTGTGACCTCCTCCTTCCAGCAGTCCTGTGAACAAAGTCAATGGTGGGCGGGACTACGGTGCTCAGTTTTCAGCCTGTTCCGAACGTGACAGCGATGATCTCGAGCTCCCATTGGCTCCTGTCTGCAAATACGTCACAATCATGATTAGAATTGATGATCGGACGTTCTGATTTCATTGTCTAGCAAAGGGGACTGGTGAAGAAATCTGCTGAATTTGAGCGTTCGTCTGATTTTAACATCAAAAATGGTATGTAGGGACGTGATTTTTCCTTTTTGCTTCAGGGTACCCCAGAACGCTTTGTAGCCTGGCATCCGCTCGAAGCCAGGGTCAGTGAGAATGATCCTGTCGCGGTCGGGAAATCACAGATTTGAAGGAAAAGTTTAGCTGCAGCTATCCATTGGGAGAGCTATGCTAATGCTAGCTACCGTTGGCTGGCTCAGACATGGCCGCTCGGGCCTGCAAGCTAACGTAGGCTGTCTGTGTTGCCATTGTGACAAAGCGGTTCTTACCCGGTCAGTTTACTGTGCGGGTTTTCGACCGTAAAGTTATGGCACGAGCCTCCCGTGCGGTAAATCCGCGCCGGAATCCGCCGTTTCCTGACGTGCCCACAATTTGTTTGCTAATTCTCTCCTTAATGTTTCCATATTGACTGTAGCCATGCGCAGTCAGCCTTTCAAAATAAACCTGCCGCCTGCTTATTGGTCGCACAACATTCCCGTATGTGACTTTTGTTTCAAACAAAACATTTCCCAGCTCTGCTTTAAAACTTGTTCGCCTTTGTTTTTCCAGCTCTGTGAAAGTCCGCGTGGGTTTTTTTTTACGCTAATTTGGCTACCGCTGTTTTCTTCCTCACGACCCCGTCCTAACGCAGGACAGCACTGCTACGAAACTTGCACACATTTAAAAGTCTCACATTTAACTCAGCCATGTTAATAAATCAGTTTGTAACAAATGGACAAGGTTACCTGTGTGCCACTTCATTACTCATGACGGTGTGTACAATTAAATTGAAGGCTGAATGGCTCTAACAATTACCAGGAGTTTCAACAGGACCATTTGTTTTGTTTTTGCCAAAAGTCAGGCATAACGTTATCATTTATAATTATGTAATTATGACTTTTGGATTTATTAAAGTACTCTTAGTGGTTTTCATTTGATAAAACAAGTACTTGTTTTGATTAGTATTTTGAGTATTTTAACTGCACTAAAATTACTCAGCTGCTCAAATGACTGAGTACTGTTATGCTATTATAGTACTGGACTATTATAACTTTTATGCCCTGTGCCCTCTTTCCTTTGCATTCTGCTTTCAAGGAGCCAGACTGTCTTTTAATTTCGCAGTTATCCGAGAAATAGTTCTGCAAGATTTTTTTTGAAATTGTTTATTTTTTTCACTCTTTTCCAATCCAGTTGGTGCACCTGAGCATTTTCAGAGAGATGCTGTTTTTGTTTGTTTGTTTGTTTAAACCACTTGACTATGACTCATTCAAGCATAAAAAAGGCTCTTAACTCAATGGATGAACCGGTTTCATATCTACACATAACAATTTAGCAAAGAACTGTTTTTAAATTGTTAAAATGTTATTTGTTACTAGCAGTCTGTTGCAGAATCACATAATTTGTTGTCATTTCTTTAATTTAATTCACAAAAAAATCCCAAACATAACAGAGTTTGACAGGTGATTGCTAACGAGAGGTTAGTTGACAACTTGGCATATCTTGGTGTGGTGTGCAGTGTATCCAAAAAACAAAAACAAATGTGAGGAAATTGGACAAGTAGAGGTTGGAAAAAAATGATGAAAAAGCCTAACACAGGACCTGTGAAATGCATCTGACCTTCAGCTGAATCATCTGTTGTTCAGTGAAGCCTCATTAGAAATGGTCTCAGTCGTAGGTAAGGAAGGAAAACAAGGAGAAAGAGAGAGAGCAAGAACTGGACTGAAAATCAGTGGCAACAGGTCTGATGGAGTGCCAAATCCAAATTTGAAATTTCTGGTTCAGTTATGAGAGAGAGGTATGACAGCGAGGATTTACAGCCATCTGTAAAATACAATGGAGGCTCTGTCATGGTTTGGTGCTGCATTTCAGTTGGTGGTGTTGTCATGCATGGAAGCTGTCTGACTGTCAACAGCTTCATTTTTCAGTATGGCAATGATCCCAAAACAAACTGCCAATGCGATAAAAGCATACCTGGATAGAAAAACACTATCAGTCATGGATTGTCCTCCCCAGAGCCCAGACCTCAACATTATTAGAGCACTGTGGGATGATCTTGACAGAACAGAACAAAAAGCAGCCAACAAGCAAAGAATAGGTTTGAATGCCCTTCAGGAAGCCTGGAAAACTATTCCTGAAGACTACCTGAAGAAATGACAAGAAAGTTTGGCTCAGGGAGTCCAGGCTGTGCTGAATAATGAAGGTGGTTGCACCAAGTATTGGCTTTAAAGCTGTACCTCTGTTTTTGCCTTATATACTGTATTTATATAGTTATATAAGGTGAACCATATGTGCATGTTTCAGTTAATCACTGCACTTATTTCCTATTTTCCTAGCAAAATATAAAGAAACGAGTGGTGGCTCAAGACTTTTTTGTTACGTATAGGTGTGTGTGTGTGTG
>NW_005187402.1:5018827-5034712 GCF_000239375.1 Pundamilia nyererei | reverse complement strand
TTTTTTTTTCCTTTTCTTTTACTATTTATACTCTTTGTTTACACTTTGCAAGAAGGTGTTGTCTGCTTTGCTTTCTCCTCAGCCACACTACCCAGCGGCACGTCGGGTACACTGAGACAAAATGGGCACAAACAAAATAGTGCAAATGTAGAAATACGGAGGTTTCGCTTTGATCTGCATGGCTGCCCCGTTCCCCTCCAGCAGTAGAATGGATGCGTGGCCACAAAGGCGTGGCCTGCAGACGGTGAGTACATCAAGAGTTTCTGTTGGTTTTAGCCAAAGAAAGAAAATTCCATAATTAAATAATTAAAATTTCCGCGAGCTGGGACTTAGTAGTAGTAATTATCTTTCCTTTTCCCCTAAGATGAACCTGCGGTCAGTATTTACGGCTGAGCAGCAGAGGATCCTGGAACGTTACTATGAGAATGGGATGACCAATCAGAGCAAGTCTTGCTTCCAGCTAATACTGCAGTGTGCTCAGGAGGCCAAATTGGACTTCAGTGTTGTTCGGGTAGGCCCATAAAATGTGCTTGTGCGTGTGAACGAGCAGTAGGGAACCCTTTGCTATGATTTATGCTTGGTTTCGTTTTTATTAAGGAATGTTCATGTAATGCCGCAGCAGGTAATCAAGGCAGTGAGTCAGATCTATACTATGCGAGCTCTTCATCTAGTGTAGAGTCATGAGTTATTGCCCTCACTTAGCAGAATTAGTTCCCCTAATGTTTTGCAGAATGCTTTTTTAAGTGATGTTACTGAGCTGATTGCTCTCTCCCTGCAGACATGGGTTGGCAACAAAAGGCGTAAGCTCGCCTCCAAGGTTCCCCAGAATGGAGGGGTGTCTCATTCCTTATCTAGTCATGGACTAGCTGGGGGAATGCTCTCCAATCACACATTGGCCGGAGGTGCTTTGTCCAATCACAGCCTAGCAGTAGGAGCGCTGCTTCCTGCTGACATGGCTGCAGCGCGTAGCATCCAGAACCGCGTGCACCTTCTCCCTCCATCCTCGTCCTTCCCTTCTGTGTCGTCGACACCTTCCCCGCCCTCATCTTCCTCACCCCTAAGCAGTGGAAGCAACAACAACAATGATGTAATACTAACAGGGATCTACTCTCTGAACCCTGGCCCTCAGTCCCGACCGAGAGCCGCGGCCCCACCGCCTCAGTCAGACTCTGACCTCTCTGCGCACACATCCTCATCTCTGATGAACCAGGTGCTGCAGATCAGGAACAGTTCCTCCTCCTCCTCACCCGTCCACTCCAAGTTAGTGTCACTTTCTCAGAATCTCCCATCCCTCACTTCTGCCTCAGGGCCTTTAGTCTACACTGCAGTCAGAAAAGGCGCTTTATCCCTTGGGGAGGGGGGGGTAAGCGCAGGAGCAGGGGTAGTACCTCACAGCTGGACTAGACAATACGGTACAGCGCAAATTCGCCCTTGGTCCTCTTCCTCACAATCCCAGACTCAGCTTCAGCCCAGACCTCACTCCAACCCACAACCTCAGCCGCCTGCGCCGCAGAAAACTCGGGTCTCCTTGCCAGTTCACAATGCCGGCCCCTCCTCTGATCAGACACCTCGTATTCAGCAGGTTTTCACCTTGTCAGAAAAGGGCGACAGGGACCGCCTCAGACCCGGACCAAAATCAGCTCGTAAAAGCCAGGAAACCCACAGGTCAGCACCTCTGGACACCAGTCATAACTTCTCCATTGCCATGGAAACTGGAGATGAAGAAGATGAGTGGCAAAGGGAAGAAGAGTTGGCAAATATGGCCGCTCAAACACACATCCACAGGGAGCAGACGTCAGCCAGCCCAATCGGGGCCGAAGTGTCTGTCGTGCGAGGAAACCACACACCTCCGATGACGAGCTCCAGACCCGCATTGCTTCAGGGCAGCTACTCCCTCACAGCACAGACCTCACTTACAGGGGAATCCAGCTCACAAGTAGGAGCGGTTTTATTGCTGGTACATTCGTCCCTTTAAGTGAGTTAGACAGATTTAACCTGCGTGTCTTTGTGTGCAGACTGCAGTTGGTGTATCTGCTGCCCCCTGGGTTATTAGCAACTCCAGAAAGAGAACAGTAAGCGCTCTAAAGCACCACATTTATGCACGCATGTAGCATGCTGGAAATAAGTAATACAATTATAGATGCGAGACATGTAGTCAGACAGGTGTTTGTGTTTTCAGCTGCAGGATCGGACCCAGTTCAGTGATGGGGATCTTATCCAGCTAAAGCGCTACTGGGACCGAGGCATGACCAGCCTGGGCTCAGTGTGCAGGGAGAAGATCAGCGCTGCAGCAAACCAACTCAATGTAGACACTGAAATAGTCAAGGTAGCCAACTCAACAAGAAAGAAATAGAAATGTATTCTAGGTTTGGAAGAATCAAAAAAGAGACATGGCATTGCATACGCTACAAAACAAATGGTAAAGCTTTGGGTCTTCAGTTGTTCACTTATTTATGACATTTAGTGGAAACAGGACTATTTAACTTGTCTGAGCTCTTGAGGGCTGTTAGAAAGGAGAAAAGAACAACTTTTCTGGGTCAGGTTTTCTAACTTACTTGCACAATGTTGTGTAAAAGTCACGCTGTTATATATCAGGGCCACAGCAGGAATGCTGGTAGACTAAATATAGTCTCTAAGTCCTGACACACACACATGACCCTGTGCCATCTCACTTACAAGGATATTTATTGCAAGGAATAAAACTTTTGCCTTCAGAGACGGTTACAGTAAATTAGGACTATCTTCAGATCACTGCAAAATAATTTCCTTGCTGCAACTGGTGCAGTTCACCATCTGACCTTGCCTTCTGACTTTGGTGATTGGATGAATCAGTGTTAGAGAATCTTGTTACAGATCAAAGAGGCAGTCCATTTGTTTAATAAGCGCACTCATAGAAAATCCGGGTATGGAAATATACCGGACACCTGCTGATACTTATCCCGGTCTCCCATTTGTTCTCACATGATTTACAGACATGGATCAGTAACAGACGGAGGAAGTACCGTCTGATGGGTATTGAAATCCCTCCACCCAAAGGTGGGCCTGCTGTATTCACAACCTCATCGCCAGGAAACCAATCGCCAGTGTCCCTCAGCCCTAACGAGGAGCGCCTCAGAACCCCTGAAATCGGAGATGACATGAACGATGGCGGCTCTGTGTGCCTGTCTGAGGGTGAGGCCGCTGATGCCGTCCGCACATTAACACATCCTGTGTACAAACCGTGCATCCCGGCATTTATGCAGTATCTATCTCAAACCTAGATGGCACCATCGATTCACAACACAGGGATGGAGAGGATGGAAACGATCTGTCCAATGCTGCTCCAATGGCCAATAATGTGGTACTTTATGAGTTCTTCTTTATATTAGAGCCTCATTAGCTTTTGTGATTTGTAGAATTCATATTAACATGTAATGATATGAGTTTAGCAATTAGGCTGAGAGTTGTCTGCTAAACCTGAAGCTAGTTTGGTTGACAGCAACTATAATTCACTGCAGTATTAAAGGGGATGCTTGGAGTGCAGTCTGTTTACCAGAAAGACTAAACCGCTAACTCCTTATAATGTGTTTCAGTACAAGCTTTAAAAATGTTGGAGATCTTAACATGCAAGTCTGTGGATGTCAACTCACTTTTAGAAACAGCCTCAGGTCTCCATTAAAGGAACTGCACATAGCAGTGGCTACATTTTTCTGAGTCTTCAAGGTTGCCACCCGGTGACTCGCAAACTTACATCACAATGTGCAATGTGCTTAGTCAGCCTTTTTTCAAAGGGGACTTTTCAACATTATAGTAGAGCTAATATTATGTTCATACATTAAGCTTTAGAGGATTTTAATTAGTACCCAGGAGAAATGTAGCAGTGTATAAAATCAAAAGCAACCTAGTGACAAATACAATGCTTACGAATACATTTCTTGACCAATCGCAGGCACATTTTTTTTTATCTTAGCTTGTTGTGATTAAAGGGTCACCATGTAGCCAATAATTGTATTTATTTTTCTCTGCCTCAGCTCATTTTTCTAAATAATAGTTCTAGAGCACTGATTAAGATGACTGTTGGGTTATTAGGTTTTAAATGAATTAGTTTTAAATAATTGTAAAAGCCTTTTCATTCTCATTCTCTGGATTATTTATTGACGAGGATGATGGTGATGTATTGTTTACTTAATTGAGGAGAGGCTTCATGTAATGTGTATAAGGGTATAATTATCACCGAAACTGTTGGAAATCATTTTTCTTTGCTCGTTTCCAGAGTTTAAAGTGATTTGATGTCTGTGTTTTTTAACAGAAGATCGAAGTGATCGATGAGGACGAGGAAGCCGATGAGGATGAATTAGTGGCTTCGGACCTTGAGCAAATGCAGAACCTGCTGGAATTCAAGGTGAAAACACCCACACAGACTGTGACACATTCACAAAGCATTGCTCACGGTGCTGTAAAAGCGGCAAAGATAAAATGCACGATGGTAAATGTGCTGTAACCTGAATTAGCATTATTTTAAATTCTGAATGGATTCTTTGCCTTGTTTGGATCCTTCTGTTTCAGCATGAGGAAGTCCAGTTCTTGGAGAATGAGCTAGAGAACCAAAAACAAAAGTACCAGGATCTTGCAAGCTTCACAAAAAGCCTGCTCAGTGCTGTGAGGAACAATGACCTGGAGAGGCAGCAGGTATGTTCACAGTCTTCTTTATATGTTAAATGAGAAAAGCTTATTATCAGTGTCTAAGCTGAGTTGTGCCGTGCATGTTTAGGAACTTATGGCCAGTCTACCTCAGCCTTCAGACCAGGAATGGGACATGACCGTGGACAGAGGAGCCCAGTCTCCTGCTGAGTCAGCAGATGAATCCTCCAACCACAGTAACCCCCAGGCAGCCTGCGCGAGCTTCAGAGACCCTCAGCTGGCCCAGGCAAACGAAGTCCCGCTGGTCACCATGATCAAAGATG
Source organism: Pundamilia nyererei (assembly GCF_000239375.1). Lineage (NCBI taxonomy): Eukaryota > Metazoa > Chordata > Actinopteri > Cichliformes > Cichlidae > Pundamilia > Pundamilia nyererei. The sequence goes on along the minus strand of NW_005187402.1, from coordinate 5,029,769 downwards.
ATACTGATGTTGCCGAGCCCTCTGCATCAGAGGAGCAAATGCAGGAAGCAGAACCAGAGTGACACAGACACACTTATAGAGATGTTTCCTCACTCCAAAAAGAGGCTTATTTCAAACTATAGAGACTGTAGTGTCTAACAATTACAAAAACACTCTTGGAAAAGTCACACTCCACGCCCAGTGCCTGTGGATTGACGCTTCACTTATGACTGTTGGGCTTTTTTACTGCATATCATTCGCCTTGAGAGAACAATAAATGACCTCTAACTTAACTTTGTCTGTGTTTTGTTTTTCTCATGTATTACTGAGTATGAGTAGGAAATTATGTAGGAATTTAAGCTGTAAAAATACAACTTCTTAAAAACATTAACAAACTTGTAACTGCAATGATCGCAGCTGCATACACACACACTGCTACTGGAGCGCCATCAGTATGAGTTCAGTTAATCAACTTCAGTGCATCCAGAATGCTGCAGTGAAAGTACTGACAGGGACTCCAAGCATACAGGCTTGAATAATCAGGCCCCATCTATCTTCATCTTATCTCACCCCAGTAGAGCACTTTGCTCTCAGGCTTTTGGCTTACTACTGGTTTCTAGGGTATTTAAAAGTAGAATGGGAGCTTCAGCTTTCAGACCCATTTTCTGTGGACGTAACTCCCAGTTTGGAATCGGGACACAGACATCCTCTCTAATTTCAAGATTAGGCTTAAAACTTTATTTTTTTGATTAAGCTTATAGTGATGGTTGAATCAGGTGACCTCAAACCCTTCCTTAGTTACACTGCTGTAATAGTTGCAGGCTGCTCAGAGTTGGGTTGAGCCTGGTTCTGCCAGATATTTCTTCCTGTTAAAATGGAGATTTTTCTTACCACTGTCGCCAAGTGCTTCCTCAGGTTTGATTGTTAAAATACAGTTAGTCTTATTGCGAATACTGGTATTTATTAACAGATTGGCACGTAAGTTTTGACCTACTGTATCTTGACTTGTACAAGGAAGTATTAATGGCCAAATATGTACACGAATATATATTTAAATAATTAAGCTGTATTGTTTAGACTGAAGAAATGCGTGTGCCAAATCAAATAGACAAATCCACGCATGTAGTCGTTCACTACACAAACACGGAGCATTTGTGGGTGGGAGAAAGCTGCAGAGAAGCTGAGAGCGTTAAGCCTCTTATATGCACTTAAACCAGGGATGGAAAGGCTTATGAAACAGTGGTTTTAAAACGTACAGCTCGCACTGTTAAGATCGCTAACTTACAAATCGTTTGCGCTTTAATTTCATCATGCGTCAACAGCAAGAAAAAAGCAAAAAAAAAAAAATAACTCCCTGCCTGCCACAGTCACGGTGACTAACTATTTCGGTCGCTAGCAAATAGTCCATCAACCGGATGTGTGCATGTCACACACAGCATCAGGTCCCCGCGCCACCACGTCCACTCTCCCTCCTCTCTATCTCGAGACCTGCTGCTTTGGTTTGGACGGGGGAAATCCTTAACTGAATTGCGTCATAAATACGTCAATAAAGTCCCATTCACTGACGATCAGGTACCACGGTAGCCGCCATATTCGCATCTATGGTAGGGTAGCGGTGCTTTCGGCGAGCGTGTGATCCAGTCATCAACATCGACTGTTCCCTGCGCCGACCCTCCAAACCTTTCCTCGGAGCGGCCCGCGGTTCCACAGCCTGCATCGGAGCATCGAGGCAGAAAAAAGCCGGACTTCCACAGAGGGTGGTTGGGGGGGGAAGACATGCAACGTGGAGCGGGGGTCTAGGTGGACTACGATGCCTTAGACTTGGAGAGGAATCCTGGTACAAGATGGAGGTAAACAGCGTTAGTAGTGAGGTGAGTTGACAAATGCGTGTTTTGCATGTTAATCTCGCCGCGTTGCTTCTGGTTTCGTGGTGTCCCGTTAAGTTATCTCGCCCCGCTCGTCTCGGCAGAGCTTAAATTCGCATCACGACCTGCAGCGCACCGTGATGCATGCTAACGCACTAGCTAATGCTAACAGCTGGTTAGATGTTTGTTTTTATTGCACTGCCCTGATTTTTTTTCTTATTAGTTTAATACTTACCCGTCCCGTCTTTCGCAACGGCTCATCATTCCGCACCGACACTGGTGTTTTTACCCAATGACAGGTGCCCGTCGCGCATCTTTTTCTTGTTATTTACACTTCTCAGGAGGAGTTTACCTCCTAGCTAGCTTAGCGCTTGTAGCATTAGTAGCAGCTAGCTTGATAGCTGACAGCTTGCAGGCTTGAAAACTTGGGAGCCAAGTTGTTATCCAACCTCTACTGCTTAAGTAATAAAAGGTTGCTAAAGTACTTTAGTCTGTGTGTGTAGTAGTTAGGCAGCGCATGAATCCAGCCACTGCAGTTTTTTGTTTGTTTTTTTTGTTTAAAGTTTATCATTAGCTGCGCTAAATCGGTCAGTCGTGTTTACTGCTGGAGGTTGGCTTGTCAGCAGTACTTGTGAATTAGTGATGCTGTTAATAACTTAATAACAAAAACGTCTGTGCGCAGCTTTATAAGTTATAATTTGACCAAAAAAGTGCACAACGCGTTTAACAATGGACTGACAGCGGCAATAAAGTGACGACGCTGTGACTGAAAATTGCGCAATATGGAGCTGTACTATTTATCACTGTTAGTACAAACCAGTGATACCTTTTTGCAATGACATCCAGAAACAGTCTTGTGATAGCTGTGGGAAGGATTCAATTTGCTTTTGCACGGGCTCGGTAATAAGGTTTTCCAATTGCAGCAAAGCCAACTTGACATCCTAAACCTGATTTCTGGGATTCTTTGCGGTCCTTTCACATTTACACACTGAAAAAGTCCGTCTGGCAGACTTCTGTGACTTTCGTAAAGTCAACAGAAAGTTACTGAAACATCCCGGGGTTGTTTGAACTGACCCTTCCATTTTTATTGAGGTTTCTCTTGGAAACTTTTAAAGCTTTTTGTTAATCTTTCATATAATACCTTTTATAATAACTTAATCAGATTCATGGCCCAAATATTACAATGCTTTTAATAACAATAATAATGGATTGCATTTTTATATAGCGCTTTTTCGGGACCCCTCAAAGTGCTTTACAATACCACTATTCATTCACTCTCACATTCACACACTGGTGGAGGCAAGCTACAGTTGTAGCCACAGCTGCCCTGGGGCAGACTGACAGAGGCGAGGCTGCCATGGCGCGCCATCGGCCCCTCTGGCCAACACCAGTAGGCGGTAGGTGAAATGTCTTGCCCAAGGACACAACGACCGAGACTGGGGCTCGAACCGGCAACCTTCCGATTACAAGACGAACACCCAACTCTTGAGCCATTATCGCCACTTTTAAAAAGTTTTACTGCAGACAAACACTTGAATTTGCTGTTTACTGTAAGCTGCAGCTTTGAAGACTGTGAGATTACAGAAGTAAATATCAGCTGAGCTACCTAAACCAGAGCAGTGGTGATGCTGGCTGTTTAATCAACACTGTATCAGTTCTCACATAAAACACTTCTTTTTTTTCTCAGGCCAAACCCTTGTATGCCGGTATAAGTGTATGCAAAATGATATTACGGTATGTAGGATTGTCAGACATCAGATGGCTGCAAAAGGCTGGCCTGGTTGCGCTGAGTGTAGGCTGCACTCCCATTACAAGCTGTGATGAGCCACAGCAAAGGTGGGAGTGAAAAAAATCTATGTGTGAATTATGACACAAGCTCTGCCCTGGCTTCGGCCAAGCTTGGATGTTACCCTTCACAGATGCACCGAGGCGTTTGCTTTCAGCTTTATTCTGCGTTGTTTCGGCCTTTGCGGTGTCTATCTTGTCAGATTTTTTTTTTCTTTTAAATATGTTTTTCTTGCCAGTGTTGCTCTGCTGCAGCAGCAGTAGCAAGATATTGGAAAGTGGTTTTGCTGGCCTCCGTTGTGTGGATGTACACGAGTGTATGTTGGTGGCTCCACCCACTGAGTGGGTTTGCGTAGTGCTATGACTCATACCCCTCTTCAGAGGCTTGATGGAATTCAACACACACAAACACAGTGGACTGAATACATAATGCAGGCTGCGCTTCAGCCCGTAACTGAAATATTCAGACCTGGATAATGTTTTTGTGGTCAGTCGTTTGATTTGCAGATGCCGAGATAACTGACATTCCTCCTCTGACAATGTCATTTCAGCGTGCGTGGCTGTTACAGTAAACAAAGAGGGGGGGGGGCGCTTCTTAAACGTGGTCTGCGGTCATTTAAAGTATGCATTTACCAGTATCATCAGCTAGAAGCTCTAAAAGAAACAGGCCCTATTATGTCTTGAATGCTGACTGTAGCTCCAGCAAATATCTGACTCTTGGAGCTTGTTTTTTGCTCTCACTGGAGATTAAGATAGAATGCTAATAATGGGGGGGCTTTATAGGGACAGGATAAGGGCTGGACAGCTGGACGGGATTAAAGTATGGACTCCATACTGTTTGACAACACGCAGAGAACTACAGTTGGAAAAGGGACAGTGCCGTATTATTGCATGTGTGACTCATCGAATTCATCTGTTGAATCTTCCATCATACATGTGGGCGTGCAGCTGCTGCTGCAGTCATAGTCCTGCTCAGCTAAAAACAAGGATGAATAAGCTTTGTGAAAGTGCTTACTGCTGTTGACAACAACTCTGATCAGATTTGTTGCTTTGGCTGCAGGTCAATGGGCATCAGATCATGGATGAGCCCATGGAGGAGGGAGAGTCTTTCTCACACTGTGTAAGTAAGGCTGCGCTTTTAAGTCTTCATGTCTGTGTGCATGAAGCGGTGACCTAACCCCACCGCCTCGTGTTTCTGTCTCATTCTGCTAATGTTTGTGTAGGATGATGGGACATATAAGGAGATTCCTATCACCCACCATGTAAAAGAGGGCTGCGAGAAAGCCGATCCGTCTCAGTTCGAACTGCTAAAAGTCCTCGGCCAGGGCTCTTTCGGCAAGGTGAGGGAACTCTGGAGATGAGTCGAGTGGTTTGTTTGTGCCGGCACTTGTATCTGTCTAAAATCCTCTCATTCGCCTTCTGTCAGGTGTTTCTTGTCAGGAAGCTCCTGGGTCCAGATGCTGGTCAGTTATATGCAATGAAAGTTCTAAAAAAGGCATCTTTGAAAGGTAATGCCACTGTTGTTTTTGGCCATCTCAGCATAAAACAGCACCAGTATTGTCTGTCCAAAGTGCTGGATTTCTTTCTGAATGGCTCCATCTGTCTCCTTTGTCTCCAGTCAGGGACAGAGTTCGCACTAAGATGGAAAGAGACATTTTAGTGGAAGTCAATCATCCCTTCATAGTGAAATTGCACTACGGTAAGACAAACACTATTTATTTATTTATTTATTTTTAATACACATAGCATGGCTATTACACAGTTTTGAACATTTAGATGCACTCGTCATGGACTAAAACGTCATGGAAACATCAGGATTTCATTTATTTCTTTTTCTGGGACGGAAACTTTTACATCAAGTAAAAATAAAAATTTAAAAATAAGTGAAATGTACTGCACGCATTTTAAATCTTTTTTTTTTTAAAACACAAAATGGGGTCCAGAATTTTACATAAACAAGCTTTTGGCGTAATTCTGGTAATCATTCATTTGTGTTTGGCCGAATTGGTAGAGTTCAATAAAGTTTGTTGTCCTGGCATGGAACTGGCTTTAAAGCCGAGTCAACAGATTTCAGTAGTGTTGAGGCTTTAGAGAAGCTTAATATTAGGCAATTTATCTGTTCCCCAACCAGCTTTCCTCTCTTTAAGGGCGTCACTGTCCTGTTGGAAATCTAGTTGTTTTTAAGTTTCAAGAGTCTAGCTAATAGCTTGAGGTTGCGCTGAAGTTCTGCAGCCTGTCAGTGTGTGGTGATGTGAAACATGATTGGTGGTAGACTGACACTGATGTTCCAGTAGGGGTGGGGGGAAATGATCAGTGTGTCATAGTATCAGAGTATGGTGATAATGTATCAATAGAGAAACACCAAATATGTGCATTTTATGAAGTGTATAAAATGTTCTGGCTCATCTCATGCACCACCATCCACCACAGCAGTAAAAATGGGAAAAGAACCTCTTTGCAAAAAATCAGTGTCAGTCTGATGATTTTCTTTCATATTCTCTGACCGACTGCAACTGAAACTTATTGTGACTAAATGGTTGCCTCAAGCTTGAGGCTGTCGCACATTCACGACCACTTTTGATCGCAACGTGATTGCGCAGGCTGGTCAATCAGCGGCAACCCTGCAGAATGGTGGTATTCCTGAAGAACAGGAAGTTTGCTGAGTGCAGTGGTAATAGTTAAATATGCATTTCGTCCAAATGTGAATTTCTTTCTATGTAGCAAGCAACAGACTTTCAATGATTGATCACAGTTAAAAAGATTGCTTGCAATAGCCAACTTGACCCCTTTCAATTGCAGACTGATGGCAGGCTAACTCCCATCTTATGGCAACATTTATGGCAGGTTTTAGTGACAGTGCTGGTGTGTTTGGCTCATTTTACAAAAGAAAAACTTGACGTGAGATAACTTTGTCTTATTGGATTAAACAGGCACTGTTAAAGTTAATCTTTGAGGACATAATTTGCAGTTGGAAAAGGTGATAAATTACAATATATGTTGCAATACTCTGCATATTGCAAAATGTTAGAAATGGCAGTAATATTGTATTCATGGGGTGTCTGCTCATTCCCACTTCTGCCTTCTAGCCGCTTCTACTTCAATGCAGACCTGTGCTTTGGTGATTTCTGGATAATTTCTCCAACTTCGTGTCAGCCGAGCCGAATGTTGTTGTCGTTTTTAACGCGTAAACGTCGGACAATTTCAGAAAAAAAACCGGTCAGGATATTTTCTAGAGTTGCCCTTTCTCCTTAGCACAAAGAATGAAAGGTTCTACTTCAGGTGCTTTTAACACAACTGGAACTACTCAGTGTTGTTTATACGAGGGTGCTGCCTTGATGGAGCACGCTGAAAGCGGTAAACATGACGCCCACTCAGTAGGTGAACGCACCTGACAGATAGCTGCGCTGCTCACACATCTGCATAATTCGACATCGCAGACTTTATAGTAGGGAGCTATCAGGTTAAAGACCGGCTAATGTTCAGTCTGACTGCATTTGTGTTCCCCCGTGCACGTCTGTTGGGTGATGTCTGGAGGAGTTCAGGGCTGTAGTGCACGCATCAAAGCTTTTTGAGTCCTTTTCAGACTCTGACAAAGTGGCTGCACTTCATTTAAACTGATAATCTTAGACTATAAAAGTCTTTAGAAATGGCTTCAAGAGATGTCCCCGACTTGTGCAAAATCTGTCATCGTCTTTCTCAGACGTGCTCTGAGCTCCTTGGACTTGCTGGTGAGTCTAGTCATTCACCAGCATTTGGAACTTGCAGCAGCGCTGAATTAATACGCGGATGTAAAGTTTTGAGCCTCTACATGGTATCAGAACCATGTGTTCATTTCAGGGGTTTTTTTGCTTTCTGCTCCAGAAAAAAACAGTTTGCAGAACTGATTGAAATCAGATGTTGCTGTAACATCTCATGTGCGTGTAACTGTATGATCATACAGAATGTATTCAGGGTGGGTTTAACATGGCGTAAGCTGTTTATCCGCATCGTGTTTCAGTCAGAAATGCCTTTAACCTCATTTAACAAAATATTTTTGAATGCTTTAGTTATTTAACAGGATTTGACATTTCATCTCGACATCTCTGTTAAATCACAATACTGTTGGCTTGTGGATAAATTGTCAGTTTCCTGTCTCCGCAGCCTTTCAGACAGAAGGGAAACTGTATTTAATACTGGACTTTCTCAGGGGAGGGGATGTATTCACTCGCTTATCCAAAGAGGTAAGCTGGCATTCTGTTGTCTTACATGTTGTTGTGCCTTCAAGCTTATTTTTGTCTTTATTCTGTTTATTTTGTACTTCGGTTAAAAAAAAAAAAAAAAAAAAAAAATCTGAGATGTTCTTAAAAATAAAAATCCTGTTAGTGCCCATGTTTGTGAAACTCAGAGCTACAGATGCCAAAATGTTAATTTATAAACCCTAAGGAAATGTAAATATGACGGCAACTAATGGAGCAGGTGCAATTTTAGTATGCAAGAGTATTTTATTTATTTTAAAGGCGCATAAATGTGCCAAGTCATTTGTCTCTGATATCTTCTGTTTGTTTTTTATTCAAATTCCGACTTGAATTCCTCATGAAAAGGCAAGTGCTTTTTCTCTGAATCTTTATTCCCCCTTTTTCATCATCAGCTGCTTGTCAGTCAGATTCCCGGCTCAGCTTTTCTCAGATGCTTTCAGGGCACTCAGACAATGTGTGATTGTTCTCTGGATAGACCTATTGTTGAAAGCATGTCTCAGAACCAAAGCGATAGCTGCCAGCAGCGTCAGATCAACAGCTTGCCGAATCCTGAAACGTATTTGAAATGTTGATGTTGTTGTGACAATAACGATAATACTCTTTTTCTCTGTTTTGGTAACTGAAGCTTAATATTCAAGTTTGGTTTTGTTTTTTTGTTTGTTTGTTTGTTTTTGTTTCCTTTGCTGCTGCTGAATTTCTCTTCAGAGTTCAAAGAGTAAATTTGTCCAGTTCTTATCAGGTTATGTTTACAGAGGAAGATGTGAAATTCTACCTTGCAGAGCTGGCCCTGGCCCTCGACCATCTGCACAACCTGGGCATAGTTTACAGAGATCTCAAGCCAGAGAAGTAAGAATCACAGACCTCATCTTCCCCTTTCAGCCTGTCGTAGCAAAGCCCTGCGCAATGGCACAGAACGGAGTACAGAAGGGAACTGCAAAAGCCGATTGCTTTTGGTTTCATTACAAACATTTTCAAGTACAAAACCACTTTGATCTTTCACCTATATTGCTGCAAACTATATTGTGTGTGTGTGTTGTTAGCAGCTAATACAATTAACATATAGTCTGAATTAAAACAATAGCTATAAAAACAATAGATTACACAATAGACCTATTGATTACACAGCCACGTAAAATAAAATGTGACTAATCAATATATATGTATGCATAAATTCAAATAGTTAAAGTTTTTTTTTTAATCTGACTTAAAAAAAAAAGATAAAGATCTCTGCTCAGTTTGAGTCTGCGTTAGTTTCCCCACGGTGTGCGGCCCTCACACACACGGAGTGGAGCAGAGTAAAGCTGACAACATCCCAGGTCACTGTAAATGCAAGGCAGCGTTTGACGCTTGTTGGGAGGCTAACATAGCAGTTGGAATGGAGAAAGAAGCTGTCTGAGGCTCTCTTATTGTCGGCTCACTCAGCCAAAACGAGTCGCAAAAAAAAGTCAGAAACTGATGAACGACTGCGAAACAAACAACTTATTGGTGAGAGAGGGTGAGATGCCTCCAGACAGCACCTGCCTTTGCTGTCATGCACTTTAAAAAAAGAAAAACCATAATTATCAGTATTGGATCACAGTTCCTTACAAATACAAAATTGCTCCATCTCTAATATGATTTCATTTCTGTAAATGAAAATTTAACTTAAATACATACCATAAATCTAGGAAAATTTCTCCATATCACAAGGCGGATTTGATGAAACATTCGTTTTTCAAGAAAATCAGTTGAAGGGTTATTTTTGTTTTCTAACTTAGCTGCTGTATGAAAAGAAATTTTGGTTTAGTTTTTCCGGCTTTTGCTCCGTTTTTCATAAAATGTCTGCAGCGTACGGATTGAACGTTTTATACAAACCTCTCAGAACTCACTCGCTTTAGTCGTGCTTTATGCAGAAATCACAAAACATGAGATGCTTTGATGCTCACCTCTGTGAAATCTCTTCTTGTCTTTCAGCATCTTACTTGATGAAGCTGGACACATAAAGTTAACAGGTATGAGCTACCTTACTTTTTTTGACTATGAAGAATCAGGAAAGACTCTAATGTAGTTAACCTGTTAAATATGACCATGCTTAAAGTGATAGATGTGCCACTACTGTTGAGTATTGAGTCCTACTAGTTTTGTTGTTTGTCAAATATCTTACTCGTGTGCTCCTCACACACGACGGAGTTTCACTGCCAGAGACGCCCGATGTTGCTGTCAGAAATCAAACTAACAGTCGGAAATGTCCTCCTGCTTTCTCTCATTTAATGATGATGATGGATCAGTGTAGCCGTGTTTCACTTCTGCTTATTATGAGTTTCGTAATAATGATATTGATTAGATGCATCAACAAAACATTAAAAATTTTAAGATCAGTTTTTAATGCAAAGGTAAAATTATGCCTTAAACAAAAGCAAATCTGTGATCACTGAAATGAGTTAACTGTTTCTATTTATTTCCTGTTTGTTGTGGTTGCTGTTGCTGTTTTCTAACTGTTTGATTTATATTTGTGTTGCTATACTGCATCTTAAAAGCCTAACCAGGAAAAGATCTGCAAGTTAGCTTGGTTAGAAGTCGTACGTGTATTGCATTGGTTACGTTTTTATTTAGATGCAGCAACGTTAATATGCATGGTCTGTGTTTTGTATAAATAAGTAAAATCCAAATGCAAACATTTGCAGTAAATCTGTAACTTCTTGCCTAAAACTTTACTATGTTACACAGACTTTGGTTTGAGTAAAGAGTCGGTAGATGCTGATAAGAAGGCATATTCCTTCTGTGGTACGGTGGAGTATATGGCCCCTGAGGTGGTCAACAGGAGAGGACACACGCAGAGTGCAGACTGGTGGTCTCTGGGAGTACTTATGGTACGCAACCTCACACAAACTTGATTTAAATAGGAAGGAAAGACATGGGACATATGTATTCATAGGAATTTTATACATTAAAGTAAAAGGAAAAAACCTGACCTATGGTGTGTTTGCAGTTTGAAATGCTCACAGGGACGTTACCATTCCAAGGGAAAGACCGCAATGAGACTATGAACATGATTCTCAAGTGAGTCATTATGCATGACATCATTAAGGCATGTCAGAC
>NW_005187402.1:5012078-5018772 GCF_000239375.1 Pundamilia nyererei | reverse complement strand
GTTGTCTCTCTCCCTGCAGAGCTAAGTTGGGAATGCCCCAGTTCCTTAGTTTGGAAGCCCAGAGTTTGCTGAGAATGCTGTTTAAACGTAACCCTGCTAACAGGCTAGGTAAGGAAACGTGATCGTCAAGTCACGCTGTTCACTAAGCCTAAGGTTGGTTAACATTTTGGCATCCGCTTCTACCTCGAAATCGGCCAAGAGGTTAATAATGTGCGGATGAGTCGATGAAAAGCAATAACGCTGGGTTAACTGAACCAGAGCCATCTGTGTCTTTAGGGGCCGGGCCCGACGGCGTGGAAGAGATCAAACGCCATGCATTCTTTTCCACCATCGACTGGAATGTGAGTGCACACACCAACACGCACTTCTCACACTCTTTTTCTTTTTTCCTCCTCTCTCCCACACACCCACACGCATAAACACACACACACACACACACACACACAACTCCCCAGCTTCTGCTGAGGATTCACACCTAACAAATGCTTGGCGTGGTGACTACTGGCCATCAGTCTTGGCCACGGGATCTGTGTTTGTGTGTGTGTGCGCGTATGTGTGTGTGCATGAGTCTGGGCAGAGGTCCAATTCTCACTGTGTGTGCACTAATAGCCCTGCATGAGCGTTTAAGAGCCGGCAGGATGCTATTGGCCGGACCAAGCGGTGGTGGGATTTCAGGGGGTTAATCTGGGAGGGGGTCTTGGCCTCTCCTGCGCATATGTTCACACGCTCCAGACGGCCTGTGATAGTTTGATTCCTCACACGTTTACGTGTCTCCTGCATTTTTGTACCTGCAGAAACTGTACAGGAGAGAGCTCCAGCCCCCGTTCAAGCCCGCAGCAGGTAAACCAGATGACACGTTCTGCTTTGACCCAGAGTTCACCGCTAAAACGCCGAAAGGTACACCTACACACACACACAAGCACGCACGCACGTTCTGCTCACATGTTTTTAAGCTTACAAGCAACAGCTAGTCCTGCAGCCATGGAAACAGCAACTGCAAAATGTTAGTGGGTGTTTATGTTAGTCTGTTTATATTCTGAATTATCTTGGTTTATTTAGACTCCCCAGGTATCCCGCCCAGTGCTAATGCACACCAGCTCTTCAAAGGCTTCAGTTTTGTTGCGCCGACCCCCATGGATGAGAACAAGGGCTCCCCGCTGCTCAGCATCCTCCCCATAGTTCAGGTGAAGATGCGTTATCGTAACCTTGTATTCGCTCACTCTTTACACGAGGTACTTAATGGTACTTGAAGTATTGTCTTGCATGCACGAAGCTCACACAGACTTTTTTTTTCTCATTTCATGAAGCAGCGTTTATGAGAAACTATTGTAATCTCTAGAAATTCAGCAGTTTTTCCTCCTGTTTTGGAGCCATGCATAAATTTCATGATGCAGTTGCAGCTCTGTGCAGAACACAGTAAGACAGATCGGTCACTGAACCATTGTAACTAATACCTGAGTGCTGCTGACACGGTTTCTTTCTGTTGCCTGCTGATTGTAATTACAGTGGAATAGTTTAGATTGGTGGCAGAGGTCTAGGATCCAAATTAAATGATCTTGTAATGACTGTTCTGCTGCTGACCGACACAAACAAACAGGCACATTACAAAGTTGATGGCAGGTTTGCTGCGGAGCACCTGTGTAAATGTGCAGCAATAGTTTCACTCTGGACAGTTTGGTGCAGATGTCCACCTGAACTTTAGGTTGACCTGCTAAACATTTGGTGGTTAAAGGTCAAACTATTAGATAAAATGATGAAGTACTCAATCTTTTTATTTTTTTTCTTCTCCAAAGGTCAACTTCACTGACATTATGTTCTTTGTTGTGGGACTCAAATTACCAGGATGCTCTAACATTTGATACACGTTGTTGACTTGCATAGACAAGCTGAAGTGTTACTTGCATCCTTCAGCATCGCTCGTGAAGGACACGAGGTGATGCTGTGCTGGAACTTTTTTTTTTGTAATGTCACAGGACACTGTATAAATGTTAATGATTCCTGCCCTTTCCAGCTGCACGGAGGCTCAGCCAAGTTCTCCGACATGTACGAGCTGCAGGAGGACATCGGGGTCGGCTCCTACTCTATTTGTAAACGCTGTGTACACCGAGTCTCTGCCATGGACTATGCTGTGAAGGTAACCGGCTGTTTCCTTGTGACCTCTGAACATGTTAAAGAATCTATACCAGAGGACAGAAGTGTTTTGTTTTTTTTAGATTACTTGTTTTCTCATAACTGCATCTCGATCATGTTGGGAAATTTCATTACGTTTATGTAAATTACATTTGCATTACAGCACAAATGTGCACTCGGAGTCAGGCGTGAGCTGTTTAGAATTTGGGTTCTTTCAAAATCACTGCATCTTCACTGCCAGTCCTCAAGAACTGACACTGATTATAGCAAAATTTCATAAAAATGTCTAAAAGTAGAAGTTCTTTAAAAACATATGTGAATGTCAGACGCTTGAATTGGTGACACAATCTGTGGAGCCTGCTTTATTCCTCCAAAGCCTTTCCTGTGTGCGTTCTCATGCTTGGACAGGCATGGATGTAAACTGCAGCTTCTTTAGTTTGCAGTGTCCTGCAGCTGCAGGTTAATAGATCGCTAAGTGGCACGACTGGTTCGTTTTATTACACATGCTTTGCACCTCTCAGTAGGGCCAATGAAAGTACAGTTGATGTGTGTAGAATAAGAGTTTGTGGACATCAGCGTCTTTAACTATCGATACATTTAAAACAGAGCGACTCAAATGGAATTTGGTTATACATAAAGCACCAGCAGATGGCAGCACAGCTTCAGTTTGCTTTTAGTGTCTCAAGTCTCTGATAGAAGTTAGAGTTGTTTGATCACTAATACTGTGTTTGTGTTTCACTCAGATTATAGACAAAAGTAAGAGGGACCCCTCTGAAGAGATCGAAATCCTGATGCGATATGGACAGCACCCCAACATCATCACTCTGAAAGACGTCAGTGACATTTATGTGTGAGCTTTCCGACACAGTCGGCTTTTGGCGGGTATATTCTGACGGGTTGTGTTGTCTCTGTGTCAGGTGTATGACGAGGGCAGGTATGTATACCTGGTGACGGAGCTGATGAAGGGAGGGGAGCTGCTGGATCGAATCCTCAGGCAGAAGTTTTTCTCCGAGAGAGAAGCAAGTGCTGTTCTTTACACCATTACAAAGACTGTTGACTACCTCCACTGCCAAGGGGTGAGGAAACGCTTACACGCGCGTGCACAGCAGAGTTAATTTGGACACGTTTTCTGAATATCTTCTCCTTCTCCTCAGGTAGTACACCGAGACCTGAAGCCCAGCAACATCCTGTACATGGACGACTCGGGGAATCCCGACTCCATCAGGATCTGTGATTTTGGATTCGCTAAACAGCTCCGGGGAGGCAACGGCCTCCTTCTAACCCCCTGTTACACCGCCAACTTTGTGGCACCAGAGGTGAGCAGGAAGCAAGGCAAAAAAAGAGAATCCATGATCTGCTTTGTTTCTGAGTCTGATGGCTTGTGTTGTTCTTTGTTTCCGTAGGTACTAATGCGACAAGGTTATGATGCAGCCTGTGATATATGGAGCCTTGGAGTCTTGCTGTATACCATGTTAGCAGGGTAAGACTGCACACAGAACTCTCAGGAGTCGTTTGGATGATTAATAGCAAACTGCATGTGATGCGATTATGCATTTCATAATCTGCGCTTTGTTTTCATCGCTGTCAGGTACACACCGTTCGCTAATGGGCCAAACGACACACCGGAAGAGATTCTTCTCCGGATAGGATCTGGGAAGTTCTCTTTGACGGGTGGCAACTGGGATACTGTGTCAGACAGCTCGAAGGTACACACTGACACATTGTTCTAAATCCTTTTGTTCAGGCTTCCTTTTAAGCAGGTGTGATGTTTCCTTTTGTAAACCTAGCGTTGTAAAGTTTAATGAAGACGACCCGCTTTTCCCATGTACTTAAAAGTTTGATACAAATTATGCCGTTGACTTAAAATTGGCCAGAATTAAACCTTTATACCCGTATGAATTCATAGTGGCTTTTTAAAATGTGCCCTTTAATCTTTAGAAATCTGTATTTGTGTATTCCAGGACTTGCTGTCCCATATGCTCCATGTGGACCCTCACCAGCGATACACAGCAGAGCAGGTTCTAAAGCATTCCTGGATCACGTGCAGAGATACGCTACCGCACTTCCAGCTCACACGCCATGATGCACCGCACCTCGTCAAGGTGAGTAGATCCAACCGTATCCCGCTAACAAAGACCTCAATTTACAGGAACAATTATTATTATTATCTACTACAGTTAAATGATTAGTAACACCTCAACATGTGTGCTGGACTTAAGACCTGTAAGAGTTTTCTCATTTACGTCAGAAGATTTGTGCCCTGTGTGCACAGATGGACAGTGATAACGTTGTATTTAGAAGGAAGTTGTTGTTTTGTTTTTTTTTTATTTATGGAGCGATGTGCGGTGGAAACGAGCAGATTTGTGAGCAGATGAGGAGGCTGAGGAAGAGTAAACGGTTTAGTGGAGGCTATTTGTGGAGCCACTGCTGGTACTTGTGTACGGAGGCGCGTGTGGGCGCAAAGTTGGAGCTAAAAGTGTTCAGATCGTGATGTCGGTGGCTTCAGTGAAACAGATTTCCTCCAAAACGTCAGGATTTTGAGGACTTTTTTTTTTTTTTGTCCACTGCTGCCAAATAAAAGGGTCAGTTTGGGGATGTAATTCTTCAGCAGATGCTTTAAAACAAACCACAGACTGAGCAGATCCTGTATACTGCCGAAGGTTGTTTCAAAGTTTAGGCGTCACTAATTGAAAAGCACAGTAATGCCTGTATTTAAGACTGGAGCCAGAAATGGGTCTAAGGCAAATGAGTGGAGAGGTCAATCATTTCTGCCCTCACTCTGCTGGAATACGGACGCCCTAATGTGGCTGGACACACGGGGGCCAGGTCAGGTTGTCTGGGTATCATTTGTGCTAAGCACTCGACCCAGCTGAGCTGACCTCTCTTAATCTCAGAGAGCAGCAGCTGTATAAAAGGCCAGAGTCATGCACAGGATTTTGCTTCTGACTTTTTACACTTCCTGATCCGGTGATAATGTCGCCATTAAAGGAAGGACCAGATTAACAGCAGGTTTCAGTCCTAAAAATCCAAGAATTCTTTGTTAATCCTTGTGTCTCCAGACTGCTCAGTTAACATTAGGTAGCCTGGACTAGAGCAGGGCGATATGACCAAAAATATTTATCACCATATACATTTGAAAATTTGCGATAACGATATAACTGACGATATAATTGACACTAGACAAAATACTTTACAACTCCACAACTTTATTAGTGAAAAAAATATCAATGTATTTTCGCTTAAACAAGCAGCTGTTTTTTATGTGCATTAAAGTTATATAAAAATTTAACAGTGCAAATGCAAATTTCTTGCTGACGGTTTAACCAAAAGGCATTTCCAGTGGAAATTGGCCGACATATCCTCAGCATAACCATGTATAATATCCACAAAACTTAGAAAGAGGTTATACACACACAATACGGTAACATTATGTTGAAGCACAGTACGTATCACTCCGCGAGGCTCCTCCCTATGATAGCCATAATGCTCCGACAATCCATCAAGCGGTGCGGGTTCGTAGCTTAGCAAAGTCGTACTAAAACATTTGACAGATTTTCGAGCGCTGTGTACGACATAAAATCGTTTCGAGGTCGGTAAACAACCAGAATTCATACATAAGGCACACGGGATTATAAGGGGCACTGTCGATTTTCAGAAAAATCAAAGGATTGATTTTAAGTGTGCCGTATTTTCCAAACAACACGGTAATAACGACGGCCCGCTAGCACGCGCTACCAAAACTTGTGCTTTGTTGTGTATCTGATGGATGAAAGCTAAACCAGTTCCACACCACTGAAGTTGCAGCATTTTTACAAACCAGTTCTGGTTCATTCGTTTTATTCAACGATCTCTTTCGCTCTTCTCATTCTCCGTCGCCGGCATGCTTTTTCCTACATGTGTGTATGAAAACAAAGGCACTGCGCATGCGCGTTTTACCCGTATTCTATCGCGATATTTCATTTTCTTATCGTTGCCCAACATTATACCGGTATTACCGTGAACGGTATGATATGGCCCAGCCCTAGCCTGGACTGCACCGTAACCTCTGCTGGTCATGTCAGAATTCTGCCTAATGTCTACTTTCAATAATTAACTGGATCCACACAGAAAAGCTCATTAAACTGTAAACCGCAGAAACATTAGATGCCTAATCAAGGACTCTTAGACTGTGTGGCAGAGTAGCTGCTTGTCATGTTTTTATTTTTCTTACTGGGGGGGAAGGGAAAACAATTCGATGTGGATCACAGAGGATTACTAAAAGAGGAGGAAGTTACCCAAAGACATTTTCAAATCACCTTTCAGCCTTGTTTGTCAGTATATTGGCCCCTACCTGTCACTCAAATGTATCATATCCATTATAACAGCGGTCTCAGTCCTCTTTTGCGCCTCGGATCGGTTTAATGTCAGACAGTATTTTCACGGACCGGCCTTTAAGGTGTCTCTGATAAATACAACAAAATAAAATGATACGGCCGAGACAAAAACTGTGGTATTTTGTAAATATAATAATAAATGTGAATTCACTGTGTAATTGTAACTTTATTAGCAGCGTCCTCCTGAAATG
>NW_005187402.1:4996966-5010371 GCF_000239375.1 Pundamilia nyererei | reverse complement strand
AATGTGACAAAATGTGGAAAAGTTCAAGGGGGCCGAATACTTTTGCAAGCCACTGTATATGCAAAACATTCATTGGTTACTAAAACACTGTAACTTTAACAATATTTCGTCAGCTTCTGTTACATTATTGAAACTATATTATCTTTTTCCCAGCCAGTAAGAAACAATTTAATTATATATTTATACAGTAGCAGTGGTGGTGAGGCCAGCTGAAACATTAAAGCCACGTGTCTTTGTTTCATCAGGGAGCGATGGCTGCCACCTATTCAGCTCTGAGCCAGAAGACGAGTCAGCCGGTGTTGGAGCCTGTGGCGGCATCCAGTTTAGCCCAGAGACGCAGCATGAAGAAACTCACCTCAACGGACATGTAGACCCATGTTTCTCACCCACCAGTTTTGATCTCACTCTGTCAGACTCATACGCAAACAAGAAAAAGCAAAAAGTACGCGCACACCCACAGCCCCAAGTCTTGGCCAGTCAGAACTACTGTCTCCCAGGTTTTCTTTTTAAAAAAAAATCTATTTATTTGAAACACCGGAACATCTGCAATCTCACACACACACACACACACACAGGACGAGGTTGCGTTGCAGAAGTCAGCCGAAGACGAACAGAGGAACCTCGTATCTGTTACTGCTGGGGAGACAGACTTGTATTTATTTCCACAGCTTCTCATATGCACTTACCCTCCTCGCCTTTCATTCTTTCTTCCTTTTTATGTGAGGAAGAAACGCACCAGCTGATGTTTTCCTTCACTGTGATTGGCTGATTAAAAAGCTGCTTTGGTTAAACTGTGCTCCCCCCCCACACACTGCTCTTCATCTTCGCTCCGCCATCCTCCTCTCCCCTCATTTGCTTTTACTTTTTCTTTTTTTCTCTTTCTCAACGTGAAGTAATGATTTATGTGTGAGAGTGCTGGCAAGTTGGTATTGACTGAGGTACTTTGCATAACTGTTTCCTTTCTGAGACAAAAATAAAAAAAATAAATGTATTAAAAAAAATCAGATACTGCTTGAAGCGGGTTTGAAGGTTCTTCAGAACCAAAATCACTTCCCAGCACTTTTGGTAACATAAACGCATGTGCGAACAAATCCTGTATTGCTTTTCCCTTGAAACTCAGTCGGATTTGTTTTATTTGTGTATCAAAAGACGTAAACATGCTGTAGACGGACAAAAGATACTGTCTCGCTACTGAAGGTGAAACTATGTGGTAACAAGAAATCGTTTGCAAAAATGATATAACTATATAGAACATAATGAAGATGAAGAGCATGTGGGGGGAGCTGTCGGGATTTCTCTGGGGGGGATGGGACGCACCCTGTCAAACCAGAGAGGCTGAATTTAAAAGAATAAATAAATGAATAACAAAAACATTTCCATGGAAATCTCTTCAAAAGACATTGTGGAAATTGTATGATACTGTATTTATTTCATTTGATTTTTAAGATTCTATTTTTCTTTCAAGTTCTGTATATATTGACATTAAAGATCATTATTGACATGCATCCACTGTGGTCTGCGCTGCTTTGTTACATAGCGCTGAGGCAGATTTAACACATGAGTGTGACAGAGCCAGCGTTCATGTGAAGAGGTAACTTCAGTTTTAGTGATCCTTCTGATTTACTTGGTTAGAATATGTGAAGAGCAGAAACAACGGGTACTGTTGAACCCACTTTTGTACTATCTAATAATTCTTTGTAGCACAGATTCAACAAAGTGCTGGAAACACTCGTGAGATTTTATTCAATGTTGATATGATGCAATCACACAGTTAGCTGCACGTCCATGATATGAATCTCCTGTTCCGCCACATCCCAAAGGTGCTCTACTATATTGAACTGGTGACTGTGCAGGACATTTGAGTACACTGTTCTCATGTTTGAGATGATCTAAACTATATGACATGGTGTAGCAGTCTGCAGGAAAAACAGTCATCAGATGATGAGTACACTCTGGTCATTTAAAAAATAAAAAAATAAAAATTCCCCCAGGGATCAATAAAGTATTCTGATTCTGATTAAATGACAATCAGCGGCAATAGTTTAGGGTTTAAATTCTCACCTACCATACAAATGTTGCAGCGGAAATCGACTCATCAGACCAGATGATGTTGTTTTCAATCTTCTATTGTCTAGTTTCGGTGAACCCTAGTAAATTGTTGGCTGTTTTCTATTCTTAGCTGACAGAAATGGCACCCATCATGGTCTTCTGCTACTTTAGCCTAGCTACTTCTAGGTTAGACGTTCAGAGATGCTCTTCTGCACATCTTGGTTGTATCAACTGGTTGTTTGAATTGCTGTTGCCTTCCTATCAGCTCAACGCAGTCTGTTTTATCTTCTATCACCTGGTTGTGTGGGAAAATCTCAGCAGATGAGCAGTTTCTGAAACACTCAGGCCAGCCTGAGTCTGCACCAGCAATCATGCCACAATCAAAGTCACTCAATCACCTTCCCCACTGATGTTCAATTTGAACTTCAGCACGTGGTCTTGACCTCACATGTATTGAGTCGCTGCCATGTGACTGGCTGTGTAGATATAGATGTTAATAAGCAGTTGATCCATTGTGATACTCACCCTGAGTGTAATTCTAGTGAAAAACAAACAGAAAAAGAGTTGAGGAAGGAAAAATGTCAATCACCTCCACCTGTGAAAGCATCCCTGTTTTGGAGGTTGTCTCATTGTTGCCCCTCTACTACACCTGTTACCAATTACCAAAGTAATTGAAACTGATTAACAACACCCTCTGCTACACTACCAGTCAAAAAGTTTGGACACCTTCTCATTTGATGGTTTTTCTTTATTTTCATGACTACTTACGTTGTAGATTCTCACTGAAGGCATCAAAACTATGAATGAGCACATGTGGAATTATGTAGTAAACAAAA
Source organism: Pundamilia nyererei (assembly GCF_000239375.1). Taxonomy (NCBI): domain Eukaryota; kingdom Metazoa; phylum Chordata; class Actinopteri; order Cichliformes; family Cichlidae; genus Pundamilia; species Pundamilia nyererei. The sequence continues at coordinate 5,007,486 of NW_005187402.1, read as the reverse complement.
ACGTCTGAAATAACTCCAAACACGTTTTAGATTCTTTAAAATAGCCACTACTGCTTTGCACACTCTTCATCGCCTGCAATGGTTTCCAACACTCTTGAAGGTGTTCCCAGAGATGCTGAGCACTTGTTGGCTCTTCTGTCGGTCCATTTCATCCCAAACCATCTCGACTGGGTTTAGGTCAGGTGACCGTGGAGGCACTCCATCACTCTCCCTCTTGGTCAAATAGCCCTTACACAGCCTGGAGGTGTGTTTGGGGTCATTGTCCTGTTGAAAACTAAATGATGTTCCAACTAAAATAGCTTTAACAGTTGTGTCAGAAAAAAAAAGTTTTTCGTTTGCGAACTTGAGTGAACCGGTTCTTTCCAAAATACCTGCGCATCTCGAGCCGCTTCTCCTTCCCTTTGTTCCCCTGCCTCCCCCAACAAACATCAATGACCTGCAGCGGGTTCTAGCCACCACTAGGTGGTATTACCTTCCAGTACATGCCAACTTCCACAAGCGTTGAACACGCAGCGTCCCAGGTTGGATCAGTGTCCTCCTACCCTGATGTAAATCATCAGTCTCGCATGCTTCCATTTTGTCTGCCCACCCCACCAGCACCACCTCCCCACCCCGCTCCCCTGAGGATATGAGCTCCTCTAAGCAGTGGCGTGTTAAAGGAGAAGCGCGCGTCTGCGTGTGAGTGTCTGCGTGTCGGAGCTGTCACGAGCAGACAGCAGAGGGTGGAGGGTCTAGGCAGGAAAGCAGATGGATTGAGGCACGAGGACTGCTCCCATCACAATACACACACACACACACACACACACACACACACTTTGGCCCAGGGACCAGCTGTTGTCCTTTTCCTGAAACTGTCTGAGCTGACTCCCTCCTTCTCTCTCTGTCCTGGATTAGATGCATTTTGCAGTCATCGTGGGAGCTGAGAGGTAAACAGTGGGGCTAATTGCTTTGACATACTGCTCTTTGTTTTGGCCTCCTGGTGCTAATCAACCACTCGGCTAATAAGTCTGCCTGGCAATGAAAACACCACCGCGCTTAGGCTGGGAGGAAGGAGGAGAGCGGGACAGGTCTCTTCTCCGCTCACTCAAACCGATGCAGTCGTATCTGCAGCCCACACTCGCGTCTCTTCCACGGCTCCCACAGTGCTGCTGTGGCTGGGTAGCGCCCCGCTCAGGTGTGAATCTATTTATCCTCATTAACGAGCGTCTCCCTAAAGTCAGCCAATTAACACGCTGCTCCTAATGAAGCCATTAGCTGTCAGATGAGGTAGAGGCAGTGGCTGTCATCGGCCCACTGTGCGCGTGTTCGCGCGCGCGCGCTCCTGCAGCTAATAAAAGCGGGAGAATTAATGGAGTGAGCGCGTGTGATAATGAGTTAATGTGGAACAAGCAGGACGAGCGGTGATCAGCCCCCTGTCTCAAATGAAGATATCAGACACAGTGATTTACTCACTGCGCCACAAACAGGCCTTTCTTCTGTGTGTGTGTGTTTCCACGTTCGTGGGTTCCCCTATAAACCTGGCACTTTGTACAGCTTAATCGTGGGCCACGTGTGACCACCCTACCGTCACATCAACAAAAAAGTGCAGCCTGGAAAATGTCAAGCTGTACTGTATCGCTTTGTGTTCACATGTTGCTTAATTGATGGATCACACTGCACAGCGGTAATATAGCTTTAATTGACTGCAAAGGCATGAATGACACAGCCTAGACAGAGAGGAGCAACCGGATGTCAGAGGCAGCTGTTCCACTGACACGATTTTTATTATTAATTACTGACCCGGTGTGGGGGGGGCACACTAGTGATTCTGGGATTTTAAAGGGCTTCATCAGTGGCTCCACTCATGTGAGAAACCTGGAAAACTCACACATACAAAAACTAAATTTATGCTTTTGCCAGGAGAGATGGAGCAATCCTTTCTGGAAGAGTCAAACCCACCCAACCTAACAGTTAGCCGACCCTGGTGTCACAATACCAGAGCTGAGGAGGTGAAACTGATTTCAGCTTACACCTGTTTGCAGATGCGCCCCCTTTCTTCCTCCTCATCCTCACCCTGCTTGCTTTTCTTCTGTCTCTCCACCGTCCAGTTGGAAGGTATACAGAGCTGACTGTCCTCCAGTGCATCAGCACCAGTGCATAAAGCAGCTGTGAAGTTTGCTCTCTCTCACTGAGACATTGTGCTCCTGCAGGACCAGGAGGTTATAATCCTACAGAGGCTGAAAAATGCTGTGGTGTACATTATAATCGCCCTGCAACAAGTGTGAAACGTGCTGCTAACAAATAGGAACATAAAGACAAGACTCCAAAACAACTAAATCAATTCCCATGAGAGGAAGTTGACTTTTTTTCTTTATGCTCTGAGTCCAGAGCTTATTTATGAAGAATGAATCAAATCTTTCCCTCTTTTCTTCCTCTAGCTTCACCTGAGGCCTCTCAGACTGAACCACTTGGTCCTAACAGATTGTAAGGTGTGTTTTATTGAAGAGTTTGCTTGTCTCCTTGGAAATCTTTGGATCGTTTTCCATAAACATCCACTATAATAATAACTATTTGCTTTACTTCTTTTTATTCCTGTATCAAACGTTGTCATTTTTTAAATTTCTTTAGTCCGCGTAATTGTGGTCATGTTTACTGAACTTTATTTTAAAGTTTTGGTAGGAATATATGTTTGTCATACAAATCCTGCCAGGTCTTAGGCAGTTCGGATTAGGCAAAAGTGAAAAAAAGAGAAATAAAAATGAGGGGCTGAACTGGTCACATGTGGTTGAATACAGCAGGTATCCAGTTCTAAGCAGAAAGGACGCAGTACGACAGGTAACGCAGCAGACACAGCAAACATTAGGAGAGCGGATCATTTTATACACTTTAAGTTAAAGGAAGAGACAGGACTGGTGTCCAAAAGTGAAAGAACCACGTGGCAGACGAGCAGCCGACATTCATTACTCCCATCCTCTCATGTGGTGCTGCTGTTTGGCTCTTCTCTGTGCTCTTGCTATGGCAGATAGACTGCAGCCCTGTCTAATTAAAGAGAAATGTGATGTTGAGTGTCCTTGCTTTAACCTCCAACGTTTTACTGCAAACAGTATATCAGCCCCTTCTGCTCTTTCCTGCCTTCCCCAGAATCTTTGCACCACCTGAAGTTACTTTAATCACAACGTGTTTCAGTCGTTTCACTGAGCTTGACAGATTGTATTAATATTATTATGATTATGGGCAAAGTAACAGTATAAAAAATACAGGAAAACAGTTTATTTAATGGTTTAACTTTCAGACAGATTCTTTGAAAGAGAGAATAGATTAAAAGGAGAAGAAAAGGTTAGAGAAGAGATGTAATTATGAAAAAAAAGAAAAGGTGTGAGTCAGCTGCTCCCATTATAATCTGCACGTAAACAACTCTGCTCATCCTCCAAAACTGCTACTGCACAACTTCACCACTCCTGCCTCTCTATTGTCACTCAGTCACTCAGGATCTGATTCAGAAGCTCAATTATCTGCCAGAGTGCCGAGCCGAGCCAACCTGAAGCGTTTTTTTCTCCTTTTTTTTTTTGAAAAATAATTACCTGAAGTTCATCATTCAATACCTCTGAAGTATGCTTTCATCTTGCACCTGTTATCTTTTTTCCCTTCTTCTTCTTTACTCAATATCCTTTACACAATCTCCCCAAGTCAGTCATTTTTAAAACTGGTAAGTTATTCACGCCGAGGTGCTGGTTACTCTTTAAAAACATATTTGGATGGGTTTGCATGGGGAAGGAGAGGTGGAAGAGGCTCAAGGATACCGCAGCGCCGCCGTGGACCTTGGCTTGCTTTGCTTTATTTGCTCGGCTTCTGGGTTCTTCCTTCCTTCCAGGGTCATTTTCTTCCTCCCAGAAGCTGGGGATTATTTCAGACTAAAATAGATGGATAGAATCAATCAGCCATGGTTTTACTTTTCTCTTCTTCTACATTACCCCCCCCCCTCCTCCTCTTCACCTCCACCCTCACACCCTTTTCTCTCCCCTTCTCCTCCCTCTCCTCTCTCCTCTCTCTCTCTCTCTGTCTCCCCCACCCCCCTCTCAGGGCTGCAGACTGAGGAGATGCATAAATTCAGACACATTAGTATTCCAGTCAGGCTCCCCATTTCAAGGCAAGGCCTAGCACCCTTCCGCCTCTCCTCTCCTCCCTCTCCCTCTTTCACTTTCCCTCTCCAGATCTATTTTTGAAACATTTAAGCAGTACTGAATGCATCTACTTATTTCCAAAACCATCCCTAAATTATTTTGGGGCATTATGATGTTTTTCTTTCTTTTTTCTAAAGGGGGAGTACAGCTTTATTTTGCCCTGGCACGGCCAATTATACACAGCCATAGCCTTTGAAATGAGATTCATCTGCTTCTGATTGTGTGTGTGTGTGTGTCTGAGTATATGTGTGTCATTGTGTTTTGCTGTCAGGCCCAGCGGCCCAGGCGATAAATCACGCATGTCTGATTGAGAAGGGCAGAGGGCCCGGACAATAACATTTCAGTGGAACTGCAGGAGAAAGCGTCTCAGTTTGCAGTGCAGGGTCTCTGTGAACCACTGGATATTTTACAGCTGTTAGTTGTAGAGATTTATTTATTTATTTGTTATTTATTTGGCAAAAGATGCCTCTTGACATGACATTGAGGCCAAGTGAAGGTTACGCCGCCTAACAATATAATTCACCTAAATATAAGAGTTTGAACGCAGCATTAAGGGACTGATCTGGTGACTTTGCAGAATTAATCACAAGCTCAGCTCGAACCATTTCCCACACAGAATGCTCCACATTATATACAAGCTTTTAAAAGCAATATTTTTTTTAAAGTGCTGTGATTCATTTAAATTATTGCTTTGTTTCCATAACAATAAGAGGAAGCTGTGATTTAAAAAAACAACTTCTGAATAGTCTTTACTTTTCTAAAAAAAAAGAAAAAAAGAAAATCAGAAGCTGACTTCTGCTTCGGACAGTGAGCAGTTGTAGCAAGAAATGGTTTATTACAACATACATAGTTTATTTCAAAAACATAATACAAGCTTTATACTGAAAATAAATAATTACTTGAGCTGTCATTGAAATTTGGAATAAAACCGCCGAAACAGTTCATTCAGTCTTATTGAAAATAATTTTTTTTCTTTGTTTTTTGATTTTTTAATTTTTCGCGTGTTTGTTTGCTTTTTTCTTTCTTTTAAAACACTGCTAATCAAGTGCGTGAATAACTAAGATCATTTATTTAAATTAATGACTTCAAAAGGGTAATATATAAAACTGTACAATATTCGAAAAAATACTTAAGAAATAAACCAAATAACAGGAGTATTTAAGATTATAAAATTTCGATAGTGAACGTACATTAAAATTATAGGCAGGTGTATAGCGTTGCTTTCTAGACTCTCGGCTCTTTCGTGTCCTTTTTCAGAGTCCGCACAGTTTAAATGGTCGAAGATGATCGAAATAAAAAAAGAAGTAAATGAATAAATAGAGCTGCAACTGCGCGTGGCTTCGTACAACCCTCGTAAGCTACAGGCCAAAAGTAAAAGAAAGCAAAACAGTCCTCCAAGAGTCATGTAGAGTGGGTGCACAGCTGGAATGAGGGCCTAAGGTTGCAAATGCACAAAAAGAAAAAAAAAATACAGATCTTCTACGTTACAAAGTAAATGACTGTAAATATGAGGAGAACTAAGGCGTTGGAAAAGCCCGAGGGGGAAGCGTGAGGTGGAGTGTAAAAAATGGCCTCTGGTGCTGGTACAAATCAATTAAGAACAGTAACATTATTATTATTATTATTATTATTATTATCATTATTGTTGGTGTTGTTGTTATTATTACTGGTTCCACGCCGCCGATCATGGGTACAACGGGAGCACGGCGTGTGTGAGGAAAGCCACGAAAACAACAATAAAAACAAAACCATCAGTCCCATCTTATCGTTATTACCGAGCTGATGTTAAAAACGGTGACACACACACGCACACGCATACACACACACACACAAACCAAAGGCGCTGGCAGGTTATTAGGCACATTTTTTTGTATGTATATCCGTGATGGAGAGAAAAAAAAGTGGCGGGCTCTCCCAAAAAAGAAAATAGAAAAAGAAAGGTGATCTGGAATGTGATGTTTGATATGCCGCTATAGGATAATGCCCTCGTGGCAGGAAAAACAATGACGAAGGCTGAACAGGTATCTCTGTTATTGTTTCAGTGCTGGAGGCATCCGGGCGAGTCTGTACCGGGACAGGTGCGGAGGGCTACAAGGTGCCACCGCGCGTCCGTGCGCTCGAGAGTCTGCACCGGGTGGAGGTGGAGGTGTGTGTCGGAGGGGGTGGGGGGCGTGGGGGGGATTCCTCCAGGTGCTTCGGTCAGAGATCATGGCACGAGGAGGCGTCTCCCGCGCTCCCGCTGTGAGAATAGGGTCCCTCGTGGGGCGGCTGCTCTCCGGGCGGTGTCATGCGCTTCTCCTTCTGCCTCCGGTTGCAGAACCACACGCGCACCACCTCCTTCTCCAACTGAAGCGAGTCCGCCAGCGACGTGATCTCCTGCGCGGAAGGCTTGGGACACTTGAGAAAGTGCGTCTCGAGAACTCCCTTCACGCTCACTTCGATGGACGTCCTCTTCTTCCTCTTTCTCCCCTGAGCTGCTATCTTGTCTATACTGCTGGAGCTGCCCGTGGACGAGTCCGCCTCCTCCAGCCACTTGTTCAGCAGCGGCTTTAGTTTGCACATGTTTTTAAAGCTCAGCTGCAAAGCCTCGAACCTGCAGATAGTAGTTTGGGAAAAGACGTTACCGTACAGCGTGCCCAGAGCCAAACCCACGTCCGCCTGCGTAAAGCCCAGTTTGATTCTCCTCTGTTTGAACTGCTTGGCAAAGTGCTCCAGCTCGTCCGAAGTCGGCGTCTCCTCGTCGGAGTGGTCGTGGCAGTGGTGTCCGCCGAGGTCGCTGTGCTCGGGGCTAAGTGTGTCCCTGAGGCCCGGGTGCATGCCTTGGCCCTGCGGGTTGGGTGGAGGTGTGAGTCCCCCGTGGTCCAGCATGCCGTTGACAGTGAAGCCCGTCTGGGAGTAGATGTTGATCTGCTGCCCGCTGGTGATCGAGGAGTTGTGGGACACCGGAGTCCCCCAGGCTCCCGGGTGGTTGCCATGGTTGTTGTGATGAGGAGAGTGATGCGCTACGTGCGGAGAGCGGTGATGGATGATGCCGAGCTGGAGGTCTTCTCGGCCCGGTTTCACGTCCTGCTGCTCCATGGAGGCCGACCAGGGGCTCCCCTCCGACAGGTTGCTTGCCCACTGGTGCCCGAGGGAGTGCCCGTTCTGGACACTTTGCAGGTAGTCACTCTGGAGCAGTTTCTGATGTCCTCTGTAGGGGCTAGCAGGCTGCATGGCCTGGCTCTCCGGGTGGATCATGGGACTGGAACTGAGCAGGGTGTAGGGGCTAGAGGCAGCTGTGGCCATGCTGGCTGCTCAACCCCACTAATGCTACTGAAGAGAGGGAGCCGCTCAGCCTCTGACATCTCCCTCTCTCCGGAGGCTCAGCAGCAGCCTGGGAGTGACTGACAGCCTACACCACCACTCACAGTCCGACCGAGACGCGGTGACGACACGTCTCCGCCAATGACGGCGCACACCCGAAACCTCCGCCTCCGGCAGCAGAGCTGCGGGTAGGAAAAGGTTTACAGGCTGTCGAACCGGAAGTGTGTCGGAGTGCTGGTCCAGTGGGTCTGGCTGTGGAATGATGTGAGCGTGGAGCGCAGTTCCTGTTTATTAATTAAAGTTTCCAACTGATTTACGCACGAGTTTATTGCTGCTCCTGTCACCCTTGAGCGCGCGCAAAGAAGGAGATTAAAGCGCAATGGCATTTCTTAGACGTGCCAGCACTTAATTTGAAAGGATACAATTAAACTAAGAGCAGTTCTCACTGCTAATTATTAACTTGGAGAATATTTCCTCAGGTGTTTGTAGAATGACACGTCTGGAGAGAGTGTTTCAGGCAAAATTGCTTTACGCACGGGCTATCCATAATCCCGAGCTTGTGAAAATATAACACACATGTTTGACTTTACTCTTGCCGTCTTTCTCTCCAAAACTGGAATATTCATAAAACACATAGAGATATGAAATAATATTTCTACAAGAGCCCAAAATCCACATCTGCTCACCTGACACATTTTCCCAGAAGGAAAACGTCTCCATGTTACACACGTTCAAAGAGATAAACGCGAGCACAGCCAGTAGACACTTATCACTCCCAGTATTTAAGAATCTCATCAGGTCTTCTCAGAGTTGGGGAAAAAAAGATCTGCAAATCAGCGAGCTAACTTAGCGGCGTAATTATATTTGCCATTAGAAGACTGCGTTGCAATCTCCTTATTGGTCTGAAATTCCATTAAATATATTGCTCGAGCTCCCAGGTTAAGCTTGATTTAAATTTGCATACATTTTCATACATTTAGAAGAAATAAAAGAAGGCTGCAGCCACCAGAAAGTCATTAAAGAGCGCCGAGTATAGCCGAGCTACACGCTGCTGGTGGAAGACATAGGAGGAGGCCGGAGCAAGGTGAGCTGACCGCGGGCTATAGAACTTCGGACAGGGATGTGCTGGAGGGTGGACGGGGCCTCGATAACCGTGGTGGGGTGGGGGTGACAGACGGGCAGTTAGCTGTGAGGATGGCAGGATGTTTGCGCTCTTAACTCTTACATGGTGCAGTAGATTCGCCTGTGGATGGAAGGATAATTAATCAGATACGTTTTGTCGTGTCTTTATTCTCATTCTGCTGCGGCCTTACGTGTAAATTCCCTATGTGTCTGTGGAAGTTGGGTGAAAGTGGCTGAATATTTGATGTGAATGGCAGTGTTGTTCCAGTGGCCTAGTTTGCTGAATTGGGTTGCTTCGTTTGGAGCTGTTATGGGACTGGAGGTGGGGGGGAGAGAATTAAATGCAAAATATAAAGTTATTGCGCAGCGTTAGTAGCGGCTTTCAATAGCAGACTCCCGCAGTTTCATACGTGTCATATTAAATGACACGCACCGTGAATTGATTTTGGAGGATGGGGGTCTCCATTTCAAAAGAAATAAAAAAGGATCTTCCTGAAAAAAAAAACAATTAATTAATTATATGTAAGACGAAAAATTGAACAAAATGTAAGATTTTAAATTCAGATTTACTCGAACTAAATTTGAATATAAAAAACATTTTTTTCTCTTTCTTTTTCATTTTCGGGTCTTTAACAAAGATGAAGTCTGCGGGTTTTTTTGTGGTGCATAAAGCAGACAGGAGAGGGACTTTGAGAGGGGGCTGTATTGCTCTCGATAGTCTAAGTTTCTAAGTGTAACAGATGCTTCTCTAGAAACTGCTCCTTGTGCCGATTCCTTTTATTCGCGTCAACATTTTTCTGCCGTCGAGCGCGTTTCCATAGCGAGGCGAATAAAAGGCAAATCCCCGCTCCGCGCCTCCAATAAAGAGCCCATTCACAGATAACCCGAGCCAGCCCTGCTACACTTACACCACGCACTAACACTGCAGACTCTATCTTAAACCAGTGCGCACTAGTGCTAAATAACTCCAACTAACTGACTTATCATTTCTTCATTTTATTTTTATTTTATGTGTGTGTCTTTGTGTGTTAGTGTTGCTTCGTGGAGCGTTTGTTCAGCGGCTTGTTTGTGTTTGCCTGGCGGCTGTAAGCGAGTCTTAACCAGTGATTATCTTCTGACTCGGGCTGTTTACTGTATAAGCAGAGAAGGAAATAAATAGATTTGTTTCACGACTTCATTTAGGCAGACTAAAATAAAATTAAGGTAAACAAGAAAACAAAAATGGATTCAGTTTTCAGGAAAAAGGAAAAGAAAAGCAGTGTCCCTCCTTCCTCGCGTGGCACGCGTGGGCCTGTAAATAAATGCTTCTATTTACACTAAAAAAAAGAAACAGATTCACTCAAAACGAGTGTCATATCCACCGTCATGTTTATTAAGGTCTCTAATAAACCGCGTATTGATTGCAAGTTTGAAACATGCACTCGCGAGCGCAACATTTGTGTTCAGCACTGCTGATTAATATCTCATGTGAGGTCACTTTAATTATATATATGCCGCAGAACAGAGCAGAGAGAGACAACATGACAGGTTTCCTTTGGAGAGTCTGAGTCTTGGCTCTATGATGTTTCTAACTTTAAGGGCATTGTTACATTTTTTCCTCTTATAATAATTAACAAGTGCTTCAGTTTTATTGTTATAGTTTGGAAGCTTTCCCCAAAAAAATATTATTTAAAAAAATGACAGTGGAGTTGCGTTTCATATGCAAGGTTAGAACTGCAGCTGATAGTCGTGAAGTATTTTATATTGTTTTATTTTGTTTTATTTTATTTTTTTTGCCTCGATCTTGGCCGTTCAGGTCACAACATTAATGCTGTAGCTTTTCTATAAATCAGACTCAGTCTGCTGTGGAGACAGCTCTGGGCCTCGGGGCGGGACCTGCCACTTGGTGTCGTGACCTTTGCAAACTTTCCCCACGAAGCTTAAATCTCTGCTCCT
>NW_005187402.1:4994770-4996426 GCF_000239375.1 Pundamilia nyererei | reverse complement strand
ACACACACACACACACACACACACACACACACACACACACACACACACACACACACACACACACACCGGACACGCCAGTGAGTGAGTGTAGCCGACGTGGAGCTAAAACTCATCCCCATGAGAGCACGCCGGTGTAAATGTACATTCATAATGCATGAGGCCCGGTGCGTTTGTTTGGTCTGCACTGTTCAAGAGGCAGTTTGTCTCACTGTGTGTGTGTGAGAGAGAGAGTCAGACATCTGCGCATCATGGCATAGAGAAGGTCTTCAACAGGTTTAGAATGAAGACTTTTGTGGAGGCAAATCTATGTGAAGGTTATCCCATTTTCAGATTTTCCACCGGAAAAGTCCATTATGTTATTTATGGGGCGGGGGGGTAGATAACGTCTAACATGGGCACTGGTGATCAGAGCTTTAGCACTGCAGCAACACAAAATGTGTCATTCATTAAAAACAAATTTTTATAAAATGTTACTTTTATTTTGAAAATTTTCCCCCTCAAACAGAGATTAACAAGACCTTTCCTGCTTCCTGTGACCTCTAACATTTATTTAATCTGTGAAGGAAAAGTGTAGTGAACAGATTTGGGGAGGGAGATCTTAGATTAAATTTAAAAAGCAGTGGAAAATTTCATGCAGATAGGTTCAATGAATCTATTTAGCAGTCTCAGGCTATGGGGATCAGGTTAATAGTTATTTTGTCTGTTTTTCTTGTTGTTATTATTATTATTTATATTGTTTTCCCCACATAAACAGATGTCCTAATAATACAAAATGAAAAAGAATCAATACACAATTAATCAAGCATCATGACTATATCATTTTTAAAGTAATAAGTAAAGTAAAATACAGAAATATGCAATCAAAATAATGTTTAAATTGCAAAGTCCCTCTAAAATGAAGTCATTTAATTTTCCTGGAGGATTCAGAAGGACACAGAGTCCAGCAAAGACTTTGAATAAAATGTCTAAGGTGTGGATATTAGTATTCCAACTATGATGCGAATCCCAGCGTAAAATTGTTTTTGGGTTTGTAGTTAATTAGAAAATGAATTCAGTCAAAACAACACACACAGGCCCGGGGTCAGGGAGTCTTTCAGCTCCCCGAAACGTCTTCAGTCTTTACACGCAGAGAACAAACACTCTCTGCAAAAGCAACTGTTGGAATATTATTATTATTGTTATTATTATTATTTTTTCTCTATCTGCAAGGATTTGAAACGCCCGAAAAAAATAGAAACTGTTTGTCCCTCTTGCCTTCTGTCAAACAAAGGCAATGTTTGTCAAAGAGATTATTCACTGCTCTGGGTGTGTGTCTGTGTGTGTGTGTTACAGGTGCTGTTTGCAGAAGAGGCTAGAATATTGTTCCTGGGTCAGTGAAGGCACCACAGCTGGTAAAAAAAAAAAAAAGAGAAAAAGATCTACATAACATTAGCATATGTTAAACTTCAAACTGTTCACACAGACACACGTGAACATGAACACAGAATATCTTTAAAAGAGACCCATGAAGAAGAGTAAGAGTCTACAGAAATGTGATGTATGCTCTTCAGACCCTCTCCAGCTCCTCGTCCACATGCCCTTCTTCTGCTCCTCTTCTGCATTGAGAGCCGAGAGCTTGGGGAGGAGGAGTTGGGGGTGTTTCTGAGGCCTTTGATG
>NW_005187402.1:4993043-4993962 GCF_000239375.1 Pundamilia nyererei | reverse complement strand
TCGGAAATGCAAAGTTGTGCTTTTTGGGGATTTTTTTGCTTGTCTCTAATTCGGGACTGTGTTTTCTGCATGTGCAGCTCTGCGCATTAACCTCAACCAGCGGCACACAGAGGCACATCAGAAAGACGCATACGGTGATTATGCATGAGCAACGGTGTCTCCAGGGCCTATGAGAGTGAGACAGAGAGAGAGCAAGAGAGACATCAAACACATCGAAGCAAGAACACTCTGTCGACAACACACGTCCCGAGTTGGGGGCGACGCAGTTTGCGAAAATAAACACGTTGGGGAGAAACAAACACGCTGTCTTTTTGGGTTTATAGATTTCTCTGCTATTGTGTGTCCCTGCTTTGGCCCACGGTTGAATTAGCATGCAGGAGGCCGACGCTGGAGATCGTTCAAGAGCATCAGATTGCGCAGGATGGGCTGCTGACTGCTAATATCCGAACATGGAACACGTCTTTCTTTTATTAATTGAAAGGCTTTCTCGCAGCTACTGAAAATTGAAGAAGTTGGCGCAACATGTGTGTCCATCCAGCAGTCCATCATTACAGCTCAGATACTATTACCATTGCCACAGGGGCCATAAAGTGGGCAGACTGTGATCTCCCACTCCACATCATCACCTCTCCTACTGGCTCGCCCAAGGCCATAACCTGGGCTCTGATAGGGCAAGAGGCTCTGGCAGTAATCTGAACATAATAATTGAACAGGACTCGGTGATCAGCTCCTGCATCTAAAGTCTTACATTTAGGTCTCGCAGTGGCTGAAGCTGCTGCTCGGCTGTCACCTTCTATCGCTGCTCAAACTGCACGAGAGTAAATTACACCCACATACTGCAGCATCCCTGCGAGGGTCAGCGCCTCTTGAACCAATTTGATCTGATTCAGAGCCAGCAGTGGACCTCCATGGAGCACGC
>NW_005187402.1:4985961-4992752 GCF_000239375.1 Pundamilia nyererei | reverse complement strand
ACCAATTCCACCTGGAGTCTCGAAGGGAAGAATAACAAATATGGGAAACATTTAATCCAGAATAATATGTTTATCCAGAGACCTGTGGACTCGGGGAGGAATGGACCCCCTCTGATGTGGTCTGCTGCCAGTGTGTGTGTGTGTGTTTGAGTTGGATGTGTAAGACCGGTGTAGAGACCCTCCACCCCCTGGGGCCAGGAACTTTGGGTGAGGAGGAAGAGAGGCCTAACACACTCTCAGATTTCGAAAGTGTGTTTGTGTGTGAGGTTTGTTAGTGTGCATGGGATACAGGATGTGACCAAGTCGGGCAGCAAGTAAGGAGCTGGACAGAACCGCAGTAAAAACCAGAAGCGGCTCAGTGATGCTGTTGATAATGAAAACATAAATTTAAACTTGCTAACCTCCCTCTGTATTTCTGCAAGTGGGGTTAAGTGTTGAGAAAATACTCAAAACTTGAAGAAAAATCCAGTTTGATTGCAGCTGTTTTGTTTTTTCGTTTGTTTTTTGGCACCATTTTTGGGGAGATTTGTGAATTTTGCAACAAAGTCACACAATGTTGGAGGGTTAGGGTTAACCCAAAGGAGACTAAAACTTTTTCCTAATTCATGCTACCCTGCCCTTTAACCTATGACAATGAAGCATTGCATACTAAAATGGTATATTTATCATCTTCGTTACACATATGATTGGAGAGGAATTCGCTGAAATCTTTGGCTTCTAAAAGCTATAAAAACTTGAGGTTTTAAGATATATTCATGCAGTGTGTGAGTTTGTGAAGTTATGGCATCATTGTGACATTCTAATGAATCATACTGAAAAAAAGTGTGTTGTGCAGCACTCTCCGTCCCCTTTCATATTTGGTTTCTTGAAATTTTCTTTCAAGGTTAACTTTGACTTTGGACGCTAACAGTGAAGGTCAAGGTCAAATGTTTTTCCAGCCTAGGTACACATGTTCCACAAGGCCTAGTTTATTGTTGTGAAGTTTGCAGGCCATCTGTAAGAAATTATGGGATTTCTAAGAAAATTAAATCATCTTGAGCTGATTTTGGTATCTACCATCAGACAAAATGATATCTTGAAAACTGTGAATGCTAAACTGCTAACAAATACACAGGCAAACAAACAGAACTGATTACATACTCTGTCCCTTCTGGGAAATAATAATAATAATAAAATTTATTCTATCCATTGAATAGAGTTACTTTGCATAATTCCCAGTTCAAAAGCAGTGACACAGTTCAGCCTCTGTCTTTAGCTATTAGCACGCTTTACTCTTTAAAGCTCCAGTCAGCCATTTTTTGAGGTTATTTAATTGAAAAAAAGAATGTTGTAATCATAAATATACATAGTTTAGTATGTCACTGCGTATTCCAACAAATTTATGTTGATGTTCATAAACTTAGAATCAATCCATTAAAAAAACATAGGAGCAGTAACGGTAGCTAGCAGAGGCTAACAACAGCTAGCAGAGGATATTAGCAGCTAACAAAAACAGGAGCGCTTACTGAGAGGAAAGTTCAGGATGTCCTCAATGACTCATCTCAGTATCACTGTCACCGGACACAAGTGAACTTCACAGACTTATCAACGTGTTCCTTTCACAAAGAATAAACAGACATGGACACCATCTGAGGTAAATATCGGACTGACAGCCTCACTACAAATAAATGATAGCCGGAGTTGTTAAGATTATAAACTTGATGTGGCCGAAGTAAGAAATCAGAATTTAGTTGACTGCAATCTGCAATTTAATCATGTCCAACAGTTTTACATGCTGTATCTTTAAACCAGCTTTCTTCTGATTGGAAACCCCCCAAAACACTTTTGCACTCTTAAGTCGCGCTCAGATAGAAAGTGCTAGACGCTGTAAGCTGGCTCCTAGCACATGCAACAACTCCGGGTGTGTTTGCATGGCAGGTGAGCCTCTAAATGATCACACTGTTCCTATCCTCCTTCTCTGTAAGTGTAAAGGCCCTTCGATCAGAATCAAAATGTTTTGCACAACCAGAAACTTGTGATGATTTAGCATCTATCTGTGACTTACAGCCAAACTCTGCTGCAGATTATTTCATGGTCATGCAGGTCATAGCTTTGACCAAAAAATGATTGAATGGCAGCACAGATTTGACCATCAATCACAAGTCACATCACAACTGTGTTTCCGCCCATGATGATCCCACTGTCATAAAAAGCCACAGCAAACTCTTTGTCAACATTTACAATACACTGTGATGGCATTTGGGATATGTAACCCAACAGCCATTTTTTACCAGCTTATGAACACTGTCTTGAGTGACCTTCCATCCTGGATTTGTACCTGGATATATCTATTGCCACTCTAGCAACTTTTGCAGCTCTTTCACCTCAAACTTGGCAAAGTGTGAGTTTGGGAAGGCTTTCGTGACAGATCTAGGTAAACAGATTGGATGTGGGCAAGTGTGTCCCTAACAGCAGTGGCGGCTGCCATCTTGGCCTACCCTATACCCACCACAAGTCACTTTGGCCGTTTCTAGGTTTAGTTGGGTATTACAAGCTTTTATGCCATCACTTCTCAGCAGTAGTCTGGAAAGACATAAAAATTCTGTATCCTATGTATCATAAAGGCTCTGGAAGTTTGCTAATCTTTCCTTTGTGCTTCCGGCCCAGTTGGATCTCTCTGGTTGATGTGGATGAGTTGGGGAAAGGTAGAAATGGTGGTTTTAAACTCACGTAGTAGGAAGAGACTGCTAGTTAATGTGAATGCTGATGAAACGTGAGAATTTGCCTTTTACAAAAACAAACCCAACATGGCATCACCTCTGCATACTATAAACATATCAGTATGCCAAAAGTACTAAATCCGACTCTTGCTCTTTCCTTGCTGACGCTTGCTGACGGCTCCTTCCCTCTGAATGAAGGTCTTATTGTGGCAATGTCAGCTGTCTCAAGGGCATCCAGAACAAAGAAGCTTTTCAGCCCTCTGCATATCCTCCACTCATCCTTTACTCTCTCACTTCTCTCTCTTTTCGCTCAGTCTCGCCCTGTTCAGCCTGACTCCCGTATCATGCAAACGTCTCATTTGTTTGCACGTTTTCGTCTTTTTTTCCCTCCTCACAGCGTTCTCCCCTCTGCGTTTTCCTGTGAGAGGGATCGTTGCTGGTGAGCACGCGTGCAGGAGCGGGTTAATGTATATAAAATTATAAAATATTAAAGGATTAATCCCTTGGCAGGTTTTGTGATTTTTAGATCCCAGATGCAGACTGGGCTTCCACTGTTGTGTGAGTGCGCGTGCGTGTCTTTCGGTGCTCGCGTAAATGTCCTGCATGTATCTGTGCCTGGCAGAGTGTGGAGGCAGGAGGAGAGGGATGCACGGAGGCAGCAGCAGCTGGTGGAGATACACAGTGTCAAGAGAGCTCGCAGATACACAGAGAGAGAGGACAACAGAGGATGCCTCCTTGGCCGACTGTGTGGAAGGGGGGGACAGTGGAGCATAACAAACAGGATCCACCTTTCTGCTTGGCTAATTTTCCCCATTAAAACAGCCCAGCAGGGGCCTCAGCAGTCCACCAGCTGGAACAGAGGTTATTTTAGTGCCTGTCTTTCACCAGGGTGTGTGTGTGTGTGTCACTTGCATCTATTCTGGCATATGAATCTGCAGATTGGGGAAGCATAAAGATCTTCCATAGGAACAGTTTCAATACACCAATGTTAATTTCCTTCCCTGCAGTCGTGCATAAACAAATAAAATCTTCACAGTTGTCTGCTGGATGTTTTTTTCTCTCTCCCTGCTGGGTGTAGCTATAATATGTTCACTGCTGATATTGATGCACATGCTCATATTTGCCCAGTCATCTCTTTATGTGGCTAAAGTCATCAGCCCTCCTTTTCCTATGTCTCAGTCAGATCCTAAACTAATCCCCAACCCTGCTACTCTGACAAGAAAATCCTCTGTTTTAATGCATGCACACACACACGGCGTCTTCCTCTTTCACCTCCCTGCCCTCGCACCCCCCATCATTCAAACGCACACACACGCCACACACTTTCAGGTTTATCCCTCTGTGTACCTGTGCACAGCATCTCTCTATACGTTTTCGTGATTTGCACACATATTAGCATTTCTAATACCTGTTATGCTAATATCTTCACAGTGTGGTGGCATTTTTGCAAATTCATACGGTGATGAAATTTCTCCTTTTGTTCACACAAAGTAGAGTTTGGCTGCGCGCTATCATTATGGAAGAGACTGTCGGGAAATGTTATCCAAATTCTGCTACGGTCCATTGAATGTCAGCAAATATAATCACATAAGAGACATTTCAGATTTAGGGAAAATATGTGTTGTTACTAAAACAAAGCATTAGAAATGCTAAATGTGCTTGAAACGGATCATAATGGTTCTAGATGAGCGGGACTGTGTTTTGAAAATGATCTAATAAAATTAGGAAAAACATGGTTTGTGCACGCATGCTGACAATTTTGCTTTGGATTGCATTCGTGAAATACGAAGGAGAAATACTGACTCAATTACAAAAAAATGTCTGCCAAGTTTTACTCACCAAGGCTTGGATACATTTTTTCTTCACAGTTTAGATTCCCCTCTGTTTACTCTCTCTTCTTCTTCTTTTTTGGAGTTATTAGCCTTCATTAAATTTGCATCCATGACCCTGACTCCTACTGGCTGGGGCTACACTCCTCCAGCCAATCAAAACTCTGTTGATATGAATAACTTTGCTATGCTGTAGTGACAGTCATGGCTTCAGCTGTAAGTGAAGCTGTACAGGTTAGTGGTCTTTTAACCAGAGTTTCTAGAACTGGAAGGGAAAAACCTGTCCTCGCCAGCTTGATCTCTGAAATGACCACAAACTCTTACGAATGCATTATGTGGTGATGAGGCTCCAGCTATTCCAGAAACCAGAGAGCCTCTATTCAAAAGCGGAGGGAAGATTTGTACTGGCTTTACTGAAAGATGGCTCTCAGTAAGGAGACTTGAGTTTGCCTTCTCTTTTCAGATTTTAGGAAAGCACTTTTTTTTACCTTTTTCATGCTTTGGTTTGGTTTAAGCACCAGAGCCACTTGGTTGGGATTACGAAGGCATGGTCGTTATGTATAAATAAATAAACACATGTAAGATCTCCAACATGTTAACAAATGTGGTGGACGTTGAATTGAGTAGGACGGCTCTCCCTGAGATGAGGAGAATCTTGTTGGACAGTCAAAGTTAGTGTGAAGACATCATAGCCATATTTGGGTGAGATTGGACTTTCTGTTGCACTGCTGAGAACTGATCAGGAGTTAGAGCATTAGCTAACAAATGAAAACGTTTTCTTTTATATTCTAACCATGTAACCTGAGTTGGCTAGCTTCGTTATAGTACCACATAGAATATTCCCTAACCTTAGGCGTTAGCCTGCGTACGCTAGTTGCTAAACATAATGAGTGTCTGTATCTCAGTGGAGACAGAACTACACCATTAATTTGTGTAACAGCTGAAGAGGTTTGCAAACAAACAAACACTGAAATGACTATTTTTTGTGATTTTGTATTTGATTTCTGATATAAATTTACTAAACCATACACAAGAGCCAATGCTTATATGGTAGAACAGTAAGACTTTTTCTCTGCTAAGCTAGCTACCTCTAGCAGGGCTTAAGCTATATTTGTGGTGAATCAGTATTTAGTTTACTGAATTACTGTTGCAGTTACAGTTATGTTGTTATTTGTATTACAAGGTTCTACAAACGGTGAACCAACAAAAGAAAAAAAAAAGCAAACAGACATGTTTTTTTCTTCCTGGACACTCAAGCTACAATAATTTCAGTTTGTGTACCAGAGAAAGAAAATGATGGCGCGATTTTTGAGGGGTGGTGATATGGACATTATGTTTATTTTATTTTTTTGCAACAACAAGCATAATGGTGAAACACAAATGGCATCCAGGAAAGAAACAACTGCATTTATTGCTAACACAATTTGGCTCTGCAAGTATCTGCACTAAAACCATGCTAACACTAAGCTAGCCAAAAACCCAGAATGACGTTAAAACTGAGTGAATCCTGACCACAGCCTCACGGCCAGAATCTGAACTTTAACAAGTAACAAAGGGACTTGTTAAAGTTAAAGTTTAACAAGTCTGACTACAAGCAGTCAGACTTGTAGCCTCTGTTTCTATTTGTACATGGTTCTTATATTACATCACTTTGAAGTAGCTTTGGGCTGGTTTTCAACTTTGCTTTCTGCTGTTAGTTTTGGGTTTATTCATAAAAACTAAAAGAATGTCCTTATCAGGATTTCTGTTGGTGTGTGGAACTGTAGGGGCATTTTAATGGGGTAGTGTGAAAGTAATAGTAATAGTGTAACTTTCTTTGGTGAGCAAGTAGCGTACTGCTTTACCTTTAAGAACAGTAACAACTAATGTGTAATACATCTTTTTTTGCATATGGACCCCACCACTGATCATTATTAGACTTTACACCTGCTCAATCCAATTGATTTATAAAGCACATTTTAATAAACACAAGTCTGACAAGGCTCCAAAACACCACACAACAACAGTAAAAGGTAATAATAATAAGTAGAAGGTAAGAAGACACGACTCTCTGTCTTAAAAACAATAAATAAATAAATAAAAATCCACGAGTAGCTTTAGCTTGTACATTACAAGAGCAGCTCTCATGCATTAGCTGCCTACGTGGCTGATTCTCATATAAGAGAAATGATAATTAATTATTATGATTACATTGTTATCATTGTTATATTTACTATAACAATCCATATATTGATATATAGATATAATCCATATGTCTCTCTCT
>NW_005187402.1:4981216-4985246 GCF_000239375.1 Pundamilia nyererei | reverse complement strand
ACACACACACACACACACACACACACACACACACACACACACACACACACACACACACACACACGTAAAGGAATATGAGTGATGTGATTCAGCGCACCTCTCGGCAACCACTCTGCTTTCCATCCTAACGCCTGAGCAGAATACTAATCACTGGATCACATTACAGAAAGAGAGAAAGGAAAAGGGATGGAGAGACAGGGCGAGAGAGTGAATAGGACGAAGAAGAGAAAGAGGAAAGAAAGGAAAGAGAAGGAGAAGAAAAGGCAGACGGAGAATGGCAAGGTTTATATCAGATAAGTGAAATATAAAGGTGGGCTCCACAAGACGCGGTGTAGTTCTACATCTACACCTTCCTGTGAGCAGCATGCAAATACTGCAGGGTTAGTGATGAAAAAGTAATGTCATGCGCAGGTGAGAGCAAAGCTAAACAGCAGGGTGGGAAACAGGGATGAGATCAGAGAAAGCCAAAGATTTTCTATCCTTCTGACCAAAGTCACCCACAGAAGGAGCTGGAAATATAAAGAAATATCACAAGACATCGTAAACCCGAGTACATCACAGTGTGCTGTCACTTTAAAAATGAATCTAGCTCCTGCACAGTTTCTGTACATGCAATTACTTTACAATAACACAATTAAATAATTGTACTGCATTGTATAACATTAAGGATATATTTAAGGAATCATATATTCAGTGGAGTTTATCCAGCCTTTCCTAATATTTGTTTTTTAAATACCCATCAGATCAAATGCTCTCACAAAAAAAGAAAACCAACACAATTATGTGAAGATTCAGTTTCATTCAGAATTCTGAATAACTGCACACTTGATTCCTTTTATATACACTGTGAAATATTTTACTCTCTGTTCTTATTATTATCTGTGATCATAATTGCGACTGCATTTGGGAATTGTAGTTTTGTTTTCAAACAAGAAGCACTCCAAAAGTACAAACCTCCACCACGGTGCTCACCCTCTGGGCAGTAGTTACTTTTAAGCATATATTCATAATTTCTTTCCTTGTTCTTTTTAAAATACTTTAAGAGTGGATTAAAAATCAAATAAGTGTAGCATGACAGATGTTTGACTGAACAAACATTATTAAAGATGCAACACATTTTAGGGTCAACTTGAAAGAAAGATGTGAAATGTAAAACGAGGTCAAAGGTGAAATGTGCTTCGAGATTTGGATTCAAACTATGATTAGAACTGTTTAGAAATCATATATATCAGCATCACTTCCTTTGTTTTGCCAATGCAAACACATTTTAAGCAAAGTTTCAAAGGAAAAAAAGACATTTTATGAAAATTTGACCTTATTTGACCTTGAAGAAGACGTCCAAGGTGAGGTGATATTTGAATCCCCGCATATCATTCGCTGTATATGTTCTCAGTACAAACAAAGGCAGTAAGAAGTATAGTTTCAAATACCTCTGTATAACATTATTAGCACTTAGTGCCTAACATCAATCTGTTGACCTTGAAGGAGAGGTCAGAGTTCTTTTTCACCAATAAATCATTAAGTTGGCCTTGAAGACCTTGGTGGATGTCAGCTAAATTTTAATGGATTGACCCCACTCTGCACTCCTACAAAGTTTTATCAGAATGCATGTAAAACTTTCTGAGCTATTACAGACATAATAACCGCACGCACACAACGCTAACAAAGTAAAAAATAAACCTCGAGCAGCACAGTGGTGCGTTGGTTAAATCCATCTTCTCACAGCAAGAAGGAGTAGTTGCTGGGTCTGAGCAGCTGGGGCCTTTCTATGTGAAGTTTATGTCTTCAGTGTGCAGAGTTGGGTGTTCTCCAGGTGCTCCTGCTTCCACCCCCAGTCCTGAGACACGCATGTCAGGTTCACTGTTCATTTCAAAATGAACATGACTGTTTGCCTGTTTCTGTGCCCTACCTCTCGTTTCTTAGAATTTCAGATAGGCTCCAAAAAAATACAGATTTAACATCTAACACAGATTAAAATTCCCCCCAAAATACTTGAAATTAGCTGCACTATTATATCTTTGCACACACGTCATCAGTGTGCATCATGAATGAAGATCCAGTAGTACCAAACGACATTATGGCCTCATAAAGCTGTTCTAAAGCATGAAGGTTACATCTGCCTTTTAAGGTGAAGACTTGAAAACTTGTTAACAAGAACAATTAAATGTGACAAACCCACACAGAACCATTTTTTCTTCTCCTTTTAGCTTTAGATGAATTAGCAGCTAAACAGATGGATTTTTCTCCTCGGGAACTGGTGGAGAAAAAGTTGACCTAAAGCGACTATTGCTGAAACAAATTAGTCGCATCATCTTCTAACTGTATTTTACAACAGTGTCGCCTTCACGGCACGCTGCTTTGCTCCCGAGTGAGTTTAAATGCAGTTTACTGATTATAATTATATGCTGGCCTGCTGTGCGGTTTGCCACTTTAAGTACAGAAATGTATTAAGACATCAAACAGGAGAAGTTGTGTCCACCTGAATGGGACTCGAGGAAAAAACGGTAACAAAGACATTCAATTTTGTTGCGGGAAATAATTGTTGGAGGCAATTTTCAGGAGCGATGACTCAAATTAAAGTTCATTTTAGACTAATCTCGATCATAACATGTCCGTTCAGGCAGTGCGCCGTCCATTATTCTTAGCTTTTGCACTTGTCTCTGTAGCTCATGCAAATACAAACACTCCGACTAAATCTCATACCCCCCCCGACACACCCTTCCTTCCCCTCTCCTCCCCTCCCCTCACAGCCCCATGCTGAAGCAATTATGTCCAGTGTGTGAGTCTTCTGCAGGCAGTGTGAGAGTGATTGATGATGCTGTCAGCGCAGGGAACATGTTTTAACGTCAGAATAATCTCCCTGCTAATATATTACATCCACTGGATAGGGTTCAATCATTACTAATAGCGCCACTAAGTTGGTGAGAAGGGAGCTGGTGCTGAGAGCACGTGCCTTCGAGTGTGTGTATGAGTTTGTGTGCGTGTCTCTCATTAATCAGAGAAGAAATAGAGGCAGGGAAGTGTAGTAAGGCCAACCAATAAACAAGTATGCCAGTGCAAGGTGGGGAGAAGGGAATAAAAAGCAGCCAGTGAGATGTGTTTACTTCTTACATAATTACTCACTCATATCCTATAGTCGATGAATCAACTGAGACGCTGTTATTGTGAGTGTGAGCGTCTTACCACCACTTGATATAATATCGTCTTATGAAATGAAAGGCTCGGGAAGAATGGAGCACAAAGGCATCCGATGCTTCAAAAAGGAGGCAGCCTTGTGGTGTCTAATCCGCGCTGTCTAATCTCTCAAATTGCTGTGACGTTTGATGAAGGGGATCGGGGCCGGTGCGAGGAGAGAAACAGACCCAGTGACAGAGCGAGTGGGAGTGCGAGTGTGTGTTTGTGTGTGTTTTCTCTTCTTTTGCTGATGTGTACAGTACAGATCCAGCTGTGCCCTCCGCTCCTGAACAAATCCTCTTTTAAATACAAGCTGTGTTGTTTACAGCACTCCTCTGCCTCCAGACACCAGCCGCTCTTTGCCTACGCTGCCTCTGTTCATTTGACACTGTCTCCTCTCTTATCTGCTCTACGTACTGCCGATCAGATGCACCCCCCGCCCGGTCTTTCCATAGCCTGGCAAAAAACGCGCACAGCCGCATGTTGCGTACACTGACATGCAAGCATGTACATGTGGGAAAACCAGGGGAGAAAGAAAAGGAACGAGAAAGCAAAAAAAGGAAAAGAAGGCGTGTACGAGAGAGTCTGAGGGGATTGGTGTTATATTCTGCTGGTGTCAGCTGGCTCGTGGCCCTGCAGATTAATGTGTGTGTGTGTGTGTGTGTGTGTGTGTGTGTGTGTGTGTGTGTGTGTGTGTGTGTGTGTGTGTGTGTGTAGCACAAACAAAGGAACTCTCACAAACACCCATACACAGATTAGCTCGTCTGCTGAGAAACAAAGGGTTAAGAGAGAATGCAGATTTCACAGGGAATGGGAGGGAGTTTGAGGCCGTGCATCTAGTTTTTGGGGTGCTCCG
>NW_005187402.1:4978639-4980438 GCF_000239375.1 Pundamilia nyererei | reverse complement strand
TATAAGCAGCATATACAGCCTATATAAAATATATATAGGCTGTATATTATATTGGCATACTGGAAGTTCTCCCTCTATTGGTGGCGGCAGATGCTGAGACGTACTGCCCCAGAGGACCACCTCCCAGGAAGCTTGAGCCAATCACAACAGCTGAAACAAGCCCTTTATCTACAGGGGCTTATTAAGCTAATTGAATTAGCATGTTGTGGTTTCTGAACCCAAATACGATTAGCCTGTTATTACCGTGTTATCAGGGTCCCTTGTTACAGTAACAGCAGGTTACTTTTGGCTGCTACATTGCCTCTTTCTCTCTCTCTCTCTGTGTTTCACCGTCTGCCTAACATATTCCATTTTTGAACATATTCATAAATCGTCTCCTAATCTGTTAAAGACCTGGCACAGTTAACAGCGTCCTGATATTCACAGCTATTGTGAGGCTCGTAGCTGTAATGCTTATGTGAAAATAAAGTTTATTCAACTCAGTCTGTGAGTGCAGTGTATTAAAAGATGATCCCTATTTTGTTTTGACAATAGAAAAATGTATATGTTGTGAGATGTGTCGAGTGTTTTAGTGTCTTGGTTTCAGCTCCCTTTCGTGGTATCATGGCACACAGATACTGCTGTGATTCAGTCCCATCAGTGTTTGGGAGAGGGGGCTCTTTTCCACCAAAGCACTCTTATAAACCTAAAGTACACTACCCACACAGAGCCAAAGGGCAGACAGATAACGTTAGCAACTAACTGGTGAACACGGAGCTCCATTTTGGATCTTTTTAGGGGAGGTGGCACTAAATGAAGTTAAAGACGCAGAAGCCTGTTGCTCACAGGGTCATCAGGGATTGGCCAACTAGCTGTGCCATCTACTCTCAGCTTAACACAGCAGGAACACAGAATGTATAAAAGAGCTTGATGTCCCTCTTTTTTTTTTATTGCTTATTTGTATTTGGACATGCATTAAATATGAACCACACACAGCATTTACTGCCTGTCATCATTTGCATTGTCAGTTTCTGTGGGTCTTAAAAATGCCCTAGAACTACTGAATGCACAAGGCTAAGAAAGAAACAGTCAAAAAATGAAGATATTATTTAAGAAGCAACACAGAAAAAGACAAAAAGCACAATACGAGGCACAAGTGCCAAACGTCAAGACTTTTCATGACTGTGGGACTGATCTCTCTGAAAAGTATCAGTTTAAATTCAAAATGATCCCAGTCAGGATCCAGCTTGAGTTTTGCAAGTAAGAAAGTTGACTTCCCTAAAGGAAAAAGCTGTCTATCTCAATGATGATTTATATGACAAAAAAAGGTTCCCACTAGACACAAAATCACAAGTGGATGGAATCTAAAGGTCCACTGGGCAGTTTGTAGAGATTGAAGTTGATCAGATAAGTTCACACGGTCACTAGACCGGTCACACAGGTCATGAAGAAAATCTCCTAGCAACCATCAGTCTCTGGGGAAACGTGTGAATATTGGAGCTAGTTGCAGGAGATTACTGGCAGTCACTAGTCACCGTTCTGCTGCGCCAAAGACCTCTAAATGCTTTGGTTGTCTGCACTTTGCATGGAAGACTTGTCTGCAAACACTCGCAAATTTCTCGTCAAGCAGTAGTGAAACTGAAATGTGGAATGAAAAACAGAAACAGAGTGTTGTGCTTTTTCAAGTTTCACTACAGCTTGGAGAGTTAATTGCAGGAACCACTCACCAACTATTTGATTTTTGCCCTTCGAATGGTTGCCCACTAGTCTCTGTGAGACTGAGACTAGCGCAGGATGCTAGTTTTAGCAAAGGAAAAAAA
>NW_005187402.1:4966702-4968291 GCF_000239375.1 Pundamilia nyererei | reverse complement strand
AAATATCCTAAAATAACAACTAGTGGACTAAGACAAAAATCAAATATATCAAAAATATTAATAATGTTGTAGCATCTTTGGACCCAAAGTAAAGATTTCCAAAAAGAAACCCCATTGTGTATCCTTAGTGAACCTGTGTGAACACAGTGCTTCTTGTGTGTTGAAGCTCCTTTTACCAGCTGGCCAGGGAGTCAAAGAGGCTGACTTTAGTTGAGAGGAGGAGGTGGGCCGAGTGGGTGGAAGGAGGCAGGGGAAGGGGCAAGGGAGCTGCGTGAGGAGACTGAAGCAGGATTTATAGTCTGTCTGAGCTACACGTCAGATGATCTAATAGCATCACAACCCCCCACAGCATCCTGACATTGGAAAGGGGGTCTCTGTGCACCCCACAAGAGACCAGGTTGGGGAGTCAGCTGGTCTCACTGAGCCTGTGATTAATACACTAGGGCTGCTCTGTACCACCTCCACACCACACTGTCCTCACCTCCAATTAGCATGCTAATGAACCTGCAGATGTGTGTGTGTGTGGCACCTGAGGGCTCTTTCTCACTGTGCAGTGTAAACAGAAACAGGCTGGCATTCAGAGGAATGGCTGCTGCTCTGCTAATTGAGACTGTGTGTGTGTGTGTGTGGACTCTGACCCTGGTTATACTCGCTGCTGTTATAGTAACTGGTTGAATAGGAATGTTTTGTCTGTCTAGACCTGTCCTGCTGACCTTTGTTCTCAGTGATTGCGTAGAGGTGGCCAGTCACAGCTTGTTCTCTATAGATAAGATGATTTATATGTGTGCCATAGACAAGAGACAGATGGACATATCCACATTGCTGTAAACACACAAAACGCATTCAACAAATAATCAATATATGTTTTTATTTTAAAAAAAACGTTTAAAGCTTAACAATATTTTGTTTATTTTTCTGTTGTGCCGTTTTTACTTATTGTGTGCTGTACAAACTATAAAGTAAAATTGATGTAACTGATACCAGTTTGCTGGAAATTTTTGCCATGGCATTGATTTTCCTAACCAATAATCCAACAATAAGCATAGAGGGTCTATCACTGCAGAATTTATACAAAAGAAAATACACCAACGATAAATTGTAACAAGATTAAGCCAGAAACACAGTTATTGCTTTGGCTTATTGGAGGAAACCTTCCCATGCAGAGGAAACCCATACGCGCAAACGCCGAGCAGAAAGTCCCTCGACAAGTTCAAAGCGTGAGCCTTCTCCCTGAGAAAACAGTGCTAACCCCTGTGCCACTGTGCAGTCCGTTTTTGCTGCTCTTCCACTCCGTTTTTTGAGCATGGTTGTGTCTTAGTGGTGTATAGTATGCAGGATGTGGGAGTCATTAAATATCTGACTAAAAGCAAGCTTTATTAGCTGAAAACCAAGCTAACAGGTAAATAAGCCCAAAAGGCACAAGGCAGAGCTCACGGAGGGATTGCACACAGAAAACAAAACAGACAACACAACCTAGGCAAAGAGGAGGACGGGACTATTTATACACTCGGCTAGGGATGGGTATTGATAAGATTTTCACGATTCCGATTCCATTTTCGATTCTTATTTTTAAAAAAGGAGAACACTAA
>NW_005187402.1:4953101-4966007 GCF_000239375.1 Pundamilia nyererei | reverse complement strand
TGTTTCCTGCCAGGTAAATGACGCTCCGCAACGTGGTGACGTCATTCGGGCGACTGGAATCGATAAGGGAATCGTTTGCAAAAATGGCAAACAATTCCAAGGAATTGAAACAGTGGGAACCGGTTCTCAACAAGAACCGGTTTTTGATACCCATCCCTACACTCGGGACTAAGTGATGTTACTTAACCTGGAGCCAGAACAGGAATAATACAATGAAACAGGAATCCAGAACCTCACCTGCCATCTAAACCTTCATTAACATTAACTAAGAATTCAAAACCTCATTAAAAAAACTCAGTCATGCATGTACTGAGTTTAGCTTTTTGGTAGAACACCAATCTGGACTTTAAACCATTCCCGAGTGCAATGTCAGTGCGTACAGCATTATTATGTTAATCATGTTGTTATAAGTCATTGGTCTGACATAATATCTGTTTATATGATATTATATGATTTATATGGCTTTAAAATCGAATCAGTGAATTTGAGCTGAAAGCAGCGAAACTCAAACTATTGCATCAACATGCTTCAGAGTTGTTATAAGGGTTCTTCTCAAAAGCCATCTATTGTCTTTTCCAAACATGTCTGCTTTAATTCACACATTTAATTAATGTGTCCAGAGCACATTACAAGTCCAGTTCTTTGCTCATATGGTCACTGGCAAAACTTTGTTTGGCGCGTCTACTTTGCAGGTTGGATTTATACAACCAATTTCTAATTGTAGACTC
Organism: Pundamilia nyererei; assembly: GCF_000239375.1. Classification (NCBI taxonomy): domain Eukaryota; kingdom Metazoa; phylum Chordata; class Actinopteri; order Cichliformes; family Cichlidae; genus Pundamilia; species Pundamilia nyererei. Next base: position 4,965,279 of record NW_005187402.1, on the reverse strand, counting down.
ATCCACATCAAACTTCAACTTAATGTAATATTGTAGTTTCCTATAATATCCTAATTTGTAGAGTTCATTTTGTTAGACTTTGTTAGACTATTTGCATAAATTGTGATGTTGTTTCCATTCTGATAGTATTGCACATTATTGAATGCAGGAAAATATTTAGCATTGATAGAAATTAAATTTGAATGTTTTTAGAATGTTTAATGGATATTTTTGGTCCTTCCTTGGATCTAATTGTTATTGATGAAATAAATGTTGAAAAAATAATTTTTTTGGTTCCAGATATCTGACCGACAGCAAACCTGTGATGTCCCTAATAGTTAGTATTTCCTGATTGGTTGATTGCATTCTGCTTTGGTGGATGGGAGTGATGGAGTAGATACTATTGTATATAAGTGACTGTGTGAACATTGTTTCATTGTACCTGATAAACGTCACTTTTATGAAACCTATTAAAAAAAAATAATGGTAAGTGAGACATAATCTCTCTCTCTAGACACATTTTAAAAATTCTTTCCTCCTTAGCACCTGTCATTGATTCAAGTGTGCCAACCCAGGATCACAGCAAAATGTGCAATAGACACGCAACAACAAGCAAAAAACATATGAAGTACATTCCAGGGTCTCTAAGCTAGGCGGCTAAGCTGTACATTAATATACATGTAAATGTGTTAATAATGCCTGTTTAAACATTTTCACGTAATTATTAGTATTATCTCCGTCTGCTGTTACTGCAACTTACTGCAACTTCTACATGCGTGCACATATTAAGTTATAGAGAAGCAAAGCAAGAAATGGATGCACTGGACCGGTGTGGCTGCTGCACACTTTGCCGCGATATGGGGTTGGGTGTGCAGAGCTCTCCAAGTTACTCATGCATGTGGACAGAAACAGGTACAAGAATTATATGCAGATACTCTAATTAATTTGAAACTTGTTTGCATCAAACTTTAGGTGTTTGAATGGTTATTAGCTGGACACTTTTAAGTAAGTAAGTAAAGTTTATTTATATAGCACCCTCCACAGATATGTGACACAAAGTGCTTTACAAGAAGGTAAGAAACCACAATACAGTCATAAATACATCATAAAAACTGCATCTAATTAAAAGCTTGGTAAATGGCCTGTATTTGTATAGCGCTTTATTAGTCCCTAAGGACCCCAAAGCACTATAAACAACCACCCATTCACACACTGGTGATGGCAGCTACATTGTAGCCACAACTGCCCTGGGGCACACTGACAGAGGCGAGGCCACCGGGCCCTCTGACCACCACCAGTAGGTAACGGGTGAAGTGTCTTGCCCAAGGACACAACGACCGAGACTGTCCAAGTTGGGCTCAAACCAGCAACCTTCCAATTACAAGGTGAACTCCCAACTCTTGAGCCACCATCGCCCCCTAATTAAAAGCTTTTTGAAATAAAAATGTCTTTAGCTGCTGAAGGTCATAGATCACAGCAGGATAGCTCCATATATTAAACGTTAGGTCTTTTGACAAGATTCCCATCACGACTGGCTGAAATGCAGCCCCACGTGTCTGTAGATAATCCTAGTACTTCTCTCATGACCTCCTTCATATATTTTGATGATGGTTTGAATGAAAAATGAAAAATTTGGATTTATTACTCCATCAGACGTCTTGTCATTGATTTTCAGTCCAGTTCTTGTGTAATTTTGCAAAGTTCAGCCTTTTCTCCCTCCCTTCAACTGAGGCCATTTTTGATGAGGCTTCAGTGAAAAGTAGAGTAAAGTCGTAGTACCGACTGAAGGGCCAGGTGGATCTCTCAGGTCCTGTGTCAGGTCTTTGCTCGATTTTTTTCCCGATTTCTCAGCAACATAAATGTTTTTTGTCCTTCACTTGCTCAGTTTTCACTTACTACACAACATACTGAGACACCGCATTATATCTCACACTTGATCACCTTGTGGTAGATTGCTTGAGATCCCTTTAAAAATTAACATTAAATCTGTCTCCTTGGAAGCAAAATATATAGAGATGAGAAGTGACTCGAGACTTTTGAGTATTGTAATTGCACAAGACCCAAAATACATAAGTTGTATCTTAGTGACCATTAATGGTCTCTTTTGTCTTTTTAAGCATGAATTTGAAAAAAGGCAGCTGTTACTCTACATGAAAAACATGTGGAAGAAAAACTGTCAAAGTGTTACCAAAGTGGTAAGACAAAATACAAATGCTCAATTTTGGAATTTGGAGGCATCCAGCAGTATTTTTTTAAAGTGATTTATGGAATATGTAATTATGTGTGTAGGACAGAGACAACCATGATGAGACTTCCTAGTGCATTTGTTTGTGGTGCTGAACCAAAACCATAATTTTACAGTCCAACATCCCAACTGCCAAAGGTAGCAACCGCACATTTCTTCAGCTCAAAAAATAGATACGTCTTTATTTCCCCAGAATTCTTTGGATGTACTCAGAAAGCAGCTTCTTCAACTAAAAAAGGTTTTAGGTCCTTCAGCGTATTTGTTAGACCTCACAAACACCACTTTGTTAAGATTAGCCATAAAAAATAAAACAATAAAAAAAAATTAAATATCCATTTCAGAGATTATGTAAACTTGCATGTGCATGTAAGTGCACATACACACACTTATGCATGTACAGGCATAGACACAGCACTGCTACTGTAACCTTTGCAATAATCAGTTCTGTCTGATGGGCCTTTTTAATTAACCTTGTAGGAAATTAATCCCAGTGTTAAATGGACAAGAAAAAGATGTTTGATTACCACCACGAGCCAACTGGGACTTCTCCCTCTGTCTAATTGCCCAGGAAGAGAGAATAAGAGAAAAAGTAGTGCAAACGAGAAGCAGAGAAACCGGGAGAGAGAGGAAAGAGGAGAGCAAGCAGAGAGTGAAGCGCCTCGAATCCTGCGGTGTCATTAGCATCCGTGTGAATGTCAGTTAGTCCCTGGAGCTCTGATAAAGCTTCACTGAGAAGAGCGTGTCGGGAAAAAAATTAGGCATGAGGGGGGAAAAAGAAAGGAACATTTTGATAAACTAAGAGGGACAAAACACGCTACGTGATGTCCAGAAATTCCTGAGACTCCTCCAGAGAATCAGTAAGAATCTGTTTAACACTAAGCACTGAACAGGCGTCGCGTCCCTTCTTTTCTTAAATTCTTATTTTAAGTAGTAAAGTGTGTTCACATTGGCTCCCTAATAGAAAGGAGGGACCACGAACGAGTTTTCAATAATGGTACCAATGCTAAATAGCTTGCTAGCACCTGCAGATATTTATGGTCTGATATGGTCTGATATGGTCTGATATGTGCGGTCCACAAGCTGCAAAATGCAGTCATGGTCAGATGTTGTGCACGTAACTGGATCCATATCTGAGAAAACTCTAATCCATTAAAGTGTACGCACTACAAAAGTTTTTACATATTACATGTAGTGTACTACACAAACATGGACTAAGGGAAGGTGTCAAAACCTGTTGTGTGTTGTCATCTTCGACCATCTGCTGTGATGTTGGCTTTAATTCTGAATCAAGAAATGAATAAATAGTACTGAGAACAAACCTCTAGATACTTTATAACAAAACAACACAGATTTGCTCAAAGACAATCTGGGACTGAACCAACCCAGATGTGCAGAAGCTGCAGATTCTCCAGTGTCCACTTGATGCTGGTCCAAAATCAAATCAGTCCCTACACACACACACACACACACGTCCAACATTAAACGTCCAACATTAAAGCTAGCTAAAGCAATCTTAACTACTCAGTTGGCAATTTTTCACTCTGGAAACACCTTTTCTAAGAACTATTTACAGTTAACCACTCATCATGGGCATGAATGTAATTTTAGGCATTTGATGATTTCTTTAAACTGTGCTTGTAGTGCTTGTACAGCAAATGTCTCTAAGGACTTAAAAAACAGAACTGGGTGCATAAGTTTCAATTTATTTTATTTATTTAAACATACATCTCCATTCTTAAGTCAAAAGACCCTCAGCAAGTTGCACCTCAGCCGGATGCTTTCGGTTACCATCCACAAGCTTCTATATCAGAAAGTGTTTGTGATATCAAAGTGATACAAATCAAAGGAATTTCCTGGAAAAATTACAGCTAGCTAGGCGACATTGCCAGGAATTCATTTGTGAAAATGGCTTAAGACAAGTGGAAAGAAAGCAACACTAAGAAGACTGCAGATTTGCAGATATCCAAAAGCAAAACTCATTACTTGCTATCTTTGTTTCATCTAGTTTTATCAGAAATATCAGCGTAGTGTTGTTTAATCCGAGCTTCCTGCTTCCTGTTTTGTGGAGCCACAGCAAAGAGAGCGCTGCTTCCCCTAAGTTAATGTTTATGTTTAGCAGCTTTGGTATTAATGACTAATTAAGCTGCTTTACACACTTGAGCTATGATGTGGCAATAATGTGAGAAACAAGTACTGCATTTATTGTTGAATGTTTGCAACATTAATTGGGGAATCAACAGCAGAAAAGGCGCCTAATTAAAAAGGCCTTTTGATACATGAGGTGTCACAGCCTCAAAAACACTCTCACGGTTTTCTCCAGTACGCTCACGTCAATGCCATTTTCACCCCAGTCTTGCCTTCTCTCCCTAAAGTCTGCTCAGGCAGGTGCTTCCCTTCTTTACTCCCTAATGTCTAAAGATCTCTGCACTGACCTCAGCTCTACATGACTCATCCTGTAGCGTGCTGGCTCTGCGTATCGGCGTATGTGTGTGTTGGCCGTGTTCATCGGCCTGTGTTGACTTCCCGGATCCCTGCAGGTGTCTGTGTCAATAATCCAGAGGGCAGTGCGAAGAGAACCAGCGGAGGTTGTATTACCTGTGCACTGACGCACAGTCTGTCTGACTGTTATGTCACTAAGTTTCGCTGTGTGGCCTATTATGGAAGGAAAAAGAGTAGCTATGAGTTTCCTCTGCACCTAATATCATTGCATTTTAATAATTTTATTAGCATATTTGACATTTTTCTCAATTTCTCTAATTGGCTTTAAAGTTACCTTCCAACATCTGTAAAGCCTCAACACCTGCTTGCGTGTCTTTAGTTTTTAACACAAGAAAACAGAAAAAGTCAACAAATCTTTGAGCTCTTCAGCAGCTAAAAAGAGCTCAACTCTGCTTTGCATGTGATTCAATGACTCCATATAAAGAATGATCACAAACTCCAGGTCTGAAACATGAAACCTGCTTTTCTCATTACCAAAATAAAGTTCAGGGTCTCAATTGCTAGTTTATCTTTATGTAATACACCAGGATGTTAATGTTGTAATGTACGGTACCCATTCAGAAGTATGCTTTAGTGTGTGGCTCCCATATGACTGACGACACGTGAAGTTGGCCCCTTAAGGTCGGTCTCTCAGTTACGCACTCACTTATTTAAAATTCAGTTGTATTGAAACAGACCTTAACGAGTGAGCTATTCAGCTTTTCTCTGCATTTACAGTTTCTTCAAAAACATTTCCAAACCCACCACTCCTGGAAGCTCTCTTGCTGGTACTATAATAAAATACAAACCTTTTTATTCAAAGATTTTACTTATTAAGATAGTAAAAGTTATATAGTCCTCACCAGGTGTTAAAACTGAGTGAATACAACCTCAGCTGAACAATGATACATGAGATATTACACCGTGTCATTATTTATTTAACAAAAACGAAGCAAATATGCAGAAGCAGTGTGTGAAAGACTAAGAGCACCCCACGATTAAATAGCTACTAGAACCACCTTCAGCAGCAATAACCTGAAGTAATTGTTTTCTGTATGACTTTATCAGTCTCTCACATCCTTATGAAGGAATTTTGGCCCCCACGTCTTTAGAACATTGAGGTTTATGGGGATTTGTTTAAACGTGATTTTCTTGAGGTCTTACCCCAGCATTTCATTCATGCTAAGGTCAGGACTTTGGATCATTGTGTTCTTTTCTTTGTTCCAGCCATTCTGTCGAGGATTTGCTGCTGTGTTGGGATCATTGTCCTGTTAAATGACCTAATGTGGGTGAAGCTTTAGCTGTCGGACAGTTGGCTGCACATTTTCCTCTAAAATACTTTGGTTTACTGACGAGTGTGTCACTGTTGGCAAGGTGTCCAGTGCAATGTAGGTCCTATTTTTTTAGCTTCTCTACATGGTCTTTGCTGGGACAGCCACTCCTGTAAAGACTGCTTGAATGATTTTTCCACTTGTGAATCTTTCTCATTGGAATGATGGACTTAAACTTGGACATTTCCACATGACCTTTCCCAGACTGGGCAACAACTTCTCTGAGATCATTGCTCATATCTTTTCTAATTTGAGATAATTCCTGTTGTTTTCTGACATGAGAACTCCCTGAGAACTGAAAGAAGGTATACCTTTGTTGTTATCATGACTGTTAAATCACTGGTTCACTTGTCCGAATATATGGAAGCCCGTTTCCGCCACTAAAAAAAGTATCTGTAACTTCTTAACTCGAAATTTTGAGAAAGGTAGCGCTAACAATCAGTAATCTAAGTGAATTACGTCATTTTCTTGTTACCCGGAAGGATATGGCGCAGAGAAATGCGGACTCAAAACCGGATTGTGAGCTACCAATGTATAGCAACAAATTGGTGCTTTTGAGAGTACATTTGCTGATAGTAACGCCGTGTGATTCAGCTAATAACACAAGGATTTCATCATTTGTGAAGCCACGCTGAAAATACTCAGCAATTTGTGCATTCATGACTGGCTGTAATACTGGTAGCTTAGCTGTAGCATTTGTAGCTGAGGGCTTCAGCTTCCGGGTAACAAGGAAATGACGTAATTCATGTAGATTTCTGATTGGCAGAGCTAACTGTAAATTTCGAGTTAATAAGTCAAAATTTTGTGAAAACAACTCGAAATTTAGAGTTATGGAAACTTCTTTTTTTGGTTAGGGGTGGAAACGGGCGTCCATACGAATGTCTTTATGAGTCTGACTGTGACAACAGCCAAAATCAGATATTATCCACCCTTAATATACAAGCTATGGATACATATGAACGCTAAGTTCCCAAAAGACATAATTTCTGCACCTGATAATATATTTTAAAATTTTAAATATATTCCTTTCAGATTGTTTCCTTTCAATAATTGTTACTGGGAAAAAATATGTTTTCCAATACTAAACATGTTCATTTTTTTCATATTCTGTGGGCTCATGCATTGAAATAAAATGACATCTAACAAGGATCATGTAATCAAACAGTAAGTTCTCAGGTCTTAGTAACTTGTATACATATACTGTGAGATCAGATTTGCTTGTTAGACGTGTTTCTATGTGAGCGTCGGTGAATATCGTTCCTGTTAGTCCACTAACTTCATTGTCTTCAGTTCACCTTGCCCTCCCCTTGTTACGAGCTTGTTAGTGTTAAGTCATCAGCAGGATCAAACTCTCTGAAAACACACATTACAACACAGCCAAAAGATCACATTACACAGTTTGAATAAATACAAGGCAATTTGTCATTGTCATGTCAGAGTTGCCCCTTCCTCTGTCTGCACTGGCTGTCTCTCTCATCCTCCTGCCTACCCCCACCTCTCCTCCATGCCTTGCCTCCTCTGCCCCGGCACAGCAGCAGGAAGCAGTAATGGTGATTGTATTAACCCCTCGCAGAAAGCGTTGACCTTTGCTGAAGGTAGTAGTGAGGGGGGGACAAACTCAGAGATTAAAAGTGTACACTTACACACTAAAGCATTAAGCAAAAGCATAAAGAAGAAAGAGAGATGTTATATTTTATATGCAAATTTGGGGTATTTGTTGTATTCCATGCATTAAAACATAAAAACGTATGATAGCAAGGATGGGAATTAAGCTCCAGCTCCAGTTGAGAACCAGTTCCCTTACCTGTCCTTTCGTCCTGCTTGCTGGGGAGTTTCAGCAGTTTTGACTATTTATTTATACTCAGTTTTTATAAACATTTCTGCAATGGCAAGTACATGTTCACGGGACTTTTATGGTCTATCTTAAAACCCTTCATTTAGTCGTGTTGCGATTTTTATTTCAGTTGTGTCGACTTGGATGTGTGATGTGATTTCGGCTATTTAGGTGACGAAGAACAGTTTAAAGGTTCAGTTATTAACAGGCCACCATGACTGAGACTCCGGTAGCAGTTAATGACTACCTTTCTGCACTCTTGCTCCGGATTGTTGCTTAAATGGCAATAAAAGCAGAGTTCCTGTAACTGTGCGGTGTATGGGGCACAGGAAAAAGGCAAAAACGTAAATATCTGCCAACCATTTTCTGAATTTACCATAAAAATTGCTAGGTTTTATTAGACGCATTACTAACAACTTTGAGTTGTCAGTAAGTCTATAACAATGTTGCCATTTCATTCAGTCTGTTCCATTAAACCTAAAACTAGAGCTGTTCGACTTTGGTGTCGTTCTAAACGTATTTAACTCGTTTAACTTGTCCTTCTGAAATTGAGATCCCTTAATTTATTTAATCGGTTAAACTTACAATGTTTTATAGTAGACATGGAACCGTGCAGGCTTAGTCGATTCTGTGGGTTTCTGTCACTGGTAGTGGTGTGCAATACTTCATATTTTGGTATCGATCTGATACCAAGTAAATACGGGCCAGTATCGCCGATACCGATACTTTCAATAAATAAGGTGGATGCGTCCTTGAATTGCTAAATCTCAATTTTCATGACGTTAAGTGTTTTTTGTGATGTTTCCTTTTTTATTATTAAATAGTTAAAACTCAGGACATAATTAGGACAAAGTTTATAATTAAATAGAAAATGCTTTATTATTTTGTTGGGGTGTGGCCTGCGATGCCGCATATGCAATCACGCCTCGCCGGCTTAAAACCTGTGCTCTGCTTGTGTTGTTGGTGGTGGTGGTGATGGCAGCGGGAGAGCTGCAGCCGTTGAATGTACTGTTACAGCAACCGCATGATTATTGTGAGAATAAATGATGCTGCGAAGCATGAAAACGCCATCGGGTCTGCTGTGGTGGTTTACGGTTTACAGTTATTTTTTTTCTTAAATAAAAAGCGCTCGCAAACCAGTAAACAAATTAAAACAAGTACTGTTGAGAAACTATAAAACAAAACACAAGGGAGGGGAGGGGGAGCAAAGCGTGCCCGCTCTGCACAGCATTGCAAACAGCAACCTGCGTAAAACTTTACAGTTACACAGAAAAAGCTACAAATGAATTGTTCACTTGTGAGCTATTACCTCTACTGAACATATTTAACTAAACATTAACAGGCAATAGATGGTGTTTAAGCTCTGAAGTCAGCACAATCAGCACAGTAAAAACCACAATGTGGTCATTTACTCATGTAAACACATAGGAACAGTGATGCTGTTGTTTTAATTATAAGCTGCCAATCTGTGGCTGCAAATCTTTGGCCAGAACAAAGTCAAATTTGCAAAGCGATTCACACATCCAGCATCATTTTGCAACACCACATGTCTCAGTTCAGGTGGCGTGCTTATGTTTAAAACAGCGCACTCGCTCGAGTTTTAGGGGTCATACAGCGTACCTGTCTCCACTAAAACAGCAGATGGCCCATGTGGTTTAAATGGGCAGGAATCAAAACCACTGGTTGCTGTCTGAAAGATTCAGTGCTCATATTTATATTCTCAAAGGGCCTATTTTCATTGCCAGGCTAACAAAGAGATCTATCATCACCCTTAACTCCCTGCTCTTGTCAGACATCACCGACATTAACCCTGACGCATTCACACTCAGATCTATCGTCCTTCTACGGTCAGAAGACTGAGAGGACAAGAATGATCTGAGAGAAATCACATGTATACCTTTTCACCTACAACAAACCGTCTTGACAGTTTGGCCACAGAGGAAAGCAATGTGTGTGGACTGGAATTCAAAGGGTCACCTTAAAATGTATCAGGGTTAGTACACCAGCGAAGACCTCCTACACTCTTTTATTTGGCTGTTCCCCTCCACCCCTCCCATTCCTCTCTTAAACAAATCCTTTTCTTTCTGACAGCCGACTAACTCTTAAATAAATCCTGGCTGATGTGCGATCCTGACTGTTCCCTTCTGACCCAGACAATACCCCTCCAAATACACACACAAACACAAAGAACCTCAGGGCAAAGCTGTGACCTATCCAGACTTTGACCTGTGTGGGTGAAGCAGTCAAAGTCCTCGTGGACCCAGATGTCCTCTTGGCTCTTAAAGCAGCACAGTCTCTCCTCTAATTTTTCCCCCCCTCCTCTTCTCTTCTTCATTCGCACTCCTTTCCCTCCAGCCCCTCTGGAGACTCAGTGATAACCAGGGTAGACGTGAGGAGGAAGGGAGCAGAGGAAGGAGCGGTGGAAGGAGGGGAAGGAGGGTGGTGAGAGAGAGTTGCGATGTCCCGACTCAGGGATATTTAATCCTCTCTGTGAGGGGCAAGAGTTTCTCTCCCTGTTTGGTTTTGGGAGATCAAAGAGGCCGTTCAGATTCGGAGCGAGATGGTTCGCTCTTTCTTCCATTGAGCCGACAGACGCTGCACACACTCGCACATACACTCACATACTTGGGGTGAGCTGTGAGGACACTGTGGTGGTAATGAGGCAGTGATTGATGAGACTTTATGCTTCTTTGCTTCACAGTCTTAAACCACCAGTGTTTGAGCAGACTCCAAATGAAATCAAATCTGTCTGCAGAAAGAAATCAGTTAGTTAAGACAGGAAAAAGAAAAACACAATTAGCTTCTATTAGCAGTATCATAAAATGTTTCTTTTGCTTGTTTTGTTTCTCAGTTATAATCACAGAATTAATTTCTTGCTTTGGGAATCTTTGTCCTCCCACGTGCTCCCACTGTGTTTCTTCATCTGGCATCGGCCCAGCAAAACAAACACACCTGGAGTCGGGTCAGTGTGGTGGTATTTGCACTCATCTGCAGTAGGAGAACACACCAAATGCAGCTGGCTGTGGGTCGTGGCCCTAATGCTAATCTGAGTGCATTTCAAAAAAACATTTTCCCACTGCTTTGGACATTCACCAGGACAAAGTTGATAATTCAGCTATCAGGAATTGGAACAATGCTCTAAAAAAAAGAAGATTTCTGAACTCTCGGTCTCGATATCTTAGAGTGATCAATTTTTAACAAATCTTCCATTCCAGTGTAAGACGAGCATGCAAAATGGCATCACCAATTTAATTTCAGCGCTCATCAATTTCTTGTGCTGTCAAATTAAAGCAAAATAGCCACGGAAAATAAATGCATTGCATAAAGTTGATTATCTGCAAACTTGATAAAACTCATAAGTACTTTTCCATTGTTTCTCTGGTTTAACGAATGCATGAAAAAGTATGATTAAGCTGGCATCGCTTTAATTGTTATCCTCACAAATGGTCCTTTCAGTCTTCTCTGCAAAGGTAGGTGGAATACTAAACAACAATCGAACTTAGAATCCATCCATCCATCCATTTGCAAACTTGGAATCCTTTTAATAATATTTTTCATCAGGACAGATTTTTTTTAGCTTTCATTTATTTGTTCTAATTAATCAAAAACATTTTTAATCTTAGTGGTTTGTAATCAGAATTATTACCATAAGTATAAGGGACACTTTTGCTAGAAATTGGATGAAAAATCCAGAGCGTCCAGAGAGTCCAGAGTTACATTTTGTATAAAGATTTGATTTTGATGGGAGTGTAGATGCAGTAGGTACAGATACTGGGCACTGAACAACAAAAGCAGTGACTCTAAGAGTCCTGTACATTGGGCATATTTTGCATTTGATTGGGATGATCAGGAGCAGTGTGGGTCACATAAGAGTCACAAAGATTTGTGTCGTTTTGTTCAGGCTAAGCAATAACTCATAATGTGCTCATACAGTCTAGGCTACACTCATTAATGTTAGATTTCCCAGAAAATACCATCAATGCTGCAGATTGTTTGTGGTTTTGTTTTTGTTTCAATGTATGTTAAAAACATTAACTTAATATTTTTATTTTATTCATACCAGTTGTAATTCTGTGGTGCTGTTCTGGTCTTTAAGTGATGACGTATGAAACCTGCTTCTTTCCAAACTACTCTGCGTTTATTAAGGCTGTTGTGTTTTTAACATGTTTTAATGCTTTTTATCTTGTTTTATTTAATCTGAACAAGCCCGTGAAAAAAGGCAGTGATCACTGTCGGCCTCTCTCAGTTTTATTACCACTGTTTATTTTAAAGCTCAGTTTTTAAATCCTTACGATGTCACTACAGCCCAGC
>NW_005187402.1:4946210-4952949 GCF_000239375.1 Pundamilia nyererei | reverse complement strand
TGTGTTTATATTATGCTAACCATAGCTGTGTAGCTAGCCACCACGTAGCATATCATTATATACCAGCTAGTCCAACTTCGTAACCCTACAAACGTCACTGCTGTTTAGTTTTCTCTCTTCATTTATGTCGGAAGTGATAGCAGAGCTGTACGTTTTAATTTTTTCAGAAATCTCTCAGTCAGAACATGCTATACCATCTTTAGATAAAAGCTAGCAAGCTAACTTCCTGCTAACTTCTGACTCTGTTAAATGACATAGATTTTGTTTTCATGGATGCCTGGATGTTAAACTTAATTCTTACACTTGGTAAAGTAGCAACACTGATCATTTTATTGAAGATGAAAGAATTTAGACAGTATTTAACTCTCAGTGATGCTGCAGTGTTCCTTTGACTTTGGGACCTGAAACTGTCACGGCCAGATCAGCAGGCCGCTGACTAGTAGTGTTCTCTCTCTTGCTCTCTCTCTCTCTTGCTCTCTCTCTCGCTCTCCCGCCAGGGCGGAACTCATGGTGGGTTCGCGCCCTTGGCCCACGCCCCTCTGAAGAGGAAACACCTGGGCCTCATCAGTGCAGCCAGCATTTAAGCCAGGGAGTGGCTTCTACTCATCGCTGGATCGTTGTGTGTGACTCGCGTCAGTGCAGCCCGGCTCTGAGCAAGTTCTCTTTTGCTTCCCTGTGCAAAACCTCTAACGTGTGTTTCCTTCTGTACATAGATCCCTTGGACCCGACCCTGCATTCCCCGAGCGGATTCCCTTTTTGTGTGAGTGTTTGGAGAGAGAGTCAGAAGAGGAGCAAGTGTCTTTTCCCTACCTGGATTTCCCCGGAGCCTTTTCCCTGTCACCGCTTTGTATATAGCACTATGCCCTGCACTGTTTGTATATACCTGTACACCTGGTGGGACTGTAATAAATACTGACTGTGCCTCTGAGTCCTGCATGTGAGTCCTCAAGTGAACCGTGACAGAAACAGATTTTGGACCCGGATACGGCTAATGACGTCAGACTTAAAGACCGGATTAGCCATACTTTGATTACTTTGATTTGGATATATACACTCAGTTTAACCATGGACATGGTCAGCAGCAATACTATTCTGTGACATCAAGGGGGGCAAAATGTGCAAAGAAAACATCACCCGAATTACAATTACGTGACCATCACCAACCTGAACAATTGATGCGATGTAGGACAGATCCATGCTTTCATGACATTGGCACAGCAGAAATCAAGACAACGGTGTGGCGCATTCAGAGATGCTCTTCTGGATACCTTAGTTGTAAAGACTGGACATTTTCTCTGACCTTTGGCATCAACAAGGCTTTCTCACTTCCTGCTCACTGGATATTTTCACTTTTCCACCTATTCTCTGTAAACCCTGGAGACATGAAACCATGTCATATTCAGAGTAACTTAAATCACCATTCTTCTTCATTTTGATGCTCAGATTGAACTTTAACAGGTCATCTTGATACAGTTTCAATAGTTGCCATGTGATTGGCCGATTAAGAAACAAGTGTATCTAATAAAGTGGCCAGTGAGTTTATGTAGCCTCCAGATGTGAACAGTGAAGCCCTGAAGTGTCTTAAACCTGTATTTTTTGCAATGAGCACCAAGGGGAGGCTCCTTTGGTTGCAGAGGCAGTAATATGCTATTTTTTAACTGATTTAATGCTAAACTGTTTCCTAATGAATATATGGTACCAGTTGCTCGCTTCTTTTTTAAAAAAATATATAATCACAATGTTCATTTGAAATCATAATTAAACTCCGATTGAAATAGGTGATAAAGCTGGAGACGTTTTGGACGTGTTCTTTCTTAACCAGAGGTTATTCCTGGCTAATGTCTGGTTGAGTAAAACAAAGGCTGAAGATGTCAAAACAGGACTAATGGGTAACACCAAGATGGCTTTGTCCATTTCATATAGAGTCATGTATCGTCTACCAAACTTCTGGCATTGTGGCGAGCCGCTTGCACTCTTACTCTTGCCTGAGGAAACGGGAAATGTGGGAAACAGTACGGTTAGGTCAGAAAATGTTTGGACACCAACACATATTCCTCAGTGTCAGCAAAGCGCAAGACACTAGATTTGAAATGACAAGATAAGTTGCAGTTAAAAAGTAGACTTTAAGCTTCAGCGGAGTCGCTCATTTTTGACGTAAGGCCTACACCTGTGGGTGATCTGTCATATCAAAAACCGTCCCGGGATATTTCTCGAGATAAAATACGCTAAGCAGCTCTTACTGCATCCAACAGTAAAGTGCAGGCTCTGCTGTTCGCAGTGATGTAATGCCTAAAATGAGTTTCACTCCCCTTGCAGTACCCCTTGCCAATGGTTTATAATGTTACTTAAAAGATATTCTGTGAGTCATGAAGTGAGTACATTTCAGCGCTTTCTGTTTCATCACCCTGGAGGAGTTTGTTAACAGTGGGAGCCGTAAACCGCGTAGCTGGCGATAAGAAAAGTGATGATTCCAATGTTTCCTTTCCATTTGTATTTTAATTTTATCCCGAAACACACACACACACACGCTCATACGGACTCAAATGTAAACCTGGCAGCTCCCCTGCCACTCGGCTTCTGAGGTTTGGAGGTCTCTGATAGGAAGCCTCTGAAATGGAAAAGAGATAAGAGTAAATAAACAAATAAATACAATAAAACTGAATTTGTGCTGGTTCAGTGCACACAGAGGAAAAGAGGGGGAGAGAGAAGAGGAGGGAGTGCACTCTGCGAGGCCTGACGGCGAATCCCACAAAGGTGCATTCTCAATAAAGCAAAGCAAGGTAAATAGCTAAGTGAATTCATGCGAGTTGCATTTATTCTCTGAAATCTGATGGAGAGAGACACCATTTTGACTCAGACAATGAAGCTATCGGTTACTGCCTCTGATATGATCTCTGTCCATTTTGCACTACCCAATTGCTCCAGAAAAGGCATTTTTATTTCCATCACAATGAAGTTATTTGGTGCTGTCAGCTAATTCTTAATGGCATGACAAGCTTTCTTTGGGCACACATCGATACCTTCGCAGAGGAAACCACGCTAAACCAAATGTTCTGCACAGCGAGCCCGCCTTTAATGCAGTGCCACGGGCTTTGATGTGCACCCACACCAACACACCACTCCAACAGCCTTTCTTCTCAGATGTTGCTTAATTACACTATCATAGTCTGTTAATTACCTTATCAGTGGTGCATAATCCCATGGTCAGTGTCTGAACGCCACGTATCAAAGCAAAGCAATGTCTCTTTCATGCGGCGGTTTCTTTTTTCGGAGGCCCTGATTAGTGGTTTGTGAGATTGCAGATGAGGTTATTTTTTACTAACAATTAGTGTCTTGAGGCCAAAATAAAAAAGATTTTTAAAAAGGTGTGTTTATTTTGTTTTGTTTATTTAGTAGTAGCGCTCTAACGGTAACTCTAATTGTTGCCCCAGAGAATCCGTCTTAGTCGTATGATTAATGAAAACAGTGCAAGGCTGGATTTTGTAGATATAACATTAAAAGAATAAATCAGCTCACTGGAAAAATGTTTAAATATTTGCTTTCTCGTAGAGAGGGAGTTGATTGACTGAAGAGATGATTGGCCTAGATTAGTACAGCCGGTGCGCTCTACAGTTTGTTTGTTTGGTACTTTTTGGTATTAAAGTAGGCAAAAGATGTTAATTTCTATGCATCTAGTGTACTCATGGGGTAAAGGTAGGGTTAGTTCACTATGGCCATAACTCACATCGATCCAATAATAATAATAATACAGGTTCAAAAAAATCAAGCAGCACACAAGACAACAGGACTCTCTCAAAAAACAACAAGTATGGTTTTTAGGACTTGATCCAGCCATTTAAAAGCTCTAAGCACAGCATTAGGACTGTATGAATTTATCCGTTTCTTACATTGCTGTGGAGGAAACATGGCATCAGTGCGTTGAGGTTTGCAGGCATTCATTTATGAACAGCTCTCACAGCATTTCATTCAGGTCTAGTTCTGGACTTGCAACATTTGTTGCTATTTTGGGGTCATTGTCTTCTTGCATAACCCAATTTCAGCCAAGTTTTGGCTTTTTGACAGAAGAGTTCATTGTGGAATCAGTGACTGCAAGCCGCCCACATCCTGCGGCTGTGGTACGCCCAAATCATGACTCTTCCACCACCGTGCTCGACAGTTGCTATGATACGCTGACATGGTGTGTTTGGTTTTCACTAAATGTGGCACTGTGCATTATGCCCTGACATCATCACTTTGGTCTCATCAGTAAAAAAGGGACATTACTCCAGAACTGCTGTGCTTTGTTGAGATCTACAGAGCTCAGTATACTGTAAATGTATACTGAAAAACAATCTCCCCATAAAGCCCTTATTATTTGGGCTGGATCAAGTAATTGTGCACCATCCCTTAATTACACTGTAATAGGCCAAGGCTGGCTGGAGGCTTTCCATGATGCATTGACTGTCTCTTCTTCCTGTTAAAAGGTAGTTTTTCCTTCCCACTATTGCCAAGTGCTTGCTCATAGGGGGTCTGATTGTTGGGGTCTTTGCCTGATAATAATATAAAGAAACCATTCTTGTGATGTTTTTATATTTAATATATAAATAAAATTGAATTTAATTAAACTGTAATTCTCTTGAATTGCTGGGATTCATGCCTACCAATACTTACTTCAAGTGCATTTAATGCGGTGCATATGTGCCGATCTCCACGCATCTCCGTTTTGATGTGGAGATGATAATTAAGAAATAATTGAAGCCGCTAGAGAAGTGTGAAAGATGCATTCTTAAATGTCTGTGTAATGCTGCTCAGAATATGTTAACGTATGCACAGATGTTAATGCAGAATCTACGTTGGGCTCCTGTCTTCGCGCACCTCAGCGCTTCCACATATGTACTTACCCTCAGCTCTGCTTGCAGCCTTACTGGATCTGTCAACTTGGGGAAAATTTCCATTTTGCAGCTAACTCTGCAGCCTTTTGATGGGTGCGTCTTGCCGACTTTTATCTCTCAGTGCGTCTGAAAACTAATTAATATTTTTTTTACTCTCACTCACTCTCTCTCGCTCCCTCCTTCAGGCAAATATTTGTTTCCTCTGAAGTGAGCGTGGGCAAACCTTCTTCACGGCTCCATATGCTGCCAGCTGCCAATCAAGCGAGCTAGAACCCTGAAACTAATCGCAACCCCCTCCTCCTCCTTTCTTCTGCGTCTCCTCTCCCTCTCCTTCAGCAGAAATGAAGGAGCTTGGGAGAGTGATGTTTGTGTGTGAGTGTGTGTGTATGTGTGTAGGGGGTGTTACAGGAAAATAAAGACATACAGTAGAGAAGAAAAATGATGGCTGAGACACGAGCCCAAAGCAGGATCTCCTCTGTTGTGTCTGTCCACAGAGCACTTCATGCTTGTCTCTATGCTAAGCTCTCTGTTTCCATTTTACATCCTGCTATTTATTTATTTACTGTTCACATAGATTGTACTGTCTCTGTGCTGGATTTGTACTTGTTTGCTTGACAGCTCCAAGAGCGAACAGCGTGTGTACACAGTGGCTGGTGTATTTGTGCGTCCTACCCGATAGCTACAGTGGTGCCAAAAAAAACATACAGACTAGGACAGAACAGCTTTGCATGCCCCCACCCCCACGCAACCTGCAGCAGGTGAATGAAGAAGGTAACAGAAATGTATTTTGTCAGTCATACTGGTGTGTTTCCACGTGAGCTCGCTGTCTCTGTAAGATACTCAGTGGTTGAGAGTGTTTCCCGTGGGGCTCTTTGTGCATATAGCACCACTGTGGGTAATGAGGGAAGAGAGGGAGATGATGGACAAGTGTCCAGTGCTCTTCTGAGGAACTTTTAGGGCAACATTTTCAGCATTAGCATGAGGCTCGTAAGCCTCTTCTCTTTTTTTTCCAACCAGGGATTTATTTTAGACACATACACACACAAAAAAATGATCGTATCTCTCATATGAAACATCCAAGACTAGTATATTCAGGGAAGAGAAATCAAACACACCTGAGTATAAACCATGAGAGTGCATCTCTTGTCTGGGACTATTTTTTAAGTTTTTTTATGCTACAGACACAGGGGAAAGGTGGGTGAACATGACCATGACTATGTGCAATCAACTTGTGATCTCTTTGCCTGAAATGGTTGCTTGAAAACGGGGACGAGGTCTGCAGCTGCCTGCAGTCAGCTGCCGTCTTCAAAGTAACTGGTGCGTCGAGATGGTGATAAAATAAGACAGAGTCAGTCTGCTATCAGCTTGCAACTGAATGTGGTCATTTGGCAATCTGTCTGGGATAAAATCACAAATCATGAATCTGTCACTATCTACATGCTCGAAGGTATTTATTGGAGATAGGTCGCCTCCCACCAGACGACCTGTGCAGCTGCCTTGTGATCAGACGTGGCTGTCCAGAGATTGAGGGTGACAGTGATAGCAATGTAATCACTCTCCAACTGATTTTTCAGTCCTAGGGAAGTTGCTGTGTGACTGCAGAGTGTCCTGACCTTTAGAATAGAATAGAATTCAACTTTATTGTCATTGCACATGCCACAAATACAAGGCAATGAAGTGCAGTTTGCTTCCATCTAGAGCTGGGCGATATGAGATTTTTTCATATCACGATATGTTTTTTTCATTTCAGGCGATAACGATATCGATCACGATATAAGCCAAATAACTATATTTGTAAGATTTAAATGTGCCGTTGCTCACAAGTAAAATGTGAAATAATCAGCAGCTTGTTTTTATTTAAATATTTA
>NW_005187402.1:4943692-4945080 GCF_000239375.1 Pundamilia nyererei | reverse complement strand
AAGTTATATCGCGATACATATCGTTATCGTTCTATCGCCCAGCTCTACTTCCATCCAGAAAGTGCTTTAGCAATAATATAGATATATTACAGAATATAGATCTATTATAGGTATGTTACAATGTTTTATCATGCAAAACAAAATCTTATTTACTTGTGTTTATTTTTTTTAATATGTGTATATTACTGATTTAGTGACTTTTATGTGTAGCACATATTATGTGTAACTTGTGCAACACTTTGGTCAACTGATGTTGTTTAAAACGTGCCGTAAAAATACACTTTGCTTTGACATGACTGAGGCTTCAGGGGCGGAAACTTCCCGGTCATGGTTTGGGTCAAAATATAACTTTTTTAGAATATTGAACACGTGTTAGAGAGATCAGTTTTTCAGGTTTCCCGGTTGCCTAGCGCCACTTCATATGCAGGTAATGACTTAAGGGATAATACCACGTGCAGGTCGATGGTATTTTTAAAACTTCACTTTATCTCGCTAAAGCCTGATTGGACAACCTGTCTGGTCTTTTGGTGGGAACAAAGAGAAGGAGCCCAATCATGGCTGTTTTCTCACTTCCACATGTGTGGCCAATCCCTGAGCTAAGTGGGAAGTTATAACAGTTATCCACCTAGAAGGTTGGTACTAGATTATCTGACAAGCACTTTGCTTTTCACTTTGTAACAGTAACACGACTTCAGTTTTTCCACTTTTTCCACAAAGCATCTGCAATCTTCCACTTCAGTTATTGGATGAGAAGCACCTATGAGCACAGCGCTCACATATACAGGACAGTAATGTAATGACAGTAACATATTTTGTGATTATTCTGAACCAGCAACGAGTGCCAGACAAACAAACACAAACCTCGTGTCGCTCTATTCAACTTCTCCACTAAACGTAGACAATCTGTTTTCCTTTGCCTTACATCCAGTTTTGACCACACTCAGCAGTGCATTTCACCTATTTGCTCTTTTTTTCTCTTTCCTGCAGCATATGTTGCAAACGTTTGAGAGAACATCTCGGGCGACACAGAAGAATCTCTCTGAAGACTGAAACCACGACATTAAGTCCTTCACTAAGAGTCAATTCTTGTATCAGGCCTTGCTGTGAAGTACAGTCTGTTGTATACATTACACACACACACACTCACACACACACAGGCTTCACTGTCTCCCTCCTGCTATCATCATCATGTGTGTGTAAATGATCCTGTCTTTGTGAGGTTAATTGAAGGCAGAATCTCTGACTGTCTGAGACATAATCTGTCTGTGTGAAAAGTAAGTGTGCCTGTATTGTGTGTGTGTGTGTGTGTGTGTGTGTGTGTGTGTGTGTGTGTGTGTGTGTTTGTGTTTGTGTGTGTGTTTAAGGATTGGGTGTTTGAGGGGAGGGAT
>NW_005187402.1:4929815-4943620 GCF_000239375.1 Pundamilia nyererei | reverse complement strand
ACAAAAACAGAAAAAGAAACATGCAGCAACTCTTCTTTATCCCTCCACCTGCTCCCTCTCTACCTCGACTAAAACCCCCAATACAGATTAGCTCTGTGTGTGTGTGTGTGTGTGTGTGTGTGTGTGTGTGTGTGTGTGTGTGTGTGTGTGTGTGTGTGTGTGTGCTGGGTGAGGGGTTAGTGGGTCTGTTCCTGGGGATTTGGGGTTTACAAAAGAAACAAAAAAAAAGAAAAAAAAGCCAAGAGTGATGCCATAAGGCTTTGCTTTTCTCTCATATCAGCTCTTATCAGGGCAGTCATTTTTGACAGGAGAGAAAGCCTTTATCTGGAAGAAGCTGTGTCCGTCTGGCCCTGCGTGTGAGCACAGACACACACACACACAAAGAGCCACGCTCAGGGCCTATCGGACTGGGGCTCACACACACACAGAGCAGGTAATCGGCTCACTAGTAGAGTTAGGGGGTTAGAGAAAAGAAGGAAAAAGCTCTTGCCAGAGTGTATCCCCCTCTTTGACTGGATTAAAGCCCACCAGTATTCAGTCCAGGTGCTCTGGAGGACAGAGGGCCGAGGGGGTCCACGTAGGGTTAACTCTCCCTACGGTGCGAGATCACTTCCTGCTGTTCGCCACCTGACACATCGTATGCACGTGGCCCTCAGCACAAACTGGGAAGTACATCAACGCATAGACATACATGGAATCATTTCTGCTGATCGATATGCGCCTCTGATGTTTCAGGGTTCATTTTCAGAGCGTTTAAGATCTTATTACCATGTCATGTCTTTATTCTTGTGATATACATTAACTATAACTATATAATAACACCATAATTGCCGACACTTGAAGTGCAAGATTATTTCTGTTTTAAATGAAGTGATACTGTGTTTCCATTGTAGTGGTTGACAGGGGAGGAGACATAAGAGTTAATTAACTCTGATTAGGATGAGCCACTGTCACTGAACAAGCCAGGGTTCTAGCTCGATACTCCACTCAGTAATTGCTTCCTTTCCTTTTTCTCTTCTTTCCTTTTACTTTCCCTTATATGTCTTCCTTGTGTCCATCCACGCATGGGAAGCTCGTCTTTCATAGAGGAGAGCTGGAGAGCCCTCTGCTGGCTCATCATGCACGTCTGTCAAGTGAAGATAGGCCAACTATTCATCTGGGCTGCAAAGCATTGGTTTGTTCAATAAAAATAAATAAAGATGTACAAAGTATGTTTTTCCATACAGAGTTCAGTTTTTCAGTCAGCTTCATGTAAAAGTCTTTAGTTGATTGTTTTTCATGTCTTTTAATCGCACACTGAGATCAGGCTCTGCGAGGGCCGTGCCATCTGTTGCAGGAGCTCTTACTCTTCCTCATGCTGCAGATAGCTGTTTATGACTCTGATCTTATATTTGGGTTTGTTGTCATGCTGCAGCAGGAATTTGGAACCAATAATAGGACTCCCTGATGAGAATGCAAGACAGATAAAAATGCAAACATCTGTGTATGGTCATTTGATCTGCACGAATCAAATTTAGTTTTACAAGAGAGACGTTTTAAGACACTGACATCAGCTTTTTTAAATCCTAAATAGACAAAGAGTAAAATGACTCTAACAGTCAAGAGTCATGGGGTTTTAGTAACCCCGATTCTCAATTCATACAGCTTTTGTGGTCCCAGCAGCAGCAAGCCAAGTTTCAGTGAAATTTCCTGCCATTTGATTAAAGCTACAACAATAGGATCAATACTTTGTTTCTATCCCTAAAGGTCAGTAGGTAGCACTCTGAATCATATTACATATATTATGTTTTTGTGAAAAAGAAAAAAACTGTACCAAAGTACATTTAACCAAAGCATTAACTTTAAAAGAAAGCTGATTAGCATGGCAATAGCAATAACATGGCTGATATCCTGAATTCAAATTGGATAAGCAGTAATCCTACTGATATACATCGATCTTTGTATTTCGCTAGCATTAGCTAGCTAACACTGATATTTATGAAGGATGTATTAATAAACATCCATTAATTACACATATTAATTAAGTAGTCAAAGAATCAGCTTAATCGAAGGTCAGTTGTTTAACATTTATGAGAATACGTCATTATGTGCTTATTTTTACAGAAAAAATGTCTACGAAATGCAGTGCCTACTTTGTAACACAGTCAACTCATGCTAAGCTGCACTTATACTTTGACATATTCAACAGATATTATGAGCAGAATAAGTCAGCGAGTTGATACAGTATTAAAGTCTTCCTACACAATCATTAGAAGTTTTAGTTTTCTTCTGCTCATGACTTACAGGACGTAAACTGAAAGAATTGAGGCTAGCCTAGCTTCAGGGCTAACAGCGTATGCGCTAACATTATTTGTGATGGGTTCAGTTTCAAGATGAGGACCAGACAACTCTCATAATCATGTATATTTAAACCTTATTAGTCAGTTTTTTAAGTAGGTACCCTTTCTCTTAATTTAACTCACCGAGCTTGAACAGAAAGAGTTAGAGCTACCACAAGGAATGATGATTAGCTCTTTTATAAAACAGGTATGGAGAGGGGAAGACAGCAGGTGGGGTCTCAGCAGAGGTCTTGGCAGGAGAGGATATTTATGCTCATGGCTCCTCGTGTTGTTAACAGAAAATGCAAATCAAAGTTACTATTACAGTGAGTATGTGTTTAAAGAATCAGGAGATGTACTTCTCTTTTAGTTACACAAACTGCTGTCGTACTGTTCAAGCCCCTCATGGTTCATCATAAGCCCCGAGAGTCTGAAAGAGTTTGGTTCTCAATATAGACCACAGGCCTGAGTCATGGCCTTTAGGTTACACACAACAAAGTAAAGAAGTTCAGTCAGGAATCTCTTCTTATTCTTATTATTCACGTAATTGTCACATAAAAGCGGTTCATAAAAACGTTTTTAGTCACCCGACGAGCAGCTAAAATGGGAGGTTTGCAGATTCGAAAGACTTTTTAAAAACATTTTCAGGCCTGAGTAAACTGCAAGGGTCTTCTAATGGGCAGTCAAAAGACAATACAATGGCTGCAATGTTTATTTCCTCTTCTTCTTTTTTTTTTCTTCTCAAATTTCAGTGAACCAGAAGAATATTTTGACCTGTTCAAAGAGTTCTAAGGACAGGGCCCAAATACTTAAAGGGATTATGCTAGGACAAGCTGCACTACCCACTCTCTGTTCCTAACTTCCTCCCCAGTGCCATTCGGTCCCTTTGCCTGAAAGACTTCCAGTGTTGCCTCATCTCTTTCAGGACCCTCACGTCCTCGAGCCTGACAGCCATCGCCTAATCAAAGACCTTCTTTTCAGAGGGAATGCTAAGTGCTCCTTAAATGGAATGAAAACAGGACACTTATTACTTGCTATTAAATTATTTTCAGTGATAGTACACTTAACAGAAAACAAAGCTAATGTAAAACATGCCATTAAAGCTCAACTGTCACTGGAGACATCCGCTGGTCCAAGTCTGTCTGAGTGGCCAGCAATGGTAGCGACAACCACATCATCGGCCTCGCATGTAGCGCCACTAGCAAATCACTGACTGCATGCCACAGGCTTTGACTTCTTCTGTTTGTTTTTCATCTGTCAGACTGTCATCACGCTTCCTCAGATCAGAAGTGGTGCTTTTTTTCCCCCTGTGGTTGAAATCCTGTCAGAAACCAGCTGTGCTCAGCTGTTCAGACTTCCTGCTCAAAGGACCCAGTGTTCATTTGTTATGTCACAAAGTCGAATCAGTTTTATTGATATATGTTGTTGTATTTTCTGCACAGAAATAATTCCACACACAGAATTTCATTGCAAAGATGTTACAGTCGGTCTTGCATAAAGCAGCTCTAGTAACGATATTTAGATATTATGTGCACGTGTATTTCAGAAATCAGTGGACAGTTTGATCACAGCGTGTATGTGTGTGTGTTTGCGTGTGCATGAACACACGTGTGTCGAGTCCTTTGAAGCAGACATACACCCCACCACTATCACTGCCGTTCTTGCTCCTCAGATGAAAGCTGATATGTGATCGAGAGTCCGGCCGCTTGTTTCCATTCAGAGCAGTGAAAAGGAAAGACGAGCTAATATTGTAGCACTTGTGATACAATCACACGTCAGCGTTTCTCCTTTTGAATAACACAAGAAAAGATTCCTATAGGGCACAGCTCATTTTGGGAATTATTTTTGGATTTAGCTGCACTCTGGGTTTGAAATCTAAATCTAAAGTTTCTGTAAAAGGTGGAAAAAAGAACAAAAAACCAGAAAGAAACAATAAAGCATGGGGGGATTGAATGAGGAGTAAAATGTGATTGGGGTGAAGGAGGCAGGTGGCTGGCCTGCTGTACACCAACCAAACCCACAAACAGCTGTTCATTTCTCAAAGCACCCTTGTGCCCCCCTCCATGCATCAATTCTCCCTCTCTCTTTCTGTCTCTCCCCCCCCAATATCTTCCTCTTTCCCGCTCCACCCCCACCCTCTCCCCAAGCCTCCAGTCCACCCAGCCATTCCTGCCTCCCACCTCACTCTGCTGCAGCTAAACACACTTTGATCACGCGCCAGAATCAGGACACAGCTGGCTCACCCGTGCACTTCTCACCGTCTGCTTATCATTTGTGGCGATAGTAAAACATGGCAGCGATAACATGTTTAAGTAAATAGTGACATTTGAGGAGAAATTAAGCAAAGTGGGAGACAGACAGAAAACTTCCAGGAGACCCAAAGCAGCGGCAGTCTTTCCTGTACTTACATCCCAAAAACACGCTAATCCAGTCAAGTGCAGGACATAAAAAAGTCAGGCCTCTCCACCACCACCCGCTCCCCTCCTCTCCACCCTGTGATCCAGGCGGGCAGGTCACTTGCTGGCATGAATTGCACGGCCTACCAGCAAGAAGACCAAACCAGAGATGAGCTCCAGGGGCACTCCGGCAGCCGCCACCATGAATGACAGGCCGTAGAGGACTGAAACCTCAGCGTTCGGACATGTTTCCCCTCTCTCCTGAAGGATGTAGCTCTTCACATCCACCACCTCCATCCACAGGACGTAGAGCAGAAGCGTGAACAGGAACAGGCAGGCTGCGGAGAGAGACAGTATTAGAGAGACAGACACAGAGGCCGTCAGTGCTGTGAGTGGCTGCAGAGGAACGCAGCTCCTCTTCATCTCTACTGTTACCACGGCGGCAGTGTTTACTGCTGTCGTTATAGTGACAACACTGCAGAGTGACATCTGCTGCTCCGCGTGCCGGGTGTGTGTTTATCATGTGACAGGTATGAACAGCTGACAGCAGCAAAGGCTGCAGAATGAATGTGCGTCTGTGCATTCGTCTCTTATTTCACGCTACAGTTAGGACCTACACACACACATAGATGCACAGGCAGCAGTCTATATTTTACCAGCAGCTAAGAGGAAGGCCCCGCCCAACTTGTAGAGTTTGTAGCTGATGAAAGGAACACCACAGACCAAGAGGAAGCCTCCAGCCAGAGCTAAGACGAGTCCGAGGATTATCAGCACGGTCCAGAAGCCCCGAAACACTGCAAGAAACACAAGCACAGCAGTGGAATCCCATAAGTGTTCTGCAAAGAAAGGGTGTTTTTGCTCAGGTTTTCAGTTTAATCCCAGCCCCTTGGATTCATTTGCTGACCGGTCCGCAAGCAAGATGCTGAAGCCCAGGTTGCTCCTGTCGGCTGGCGAGTCTTGCATTCCTACCCAGGATTTTTGTGTATGTGTGTGAATGGAAGAATAGGAAACACATTGCAAAGTGCTTTGTAGAGCTGCCAAGGTTAAAAGGATGTCATATAAGAACGGATCATTTACATGTAAGAAGCTAAAGTCAGCATCCAGTTACTCTGGCTCTGAGAAAAAGAAAGCAAGAAAACTGCTCTTCCACATCAGTCATTACGTGTTCATTTTGTTTGGTTTCAGTCACAGGAAGGCAACGCTGGTTCTGATCTTTTGCAAGAAGATTGGAAACAACCAGCCATCTGTAGATGTGGTTAAATGCTGTCCTATTTAACACACAAATAGAAGAGTGTTTCCCATCTTCCCATGAAACACTTAGCAAGAAAGCACAAAAAAGTGTTTCCCAAAATAGACTGTTCCTTCAGGCTGGTCCTTTAATAACTTCGATATGGTCCTGATACGTTTAGGCTGTAATATGAGCACTTTTTGACTGAATAATAAATACCAGATTAAGTATTTCTCTGCTAAATCTTTACTGCTGTAGCAAAGATGGGATTTACTACTGATATATATGTGGGGACCTACAGATGAGGCCAAAATTACTAAGCGTTGCTTCTTTTAACGGATCGAAGGAATTTGTTATACAAGTGTCAAGAACAGGAGTGAGGAGTATCCTCAATAAATTCCAAGAAACCCACAGAGTACAGAACACGCCTGGCAGTGGTAGGAAGTGAAAGATTTCAAAGATTCTGGAAAGAAAACTAGTGAGAGATGTTTCTAGAGAGCCCAGAATAACTGCGAAGACACCCATGAATGATTTAGCCAAGTTGGGAATTGTAGTCTCAAATGAGACAATCACTAGAGCCCTGCACAGGAATGATGCGAGATTGGAGACCAGGAAAAACTTCACTTCTGCAGAAGACACACCTTCAAGCCAGACTGCGGTGTGCTAAGGACACCCTAGAGACAGATAATGCACACTAGAAGAGCGAGAAGAGGAGATAAAACTAGAGCTCTTTGTCCACAGACACTTTGCTGATGTTTGGAGAAAGTAGTGAGAGTTCTACATCTTAAAGCGTCCCCACAGTGAAACACGGTGGTGGGAGGATCATGATGGGTGGATGCTTCAGTGGGTCTGGAACTGGGAATCTCATCGAGGTGGAAGGAATCATGAAGTTTATGTGAAGATTTTAAAAGCATTCAAAAACAAACCTGAGTCTGGGTCGTCTCTTTATCTTTAAACACAACAACAACCCAAAATATGTCGCTCCTGGGGAAGAACTACCTCCAGAACACCAAAGTAAATGTTACTGACTGGCCAGTTCAAAAAATGCAAAGCCCTGACTTGAAAATCACTGTGGGATGAACTGAAAACCAGGGTCCCTGCTGGAAGACCATCAAATCTGGAGAGCATGTGAGACATGTTGAAAACTACAACAAACGACTGCAGGCTGTTATCCAGCAAAAAGAGTAAACGACTGACTGTTAGCATCGAGGAGGTAATTATTTGGAACCTGGTAGTTTTTGTGAAATAATTTTGTTTCTATGTGCAAAGCAAAAATAATGTAAGCATCCAAAATAAAACAAGGATGTTCAGACAAGCTGTGCTAAAAACAAGTTATCGCTCTGTTAAACAGCATTTGGGAAATACCCATATTTTTATTCAAGAGTAAAAACTATTTCTCAATCATGTATCAAAGATTTGTATCAAAGATAATTTTACTTGAAGTTTAGGAGTGAGACTACACCTTAAGCACTCCTCTTCTAAATACCTGTACCTGCTCCAAACACCTGTCTGTTCTCGCTTTTAGGTCCCACCCTCCCCGTCTTTCTCTCCGTTTCCCAGATAGGCACTTGGTGTATCCGGCATCCTCATATCAATCTTCTCCAAACCTCTGCCTCTCACCCAGCTGGCGTCAAATAATCTATCCACGATTATTTGTACATATTTTGTTGTTCATAAAATGTCTTACAGATTTGACCTCACTACTGAACAACAGGAAACAGAAAGACGTGTGTCCATGCAGCATATATTTGAGACTGTGAATTACCTGCTGTGGGGTCATAATTTGGATGAGGGACTTGTCCAACTGCAACCGGTAGCGGGAAGAGGTAACCATGGATGCAAACCTTAGACTCTGGCTGGTTTGCTATAGTTAAAAAAATGAGAAATGTTTACAAAAATAATCACTCAAAATAATGGGCAAAGGTCTATAACCACAATAAACAGCAGACATATTAAGGCTTACACATAATTCAGTACTGACTTTATTGTTGCCTTTTATTTCCCATCATTGACTAGATTTTCTAAAAGCAGTGTCTGAATGAGTGGCAGAAGCACACTCAGCTATCGGGCCACTTGAATAACAATATGCTCAATGGTTGTTCTGGATTTCTTTTTCAATTCAGTGATGAAACATTAAGTGCAGCAGAAAATAAAAAAGACACAAATGCAAAATGCAGTCGGGGGAAAACAAAAAGCCCCAAAACACCCCATAAACAACATATTTTAGCAATCCTTTACATTTACTGTCACATATGGGCATTTTTCTTTTCTGCACTTGTAGCATGTCAAGGAGACCGCAGTGTTGAGCAAGGGACACGCAACCACATTGGACAACTCCCAGGAAAACCTTTGCTCAGCTTAACTAGAGGAAAGTTTCGCCTACGTACTGAAGAGAGTGGCCAGCACTGCGTGCGTCGTGGGCTCCACCTGAAACGCACAGCGCCAGAAAAAGCCCTCGTGGTGCAGCGTGAGGGAAGGAGGGGAGGTACTCGCTTCTTCCACCAACAGCGTCTAAGAAAAAGAAATGGAAGACAGACTGACATCACACAGATAGATGCTCGAATACCTAAAGATGGATGAATCCCATTTTCTGTCAGCGCTGTCAACACGTCTGCGCTCGCGGCTCTGTGTGATTCTCTACTTCACTGGAGCCACGGCATCAAACGTGGTTCTGATTATGGCCTGCTGGTCTGTGAGGTTTTCGAGGGGGAACTTATATTCTCTGCTCGCTTGTCAGAAATATGATTGATGGCGCCGAATAACACAACAACTTTAATCATCCTGTTTTATTGAAAATGAAAGACTTTGTTTCTGTGATGTTACGGAGGAATTCACTGGGGGATTAGCTTTTATAAATATATCCCTTACGTTGCACTCTTTGAACTTTCCCACAAGTGCTTCATGGGAGAATAAACTGGAAAATTAAAGGGCCACTCCACTGATTTTACACATGAAGCTCAGCCGGCTCGTCAGTGAGAGTCCTACTCGCCGTGTAAAAACAGTCGTATCAAGGTGCCACAGTTTTGT
The DNA here is from genome assembly GCF_000239375.1 of Pundamilia nyererei. NCBI lineage: Eukaryota > Metazoa > Chordata > Actinopteri > Cichliformes > Cichlidae > Pundamilia > Pundamilia nyererei. The sequence goes on along the minus strand of NW_005187402.1, from coordinate 4,934,651 downwards.
CAAACCTTACCCCGAACTGCTTTTATTTTACAGCTGGCAGTCGAAGTGATGGTCCAAAAATATTAAATCTATGAAATACACTCAAATATTCCGCAGCATGCTGATGGCAGCAAAAGGTTATCAAGGATGTCAGTGTGTGATGACTGGGTGGTCCACAGCTGTGGTCCAGACTGAAAGATCTCAACATCTGGGTGGATTACTCTGACATACTCTATATAATCCCTGTTTTTGTCTCCTACTCATGAAATAATACCTCGGCTGCTTATTTGCTTAATATCAGCATGTTCATATTTTAACCAGAGCCATGCTCATCTTCACAAAGATGCTACTGTAGTGTGTATGATGGGATGCTGTGTCACAAACTCTGGATGTGAAGTCAGAATGTAGGTGTGTAATGAGCAGGGAGGGTTTGATGAAAAGTGCATTTGGAGGTATTGTTGTAAGATCATAAAGGCCACTAAATACAAACTACAAGTCCACATGTCTCTTCTAACTCCTCTCCTGCACACTTTACAGAAGTGCAGTCACCTACAACAGGAAGGCCAAACATAAGGTCCGGGGGCCAGAATCAACCCGGCAACAGCTCCAATCAGGCCCATTGATTTTGAACCTTTAACTGTATTTTCATACGTTTTACAGCTTTTCTGATGAAGATCTCCAACAACTTGTAAAGTACCAGTGAGGACAGTGCAGGGAATGAGCAAGCTGAACTTTTTCTGTACTTTTGCGAATTTATCATGTGGAAGGACTGAGGCGTGCTGTTTAAACTGCACTTCTTGTTCTTATATTGAGACATCTCATGGATTTAATGTTTGGATCAAAGTCTTTACACTGACAGAAAGGGGAGTTTTACTGGTCCAGTCTACTTAAGATCAAACTGGGCTGTACTAACCACTATGTAAAATGAGTTTAGACATCCCTGGCCTCCCACACGTTTGGGCAGAGTGTAATCGGTCAAAAAAAAAAAATGCAGTGGTTTCCAAATCAGGAAGACTTCTGATAATGATTGTCAGTCAGCAACTTTTACTGGATTCACAAATGCAAGACCTTTGCTATGCCATTAAAGAGACAAAAACATATTTTTTAAAAACACTCCAGTTGAACTTATCTAAGAGGCAAAGTGGAAAACTGTAGCCTGACTGCTTTCTCTTGCAGGCCAAAGAGGTTAAGAGTCCTCTGCCCTGACACGGTTAAAAGTTAGTACCTGTGTTGGTATGGAAGTAGATTAATAATGGATTGTATTTATATAGCACTTTTCAAGGCACCCAAAGCGCTTTACAATTCCACTATTCATTCACACACTGGTGGAGGCAAGCTACAGTTGTAGCCACAGCTGCCCCGGGGCAGACTGACAGAAGCGAGGCTGCCATATCGCGCCATCGGCCCCTCTGGCCATCACCAGTACGGTAAAGTGTCTTGCCCAAGAACATAACGAGCAGGACAGAGAGCCCGGAGATCAAACCGGCAACCTTTCAGTTACAGATGCGCTTCCAAACCCCCTGAGCCATTAGTGAGCATTACTCAGGTAACTGGTAATGCTGACCAGGTAGCATCAAATTCTAAACTTATATTTTTTTCTTTTAAAAACAAAATCCCTCTGCTTCAACATTTGCTGTTTTCCTTGTTCTAGTTTTAATTAAAACTCATATGTTCTGTGATTATAAATGTGTTTTGCACAGCCTCCCAGCTTCTTTGGAAACAAGGTTGTAAATTGCTTCAGGACATCTTTAAATATCTTATAGTGGCATAGCTCACACAGCAGCGAGTCCACAGCACCTGATCGGGTTTCCCCGTTTATTCTTTTTGTGGTTTTCACGTGTGACCAGTTAAAAATAATATTTTCGGTTGCTGTTATTGAATTGATGTGTTTTGATGGAAGTGATCAGTGATTGCTTATGTTAGGAATCGCACTTCTATCTGTCCTACCTCAGTCCTGTTGGCATCTTTGTCCCCCATCGGTGTCGTTTGTGTTTGCCATCTATATGGTCCGCAGTTGTCGCTTGCGACCAGCCAGTAGTCAGTACCAAATGCCAGGAAGAAACACAGAGTCCCTATTACCCCAAAAATCCCCCCAGACAGGGCTGCAGCTCCCACCCTCATAACTCCGGCCTTTACCCCGCTTTAAAGTATGATTCCTCTTAGCTTTTAGTCTTCAGGTCAGTGACTCCTTACTTGTGTCCACTCTGAAGGCTGTCTGCCCAGTCCCAATCCTAAAGAACATGGCCAGCCTCTCTCAGCCACTCCCTGGCATGCTGGGAGCTGTGAGGAAAAAAATGCTACAGTAACTGAGCAGGTCAAACAGAGGGAGGTGGGGGGACAGGAGTTATTTTAGGATGCAGTAAGCCTGTCCTCGTCAGATTACCAGTGTATGTATTTTGCTGTGCATTTGTAAAGGAAACAAGGAGAGGAAAGATTGGCGTGAGGACGTTGTGGGCAGCAGGTATCAGCATTTATGACTGCGAGGTATTTGTAATGTTTGTGTTACTCTGGGAATGGTGCTTTGAAAATGAATTAGGCTGGAGATGCAAGAGTTGTTCAAGAGGTGAAACATAGAGCTGAGAAAAGCTTTATTGTAGCCGGCAAATACTCTGAATAAATAAATAAAACCATTAAATTCATTTTATGAGGAATTTACTTTGGATGCGTCCATGAAATTGCTGAAGACTTCTACTAGTTCTGCTTTGCACCTCACATCTCTGTGCTTAAAGGAATACAAGGTACTTATCACTTCAAATGATGGAACACGCTGAGTTCTTTGCTTTCATATGTTTTTCCTCCCTCCCTCCCCGTGTCTCACAGTCTGCATTCATTGCTGCTTCTCATTCTCCAAAACAAAGCTGAGGTGTTTCCTGGCGGCTCTCTCCATGGTTTCCTGATGTTTTGGAGAGACTAGGTCTTCTCTAGCAGCTTTTGGATCCATTGATCTAGTCTGAGCCGGGCCAGCTGAGTCTGAGGAGTCCAAGAGAGTGGATCGTGGACTAATGGAGCACACTGCCAAGAGGGAAGAGGGTGAAGTGAGCTCAAGAGTCACAAAGTCAAAAAAGCTTCTGGTCAAAGATCAGGAGGGAGAGAAATACTAATAACCTGTTTTTTTTTCTTTCTTTTCTTTAAGTTAGAGCAGAAAGTTTGAGAGACAGCAAACACACAGTTAAAAAACTGCATGAATTAAAACACAATTTTGCAGAAGTAGACAGGATGACTGAGTTTTAATCTTACGTACTAACTAGCAAGAAAAGCAAAAAGCCTTTAAAAGTAAAGCTTTCCATTTGTTCAACATAAGTTTGATAAACAGACATTTGAAAAAGAAAGTGGTTGTCGGACTCTATGCGATCACATGAAAAAAACAAAGTGCACCTTTATTGGTTCCATATGAGGGGAAAGTAGCAGCCTTAATTCATAATTTTGGTCATGTAGCCTGGAAAGTAGCAGCCTGGAGAAACTGCAAAAAACCAAAGAGCTGCATGTCTGACTCCACGGGCCTCAGTTAGCATGTTAAATGTTAAACTTCATGACAGAATGGTTGGTGAGATAAGTTATGGCTTGTTTTAGAGTGCCAGGAGAAAAAACGACCATGGCAGCATGGTTTAGTTTTGAAAAGCTGCATCTGAACAAACAACTTCTGAAACAATGTCATTTGGACAGACCAACAAGACCGAATTTGAGCTGTCTCACCATCATGCACAGTTACGTTTGGAAAACTTAGACACAGCATATGAGCTGTCAGGCACAGTGGTGGAGGGGTGGTGATTTGGGCTTGTCTTGGGGCTGCGAGACCCGTGCACCTTGCAGTTATTGAGTTTAACTCAGTGCACCAAAGTCATCTAGAGTCAAATGTAATGCTATCTGAGAGCTAAAGTTTGGCTGAGAGTAGGTTATTTGGCATGGTAATGATCCCAAACATCGAGGTGTTACCATGGCTGAGCCAAAGTCCAGACATCAGCTTCATTAAAAACTGTGGTAGGACATAAAGAGAACCTGCAAAACCGCAATGAACTGAAGCAATGATGTAAAGAAGAGCAGGAAAAATGTATTGACAATGATGCGAGAGACTGATAAGGTCATACAGAGAATTAATGATTCAAGTTATTGTTACGTAAGTTGGTCCTACAAGCTGCTGAATCATGCAGAGGACTTGGCTGTTTTTTTATAGGACTGCATAGAGTCCTGTCAAGACTTTCTGTTTCACATGGCTGTGCATCTGGCTGCGTCTTTACCTGTGTGAGATCTGCTAAGTCCAGTTCTCACTCTCTGTGGCTCACTTAGCCCACCATCCTCCCCCTGCAAAAGTAGAAATACACAGTACAGCACCATGGAGGATGTTCTCTACTCTGATACCGACACTCCATCATTCACGTAGAGTTTAAACAGATTCCTAAACTTGGATGCAGTATTTCAACATGAATCCACTAAGCCACAGGTGTCGAACTCCAGGCCTCGAGGGCGATGTGTCCTTGATCCAACACAGCTCATTCAAATGGCTAAAGTACCTCCTCAATAAGTCTTGAAGTTTTCCAGAAACCTGGTAAGGAGCTAATCATTTGATTCAGGTGTGTTGACCCAGGGTGAGATCTAAAACCTGCAGGACACCGGCCCTTGAGGCCTGGAGTTCGACACCCCTGCAACCCTGTGAACTTACTCTCCTAACTATTCAGTCTTTTTAATTCTGTTCAATAAAACCTGAATATGAGGAAATGCAGGTAGTTTGCATGCACCTGAAAGTGTGTGATTGTGTTGTATGAGTATCTTTCTCCCAGACTTTGGTGTCTGTAAAGGGGCTTCCTTGTTCTGTCCACCGATGTGTCCTGGTGCAGGGTGTGTCTGCTGTAGGCTGGTGTC
>NW_005187402.1:4897064-4929034 GCF_000239375.1 Pundamilia nyererei | reverse complement strand
AAAAACCGAACTCACCTTGTTTCCTTTTGGTTAGTAAGCCTTGCTCTTCTGAGATCATAATCCTTGACAGTCTTTGCTAATTTACTGATATCTAAAAATCAGTAGTGTCCAGAGTTATCTACAGCCCTATCACAAATCCACACTTAGCTGTGATTCCTGTAATCTCTCACCCTGCTGTGGATCTCCTCGCTGAGAGTAGGCAGAGCTCTCTTCTTCCTCTTCACATACAGTAGCTCCACCAGAGGCTTGATGGTCATCCCCTGCAAACCAGACTCAGAACATAAAATCCACCTTCAAACTATGACAAACTGTTTTCCTTACAATTCACGAACATGTTTGCCCCACCTGTACAAAGACAGTAAAGAGAATGACCACGATGGTAGTGGTGATGAAGAGTCGTTTCTTTGGGAAGTCATCAATCAGGAAGACCAGGGAAAAACAGATTGCCCCTCTCAGGCCACCGTAGGCAATGATGAACTGGTCTCGGAAGGTCACGGCGTTCCTCCGGAGCTTGTTCACAAACGCGGTCAGCAAAAGCACGCCTTTTAAGAAGTGAGAAAGAGTTTAGATATCCACTTTGCTGATCTTGTGATATAACTTGTTTTAAAGTGCGGGGAAAAACTTATACCCGTGGCCCTCCAGATGAGACAGAGCAGCAGTGTAGAGCACACAAACGGCCAGCTCCACATGTGGATGTCCTGTATGGTGGACACTCCCAGGAAGATGAAGATTAAGGTCTCGCTCACGCTACTCCACATCTTCAGAAAGTACTGGATGCTGGTGTTGCTGCGCTCCGACACATTTGCTTCCACGTACTGTTTCATTGTAGCAGCACAGGTCACTATGCTGCAGGGCAGGGAAAGGGGAAGCAAAGTTAACTAATGTTTATACTAATGTGTACAATTTGTGGTCTTTGGGATTCAGATGATTCTGAGCAGCACTCACGCCATGATCCCAGAGAGGTGAAGCATCTCTGAGGTAAGGTAAGACAAATAGGAATAGAGGAAGACAAAGAGCGGGGCGATGACTTGGGCCCTGGAGGTAAAACGTGAGGTGAGGGCTGCCAGCAGGCCGAAGAAGAGACCTACACACAAGCCCCCGATTCCGACCACCACCACCCTGCAGCCCCCCAGCAAAACATCCAGCCCTGACACTGATGGCAGACGGAGGAAGGACTCAAAAAGCTTGTAGAGCACCTGAGAGGAAGAAACGTCTATGAGTATCAAGTGTTTCATTTAGGTACCTGACACACGCACCGCTTCTGTCCTCACCACAGTGACGGCGTCATTGAGCAGTGACTCTCCAAACACCAGGATATGCAGCTGTTCGTTAACTTGCATCTCTTGGAAAACAGAAAGCACCGCCACTGGGTCTACAGCAGCGATCAGGGAGCCAAACAGCAGGCAGTGGAGCAGAGAGACATCTCCTAGTGAGCTCTGAGCCAGCAGGCAAACACCGTACAGAGACAGGCCGATGCCCAGGACGTTCCACAAGGTCCCCAGCACTGCATACCTGCACATGCACAAGAAACCAGCTTTAAGACACCTGCTCCAGGTACCTTTAACAAATACTCGATGAATATCTGAGTTTAGCCACTCAGGTCCACAAAAATAAGCTCAAAATATGACAAATGTGGTAACATATGCAGTGCGTCATGTTTATTTTGAATATTCAATGTGATTCCTAAGTTCATGGTCAGTTCTTAGTAATCTTAGAGTTCTTCCTCCCTCAGTGTCTCGTCTTCTTCTGTGTTCATTCAGCCTTGTCTTCACGTTGTCTTCATGTCTTGTCTCTGTGTTTTGTGTTCCCCTGTCGGTCATGTCCCCAGTGTGTGCTAGTCTTCTTCTCTGTTTTTATTGAACTTCCTGTTTTATTTTGACAGTCTCTCATCCTTGTACAGTATGTTCAGTTTTACTTCCCCTGTCCTATTAGTCTGTATAGGTTCCAGCTGTGTTTACAATTGTTGCCCATCCTCTTGTTAGTTTCTAGTTTATCTTTTATTCGTTTCTATTTGTTATTGTTTTTGTATTTTATTTCAAGCACCGTGTTACAGCACATGAAACTGCCTCCTTTAGTTCACTCCCTTTGTTTCATCTGTCTGCCACACAGCCATACATGACACAGTGGGTGAAATGATTATTAGGTCTCCTGCTGAATTTGTAAGTTCACTCACTTACAAAGAATTGAAGAGTCTCTATTTTTGTTGCAGATAAATACAACAAAATAAAACCAGTACCAGTACCCCCAAAAAAAGAAGATCTATCCATAACCATGGGAAAAGAACCAGGGAAACCAAATTAACAATAAAAACGATTTTTAAAAAAATAACAATAAAAACCAATAAAAACCCTGAAAACCATAAATTTCACACCCAAGCTTCAACTCTTGCAGCCCGGTACCAAACGGCTCATGGACCGATACCGGTCCATGCCCCGGCGGTTGGGGACCGCGGCTTTAACCCATTCCAGTCAAACAATCCTGTGACTCTGTGGGAGGCAGAACTCTGGCTGGGCTGTAGGAAACCAAATACTCATTTCACTCAGTGACATGCAGGGATGTTTATATCTTGGTTCTCTCCGTTAAAATAAAACCGTCATAAAAAATAGAGACTGTCCAATTCTTGGTACACGATCAAAATGATGAATTAAGCAGGAGATCAAATAATTATCATTTGGATGTTTCAAATGTCAACCCTGAGCCTGAACCATGAAATAATTGCCACAAAATTCAATTGTTATTGAAAGTGGACCATTCATTAAATCATTTGAAGAAATTTAAACAATAAATAAATAAAATATAGATTTCTGTTTGTGAATTTCAATTTGTATCATATTTGGTGCATCATGACTTTTTTTTTTGCAATTTATTCTTTTGAATTTTTCTTTTATATTGTGTAATTTACACTGATGATTCAGACGTAGAGGTAGAAGAAGGCTTTAAAGGGTAAAACCAAAATAAAGAGTCTAATTCTGACTTTTAAATCAAACTCTTTCTACTCATATTTTATGTGGAAATGGTGTACTTTCATTCTGTTCAACGCAATCTGCATACGAATGCCTCCACACACACACGCACACACACAAAAATCAAACATTTTAAAGCTACCAACCAGAGGATTGTACCAAGGTTTTCAAAGAACAGCCTGCCTGGCAGGAAGTATCCCGCATCTAACACGATGGGTGGCAGCAGAAAGAGGAAGAAAGCATCGGCGCTGAGAGTCGGTGGAGCAGAGTGGCGCACCCCATAGATCACACCTCCAACCAGGAGGCCCACCATGATGAGGACGCAGCTTTCGGGGACAACTGCAGGGACTCGACCTGACCAGTGGAAACCTGAGGGAATGAGAAACGGAGAGGGAGTAAAAGGAAATCAGCAGGATCCGAACTTTGTGGAGTTCTGACTAAATCGCTCTGTAGCTATACCGAGGGAGGACTACTACCATTGCACTCAGATAAACTCTTTCATTGATAGAACAGATTGTTAACTTGAGGTTTGGTGTGAGTTTTAAAAAATCCTGGAAATAACTAGAAATGTAGAAAAATAATAGATATTATATACATTATATTATATATGAAAGAAGCTGGCTTCTCGTGGATGAGTGTGAGCACAACTGAGGCTTACCCAGCTTGGCCAGTGAGGCCAGCATGATCCACAGCACGATCTCAAAGGGAGCCTGTACGTGGTGATAGTCCATGCTGAACACCCTCAGAGCCATGGGTAGATCCACAGACAGGCTGCCATCGCTACTGTTGGTGCCCAGCGAGGGAGGCAGATTGTGGGGCAGAGGGCTCCCATCGGGAGAGGTCTCTGCCAGACAGCCCAGCAGACTGGCAGAGAGCAGCAGAGAGAGAGTCCACAGAGCAGTCATCCTGCAGCCATGCTGGGACAACAGCAGAGAGAGGCAGAGAATAGGAGTGGGACTATGGAGATGGGGGGTGGGGGCGAGACACACAAAACAACCTGACTGGGACTCATGCAGCCACTAATGTGCACAGGAATCCCTGAGCTAGCAATGATACCAGCAGCACAGAGCTCAAGGGGTGTGTCACACACACAGACGGTCTCATCAGCAACTCAAAGAACATTACATCCATTTCCTGAAAATGAACCCTAACTGGAAGCCAAAACAAAACCCAAAATATGATTATTTCCATTACAGGGAATTGCTTTAAGTCCACAATATGTGCCTGTGTACACACATTTGTGTCCCCACGGCATAAGTAATGCAAGTACACATGCACAAGATTCAGCCAGGGTATTAGCACTGATGGTTTGTTGTGCACAAAGCTTAGATAGATTGCAATAATTGTTAATATATTTTGTTTACCTAGCAGAGAAAGGGCTTCTCCGATAATGGACTCATTTTCAGTGTTTGTTCTCATGCTGTGGTAGCAGTGCTTCATTTGGTGGAATTTGTGTTCTGCTGTGGCTTATTTGATTTGCAATCTTTCATTTCAAACAAGCAACTTATTGTTGATGCGGCATGTTGTGATTATTGAAATAGTTTGAATTACAGTTACAAATATGTTGCCTAGTGGTGAGAAAAAGGCTTTAATTATCAGCCAAGACAGTATCTCTTCCTCCCACTGGCTTCTTATTAAATTCGGTTTATCGTCTTTACATATTTTATGCCAATATGCGTGCAGTCCGTCAGTTCCACTGCAAACACAAGGATCTGTGTCAGAATAAGCCTTCCACTGTATAGTTGTACGGGTCATTTACACAGAAAACAAACAAAAAGTAAAAAATATGTTGCTTGTGTGACTTGTTCCCTTTTCCAAAATGTTAGGCAGATGGCATGTGATTTTTTTTTTTCTGTTGCTTTAAAATCTGTTTGTGCTTCTGGAAAGTTGTTAGTTGTTCTTCTCCAGTCCAAGAGAACATTTAAAAGCTAAGAGTTGTTTTGGTTTTTTTACACACCCTCACTACCTCAGTGATTTTGCCCTTCGTCCCTTCTTCCCTACAAGTGAACTCACTGAGGATCAGACCTCTCCACCTCTGATTAACACACAATGCCTGACTGCAACTTCTGGCCATGTTAGGAAACAGCTGGAGAAACTAAGAAGCAGCAAGTCCGTCTGTGACTCTAAGTCATATTTACAACCCGAGTCTGAAATGGAAAAAACATCCTGTTTGATTCCTCTACTGGAGAAGTTGACAAAGTCCAAACTTACTGACTATCAACCTGGCGGACTTCAAATCGCGTGTGAGGAAGGTGATGGGAAGACATGTCAGTCCACGTCAGTCCATCTTGACCCTCTGCAGTTTACACACAGTCCATCATCTACATGCTGCACAGCGTTTAATCATTTTACACGATTCAGCCACTGATACAGACAGAGGAGGTAATATCAGTAAACACACCCTCCATTGCATGGATTGCTGACAGACAGGCGTTGCTCCGCCCAATCTCACATCCGTGGACTGTGCAGTTATTCCTGTTCCCCTTGTTCACCTTAGACTTTCAGTACAACTCCAACTCACGCCACCCTCAGAAATATTCTTTGATCCTCGAGTGGTTGGATGTAAGTAATATATAATCAACTAACTTGCCATTAATGTATAAAAATGAATGTAAATTCTATAATACATGATTGGGAATATCAGCACAAACAAACATTATAAATTCGGATCTTTCTAACAAGGCTTACTTTTTTTTTCCTAAATCCCTTTTCATTCATCTTTTACTTTAACAGTAGTAACTTAAATACCAAGTTACTTGTTCACAAGAACATTTAATGACACAGAGTCACTGTTCATCACACCTTGCACATACACCTGTGCTATAAGTAGAGATGCCCTCTCATCTGAGTGTTTTCACTGTGTAGTTTTGTATTGCAAATTCATAAGAATAAGGCTACTAATTCTTAATTAATTTAATCATTTCATTAATTTTATTTGCTTAGAATTCAATTTAATTATAGGACATGTAAAGCCATGAATGTTGTGTAATGTAGGTGTACACACCTATAAACGGTGGAAACTGTCTTGTGTATCAGACTTGACTGAGAGCCTCCTGCCTGCCGTCCGTCCTGTTTCAGGTCAGACAACTGCTCTGAACTGACTTGAATCTAAATTTCTAATGTTGCCTGTGTGCGAGCCTAAATCAGGTATGCCATTTTAATTCAGTTATTAAGTTGCAGATAATTTAGTTTTATGTTTTAAAAAAATCTATTTTCAGTCATGGGTTTTCATATCACTTGATTTTGCTAAAGCATGAATTAATGTCCTGTAATCCCTGTAAACAGCATGCATCATGGATACCAGTACACCACATCCTTTTGATGATGCCGGAACCTGTTAAAGTTGAATAGCTTCCACTTTCTACCACAGGACCTTATATAACTCCTGCTTGCTTCTGCCTTTACTTAGGTCTAATCAACCAGCTGAAAACACTTGTGTAATTACACTGGATAGGGCCCCTAATAAGGTATAATGTTATCAATGTGAAGTGGGGAAGTGATTCAAAACATGAGGTAGGCTACACTGCTCAGGGATACCTCTGTAGTAGTTGGTATGTGGCAATATTAGCTTTGCTAATCAGAAAAATTAAAAAATATTTTAGTAAAGAAATTGTGTGATCCTGAACAGGCGTGAGTTATGAATAAGGACTTCAAATAGACAAAGAGAGGGCAAAAATGATTAGAATAGCATGAATACTGGGCCAGAGTGAATAATAAATACTTGAAATAGCTAGCTAAACGTATAGCTAAAAACAGCTGAAACTGTTAGCTAACGGGCTGGATTAACATATTGTGAAACACTAAACTGACGTTAAATAGCATAGCAGAAAAAAGTAGTGGTAGAATTGTTTCATAGTTAGCTAAAAAATAATGATGATAATAACAAGTTAGCTACAAGAATATCCAAAACATTTAACCATCGCTTAGCATTACCTTTAGCTACGCTTAGCTAAAGGTAATGCTAAGCATAATCTGAAAGTCATTGAGAAGTGGTTTAAATAAAAATGAATTCATGATGAAGTAAAACTCTTAAAAATGAATTGATGAAAATGATTATAAATTTGCTGGTAATGGACAGATAGTAAAATACAAAGACTGTAGCTCAGAGCAAACTGACCAAAAAAACCCACGAACTGATAGTTTGACTTGGTTGAAACAAGTGTTAAGTTAGACTGGGTTCAGATGAACACATTTAACAACAAACATGAGGTATTTGAATCCATCTCAATAGACTTCAAGCTTATATCAGATGAAACATAATAACTTAATTTCCTCTGTTCACTCGGTTTGGGACTAATACATCTCCCACAAGTTAAATCTAATTTACCCCTGTTCTTTGTCTTTGTATTCAATTTTTAGATTAGCTCCTCTAAATTACCTTGGATTTACCTGCCATAATCTCCACACAGAGGCTACATATAACAAAGCCTGATCACACTGCCAATTCTAATCTATTAATTACAGGATAACCTCAGTTAAATCTCTGTTTTCCATCTCTTTTCACAGATGAATAGCATGCCTTAGGCTTCCAAAGATTATGTTGGTGCATGTTAATGAATTACCATTAACCTCACTGCAGGATGCCTACTTGTGAGGACGATTTGTGTTTTCTCTTAGCAGCCAGATCAATCATATTTCTTGAGACTGCTGCTCTGACAGTTGATGCCAAAGCTAGAGTGATCTTCGGGTCCCTTTAAACAAAAACCTAACCACTACTAATAATAATCATGGTGGAAACAGCTGTACTAAAGCCTATTCTCTAAACTTAACAAGGTAACATCTTTCTCAGGTCTACAGGAAGAACCTGCTTTCTCCTATTCCTTTATCTGCCAGTGGAGATCAAACTAGGTGATGTGTATACACCCGTGGAAATCATCATGGAAACCTAATCAGACACGTTTGCATAGAACTGGTCGATAACATGTAAAGTTTGTGCTTGTGTTAAAGGGGGGCCTTGTCGGTGGGGTTGTGTTTAATCTCTGTTGCTAACATGCCAGCATTATCACTTTTTTCTCCTGACCTCTATTAGATATCAGGCAGTCCGAAGGCTTTTTGTAATCACACTTGAATCAGTTATTTGGTAGCAAAAACCTTTGCACACCATATTTTTTCATAGCGCACATAAATGTCAATATCCAGCCTTCTGCTGTCTAAGTAAGTAGATGGGTACAAGATGGCTTTACAGGTGTTGGTAAAAAGCAACAGATTAATAAAACGCAGTTGTAAACAACCACAAGCTGATACTTTGTTATATCTTGCTTTATTATAAATCAAACACTTAACACATTCCCAACTATAAGTCAGTAAAATCCATTTGAATGTATAACAAGTAGCTCCCCGGTGGTGTAATACTCAAATCTAACAGAAGATGGCATATGAAAGCAACTAAGTTTCAGGCATCTTAAGCAAGAGAGCAAGGCTTTGTATAAAAATAGCACTGATATAGTGGATACAATTGTGTGTGTGTAAACTTGGGTGTGAAGCACTGAAGCAAAGTCGTCTAGGTCACAATATTTAAAGCTTTTGCAGGATCATTGCGGATGAGGATTTTCCGCCTCTGAAATCCTCAACACTGGGGAGCTGAAGTTGGAGGAGCAGGGCACTAAGTTATGGGTGTTCAGATAACAAATTTTACTGCTGCTGTCTTCTGTGCTTTCTTCCATGCATCCCAGTAATGAGTCTGGCCCCTCTGACTGGCTGCTAGGCTGCGGCGGGGGCACCAGGCCGTGCAGGAGGCTGTTCCCCAGGTGGGAGTTGCACCGAGCTAAGTTCTCAGTTAGATGCTGCATGTACACCTCCTCCAGCTGTTTCTCCAGCAGCCCGTTCAGCACCGAGTTAGACATGGGCTCTAGCCCCGATCCAGGCAGATCCAGGCTGATGTTCACACTGTCCCCCATTGCTAGATAACCCTGGTCTGGTATGGATGGTACTGAATTCTGTGGCTCTTGCTGGGCTGTGCTTGGACAAACTTGAGAGATGGGAGACTGGATGCAGAAATCATGCTGGCTGACAGCAGTTCTCAGTAGATTGTGTGTGATGCGGCCTGAGTCAGCCACCTGCAGGTCTGGATACTGTTCCAGCAAGCTACAGTCTTCTATGTAAAGGGGGTACAGGTCAGTAGGGATTGAGAGGGCTACAGGTCTCTGAGGCACCACTTTGAGAATCTGGGGTTGGCTGGAGTTTAGATCTTCCTCTATGATCCCTGATTACAGAAGAGAAACTGGTTACATGCTTGCTTACAATTTTTTCCCCAATATGAAACCAGATAAAGGACAAATGATTATTTACAAATGGATTGCTTCTTATTAGCTATATTTAATTATTTAATACAGCTGTTAAATTATTTAACCAAACTACAATATGGGTATTATTAGTTTTAGATTCAACAAGTTTTTACCTTTAAAATATCATAAATCCACTGTCACCTGTACCACACTTTATTCTATTACGTTCAAAAAAAGGTTATAATAGTTAAATAAAAAGAGAATAAAAATCACACCTTTGAACAAAAAAAAAACTCGAAATGAAGTGATTTTGTGAAGAAAAATAACTAAAATAAAATAAAACAAAAAGTATAGAGGATATATTCATAGTTTGTTAGTTTGCTAAAATTTGATCAAAACTTGCCTGACGATTCTTTGACGGAAACATTTTGGGTTTTTACAAGACTGTGAGTTCACTGCTTTCAGAAGGTTCTGTGTTTTTCGTGTAGTTTCTGTACTGCTTTTCCTAAATCTAACCTCTGACATCTGCCCTCCATACAATAAGAATTCACGAAGACTAAAACTAACACAAACTAATCTAAAACTAAACATGTTCAAACTATAAATAAATAACCAGAATGAGCAAACTCTGCCTGGAAATGAACCAAAACTTAACTGAATTAAGAGAAAAAGCTTTTTGTTGTGAGGCGTTAGTTCTATCAACTGCACCACCAACCATTTTAAACCAGTGACTGTTGATGTGTGTGTGTTGGTAAGTTTGCATTTAACAAAAAGAGGAAGCTTGTTAGTTAGAGGGAACTAGACTGCAGCAGGATACAAAGTTACTGCATAAACCCCACTGCAGAATAACTGTCTGTCACACTAATATGGGACAGTTGTTCCAACATGTTTTGTTGTTTGTAATCGCAAAAAAGGCTTCTTTTTTTACCTGCTTCTGCTGAATGCACCCCTGGGACTGCAGAGCTCGAGTCAGAGCGAGCACAGTTGGATGGATCGGCACAATGACCACTTGTCTGCAATCTCCTTTGCTTGGAATTGGAGGCAAACTTTCTCTCCTCCCTGTACACCAGCAGTCTGAGAAAACCTTCAGCCAACATGCCCGCCTAGTAACTGGCCTTCTTTTTCCTCTGCCTCTTTTGCTTCTTCGGTCACTTGCATGCACTAATGGCACTGCGTGACTGTAAGTGCGGTTATAAAGATCTCCAGTCTGGTTTCACTTCTGCATATAAGAACTGCCCCCTCCACCTTCCCGCCCCGGCACTTCCTTTATTTAATCTATAACCGAAAATCGGAGTTAAAAAAATGAGAACAGCTCATTTTTACATAACAGGATAAGTTAACATCATCAGGTTGAGGAGCAGGTGGTATCCGGCTCCGTTACTTAAGCAAAGGAAAAGTTCAGTTCAAGTAACAGTCATTCATTCAAAGTCAGAGAATAATTATAGTTAAAGTCTGTGGAAAAGTTTATATAACGTGGCGTTTAGTGGCTAATAACCTCAGAATCAGACCCAATTCAAAGAGTAACAATCAAAATAACTCTGCTGTGATAAACGAGGTAGGCTGTTTTAGTTTGAAAAACAGCAGTCTGATACAATTTCGTTTCGTTTTCCTTGAAACAGTTATGTAACTGACATCATATGAGATGTTTATATGGGAAATCTTTTCTTTTGGTTCTATTGATCATATGACCATCCACAAACCTTAAGAAACCTCGAAAGGAAGGTTTACGCATCTCACCTTAGGACTCCTGTCCTTACCACTAAGTTGGTGAGAGAATACACGGTGCCTTACAGAACTTAAAGCACTTTTGAAATGCAGTTTTTGTCTTTATGTGTTATTCAAATGATAATCAGCTCCAGAGGTTTCACATTCTGAATTTCATTAGTACTTTTAGTGGCTTCAAGTCTTCTGGGTAGGTTCTGTTAAAGTGAACACCTATCTGAGATAGGACCTATTTGTGCTATTACAGTCAAATTTAATCAATGTCTATTCTTACATTTCACAGCTGTTGAGGCTGGTGGTAACGCGCAGAGCTTTAGAATAGGTTACATGCGCTTTTCCTGATTGGGAGAGTTTTATTTTGAAGGTCCACTGACAACTCCTGGGACTCTTTGGTCCTGACATGTGGTGTAAAGTGTTTGACCAGCGTGAGTTTGCCAGTCTGACACAGTTTGGAGGGCCACAGTAAAGTGTCTGAATACTTGTTATTATTTAGTTACTTCAGATTGAGATTTTGAATAGAATTTTAGAGAAGCGACACATATCAGTCTCCTGGATGTAGATGGATTAAAACAGTGCATTTGTTTAAAACTACATTTACGAAACAGTTACGTGTTCTGAATACTTTCTGAGATGACTGACACACGCTAAAGTAAAACAAAAACAGACACGTCAAGTCAACTTACAATTATTTATTGTACATAAAAAATGAACAGCACGGGGCGAGGAGGCAGAGCTCGTTTCAAAATCGGCTGACTGTTTTAAGAGTCATTCTTTTTGTCTGTGTGTCATTGCCGTTTTATTCCGAGGAGCGATTGTACCAGTTTACGTAAGTCAGGGATTTACCAACACCATGTTAAAAAAATTTATTCTAATAGGAACAAGAACTTCCCCCAAAACAAAACAAAAAAAGCACCAAAATTGCATGTATTGTCATTTCTGTTAAGCAAATATCATCTTGTAGAAAAAGGGTTTGCTAATAAAACAGTTTTAAGACGACAGAAAGTAACTATAAACTCAGCGGGTGGGACTGTAAGAGAAAACCGTTACTGGATCACACAATTTGGCTGAAAAATTTAAGACTTCTACTGATTAAACCTCTAAAAAACAATAATATTCATGTTTACAGTCAAAGGTTGGATGATGTTGTTTGTGGCCAACAGTGAATCTGTCTTTGTATATTTCACTGGGTCTGATGATGTCGTCCCAATCGGGTAGTCACACATTCACGGTAATGCTCTGATTGACATGTCATTGGGCCAATAAGATTATCAGGCTGAGATTAACGGGAGGAAGCTGAGCTGTTTTAGATACCCTTAATAGTCTGCTTTAGCACCTTCTTTCAACTACAGCTAGCAAGGCACGGCTGAACGCAGATTTATGAAACAGAAACGTCATGAGAAAAAGTACATCGAAACCTTCATTATATTTATAAGCTGAGCAAGGTGTTGCTTCTATTCCCCCCCCGGGTCTAGGCAAGGCTGGGTCCAGATGTAGGTTAGGCCTGAGGTGTCAGGACGGGAACGATGGGAAGCTGCTACTGCTGTGCTTCTTTCTTCGCTTGAGCCTCGGCCTCCTGGAGAGAAAAAAAACAGAGAGGGAAGGGACAGAGTGTGTTATATTAAAATGGAGGATACTGGTTAATATATCCCTTGCCACAGCTCAGAGGAAAACCCCCTCTGTCTCCATGGTAACTGGCACACCTCCCTGCAGTCCCCTTTGTGGCCGAGAGGAGGCGCCAGCGAGCGAGAGAGCCTGCAAAACCGATAGGAGGCCTGCTGTGGTGGATATCATGAACAGATGTATTATGTAATGTGTGTTTTCTTTATGGAAATTAAAGTGCGAAGACGAGTGTATATTTAGGATTGTTTTACAGGAAATGTGGCTGAGGGTGTAGGAATGCACTTCTCAGGAGGGACAGTCACCCAGCATGTGTTACTGTGTCCGTGAGCTTACCTTAGAGCCCGGAGGAGCGGTCAGACCCAGAAATGCGTACACGGCGTTTTCCTCCCTGGCGTCAAAGAAGGCCTCGTAGTTCTGCGAAGCAGGAAGAAACACAAACAGAGAGGTTTAAGGCCGATCAATCAGAAGATCCGGCTCTCCTGAAGCTGAGCGCCGATAATTTGAAACAGCCTCTGAGCATGTGCGGCCTGAGGCAACAATCTGGGCGGCTGTGAGAAACAGTTGAGGTTGTGTTATCTGTCCAAGGACAGACCTCGGCAGTCAGTGTGATAGGAGGGCATTGTCTTTTGAGAATGCAGCGCAGGGTAAACAAGCTAACACGTTCAGCCCGTCTACGGTTTAGCCGTCTCGCACATTCCTGATCCCTCGCTCCTTCTCTGACCCTTTGTCTTCTTCCTCTTTCTCCACCAGAGCACAAAACTGATTTTTCAAAAGAGCTCTACAGCTGCGAGCATCCCTGTCGTCTTTGTCTGTGACATTCAATACAGCCCATGCTGCAAGTGCACCTTCACTTTGAGCCACCCATTAGCAGCACAGGATGATGCCACAGTGCACGCATGCTAAAGGCCCCAAGTGTTTACAAAGGGAGTAAACGAACATCTGCTAACACAGTGCATCAGGTTTGTGTAGTGTTTGGTAGAGTATGTCTGATCAGCACAGCTGCCAAACTGATTCCTGAATAGAAAAAAATGAATGGGAAAGTAAACAGAGGAAAGCAGAATTCATGTGTCACATTTTAAGACTTAATGCCTACAATTGTTTTGTTTTTTTAAATTGTGCGATTAGTGTATTTATACTATTGCAAGAAAACTTCTTAACGTCTTAAAGTCAGTCTGGATATAGCTCCTCCTATAGACTGGGTGATGTCATGCATTGGTTTGTGGACTTCTCAAATAAGAGGTGGATGACTAAGAAATCACTATATATGCTTTTTCACTAGAAGTGAGGCAAATCGCAGGCCTGTGACCTGGTGACTCAATTATATTTTTGTAGAGGATACAAATTTTGGTGACTGTTAAGTTACGTATGGACTCTGTATTATGACTGAACATAAAAATAAACGCAAACAGAACATAGCCTTACATCTGCAGGGTCATGAGGAATATGAAAAGAATTTGGATCTATAATAAATGTTTGTTTTTTTTAACACATACAGATGCTAATAATCAGTGTCTAAGTGATGATGTTCAACAAAGTTTTGTTCAGATTGGCCTGTTTGTTAAGGAGGATATACGTACATATATACACCCTGATCAAGCATAACATTCTGACCGCCTGTCTATTATTGGGTTGGTCCCCCTTTCGCTCCCAATACAGCTCTGACCCGCGGAGGCATGGACTCCACTAGACCCCTGAAGGTGTGCTGTGGTATCTGGCACCAAATTAGCAACAGATACTTTCACTCCTGTAGTTGAGAGGTGGGATCTCCATGTATCAGACTTGTTTGTCCAGCACGTTCCACAGATGCTCGACTTTGGAGGCCAAGTCAACACCTCAAACTCGTTGTTGTGCTTCTCAAACCATTCCTGAACTATTTCTGCTTTGTGGCAGAACACGTTAATGGTCTGCAACAGTGGTAGGTGGTACGGGTCAAAGTAGCATCTAAATTAATGGCAGGACTGAACCCTGCAGAACAATATCTAAAGCATTGCACTGCTTCCTCTAGCTTGCCTTCTTCCCATAGGGCATCCTAGTGTCAGGTATTTCCCTGGTAAGCGATGCACACAGACAACTGGCCTTCAATGTGACCAGGCCACCTTCTTCCATTGCTCCATGGTCCAGTTCTGATGCTCACGTCCCCATTGTTGGTGGACAGCAGTCAGCATGGGCAGCCAGATTGGATTGGACTACACAAGCCAGTCTTCACTTCCCACATGCATCAGTGATCCTTGGCCGCTCATGACTCTGTCAGTGGTTCATCACTGGCCTGGAACATCCCACAAGAGCTGCAGTTGAAGAGATGCTCTGTCCCAGTCGTCTAACCATCAACATTTGGTTCTTGTCAAACTCTCTCAAATCCTTTCACTTGTCCATTTTTCCTACTTCTAACATGAACTTTGAGGACAAAATGTTCTCTTGTTCCCTCATACATCCCAACCACTAACAGGTGTCATGATGAAGAGATAATCAGTGTGATTCACTTAACATGTTAGCAGCCTTGAGTTTTGCCTGATACATGCATACACACATTTACTATGTTAAAAATGAAACCATACTTTAAAAGACACCCTGATTTGTCACCAGTTTTATTATAAATCATTTACAAAAATGGCCACAATGTTGCAAGCAGTCAGGTTTAAAATTGAACATAAACTCAGCAGGAGAGCATTTATTAGGCTATAGATCAAATGACAAGTACGGTAAACAAGCTCCCCCTATTGCCCATTAGAAAGTAAATTAAAGGTAGTTTGCATCAGTTTATTCTTTCAGACTCAGGGGTTATGTTCATCGTTTATTTACCGTTCGTAGGGGCAGCAGAACAGTGACATATTGAGACCTTACGTGTTTTGTATCAGCTTTAGTCTCCAAAAACTCTGTTTCCACTTTTTAAAAAACAATAGCTGTCTTGTAAGTTGCTAGATTCCCCACTGTGTTCACCAGCTATTTGCTAACTATGTTTGGCAGCTCTGCGGTGCTGGGAAGGGAGTGTACGGAGTGTATTTTTATTAAAGCCTTTTCACTGAGCACAGCAGCTACTGAAAGAACAGTGAAGCTGCAGTCTATAAACCCAAAACAAAGGGATAAATGACGCCTGTACACTCTGTATACTTGAGGTCAACTTTTAATCAGGTGGTATTGAAGACATGAGCTTTATTATCACAACAGTAGCTGCTTAGATGATCGCATGCAAATAATTTCATGTGTGTTCACGTGCGTGTCTTACCCCGCAATATTTGGTTTCATTAAATATCTGTGGGGGGAGCGGGTTCCCCGTGGCAGGCCTGGATTCCTCTGGGACATTCTCCCTCATCCACTTCCTGTTAGCCTCGTTGGCTGCGATGTCACACTCCTCGAACTCGATCTTATTGGCCGCCAGGAAGCCCATCACATCCTGCTGCTGCTTTTTAATCTGTGTGCGGGTGGATGAGAAAAGATGGTAGAGGGGGAAGTTGTCGGTTAAACATGACTCAGCCGTATGAGGAAACACAAGAGCCTCAGTTCATCATGCTGTCATGAGTCTGTTTTAGAAATAAGGAGACTTTTTCTCTCCTGTGAGAACTACAGAGATCACTGACTCTCTGTTACTAAGTTACCACTCTGCTAGTAAGTAAAGGAAGTGGGAACATGGGAAAGGCTAAGCAGGCACAGATTATACTTCATCTGTATCAAAAAACACACCATACAGTGAAGAAGCCTGCAGACACCAGTAATTCCCCACATTATCAGAGGAAATGTTTAAAATAAAAGCATCTCAAAATTAGTCAAAGGCTGCACTGTTTTTCTCACTGTCTGGGATTTTATGCAGATGCGATTGATTTCGACAGGAGGATATCCTGCTGCACTGGAAAAAGCACTAAATTAAACATTAACACATTTGTCATTTGTCACACTTCTAAAATAGTCTATCCGGCTTGTTGCAAAGCAACATTTTTATCTAAGGGGATGCAGCTCTACGACTAACAAGGAAATAAAGGTCTATCAAGGTTGCCACGGTGATATCTTGCAAGGTTTCATCTCTTTACAAAGAAGCCTAAATGCATCCTGCTGACAGATGAAGAAGAAGCTACACTCTGCATAAAAGTGAGTGTTTAACTTTGTTTTCTTCCTCCTTCTGTGTCTTTCTGTGTGTGTGTGTGCGTGTGTGAGAAGTTGTGGTCCAATGAGCTCTCGGTGGGTGTGTTTAAGAGGGAGGATGGCCCTACAAGGCCAGACGGAAACATTAGCTCCTCTGGGACTTGAGAGGAGGTAACTGGTCAAACACGAGCCAAATAAGGCCTGCTGAATGGAGACACACACACACACACACAGAGACACACATTCAGTCTTAGCGGCACACACACACCACACCCACACACCAAAAGTAAACCAACTTCACCACGAAAACACATAATAAGGATCGATGTATCATCTTTGTGCCAGACTTGACGCCCCTGTGCGAGGGTTCCTCCCAGCTTTATGGCATGCAGATGAGACAGGTGGATTATTTAATAGCTGTTGAAACTTCACTAAGGCATGGAGGACAGTGCTCTGTGATCAGCCAGGCTGCAATCTGAATCATGGCAGTTTCACTCCAAAGGGCAAAGTCCTAAAACCAGCTCTCACTGTCTATCCACCTGCCCCGAAAAGCAATGCAACATAAAGCAACCGAGCAGAAACCTCAAAGGCTTTTTAATAGACTCTGTGTCTCCTAATGTGCATGTTTTGCACAATCACAGGAGATTATTTGAATCTCAAAATGCTACAACGACAAGTTAAGCATAAGGTTTCTCATACTTTGGTCTGTTTTCTGCTTCACTTTGGTGCACTCGGGCCATTGGTCCAACAGGGCTACATTGTACCGCTGCCAAGCAAAATTAATTTGTAGGACAAACTGGCCACATGCCATCTGCACCGTAACTCTAATTGAGCAGTGGGAGCTCCCAGCTCCGGGCCTCTGAAATGCTCCCTCATGTCTTCAGTCCCGAATTGAGCGCCTGGTGAAAGAAAACTGGCTGTCCTTGGATTTGGGTGTGGTAATAAACAAACACTTACTTCTTATCCATTTCTTCAGAATAGTTTTATATCATTCCTTCTTCTCAAGAAGAAGATAATCATCTAATCATCTTCTTCTTAAGAAGAAGAAGAACACAAAAAGAAGTGTGAGGCAGGCCAGTATGTGCCTTACAGCAGAGACCTGCAAGTGTGAGGTTTCATTTCCATAAACTATGCTTCTCTTGCATCGAGTCCAAGCATGCAAATTAATACTGGTATTTAGTTGAACATAATGCAAAAACCAAAAAGGGTGCGCTAATGTCAGGGTTGCTTCTTTTGCATAGATGCTGATCAGCATTAGCCGTGTTACTCTATCTAATCCAGGCGTTCGTGGTACTAACCCAATGATTCCTAATCAATCAAGCGGTCCTTTTAACATTTCCAGCAGTTGGATTCAGTCATAGAATAACATTCAATAACATTCAGTTATTGAATGTCTTGCACAATTGGTAAGCAGTTTTCCTTTAGGCCAGACTGTTTAAATATCTTCATGATCAAAGTAAGCTTAACTTACTTAAGTAGTCTGGCTTACAATCAAATTAAGCCAGCTGAACATCAACATGTTAGCGGTGTCACTGTGAGAAAGATAGCACCCTGATGTCAGTGTTTAGCTCAAGGTGCTGTGCAGCACTCACTTAGCGCCGTGTCTCCTGTGTCGAGTCACTCGCACACAATTACTTACTGCTGACTACCTACACTGATTTCAAATGTATCATCTGGGTTAGGAGAGAGGAGCCTGAAACAAACACTTCAAATCACTGATAACTACCATCATAGCACTTACTTGGCACAGTAATTAAATTTGATCACACTCACGCTGATGGACACACCCATGGAATGACTCAGGCAATTCCACATTAGCTTACTATACTAGGATGTCCGAAACCTTGATAAACAACTCCAGTAGGACAACTCCAGGGATTTATTAGAATATGAAAATATATCAAACTATGCTTTTGAAGTCATAGCAGACATTGCCGGATAGCTTGCCTGAGCTTTAAAGTCAGGAACACTTGTTTAATATAGTTTAAATTTCTTAATTATTACTTGGTTAAAATTAAACGAGACCATTGTTACCCACCGACTATCTGCTCTTAAAAGTTGCCATGCTAAGCACAAACCAGTATGTCTAAAAAGATACATACAGTCATGTAAAAAAGAAAGTTTTCACAATAGTCTATGCAGTCCTGTGAGCTCAAGGTGAACTCAGTGACCGCAAGGTACCCGGTCCAAATCATCAACCTTCTACCACCGTTGTTGACGGTTGCTACAAGGTGTTTGTGCTGATATGCTGTGTTTGTTTTACGCCAACATCTAAACTTTGATTTCTCTGTCCAAAGGACATTGTTCCAGAAGTCTTGCAGTTTGTTCGGATGCATCTTTGCAAACCTGAGGCATGCTCCCATGTTCTTTTCTGCTGCCAACACCTTCCAAACAGGCCATACTTGTTGAGTCTTTTTCTAATTGTACTCAATGAACTTTAACGTTTAACATGCTATCTGAGGCCTGCAGACTGAGAGCTCTTGGGTTTTTGCAGTTTCTTTGAGCATCGCAAACTCTGACCTTAGGGTGAATTTACTGGGACGTCCATTCCTGGGAAGATTGTGGCACTCTTCCAGAACACAAAAACTGCCACAACATCTGCTTTCCTATAGGTGCTCACACTTTAATCAAGTGCATTTGGTTATCATCGCCTGGCTGCTACTTGCCATCTTATTTTCTTTGGAACCAGTAAGGGTGTACTGACTTTTTCCAAGTACTTCATAGTCTTTTGAAACTTTCTTTTGCCTGTACTAAAGTTACAGATTGAAGTACAGATTAAGTTTATTATTAATTAAAAGAACAACTAGTTTTTGGTAGTAAGTTCAGCGGAACTTACTGTATATCGTTACATGAATGATTATTGTTGACTGACTAGAATCTGAGTTGAATACAGTTGAAGGAGGTGGAATCTGCACCACGTGAACTTTGGTTTACATGCCTTATCATCATGTGAGAGAGTTATGGCAGGACAATCCACATCCAGACATGATCAATCCCAGAAAAGGTCAGAACTCTGGCATTAACAGCTGCCAGACAATGACAAGCATTGATTGGATGGACCGTATCCACAACACTGGCTTAGATCAATATGGTGGACACTAATTGAATACCCCATCTGATTAAGGGTTGGGTTCAGCTCATGTTAATTTCAATAAGACAGGAAAGAAAACATGTTTAAAACGTCAGTTGCTCTTCACAGATAAGGCAAATAGCCTTTCATATTCCCCGGAAGCCCAACATTTGAATATGGGAAAGAAACCACTCTTTGCGCCAAGAGGAAACATGAATCAACCCCTGCCCTGTATGCTCATAAGGGATAAACGTTTGTCTTGATTAGATCACGTCTGATTTCAGCTGAAAACAGTTGCTTACTGGAAAAGTACCAAAAGCAGTAGCCTCCACCCAGTCCTGTACTCAGTCAGCATTACAATATAGTTACAAAAGAGCCTTACACTGTTGCTCTGGCTGAATTCCCATACTGCTGCCTGGAGGTGAAACAGCAACAAAATTAGCTGATATAGAAACGAACTGTAGCACCAGCCCAAATCACGTCTGACCTATAAACCTTAACATCAAATCCACAATAGGGAAAAGCATGATAAGGCTGACATTCTGAGGGCGAAAGTCCTGGGCATAGAGAGTTACACTGCATGTCCACAGCATCTCAGGTTATTACAGATTCACAGAGCATTTATTGTGACAATAAGGAAATTGTAAAACAGTGTGGCTGCAGTTCAGGCATGGAAATGAGGGAGGAAATGTGCCGTGGTGCTGGCCAGTGCCTTTGGCTCGTTAGACATTTGCAGTTTAAGTCGACCTTGTGGTCTATGGTCTAGATATACTGTTGTAGGTGCATATGTGCATTGGCATATGTGTATTTAAGGAAAAAAAGATTCTAGTTTGTTAGGCAAACTTGGCCTCGCTCAAAACCAGGCGCAGTTGAGATACCCGGTGGCATTCTGTAAAAGATATTTTACATACAAATACAACATCAGAAATTTGGGTTATGTTTTAAAGAGCCATTAGCAACAGGATTGAAAACATCCCTAGAGAACTTACACGAAAGCACAATATTATATATCTAAGTGATTGAAATGCTCTGCTTCACATTACTGGGTGGAAATACAATAATGTCAGCTCACATTGTGATACCCTCCTTCATACTGTATAACTAGCTCAGACCAAAGTCAAGCAGCAACCTCCAGGGATAAAAACTGAAACCGATGTGGGAAAGTGCCAAAAACACCAGTTCATCAAACGGCCACTTGGCAATATATTGCATACAGCTTCTTGCACTGGCACAAAATATGGCTGTTTTTATAAAAGCGTGCAGGCACTGTTAACAGATTCCACTGTTAATGTTACTCACTAGTCGCTCCTGGAGGTAGTGCTGATAATACTGAGTCCTCGTAGTATTGTACCTTGAGTTAGTCTACGATTGTAGCCACTAAACATGGGTGTCTCTCCCTGTGAGACACATCCATACTGTCTATAGCTGTGTCTTTCTCTTTTAGCACTCAAATCCAAACATGGCCACTTGTGGCTTCAAAAAACCAAGATGCTTTTTGGCTATAATGCCATCTTAAAGCTTCAAAATGGGACTTCACGAACTCAACATCACAATGCAAATGTCTCCTGGGGAAAGGTTTTATGTTCAGATGGGATAAATATTGAGCTGTTTGGCCACAATGACAAGAGGTGTGTTGCAGGAGTAAAGGTGTACCAACTGTCAAGCATGGTGGTGGTAGCATTATGCTCGACAGTTAGTACACTATTGTTAGGTTTGAAAGCCTAGCATTATGCTCTTGTTAATGAAGAAGGAGGACTACCTCCAAATTCTTTAACTTCATTTTAAATCAACTGATAAAGTGTTGAAAGTTACTCAGAGAGTTGCGTTCCAACAGGACAATGATCCAAACACTGGTTTTGGAATGGATAACACATGCTAGCAATTAGCTTCTGTAATGGCCTTCCCAAAGCCCCGACCTCAACCCTATTTAATATTTTGGGACTATGATTAAAAGCCAGGCCTGTGCAAACAAACCAACCAGATTAAATGAACTCTACCAATTCTGCCAAGAAGAATGGTCAGATATCGATCCAGAATTATGCCAGACGCTTGTTGATGCCAAAAGTGCCTGATCAAGGTGAGTGTATATGTATATACTTGTGCCTGTATGTAAACTTGGCAACTTGTGTATATCAGAGAAAACCTGAAACGATTTCAAACTTTTGTACCAAGTTTATGTTTTTGGATATAGAAAATCTGAAAAAAATAACATGTCATGCATGACCATGATGGATGTATCTAAACTTCTAATTACAACTGTATACATTTACCATCTCCTACCAGAATACTCACATTGTGTATTTATTTCTTATATGTATTTCTTTAGTGTAAAGTGATCTATTTTTTTGGATCTATTTCTTTTCTGATAGTTTTATTTTTATAGAGCTATGTTTTTTTTTTATGTTTTGGGGACATGGTAATTTCCCAATTTTGGGGATAAAGTATTTCCTCATCATATTCTTCTGGAATTTTATTGTTGTTCCCTTTTTTCCATTTTTTTCCGTCAGAAAAAAACCTGTTTTTTCCAAGTGGCAGCAACGTATGCAACTGGAGTTTGTGGCATTTTGCTAAATCATATTTTGAGGAACAGTACTGTTGACATAACTCACCTCAGTTCTTTTTTTCATTACCATACTGTAGCCTTTTCTAACTGAAATCTGTCTATTGACACATACTGTAAATCTGATGTTGTGCTCTTCTATGACAAACTGGTACTCAAGCTCAATCAAATTAACAGTACTTTGTTTTTGACCTTTGGCTCTTGTACGGATCAGCTTTCACATGAAATCAATCAGCCCCAAAAGCTAACACAATGCTCGAACACAAAGCAGAACTTAATGTCTTGGAAAACAAAACCATCTATCTGGATGATGCTGACTGTTGTAGTTTGTCAAGTGCTGAACCTCATATAAGCCCTCTGGCTAACTTCACACAGTCTGCTGCTCTGACCTGCATTCAGTTTCCTCTATGGAACAAAAAACACTTGAAATATTATTTTTTTTTAAATACTCCTACTTATCTCCCTGTTTTTGGATGTTCCTCTCTGCACATTCTTATTTATACTCGAGTGCTTAATGTAGTATCAGATGGGGCTGGGTAGAGGAATGTGATGACACTGTTTTGTAGACACAGACGCAAAAAAGCAAGCTTAGTTGCGACAGAGACTTTTCGCCACAATTTCCCGCTCAGCAGCCTGCTCATGCTAATGTGCGAAGAGAGATTTTAAATATTGTGTAATTCAGACATTCAGTAAATGCTTTAATAATCTACAATAGTGCATCTGCTAAAATAAAAATCAAAGGGAATGAGTTAAACATGGTAAGAACAAACAAAATGAACTCTAACGCTGCTGCTCTGCTGACTATGAAAACAATGCAAAAGCTCGTATGCCTCTTCTAGAGGACTTAACCAAAAACAAATCAATGAGAGGTAATGCACTTTCCCAGACAGACTCCAGGACGCTGATGGCATCGCTGGCTCTAAACTCACTCCACTCTGACTCTACAGGAAGCTCCTGTGCTCTAAAGCCTGCTGCTGAGCCTGTGCAAATGTCATTTACTGTCAGGGCAATAAAGTCACTCAGAGCAGTCCTACTGAAAGGAGGCTCTGTTTGATTATTTCCTGTATGTGAGCTGTGAAAACAAACGGCTGGCGGAAGGAAAATTGCCCGACAGGTGATCTAAAGCACAAGGGTACGACAAGTGACTATAAAGTTGGACACTTTTATCAAAGGAATCTTTAAAGGTTCTTTTTTTGGGAGCATTTCTCCTGATAAAATTTGCACGTTTACAGTATTGAGACCTTGCAGACACCAGGCGCGATGCTAAATGCAATGTTTTCATCGCATCTGATGTTGACTAGTTGTAGGATACAGTGTGCAAGAACTCAGTGTTTAATGAGCTTCTGCACGCTCGTGTTTATGTTGATCCAGAAGTTCTGCAAGTCTTAAACCCTACTTCAGGGCCGCAGCTGCTTGTCTAAACGGGGGCCCCTGGAGAATTGCATCACCATCATTCCTCTGCACTCTGGAAGAAACTGGCAAGTCTGGAGCTAAAAGAATGTCCTCTCTACTGAAGGAAAACAAGAGTCCTGCTCTGGCATCAGGTGACACAGCACATCGTTTTAAGTTCATCTATTGATTTTTGTATTTTCTGCATGTCTTTCCTGTTCACAGTCTAGTTTCAGCTGAAAAACCCAATAAACTGCCACTCCAGGAAGCACTGTGACAAACCGCAGCTGAGAGAGACAGACGCCCGCTCGCTCCTCAAACTTCCTCCCTGCCCCTTTCTCTGTGCACGAAGTTAAAAGAAAATCAAGGAGAGACTCGAGCTGCGTTCAAAGTGTGGTGGACGGCAGAGCTGCATGCTTACTGATGAGTCAGGCCACCCCGCGCAGTGAGAGGATGACAGCCCGGTGGACATCAGTTAAGTAGAATAAAAAAGTTCGGCCTGGCTGCTGCATATACACCCGCCTATCACCTCGTACGCACACAAGCCACACGCAATCATCCCGAATCTTACCGAAGTGGATCCAGAGGACGATGCTATGTACACTTTGATCACCATCTTATCTCCCTGATGCTGTTGTCACAAAAGTCCGGCGGGCTGAGCTGGTCGGCTGCTTGCTCTGCTGCTCGCAGACACTGTGCAGGTGGGCGGCTGAGCAGCGAGACACAAAGGAGAAAAAACTACAGCAACAAACTTCCGAGGCTGAAATAACGTACCAGTCTCTGGTAGACAGCGCAGACGATCTGCGCAAATGCTCCGGTCCTCAGCACTGGATGGAGCTTTGCATTCCTCCCCCGCCTCCACTCTGCCTCCCCGCCCCTTCTAGCCTCTCTCTCTCTCTCCGTTTGTGTGTGTGTGTGTGTGGAGCTGAAAAGCACACACTCTCAGACTGGTACACGCACAGAGAGGTGGCCTGTCAAGATGGCAACGGGGTTATACTGCCTGAATATTTCAGCATCGACCTCCCCCTCCACAGCATCACCACCACCCCTCCTCACCCCTTTGTCTGTAAGCCAGACACTGGCTATTGTTCGGCGCACAATGCACGTGTGCACGGTTACAGGTGTCCCGGCACTACGTGTGAACGAGGAGGCAGGTTAATGTGATAGAAAATAAAAATCTGATTTGATTTTTTTTTTTTGGAGTGTGTGTGTGACAGCACAGCCTGTGGAAGCGCCGTCTTCAGAGCAGGCGCTTTATTATTAGCCGGGCTTCGTGGGCCCCCTGCAGGCGTCTGGAGAAGTCGACGCGAGGCCTTTTTTCCCCCTGAAACGAATTTAAGGAAAGCCGACTGACAAAAAAAGTGTCGGAGAGGAGGAGGGGGAGGAGTGGGCGCCATATTGGACTGAAACTCGAAGTGAATCTATGGTTAAATCTCCCCCGCTGACTTCTGCAGAGGCGAGCCTGTGCTTTAATAAGAGCCAGCGAGGATGCCTGGCTCGCACTGGGGGCATGTTGCCTACCGCCGGGGCCTGTATGAACCATGCATGCGGCTCCCTCTCTCTCTCTCACACACACACTAACACGGCTCACTCGTGTGAAGGCAAACATGTCCTCGAACGCGAGCCTTTTCCCCCTTCTTTGCAGGCTTCCTCCCATCTCCCTCTGCAAGAACAAGCCATTCGCGGCAGACCCCTCAACATCACCGGCTCCAAAATTCCAAGTGTTCTGCAGCCCCGAATGGCGTCACCCGATTGGCCGAGGGCCTATCAATCATGCCTTTAGCCGCACCCCTCCCCCCATTCAACCACTCGCCTCTCTGTTCCAGTGTGTTTACTACACTGCCGAGCATAAGGGAGACACTCGTCTTCACATGCACTGATCCCACAGAGAAAAAAAACAGTTTTTAGTTGTATTTGTAAGGAAACCCTCCAAGAAATCAACATGCCCAAGAGAAAGGTACGTATTACGAAAATAGCAAAAATACTTTGAGGCGGATAGCAGCCATTAATGCAATGAAAACGATTGTGAAGACATCCCTCTGAGACATTACTTAATTA
This sequence comes from Pundamilia nyererei, assembly GCF_000239375.1. Lineage (NCBI taxonomy): Eukaryota > Metazoa > Chordata > Actinopteri > Cichliformes > Cichlidae > Pundamilia > Pundamilia nyererei. The sequence continues at coordinate 4,903,354 of NW_005187402.1, read as the reverse complement.
TAACGCAACGGATAGCGGTTATTTTTCGCTGGTAATTTTTTGCCTGTTTTCTAGATATAATCTGCATTTTTTTTGTGTTAGAGCGAATATTTTCCTGCTCGGACACGGCCTTTAAAACGCCTTTTTCGTGTGCGAGCCGCTGTCCTTTGGGGAGTCAGAAGTCTCTCTCGGTCTCCATGCAGTTAAAGCACAAGCAGCAGCCATGCTTTGCAGCTCTTGTCCACCTTCGTCGCCCGACCTACCGAGAACAAACGCTTCGCTTATCGCCGTTCGGGCTCCAAACCGGCCCGAAGTGGCGCCAGAAAATGCCTTAGTGGCTTTACTTTGCATTTTGACCGCGAAAACAAACATTCGCCGTCGCGTTTCGATAAAATTATATATTTTCTCTCTTTGTTCGCGGTCCCAAATGGCTGCGATGGCGTTTCCCTGCCGCCAGGTGGCGCCTGTGAGCCCGCTAAACCTGGTCCCTCCCCCTTCTCAGAGACTCCCGCGCCAGCTTTCAAATCTCAGCTCCATGCACTGAATGAGAGAAAGAGATGGGGGGGCGTGGAAGGGGAAAGCAAGGCCTGGACCCTCGAAATATGGCCTCAGAGACCCGCATGACTCTGCTCTCACAGCCTCCGTCGGAATCCAGGCGTGGAGCCGGCATTTCTGGCCTGTAAATCGCTTAAACCCACCTGTATTTGAAATGAACTTTGCTTTTCACCTGAAACTGAAAAGTTTTTTCAGCACCTCTATGACCAATCCTAATATGTGTCCAGGTCGCACAGCATCTGTTCGCTGTTGATATAAACAGCAGCTAAGCTCTTATTTTTTCCAGTCACTCATTTAAAGCTGTTGTGTTGTGTTTTTCAGGCACACGGAGCAGAGGCAGGAGAAAAGGAGGAGGTAAGCAAGGAAACGGCGAGCTGCACCTCTCGCACGCCATTTAAATTCAGATTTTAATCGGCACGTGAAAGATTAAAAGGGAAAATAACATTTTTAGATTAAATACCTGTGTGTCTGTGCTTCCTGCTTGTCAAAATAAAAGCCTCGCATTAACAACAACCTCTTGTCATGTTTCAGCCCCAGAGGAGATCAGCTCGGTTATCGGCGGTAAGATGGCACACACTTTTCCACGCTCACCGACATCACCTGATGAGAATGGACACGTAAAAAACCCAAACAAAGCAGAGCGGCTAAAAGTGTAGCACATGCAGATATGTAAATTGAGTGTGCATAGGGGCGCATAGGAGCAAGAACTGCGTTTTCCAGCAAAGCAAAACTTTTCAACAAGTTGTTTTTGCATAACAAAACATAGCAGTGACTTGAGAACAGTTATATAGTGCATTAAAATTACTACAAATGTCTCAGATATACTTTAATTTGCCTAAATTCACAATTAAAGCAAGATTAATGAACATTACAGTGAGTTAAAACAGCCAAAATCAACCTCAAAGATGTGTTCACATGTATCTACATGTAATACTAACTAAAAGCCAATAGCTGGCATAATCGACCCCCAGTATTGACTGTGGGGGGGAGGGGTTTTTCTTAATGAAGCAAATTATTGGCACGCTGTGTCTTTATTGAAAGAAGTTTCTTTTCAGGAACATTTTAGGGGTTTAAAGATGTCTTTCATGCACCAAAGTCCTCATGAACATTCAGAAGTACTGGGGAAAAAACAGGCTCTAAACTATCATAGATACTCCTGTAGTGCTGCTGTATTCAAGCGTAGCAGTTTACTCATCGCTTTCCTCTTCTTTCCCCAGAAACCGGCCCCGCCCAAGCCGGAACCAAAGGTGAAGAAGGCGGCGAAGGTGAGAGGCTAAATGAAGTTGTATTCGAGGGTGGAGGGAGGGCGTTTGTAGATGCTCAGCATGCTCACTGCTTGTGTCTAAACCTGAACAGAAAGAAAAGGCTGTGAACGACAAGAAGGAGGACAAGAAGACCAAGAAGGCGAAGGAGAACGCCGAGGCAGAGGCGAATGAGGAAAACCACTCTGAGAACGGCGAGGCCAAGACCAACGAGGTGTGTGAGCAGGGGGACGCCCCTCCCCTTGGCCTTTTTGGACAACCCTGGTAATTTCACGATTTCACCAAAAACGAACAAAGTTTTAACTTCAGCCTTTCTGCTTCATCCCTTAGGTGGAGGCAGCTCCCGAGGAGGCCAAGGAGGAGGCCAAGTCCGAGTAGCACCACTGCCCAAACTCTCTCCTCCTCCATCTTCTACAGCCCCTTCCCCCCCACTCCACCCAAAAAACTACCCCAGCCAGTCCCACCCCACCCCCCCCTCTAAGTCTCTCTCACATGGTTTCCCTCCAAGGCGTATTGTTAACAGAGGAATATTTTTATCAATGATTTTATAAGTATCCGTACAGATTTTTAGCACAAAAAAGCAAAGCTGATTATGGAGCGCCTTGCAGATTTGCAGTGGTCATATCAAAGTGTCTGCAAGCGAAATGAACACACTAAAATCTTTTTTAAATGGCATTTCATGATTGTTGAAGGCTTGTTTTTGGTGTAGAAAGCGTGTCCCTGCCGGATTGGCCATGTTGTGAGTTGTGTATTACTGTGGGTTTTTTTGTTTGTTTGTTTCACTTCTAACTCCACAAAAATCAGACCTTTTCTTCCTCACCTCCTCCCCTTTCTCCCCCCTTTTATCCACGTTTTTACTACAACGGTTCAGACATGTCGGTGTGGGCGATTCCTTTTAGACCTCTATAAACGTGCAGTGAGTCCCCTCCTCATTTTTTTTTTTTTCTCTGCTTCTGTCTCATGGTGTTTTTTTTTTTTTTCTTTCATTGAAATTGTGTTTTGACGAAGAAGAAGAAAAAAAAGATACAAAACGAAAAACTACTAGCGTGTTGTCCATAAGAAAGAGGAAGACGAACATGTGAAACATTCCGGAGAACGGCGACTGCCTCCGATCCGTCTCCTTAGACGACCCTGCGTGTATAAAAGAAAAGAGGAAAAAAAATTCTAAAAAAAACAACAAAACAAAACAGCTCCCGCTCCATCCACGCTGTCACGCCAGCTTTTCTAAACACTGTTTTTTGTTTTAGTTTTTTCTGGTTTGGTTCGGTTTTTTTTGGTTTTTTAACAGCGATTGAATTTGGAATCCTTCTGTGACAAAAAAAAGGAAAAAAAAAAAAGAAAAAAAAATATATGCAGGTGTCCGGTCCCTCTCTTATGTTCTGAAATTCTCTTAATAAAAAGAAGTCCTGGGAATTTTCCTCGAATTGGAGTGTCCAGTTTGCTTTCTTTGACGACAGTGGGATAAATAAAGGGAAATGAATGGGGGAAAATGGGTTGTGAGTCAAAACTCAAGCGTTTCGTAGGTAAAAGCAACCATGTGTTGTCTTTGAATTGAAATATAAAGCCTGCTTGCGTCTTTAAAGCATGCGATTTCCACTACTAACTGTGCTTAAGAGCCTCCTGGGATCTATCTGTACGCATAATCAAAAATGACTGCATTCATTTTTCTTTTTTAAACAAGAACATCCTTGCCACTTAGCAAAATCCAGTATTTCCTTCAAGAGAAGCTGCTGCAGGTTATAGATTCCACATTTCATCCGTCCTCCTTTCTCTGATTACACACTCAAGTCCACTTCATCCTCCAAACTTACTCGAGGCATGTTTGGTACAGCCCAGACTGCAAATATCTGTTGCAAAAGACTCTTTAAGGGAGGTCAGGTCAGCGAAAGGTCAGCCAGACCTTCATTGTTCATCCCACTGATCGATCCTTCTAAAATGCACCAGTGAGAGGACATCATACCCAGTAACTGAGCAAAGCCTTTAATAAAGTAATGCTTCTACATCCTCTCTGGCTCGCAGCCTTTACAAACCCAGAGAAAAAGGGCCTAGATGCAGACAGTTCCTAACTGCCCGCTTCTTCCTTCCCCTTTAGGGCTTAACACGCTCACGTTAAACCCTGGCGCGAGTGCTGTGACCCACATTCACCTCGACCCTGAAAGAAAGAAGAAGTTGCTGCTTTATTTCGTAACCTGCTTTAAAGAGAGCCCCGCATTTAGGTACACGTACAAAGCTTTCATGCATCGGTTCATGGCAAAGGCCTGGCAGGAGAATGGTGAATAAGATGCTTGTAGTCTGCTGAGCAAACACGGTGTGAATGGGCGACTCTGATGTGCACTTGCCTGCAGCACTGGGTGTGTGAGCGTGCACGCTTGCTGCGTTCTGTTGAGCCTCAAAGTCAACCGCTGCTGTGAGTTCAAGTATATGAAGACACATATGCATGTGTGTGTGTTTGTAACAGCATTGTTTTCCAGGCTTGGACTGGGTGCAACAGCCTGCAGCAGCTCCTCTGGTTTAAGCTTCAGCTTTGTGTCTTCATGTGCTTCACTTATCTGTGAATCACTGCACAATATGACGCTCGATTTTAATTTGTATTTATTTATTTTGTTTAGTTTTGGGTTATTTCCCCCCTTCTCTTCCGCTATGCTGTGCAGCAGTCTCAGTCCCTCTGACCTGCATTGTCATGGCCGAGCACTGGGCTCCATTTTGTCGATGTCTTGCTGTGCGTTAAGCGTCGTTGCGCCTCGCCGCCACTAGATGTCAGTCTTGTCTCATATTTCATACCTTAAAAGAAACCAAAACAAAAAACGCTCTTTGCCCACGGCCTCATGTGGAGCTTTGATTAACCTTGATTAACTCATGCATTAAAAGGCGTTATTCTGTTTTTTATTATTAATTTACTATGAGAGATGACTCACACATTTCTTAATAGAGCAAAAAAAAAAAAAAAGCATTTCAAAGGCCTCCTTACCTCCCTTCCCCTTCTTATTCACATCTCGCTTCGTTATGGCTTTTAATCCTCTTGTCATCAGCTGTTGTTTAATGCATTTACTTTTCAATCTAGTGTGACTTGAGCCGGGCCGGATAAAAGCACACGGTCGGGCCCAGGCGATTAATTCGCAGCCTGTGTGTGAGATCCGTCGATAAGTGAGGGAAACTAAAGGAAATACATTATTGATCAGACAGAAAGTTTCAGATCTCAGCCAGGGTGGTCTCTTTTTTATTGCTCACCACCTTCTTTCATCTGTGCACTCCTTGTGATATTCCTCAGCTCTTACACTCTCATTGATCCGTCCATTCACCCTGTCTCCTGTGATCAGCCCTCTGACTCGTTAACGGCTTTGATACCGAGACACACACAAACACGCGCAAACAAACCAAACATGCAGCCCTCTCTTAAGGCAATCGGGCATCAAAGTTCTAATTAGCCCCTACCGATATTGTTTTATCTTCTGCCTGTGTGTGCGTGCTGAGTGCTCTGGCTGAAATTGAATGTCTGCCTGCTTTATCTGTCTCTCGGCCCATCTGCCGGTCTGCCTGCTCATCCTCTTCTGTCTTTTCACTGTCTGGTCTGAGTAATCATAAGGCTGCTTTGCCCCCGCCGTGCATGAACCCCCCTCCACCGCCAGTGTTTACTCTCACTTTGTCCTTACTCCTGGCAGGCTTGTTGACTAAAATAGCCCCCACCCCCATTTTCCCCCTTTTATTTATTTATTTTTAAACATTTGCACAGCCTATTCTGTCATCCCACGCGTTTTCAGCTCCCGTCGTTTACCTCCCCCTGTCCGCATCCCTCTGGCCAGGGACTGTGCATGTTTGCACACATCTACCCCGCGTAGTTCGGTGTGTGTTACATGGAAGGAGATGGAGGGTGGGGTGCTCTCTGAGTAAAAAAGAATGAGGATGACCTTTTGCGAGGAAGTGATTTAAATGATGCCCTGTCGTCAGCAGGAAGAGCACTGTGTGAATGTGGATGAGCAATTGTTGTGGAAAGGACGTCACACTTTTTGCACACGCGTAAAGCTGGGGGACAGTGTGCGCGCGCACACACACACACACACACACACACACACACACACACACACACACACACACACACACACAGGTTCAGGTTCACATTTTCAATGGAAAATGTCTGGCTGTCTTAAACAACTGTTTGTGTTCGACTGTCTTGTTTATCTGTACTCGATGGGGGTGGGATGTTCAGGAGTGAATGGGAAGACGCAGGAGGAGAAAGAGAGGAAGAGGAAACTAACGGGAGGTGAGGAAGAAGAGGGGAAGGGGAGAAGAGAGGAGAGGAAGTGTGCAGGGGAGAAGAGCTGGATGCAGATGGGGATCTATTCTCTCCGTGCACACAGACAAGATGGAAATGAGTGGGCGTCTGTGACGTCAATCAGTGAACACACACACACTCCCCTCCTCTTCCAGTCCCATGCTAATACATGCTTCACTGCAAACAGCAGCAGTCCTACGGATCACAGGCATAAACATCAGCGC
>NW_005187402.1:4891903-4897044 GCF_000239375.1 Pundamilia nyererei | reverse complement strand
CAGACCCAGTCCAAACCCAATCAGGAAACATCCACACACACACACACACACACACACACACACACACACACACACACACACACACACACAGGCGCATTCAGATATGCAGAACTGAGCTTCATCTCTGAGCGGCTCGCGGAGCGCAGGATCTCTGCTCTGTTGTTTACACAGAGAGAAAATCTTGTTTGGCGCCACAGATGGCATTTAAAGACACTCAGATCTTTACCAAAGTATAAAACATAAAAAAAATTCTAGTCAGATTAATGTAAACATATATATGTTTTGTTCATTCTGTTAAAATTTCTTCTAAGTTTTTCAAACTTGTCAAGTCTTTGTTTGAACCTTGTGCAGAGCGCACTCACTTAAATTAAAATTTCAATAAGAAACAAAAAACTGGCATATAAGCCGACTCCAGCGCACGCTTACAGCCACTCTTGTTTTTGTGCAGACCTAATGGAAAGTTGCTGTGCGTATGTAATGTGGAATCATCTTCCTTTTAATGGATGAAGGTTCCGCTGAATTCAGTCCCGGCCTCCGTAGACTTCTCGTGCCATCTTATCGCTGACTGAGGGAATCGAAACAAGAAAATATAAATTCTTCATGTATAACCAAGAATGTACACAATATCACACAAGACAGCATTAGGGGGTTGTTGGAAGAATGAAAAGAAGATGACTACAATTAAGGCATGCTATTGACGCACATAGATGGGTTATCTTGTTGAATGCTGGGTAACTGTACCCCACTGTTCATTTAAATGAGAGGGTGTGAAGAGTCTAAAAGGAATCCACCGCATCTTGTCTTGAACATGAAAAGAACTACTTTCTAAAAGCTGACATTTTTTGAAGGATTTGAGCACAGAAACTGAAATTCGTCAGTGAATGTCACAATACATCATCAGCTACATAGCAGCACTTGTGCTGCTGTATGAAGCAAAACACTTAGTAAACTCACAGCAGCCACCTGCATGTTTTTCTCAGTAAAATGGGCCCCTCCCGCTGTCGTAAACCTCCCTTTCCGTCCGCCTGATTGATCACCTCTTATGTAAGCCAGTGTCTTTGCCACACAGCCACCATTAAGATCCATTATGCTGAATTTAGTTTGCATAATTAAAAAAAGAAGTAAGGTCTCGTTGACCCGCGGGTTCCTGAATAAATCTGATAACTAAGAGTGAAGTAGGCAGGCGGGAGGCACAGACAGCCGCTCAGTAAACATAATTGTCTGCCACTATATTCCACATCGGTGCACAATTTTCCACTACTTTAAGAGGAAGTTAAAGCCATCGTGGTGCGAGCTGAGCGTGAAAAACATCACAGATGGGTTGGCGCCGCTCGGAGAGAAAGAAAGTGATATGATCGACAGCTTTGATTCCTCAAGGTTTTCTGATTCAGGGCCCATGTAAGGCGTGCATTTGGCAAGTTCGCCTTTAAGAAATCATCCATCCATGTCACAGAGTCGTGACGACACAGACTTCTATCTAGAGAAATGAAAAAACTATTTTTGAAACACTCCACGCTGCCTGCCCAATTTTTGCTTTTAAGGATGAATTACCGGATAAAGTAAGAGCGCATCCGTTTCAGAGCGGGGGCGGCGCGTGTCTGTGTGTGGGGGGGATTTGGGTGTGTGGGTGTGGTGGGTAGCATTAATGATGCAGCAGACACTTGTCTTTCTGGCTGCTTTACTTCTTTGAGTATTTATCTCTCCCCCCCCTTCCCCCCCATAATGTTCTCATGTATCCTCAGCTGGAAGAGGACTGAGTCACTGCAGCCATGGAAGCAGGTGGGTGGGTAGGAACACAGTGGATGGGAGGGCGAGGACATGGGTGTGGGATGTGGGGTAGTGGGGATGATGAAGAGGGAGGTTGTAGTGAATGAAAGAGAGAATATATGAATGGTGAATACTGTGTGTCCATTTTATTGCTCTGCACTGCTCAATCACTAAAAAACAAATTCTGTCTGCAAAGGCAAATAAAGCCGTCCCAACTGGTTTTGGACTCTTACAGTCGCTCGCAGGAGACTTTAAAGGGTAATCGAGAGAAAGGAGCAGAAAAATTAATTCATGGGAATATGATCGGGGGAGTGGGAGCAGGGGGAATACATTTGTCGGCAGCCTTAATTATCTTAATACACACTTCAGGCAGAGCTACATGTTTCATCCCTTAAGCCTCCGCTAACCCCAACTTGATGCTTTGCTTTTCTTTTCTTTTTTTTACATTTTTTCCCCTGCAGAGGCTAAATGTGCCCACAAGCGATTCCAGATTTAACTCTGAGGTATAAAAAGATTAGGCAATGTGAGCATATCAAACTAGAACCCATATTGTGTTCATAAAATGGTGCTGAGAACATCATCTAACCAAATGTATTGGCCTGAGTGTGTGAGGGACAGAAAGAGACAAAGGCAGATGTGTGGGTGATGTTCTCTTTTTGTCTCACTGAGTTTGAAAATGTTTATTGAGGGTGGACGGGTGGGCAGACCATTAGGAAAATTGATGTGCATGCAGATGTGTGTGGACATGTGTGTGTGTGTTCCTGCTCTGACATCACTGCTGCCGTCACTGCAGCCACCTCACGGTGACTCCCTTGTGACTGAAGGCCTGACAACCTCCCACGCTCTCCCCATCAAACTCCCATGCTCCTGCTCCTCTCTTGCCTGGCTTCATCTATAAACCCACCCCCCTCCCACCTCACTCACTCCTCATCCCCTGCTTTCCGTCTCCTCCTCAGCTCCGTTTCTATATCCATACATCATCGCCGTCCACTAGCTTTTCACCTCACCCACCTTCTTTTCATTCTTCCTGTTTTTTTCCCATCTCTTTCTCCCCCTCATTTGGTGTGTGGGTCTTCCCTGTCTTCCGTCATGCTCTCTGCACCCACAGTGCTCCCTGTCTGTGTCTCTATGGAAACCCTGAGTGGACATGAGTAGCTCAGAGGTCTGTGAAACACTGATACAGACACTATTAGATCACATGCTCCCGTTTCCTCTAAGAAAGCCGCGTGCGTGTGCAAGCCCTACTGTGTGGGAATAGATGCTGCGTGACCATGGCAATACAGCCTCCTCGCAAGATACACCTCGTCTCCCCCTGTGCCAATGACCTATCAGTGGTGTGAAGTGGGAGGAAAGGATGGAATGAGGGAGTAAGGAGGGAGTCCTATTGTTTCATTATACTGTAAGTCTCTTCAATTACTAGCTGGGGAAAGGGACCACCTGATGCCGCCTCTGCACAAATATTTCCATCAGAAGAACACACACAAGGCTGTGTTACCATGGCTTCAGAGGACTCTTGACTTACAGTCATTTCTTAGAGACATACCTTAACCTTATCGCCTTACCTTAAAATATGTCCCCATCTTATTCTGTAGTGATTTAAATTGCTTTATGTCCTCATAAAGATGACAAGTCCCCATAAATATGACTATGTAAACAGATTTAGGACCCCGTAGTATCATAAATTCCAACCCATACAAACATACACACACCGTCCCCCTCCTCTCCTTTCTCCCCGATCACTCTCACACCTCATGAACCGTACTCTCCTCACATTTACTCATTGTTGAGCCTGCTGTGTTGCGTAGCTCGTGCGTCATCTGTGTCCAAACACATCAGAAGGACAGGTGATTTGTGATAAGAGGCCTCGCACAGACAGAATTTTACAGCTCTGGGTCGCTCTCCTGGGCACCATCGTTATTTGTCGGTCACGCTTAAGTGGATCATTACAGAGCTTAATCACGGGGAAGGATACGTAAGCTGCACAGCATGTCATTTCGGGAGTGCCATGAGGTTATGAACGTGCGTGCAAAAAGGCAGGAAAATACGATAGTGGAATTCTTTTTCTCTTTGCAGTCGAAGCATTAACCGATTTGAAAAAAGGGGAAAAAAGAATCAGTTTCACTCACATGTGAAGGTTTGTCGAGTCTCCCCTTTATTTTATCAAAATGTACATACAGAAACTACAACAGGACTACATTAAAGAAGACATCAAAATGGGCAGCAATAACAGGGGTCAACAACTGAACAAACACCCAACCCAGCCCCAGGCCCACCCCATTAACATCCCCAGTGCAGTGAGATAAAGACATGCCAATGATGTCTCACATTTAGGCACTTGATTTCCCTACCGAACCATCTTTGGTCATAGTTGCTGTTGCACGGTTTCAAACTGAGATTCAAACAGGTTTGAGGTGGATCCGAACTCGATTCACGTGGGTTCTGCTGCGAATCGGCCGAAGCCGATGTACGCTGAGAGGAGTCGCATGAGTTTTAAAGCAAATCGGTTTAGACAGAGCTGCATCTGCCAGGTTTAGAGATGACCCAAAGATGGTTTTAACCTGACCGCCTCCATAGAGTAAACCGCAGTATTAATTAAATTAACACTAGATGATACAATACTTCACATGATTACAGAAAAGACTCCACAACAGAAAGGAATCAAGCAGCACATCTTAACACAGTTTACCTGAAAACAACGCAGTGTATTTTCACACGATATACTGTAATCAATACGCTGTACAGTCTATTCCAAAGGCAATGTTGTTAGACTTTTTTGTAAGAACTAATCAGTCTTTTTACCACTGAGTATAATCTTGGAAAGTCTTGCAAAAATAGATCAATTTTTAATAAATTAAAAGCCTTGTTTTGATTGTAGGATGTGACCTTTTAAGCTACTCATGCATTGTCTAACTTTGTGTGTATACAGTAACATGCGTTACCTTGTATCTCTTTATGTATGTATGCATGTATGTGTGTCTATATGTATGAGAGTGATTTGATAAAAATACTGTACACACTAGTAGACTTATCCCTCTCTCCTTTTTTTGGAATACACCTCTTTCGGTAAAGGAATAACAAAGTTACATTAAACTGTTTAAGAAGCATAGTAGTCACACAGTATTTGGCAGTGAACAGTCCTAATTTATCCATGCACAATATCAACCACAGGCAAGGTCCACATTCTGAACAAACCCATTAAGAACAACACAGTAAGAACATGGAAAGAGTTTACAAGAATTTAAGACCCTGGAAGTGTGTGTGTGTGTGTGTGTGTGTGTGTGTGTGTGTGTGTCTGTTTAGACATCTTTGTGAGGACAAAGAGTTGGTATGCTACTATACTTAAATAATTGCTAAACATTTTGTTTTCATTTCCA
>NW_005187402.1:4884196-4891883 GCF_000239375.1 Pundamilia nyererei | reverse complement strand
TGTGTGTGTGTGTGTGTGTGTGTGTGTGTGTGAGAGAGAGAGAGAATGTCCACAGCACATTTGGTTTCCCAGGGAGACCAAAGGCCTATGACTCATGTGGTGCATACAGCATTTTCTGGAATTTTTAACAATATCGGAAGAATTAGTATTTTCCACAAAGCCCAAATAATTACATATAATCATGTTAGAACCTTACAGAGTACTTGGGGAGTTTAGTGTAAAAACCCACTCAATCCCACCCCCATAGGTCTATTATAGACCAAACAGTTTATCCCTGGATTATATTTCTATTCTCAAGCTTTTTCTTTGGAGCATGCACCATCCCCTAGCTCAATTGTGTATTTTGTGTAATGACATGTGTATCCATGCATGTTTTACACAAGTCCAGTTTGCGGGTGCAGGTGTAAAGGGTAAGGTTGGTACAGCAGAGCTGATCCCCCTTGGGGTATGTAGTAGCTGCAGTAGCTGGGTTCTGCTAGATAGGGGGCAGTGTGCTCAGCAAGGTACGGGGCAGGCTGGTAGAAGCACGTCACATGGTCTGTGTTGGGTATTATGTTCTGCTCTCCCAGAACCTTCAGTGCCAGCACTGTGATCATATTCAGTGTTTGACGCCTTTCGTGTCCCATCAGACACACTGTGCTGTCATCTACCACACGACGCAACGTCATCAAGTACTGGTACTTGCTTCTCTCCTCGCCGATAAAATGGTTCTTCAAGTAGGACAGGATCTTTCGCTGTTGTTCCTGCACGTCAGGGAAATCAATAAAAAAGCGTGAGCACATGTAGCGCTCCAGTGTCTTTATCTGAGTCTCGCTGGCTGGTCGGTAGTCTCGCACCAACAGGTTGCTGTATTTCAACAAGCCACCACCTCGAATCTCTTCGGGGTTCCTGGTAGCAATCAGGCGGTAGCGCAGGTGGTCCATGGCTGCCTCAAAGTCACCATACATGCTCTCTGCCAGGACCTCGACAGCAGGGACTGAGTCAGATGCCTGAGGAGAGTCACACTGTTCAGAAGTGTCTGTGGTTACCTCAGGGGCCTCTTTGTTCTCAGGCACAGAGTTGGCTGCCTCAGTGGCTTCTGGAGAGGCAGATTCCCCGGGGCATTCAGACTGAGAGTGAGGCAGAACATGTGAGGTGGAACTTGGGATAGTGATTGGAAAAGAGACAGGCTCAGTAACCTGAGGCAAAGATGAGATATATTCATGTTCTTTTTTAACCTCCAACTGTAAGAGAGGAACTCCCGGCTGAGGGGAAGACTCTTTAATCTGTTCATCACTGTCCGTGTTTAGTATCAAAGGCTCCATGTCTGAAGATACCTGAGGTACAAGGTCCTCCGACTCCACCGGTGGAGTGAGGCAGAGGAGGGGAGGGCTCAGGCAGGGGGAAGGGGGTGTGAGACAGAGCGGTGTAGGGCTCAAGCTGAGCATTGGAGGGGTGAGGTAAGGAGGCGAGCTGAGGCAGGATGAGGTAGGGCTGAAGCTTAGGGTTGGAGAGCTAAAGCTAGTAGCAGGGCTGACAGTGCTTAGCATCGGAGACGAGAGGCAGTGAGATGGAGGGGTCAGGCATGGGGGAGGGCTGAGGATGGGGGGCGGGGGAGTTAGGCAAGGAGGGGACAGACTAACTACTGGAGGGGTGAGACAGGACACAGGAGGTGTAACACAGTGGACAGGAGAAGCTGGACTGAAGGCGGACCCTTGCGGGCTGTCACTTGGTTGATTCACAGCCATCTTTTTGGTCTCTTGTTCTGTTCTGGAACTAGAAGGATCTGACTGTGAAACTAACATGTCTGCTGAGTCAAGGGGCTCTACTTGTTTGGCAGTTTCTGTAGGGGAGGACTGACTGGGCTCACTGAAATCCACATGTGTAGTTGGTGTTTCAGTAGGGCTCTGAGTAGCCGTTTCACCTGGGTCTTCTGTGGCTAACTGAGAAACCGGTGGGTCTTGAGGTAAAGCAGACATGGAATTCAGAGTAGAGGTGGAGATTATATCAAGGGCTGGATCCGGAGCTGGGCTAAAGTTAAGATCTGAAGCTAGGTTACTGGAAGGACTAGGTTCAGAATTAGTCTTAAAAGGAATGGTGCTTGTTGGGGTAGCTGTAGAGTTTGAACTGGAAGCAGTTGGCTCTGTGTTAAAGGCTATCTCGGGGCTCGCGTGAGGGTTTGACTCCAGGCAGGGCACAGAAACGAGTAACTCGTTTTCGGGGAGTGAGCTGGGGTTAGGACTGGGGGTGACCTTTCTGCACATCCTCCGAGGGGGTTTGGGGGATGAGTGTTTGAGCACCACCATGTGAGATAGTCTCTCTGAGGCCTTACAAGGGGGAGCAGAGGAGGTCTTTTTGTCAGAAGAAAGGCTAGGTGGTGGAAGTAAAATATCCTGAGTATCTGGAGGGTTAGCGGCATCAAGTGTGTTAGGTGTTTTTTCTGAGTTTTCTGTTTGTTGTGTGTTGTCAATCTCCAGCAAATCCTGTGCGTCAGGAAGCTGTGTGCTGCAAAGTGTGAGAGCGGAAGAGGAGGAGCAGGAACAATCAATACCCTGTGTGTTCTCTGTGATTTCACATATTTCTGTGTCAGTTTTCCTCTCTTCTTCTATTTCTTCCTCTGTTTCTGCATTTTGTTCATCTGCTAACTTGTGTGAGGATGTACTAGTGTGTAGAGCTGGCACATGTTGTGTTTTATCTTCCTCACTGCTGCTTTCATACTCTCCGAAAGACTTAGATATGTTTGTTTTATCAGATTGCTCTGTACTGCGAGGGCTTTCTCTAAGGTTCAGACACTCTCCCTGGGTTTCGTTTGAGGTTTTTGGCATCTCAGACTGTCCCATCTGCTCTGCTAGTTCTTTCTGTTCATCAGGGGGTTTTGTGTGGTTAGCAAGTTCTTTCTGGACAGAGAGTTCTCCGTGGTTTGAATGTGCTGGTGGTAAGTCGTCACAGGGCTTCGCTTGCTTTAACTGTTCTACCTTTGTTGAGCCTTTAGTCTTTTCCAAGAGCTCTGGCTCATGTTCAATCTGAGCTGGTGGTTCAGCTTCCTCAGGGGCTTGTTTCTTTTCTGACAAAGATGTCTGGCCTGTCTGGTTTAAGTTTTCTCCGTGCTCTGACACTTCCTTCAACCCTTCAGGTATTTTCTCTTTGCTGTCTTTCTCCAGTGCTGTGTGTTTTGTCTGGTTTGAATGTACAGTTTGTTGCGAGAATTCGGTCTGAGAATTGTTTTCCTGCACCTCATCTCTCTGTTTTATCTGGCTGTTTTGAGCACCTTCTTCACCGAAAATGTCTCTGTCTGTGGGCTTTTCTGTTTCTGGCGCAGCTGTTTGATTCAGCAGGGAAGGAGAGTATTTATTCTGATTCTCTGCGGGCTGGTCCTTAACTTCAACCTTATTCATTTTGCGCTGCGAGTCCTTCTGCATGTAAGACTCTAGAAGACGATCCAGAATGATCTGGAAGGAGTCTACGCTGAACTCAAATTGGCGCCTGAGCGCACTCACAAATTTGAGCTCCAGGTTTTTGCCACTGTTGTTTGAGAGGGAGATGAGGCTCCAGCGGTCATGTTCGTTGAAGACTTTTACCATTTTCTGGACATAGGCCTCTTTCATTGTGGCGTTGCTGATCCGTTCCCTGTTGACTGCAGCAGGCAGAAAGTCCAGCAAGCAGCCCAGCACTGACTCTTTGATCACCTGGGAGGGCAAAAAGTTAACAGCATGACAGCTACAACTAATCACAACGATCTACTGAAATAAAAATCATTGCTGTGGTTTAGGTTTTGGTATAATCTAGTTAAAACAAGCATGATCGATTCAGCTACAAATTAATTATGGTTAGGATTACAATATCATGTTTAACAGAACCCCAGTAAAAATCATTTGCAACCCCTACATGGCTTATTCAATGCTGTCAGCGCAGGTAACTGGTGTCTAAACGCTACAGTAATCTCACCTGGAACTCCTCTTGAGTGGGCAACTCCACTCCAAAGATGATGTCCAAGTCCTTGTAGCTTGTTCCGTTGTCTCGGACAAGGACGTGGCTGGCCGTGGAGCCGTTCAGACGAACATCTCTAACTGTGATTCCCTGCTTCTGCAGCCTGGCTCGCACGGCAATGATGATGTCACGAGGACGCAGCTCCAGCGTGGGAAAATTCCCACGGCCGTGGATTGGAACCACCTCTGAAAGAACCTGATGGAGAACCTCCACCTGCTCAGCGTTCAGGCTGTGAAATCGCTGACTGGATTTCTTTTCAGACATGCTGCTGCCCTGAAGGGAGGGATGACAATGAGAGTTTATTACAGCTCCTCAATGAAATATGCTGTGTGTTTCTCTCTCTCTCTCTCTCTCACACACACACACACACACACACTCAGTATCACTCATATGCACACTCTCTGCCAGTCTGCTGTCTGCAAGTCACAGCTTGGCTGACAGCTTTTCCACAATGCTAATGTAACTGCTGTGTTGACAAGCTGACACATGGAGCAAACCACGCAGATGTGCTTTGCATAAATACTCTTCAACTGTTCACCCAGGTCACAGCAAATTATGGGGAAGTGGTCGAGTTACAAAAAGAGTCTGAAATGCTTTACAGTATTTACTACTCATGACTTACAACGTGTTAATTAGTCACTTTATTTACACTCCATCTATTAATTGCTGGCTCAGGATTTAATGTAATTCCTTTAACTCAAAATATAACATTTACTTAGCCTTTGTATAAGATAATAATAAAAGATAATAAAATGCAACCTTTGTTTATTATTTTCACCGGACAAGAAAGGGTTAAGTTGAATGAGTCATCACCAGCAGACTGCATTAATCACACCAACGTCACTAATTAAAGACACACATCTGTTTTTGTGGCCGTGTGTGCAGCACATGATGCGTGCATATTACAATCAATAACTCCATCCATTTGTGGGACTGCATGTTAAATGTATAAAAAAAAATTTTCAACCCAAATTGAAACAAAGAGAAATTAAATAAGAGCTAATTATGCTGTTTGGCATTTAACATGTGGAGTCCTCCTGGCACTTACACACTCAGCCTCTGCATCCAGACTCCATTAATAAATCTCTAAAGAGTCAAAATATTTTCAATAAGCTGCACAATATCTTTATTTGCCTAACCAAGTCAGTCTGAAGAGTCTCTGTTAAGTGACTGAGTGTGCGATTGTGAGCGCCTGTCAAAGTGTTTCGGCGAGTGAGTGCTCGTGTTTGCAACTGTGGTTCATAGCAGCCCATTATGATCTATTGTTTGCTTTAATCAATAGTTGTCACTCAGTGCTACAGCTGAATGCAGCTGATTGCTATGATTTGTCAATACTAGCAGGCTAAACAGTGGGATAATAATGAGCAGTAATCGGATGCTTTCTGGTATCATTTAGTCAGACACCAGAGGGTTATAGTCTGTAACAACCACAAACAAAATCTATAATGGGGGCGTCTTAGAAAGCTTTGCATGCATTTCAACAAACACTAAATCAGCGTAAGTGCAGATCGTACATAAAGCTACAGAAGTACAGAAGTTGCTGTTTTTTGAAGAACTGCTTACCAGGATGAAAAGAAGTTGAGTCTTAGAGCACAGAGCTCCTAAATAGCTTTTGTGGATGAGACATCGGCTCACGTGTCCCACTTTAACCAGGCAAACTTCACATCGCAAAATTATCATACATCCAGAGCTGATACAAACACCTCCCGATGTTTACACTTATCACACGCACAGCGACACAATATGTTGACGAGGCACTGCAGGAGCGTTTTTCCAACTGGCCCCTTGTATTTCCCCCACAACCCCCCTCCCCCTTTCTCACTCTCCTGCAAACTTGCAGCCTGAGTGACTCATCCAGGCGTATCGGCTCAGCTCACACATAATCTATAGCCACTGAAAACCCAACAAATCTGAGAAGCTCATACACACTGGGCTACATGTACAAACAAACAATAAGGCTCTGTAAACTCAGGTGAATGTCTTGGGTATAAAATCTGTCAGGTAGCACACAGGAGGGAGAGTTAGTCCTGTGGTTAGAATACTCTAAATATATGTCCTTTATATATACCTATATATAGATAGACAGACAGACAGACAGACAGACAGACACACACACACACACACACATACATACATACATATATGTTATTTGCATGCAAGTCCTTGATTTTTACTTTTATCCCCTTGAAATATTATAAACATATGAATACTGAAGTGGAAGACAACTCAGTAGGCTACTTACTGAGCTTATAACACAATATTTACTGAGAAGAAAGCCTGTATTTTTAAATGCAGTGCTTGAGTTCACCAGTACATTGCTAAAATAAAGAAATAAATAAGAAATAAAAATACAGCTATTAATTTTTCCCATAAAAGTTAACACCTGTTGGGTGTTATAGTTCACCACTTGTACAGTTTCACAGTCCTGTGGCAAGTGGAGGCAATTAAGCGCAATGAAGTGCCTGCCAGGGTAAAGGGCAGCACTCGTGAGAATTAAAAACTTAAAAACGGGATTAAAAGAAAAAAAAAACTTCACAGAGCTGAGTGTTCTTACCTGTTGCTGAGGCATCTGAGGGAGCGAGCGGCTCCTGACTTGTCAGCGGGATGAAACAGCGGGTATCCACCGAGCTACAGGTCCGGAGAGTTCGTGTTTTCTACTGGCTTTGTTTTTTCTTTTGAAGTCCCTGCCCGCTCCGTTTAGACTCGATGCTGACGCGGCTGGGTCCCTTATAAGGCATGCGTTGCCAGAATCTGCGCGCGAGTTCATTCGGGCGCTGTCCGGGAGGCGCGTGGTGCTGAAATGAAGAATGAAACGAGTCCTCGCGCTCTTGTTTCTCCTTCGGCAGCCTGGAGCGTAACGCAGTTTCCATAGCGACCTGCCGTCATTCAGTTATGACTGGGGAGTGCGCGTGCACGCGCGCGCGGATGAGTGCGCGTGTAGCAGTCTTCTCACAACAATGGTGGAGTTGTGGTGGTAAAGAGGGCGTTAACAAGTGTCAGGGATAATTCGAGTGTTCGTGCCAGGCCTGCATTAAGAAGAATAAAAGTTTACAGGACGAACTAATCACAGCCGTGCAACCTGTGCGTGTACCAACAAATCCTCACTTTATTATGTGGCCTTTCTGTGTGTTTGACGTGTCAGCGCTGAACTCAACTGCTACCACATCACCTCAGTATTACACCGTGGCTGAGGTTGAGGCCATAAATGTCGGGACATATGGTTTTGGGGGGACATTTTCTCAACCGCTTCTCATCACGAAAACATCATTATATCTAATGCTGTGTCCACACAAAGTGTCAGCAGATACAGTATGAGTCATCCATGCAGCTCCCTCCCCCTAACCCAGCCTTAACCCCCCCCTCCCCAAACCCGAGCCTTCTTTGGCTGGCCGATGCACGCACACACTGGAACACTTTCTCTATCTGGACAATTACAGCCAATAATCCTTCTCCCCCCTTCATACTGCAAATTCGTGCTCCATCCCTTAAAAACCTACTTGCACAAATCCCCGCGCGTGTTCCCTTGCCGTGTTAGCTCACACAGCCATTCTTTCCGCGGAACTCTATAAACAAGCAGTTGCAGATGTTACCTAGTTACGTGTTAATGCATCCGCTATAAAGTGGAAGGATATGCGTGAAAGCGTTAAGTCAAACACGGCTGGCTCTGTGGAAAAGGTCAATTTACTCCTTCTCTCTCTCTCTCTCTCTCTCTCTCTCTCTC
>NW_005187402.1:4877461-4884176 GCF_000239375.1 Pundamilia nyererei | reverse complement strand
ACACACACACACACACACACACACACACACACACACACACACACACACACACACACAAATGACGTCACTAGACGTGTACCACAACCTACCGATACCGGGTAAACTATTTTTAGCCTGGATGGAACTTGTCTGCTTTGCTTTGGACACGCGCACCCAGTCCACTTTTCCAACGGTCGTGACGTAGAAGGCGCGAGCACGTCACGCAGAATCGTGATCAAGTGTGACGACGGTGAAAGGTGGCCAGAAGTATCAGCGATTGTATTCAAAGATAAAGATTAACTAAGATGGTTCACACATCTCTCTTCTGCCCCGATATAAAGGTTTTAGTCATAGATCGACATTGTTAATGCAGATAATTTATTAATTAGTGACAAAGCTTATTTTGTACGTGTAAATATGGGCCGAATAGTGAGCTATTAATAAAATATAGATGCAAATGTTGAGGAAAAAAGGTCATAAATACCACCAAAAACAAGAAGGAACATTCGGGAATAGTCGTCGTGTCTAATAGACGCTCTTTGGCGCATGCGTGATAAGAGAATTCCTAATCTTTCACACTTAGTAGCATTTTTTGCGAGCGATGGAATTTATTTTTTAACTGCCTAACCAATGGATTAATATTTCACGATTATAAGAGCATTTTGGGGGACAGAAAGACAAATAAAAAAATCTACCACTCTTTTTTAACCGAATTAAAACAAAAGCGGAAGTATCTGCAACCGATGCATCTTGCCTCGCTACACTGCCGTATGGTACAACCCTCAAAAATCAAAACAAGCATCTCCGGTTGAAAAAAAGCGAGTGTCTGGATGCTACTTTGTACATTACGAAACTCAGTAGTTGTCTCAGAAAAAGACTTTTATCATGTCGAATATGGAAAGTATCCTTTCATTTGTACTCTTACGTACATTTGCCTAGCAAAACCGTAGCTAGTCATAAGATGGGCTTAAGCTAACTCTTTCATACATGGAAGTTCTGCTCTGTTGTGTCGTTATGAGCAAAAACCTGACCTTGTTTTCACGTTTTTCTTTTTATATTTGGCTAAATTTTCGCTAGCATCATGAGAACCACTGACTTGGGTTAAATAAGCTAGATGTATTCAGACTCGTCCTCATAGCATTAAATTGTAATTTGGATTTATTACCAGTGCTCTGCTAACATGAAACAACCCCTTGACCAGCTGCTCAAGAACACTTGTTCAACCTGAAGTTTGCTGCCAAGGAGCTACAGCGTAACTCCAGGAAATGTGATAAAGAGGAAAAGTCAGAAAAAACTAAAGTGAAGCAGGTTGGTTTATTACACTTATTAGAGTCTTGAAAAGCTGGCCCACAGTATAACTGCACCGCGTGTTACACTGTGTGTGTATGCTGTGTTTCTCAGGCTATCCAGAAGGGTAATATGGAGGCAGCCAGGATCCATGCAGAGAACGCCATCCGGCAGAAGCACCAGTCCATCAACTTCTTGAGGATGAGTGCCCGGGTGGACGCTGTAGCCTCTAGGGTCCAGACAGCTGTCACTATGAACCAGGTCAGGACTGTGGGTCATGGGTTTGCAGGCCACTTCTCTTGCTTTTCCACTGTAATGTAAACGATGACCACCGAAAAACTCTTTTAATGGCATACATTAAGACAGAGAATGTTCCCTGGCTTGAGTTGGTTGTACTTTGCTTTTTACATTCCATTCAAAGTCAAAATCAGTTTTGCTTCTCTTGGATTGCAGTGATTCTAAAGAATGATATAAGTAATTATAGTTGTGTACTGCAACTATTCCAGATATTTGTCACACATTCAGATGTGTAAATATAGTGGGGTTTTTTTTCATTTTTAAAAGGTTATATATGTAAACCAGATTTCATCGTAGCCTTGCATGTGCTATGACATCAAAACCTCTTGTCCTACATTTACAAGGAGTGTGCTCGTTCACCACATCAAATGTTATGCATGTATTTTTTTCACTGTGCATGTTCTGAAAATGACATCTTATTTCAGAAGAGGTGAAGAGCGCAGCCACTTCAGAGTCAGGCAAAAGGGCTCGCAGACATGCAAACAAAAAGAAACCAATAACATAATGTCATTAGAGGCGCTTTAGACCTTGTGCTATTAGCTCCTCGCTCTTGTGAGAGTGACGGCCTCTTTTAAATTGCTTTAATTCAGCATCACTACAGGAAAGGCACCTTTTCACAGAGTAAAGCGTAATAATGTCTGCAGAAATGGAAGGAGTGCGTGAGATGTTACAGCCGAGCAACACCTCTGAGCACCCTTGTGTGTTGCTATAATACCGCTGCCTCTCATTAAAGCTAATGCCATCGCATTTATTATAAACCCATTTACCGCAGCTTGTTTACCTAATGGTAGGTTTGTTTTTGACTAGATTAATCTTTAATCAGCATCATCCTAGAACTATTAGAGGTGCTTCTAGTGTGAGAGAGTCATGATAGAGTGTCTAGTTAAAAGGGTTAAAGTGACACCTAGTGGACACGTTGGAAAACAGCACCCAAGCTTCAGTGGTTTATTTCATGTTTTGTTTTCCCAGGTGTCAAAATCCATGTCTGGAGTGGTGAAGTCTATGGATGCTACACTGAAAAGCATGAACCTGGAGAAGGTTAGAGGCTGTTTGCAGCATATGGCACAAAAACTATTCAGGAAATTTCTATTCGTTAATTCATTTTTTGGGCTCACTGTGTTTCTGCACAGATCTCTGCACTGATGGACAAGTTTGAAAAGCAGTTTGAAACTCTTGACGTGCAGACAGCTCAGATGGAGGATACCATGAGCAGCACCACCACTCTAACGACGCCTCAGGTAACACTTCCTGTTATCTCCCAAGAAGGAAACACTCCTGAGCCCTTGTTGCTGCTTATGCATGCATGATCACTGCATTGTTATTCAGTTGTTTCATTTCTAAAGGCCTTTTTTTTTTTTAATTACTATTTGCTTGTTGGGTCCCTAGAATGAAGTGGATATGCTGTTGCACGAGATGGCTGATGAAGCCGGGTAAGATCTCTACGCTGTCTAAAAGCATTAGGAAAGAAATTGGCAACTGCAGTGTATAAAATGAACTGTACTAAAAGCTTTATTCAAATGACTTTCATTAAGATCGAGGATGCACCTCTTTCACTGTTTACAAGGCTGCTTTGAAACACAAAAGGCTCATTAATATTAATTAATTAGATTTTTATTTTTCAGTTTGGATCTTAATCTGGAGCTTCCTGCAGGCCAGACCTCTTCACTGGCTTCATCTGTGGCATCAGCAGAGCAGGTAAGATATCCCAGTAGAGCAGGGCGATATGAGCAAAAATATTTATCACAATATACATTTGAAAATTTGAGATAACGATATAACTGACGATATAATTGACACCAGACAAAATACTTTACAACTCCACAACTTTATTAGTGCAATGTATTTTCACTTAAACAAGCAGCTGTTTTTTATGTGCATTAAAGTTATATAAAAAAATTTAACTGCGCAAATGCAAATTCCTTGCTGACAGTTTAACCAAAAGGCATTTCCAGTGGAAATTGGCCGACATATCCTCAGCATAACCATGTATAATATCCACAAAACTTAAAAAAAGAGGTTATACACACACAATACGATAATATTATGTTGAAGCACAGTACGTATCACTCTGCGAGGCTCCTGCCTACGATAGCCGTAATGCTCCGAAAATCCATCAAGTGGTGCGGGTTCGTAGGCAGGAGCTTCGCAGAGTGATACGTACTGTGCTTCAACATAATATTACCGTATTGTGTGTTTGACAGATTTTTGAGCGACGTGTACCAAATAAAATCGTTTAGAGGTCAGTAAACACAACCACAATTCATACATAAGACACACAGGATTATAAGGGGCACTGTAGATTTTCAGGTAGCATGCTCTACCAAAAATAGTGCTTTGTTGTGTATCTGATGGATGAAAGCTAAACCAGTTCCACACCACTGAAGTTGCAGCATTTTTACAAACCAATTCTGGTTCATTCGTTTCATTCAACGATCCGCTTTCGCCCTTCTCATTCTCTGTCGCCGTCATGCTTTTTCTGCATTGTGTGTATGAAAACAAAGGCACTGCGCATGCGCGTTTTACCCGTATTCTATCGCGATATTTCATTTCTTATCGTTGCCCAACATTATACCGGTATTACCGTGAACAGTATGACATGGCCCAGCCCTATATACCAGCTGTTAAACATCCATCCTTTAGAGCAGCGGTCCCCAATCCCCAGGCCTCGGACCGCTACCGGTCCGTGAGTCGTTTATGTGTGATATCTGACAGGGTTTTATTGAAGCGAGTCATCAGCACGACCCTCTGGTGGACAAAAAAAAAATCTGTGCCAAATCAAGCATGCTGATCCATCCGCTGTGCTGATCCCACGGGGCAAGTGAATGTACCTACTTCAAATCCATAAGTATGCAGGTCACTCTGTTATTGTTAAGCCGAATTTATGGTTCAGTGAGGGCAGCGCAGCCGGGGATAGCCCATCTACCTGCAGACCAGTGTGTGGGCTACTCTTGCTTGTGCTGTTTAGAACAGTGTAAGTGTGAAACTGAGTGTAAAGATCAATGAAAAGTGTCCACTGACCCGCTGTCTGTGCTTTTCATGCTGTATTTTTGAAGTCACTAAAGGTTTTTTTTGCGGTTCTCCAGTTCCCAGTAAACTCCACTGTTGCTCCTTTCTCTATTCCAGCCCACTTGTCAACCAGTCAGCATTTAGCGAACGCATATGACTTCCGCTTTCAGTGACATGCAGTTGGAATTTTGGAAAACTGCAGAGGAGCAAGTCTGTGTTGGGTGAAAACCGTGATACACTCGTTGTCTGAATGGTAGTGTGTACGCTGGAGGACACGTTTACGGGACCTTAAATTACGCTTTAGCCTGACTAAACCATCAGAAACAGACTTCATGAGGGTGTGCTGAGGGCCCGATGTCCTCTAGTGAGCTCTGTGCTCACCGCCCAGCATGTGGAGCCCGATTTGCATTTTCCATAGAACACCAGGATTGGCAGGTCCACCACTGGTGCTCTGTGCTTTTCACAGATGAGAGCAGGTTCACCGTGAGCACATGTGACAGACGTGAAAGGGTCATGAGAAGCTGTGGAGAATGTTATGCTGCCTGTGACATCGAACATTGATTCTGCAGGTTGATCATTTTCTTTTTCATCAAACGATGTGACATCCCTTCACTCCTAACGCATTACCTCGTCCAATCAGTGTAGATATCGATGTGATTTACTTTCCCAGTGAGATCTGATGTGTTTTCAAAGTGTTCCTTTAATTTATTTGAGTGATACACGTTCTTCACATGCCATTAAGGGTCAGTCAGTGGGATCTGTGGAACGTGTGAAGCCACAAAAAGGATCATCATTTTTTTTCCTGTTTAAGGAAACTTGTCTTTTATTGAGGTTTTCTTTGGTTTGTTTTGTCCTTTTTGTTAGTGTGATTACTTTGTTACTTATCTTTAACTTCTTAAGACCCGAACTCTTCCATTGCATGCATTTTTAATTTCTCTTTGATATTTGGGCATATTGGGGCCTGATGAATGTAAAAACAAAGAATTGCCACTTTTTTTTCTTACCTTTTCCTGTTTTTAAGAAAAATAAGAGCCACATGTGAAGATATTTGTTTAAAATTTTGATAGAACAGTAGCAGTAAAATGTCCTCGTAAGTGGATATCAGGCCCTTGTAGAGTAATTAAGTATTTTGGTCTAAATAACCTAAAATGTGATGTCCACATATGTGGACGCCAGGTCCTAGGAGGTTTCTGGAAGTTGCAAGGATTTTGGATCGCCAGGTGGTCACTGACTGGTTTCCGGGCATGCACGACTGGGAAGATAGCTAACAATATCTTAGTACCTGCAGCCCTCACTAGGATGACCTGCTGTCTGTTGTTTTGAAAATGTGTACATGATGCTGGCTGCAAACTAAATCTACCTACAAGTATAAATATTTAAAGGAGCCGGAACATAAAAGATTTACAGTTTTAATAACTCTGTTCTTTTCTTCAGCCCTAAGAACACACAAAATCAATATATCGAACTGGACTATGAATGATTGAAAACCAAAGCTCCTGTAATAAATGTTTCCTTTGACCTAGCTGTCTCCATCTGCTGATTTCTCTCTCGTCTTTCGTGCCGTCATCAGGATGAGCTCTCCCAGAGGCTGTCCAGGCTGCGAGACCAGGTGTCATAGTGACACGGCGGGGAAAACAACAAGAAGGAGCAAAAACACGGAATGGCCAATAAAAACAAAAAGTGCAATGTGCCTGCAGGCTTCATGCCCTCCTTTATATTCTTTTTTTTTTCTTTTGAGAAAAGCCTGAAAGCAGAAAATGATGTTTTTATAAGAAAGCAGGCTTTCAGTCCTGCAAGTGCGTACAGCTATTACCTCAGTCTAAGCTGGTTATGTTGCATGTGTATATAATGCAAAGCAAAGTAATATATTTATTTATGTACTACTTTATTTCCTAACTGAATGGATATTGTAAGGGTGTACTTTTACTGCTACTGCTGACGGTGTTGACACTTTTGTTTTTTGCTTCCAGCGTCAGCTTTGCTGTCGTAATACAAAATTCTCCAGGTGAAATAGTTTCCTTGAGTATTTAATAGAATTTTCTTCATGTAGCAGTAACCACTCCAAAGGCTCACACCGCACTGCTATTCACAAACACAAAGTCATTAAAAGTATTGCAAAATCTCATCCTTGTCACTTTTTTGTTGT
>NW_005187402.1:4875243-4877246 GCF_000239375.1 Pundamilia nyererei | reverse complement strand
CTGTAGAGGAAGCAGCCTTCTGCCACTCGCATGCCAGTACCTCATTACACACACACACACACACACACACACACACACACACACACACACACACAGTGTATCTCTGGGAGGGAGGCACGTCCCAGCTGGGAGCCATTACAGGTGCCGTCCTAACACACACACACATATATCTTCATATGAACACGTTCGCAACCCTGTAGCGAGGGGAGCTCTCCGGAGTGACACTCGGTCACCTCTGACCTCTTTTGTGTCCCTCCTAATCATCATCAGCACAAACTTAACTACATCCACAATCATCATCATCAGTGCTCGCAGACTGACACGAGTCTCTTGTTTGCGCTTGCTTCCAGACACTTTGATGAGTTCGAGGTCTGCAGTACGTTTGAGCACGCACCCGCTCCTTTAAGTCCTCAGTTCTTCTTATTTTCCACTGACCTCGGTGATCTAACAGCTGTCAGTCATTTTTTTTCTCCACCGTTTTTTTGGGGGTCTAAAATTCAAATTCCGTGTTCCTTTTGTGGTAAGAACCACAAAATGTATTTGATACTTTTGTGTGTGTGTGTTTCAAATCTAATTTTAACCCTCAATGGCCGTCTCTTCTCTTTCAACATGATTAAAGCTGGGAGAGTCTTTCACCGCCTGCCCCCTCCACTGTGTGCATCTCAACATATGTGCAAGGGATGTTTTCACCAGATGTGCAGGAGACAACTCCTGTGTGAGCAACACCGCAGGGAGAAGCCTGTGTTTGTATGTGTGTGTGTCAGGTGTTGATACCTAGCAGCTCTCCCCTCCAGTCAACACCTCCCTGTCCAGGTTCCTACAGGAGTGCCACTTGCTGACAGGAAGGGATCTGGTGGGCTGTGGGTTGTGTCCCTGTGGCTGACCCTTCTGCTTGTGCACAGGGTGTGTGTCTGCATGTCTGTGTTGGTGGATGAAAAGCTGCTCAAAGCCACAAATGCTGGCTCAGCGAAAAAAAACTAATTGCAACAGGGGGGATTGGTTAGACTTCCATATGATTCATGTGCAGGATATGAAACAGCGAGTTTAAAGAGTCATAAACTGGATTCAGCAGGAAGAGATGAGTACCAAAAAGTCCCAAATTATTTTCTGGAGAATTAAATAGAAGGAAAAAACGAATTAATGGATCCCTAAAGAGTTGATAACTTCCTGATAGTTCCCTTGAAAGTGCTAAAAAATATGGTACTTATTATAAAGAAAACTTGTTGTACTTGGATAACACAGGTTTATATAAACAAAGATGTTTTAATAATCATTTAATTGTTCCAGGATAAGTTTCAGTACAAATTGTTTTAATAATGCAGTTTTGTTATTGTTCAAAAACCATACAGTGGTGACGAACGCAAAGAAACAAAAATGAACTAATACCTAATGAAATAATTAGCAATCATTTATCGTTTAATTTAAATTACATATGATCAGCAGCAAATTATCTAGTTTCTTACAGGAAACTTAATGTTAAGCTGTTTTTAAGAAATCTCTGATTTGCAACATGAATGCAAAAAAATAATTTAATTGTTTGATCAGTTTTTATTATTTAAACCATTATAAAATCCTGATGTTGTACTTTTAGAGTGTACTGTGATTAAATCAAAATGCTGAGAAATGTAAATAAACGTAACATCTGCAGTTTTAAATATAACACATACTTTTTCAGTGAAGACCACATTTGCCCATCACGTGTGTCTTACGCTCATCTTTTTTGAGTGTGGATGGTAAGAAGACCGATATTTAAGGTGGCACAGTACATGGAAAAGTGCAGCGCGGCCTCCTTTTCCTCCTCTCCTCTGCTTGTCTTCCTTCCACCTCTCAGCTTCCCATTTTAAATATTCAATTACCACGCGTGAAGGGTCAGGTCAAACACAGGAAGCCGAGCTGATTGGTTCTACTCAGATATCGATGGTCGTGTGTGACCAATCGCTGCTGCTCAGGGCTTTGCCCAGCTGCTGCTCTGTGTGTGTGTGTGTGTGTGTGTGTGTGTGTGT
>NW_005187402.1:4873088-4875202 GCF_000239375.1 Pundamilia nyererei | reverse complement strand
TGGGTTTCCACTCACCTCTTGACCACTGTATCCTGTCAGACGTGTAAACGCTGCTTTTAATCAGTTTTACCGTCTCACACACACACATACACCCAATGCAGCTGACCCTGTCCATCCCTGCTCTGTAAAGCACGCTTCATTAAGATTTAACTGATCTCCTGCTCACACACCCCTCTCACAACCTCTGTCAGGCACACACCTGATCCTACCAGCGCTGTTAACCCCCCCCTCTTAACCCTCACCTCACCCCATCATCCACCCTGATATCTCTTACACTGAAACAGCTCTTCAGCTCGGACATGCATCCTTGACTGTATGTGCTACGCTTCCAAATCTGCGTTTGACGTTATAATTGATAAAAATCAAACAAATTGGAAGACGCAGTAAGACCATGTGTTAAAAAATAATAACCATAATTCATCATACTTTTTTTCTTTTTTTTTCTTTTTCTGATTTGCTCTGTTAGCCAAACTGCAGAATTTAACACATTAAAGTAATAAACTCGACACGTTTGGAAAGAATATGTTAGAAATATGGATGCGATTTTCCTTAGTGGAGAATCTGGTGGACCAGAATCTGGTCCATTCATCTTCTTCCACTTATCCAAGGTTGTTTGAGCCTAGCAGAGCTGTCACAGAGCAAGAGAAGCTTGGTGGAACCTGAACAGCTCGCTGATCTGTCACAGGGCTAACACAGCGAGAGACAGAAAACCATTCAAACTCACATTTACACCTACAGCCAATTTAGAATCATCAGTTAGCCTGACTCCGTACATGTCTTTGGACTGTGGGAGGAAGTTGCAAAGAACCCCCACAGACACAGGGTTAGCATACAAACTCCATGCAAAAAGGCCCCGGGCTGTGCGGTGACACTACTAACCACTACACCACTGCACCTCTATAGAAGTTAGGTCACCCCAACAATTTCATTTTGCACCACATACCCGCTAAACTCCTGTTAGTCACATCAAATTCACTTTATGTGCTTTATGTTGAGTCCTGATACTTGTGCACTATTTAATTTATCTGCTGTGCTACTATTGTTACTTTATAGCTTCTTAATGTATCGAGTGCTTACATCATGCTAGCCTAATCCCACCCCAGCTGAGTCCAGCTGTGCCAGAGGTGTCTTCATGTTAAAGAGTTTTTCCTTCCCGCTGTCACCACGTGATTACTTGCAGGGATCATCTGATTGTTTGCGTTTTCTCTGTAATGCCTTACCATATTAAAGCCTTAAAACTGAACTAAATGCTTTATTTTCCTGTAAAGGGTTGGGCACACTGAAATACAATCAAATATGAGAAATCTTTATTGCATTTGGCATCTAAAGCATCCTTTGCTAACACTTTACAAAAAGGACACTGAAAAAAACTCCATAATGTTATCCTAGATAGTGATTAATAAATTATCTAATAACTGTTGATTAGTCAGTGGTCAAGCCATAACTCCACCCCCAACCATCCTACGGAAAACTGCAGATTATACAGAATTTATCTGCTAGATTTTTAACTTTTAACTAGAACAAAGAAACAGGATGACATCACTGGCATTTTTACGCTGCCTCCCTGTTTGTTTTAGAACTGATTGTAAGAGCTTATTGATTAGTATCAAGGACCTTCATGGTCTTCCTCCCGCCTACACGTCTCACCTCTTACTACCATATGAACCAGTATGTCTCCTGAGAGCCATGGGCAGAGTTTTTAGGGGCCTGGCTGAAAATGAAAAGAGAGCATTTGAAGTCAGGGCCTGGGGGCTCTGCAACAACCTGCCCAAGGAAACTGGGTCAGTGAAGTCAGTCGTTGCCTTCAAGTTGAGTCTTAAAACATGCTTTTTATTGATTATTATGAACTGCACGGGTCACTAAGTACATTTAATAATTATTAGGGAAGCACTGATGAATGACTCCCTGACTCTCGGGTTGCTCCTGATTTGTTCCTCACTCGGTCTTTGTCGTCTCTTGTGTATTAGCCACGTATCGCTTTGCTGGTAAGGTGATTCTGGTGTAGGCAGTGAGGATGAATCGGTTAATAAGGTGTTTGTCGATAGTTGTTGACAAGAAAGTTGTATTCTTGACAACGAGGGAAACAGGAAGAGAGATCTACCGAGGATTTCTGC
>NW_005187402.1:4854305-4873068 GCF_000239375.1 Pundamilia nyererei | reverse complement strand
TGTGTGTGTGTGTGTGTGTGTGTGTGTGTGTGTGTGTGTGTGTGTGTGTGTGTGTGTGTGTGTGTGGTGCATATGGTAAAATACTCTGCAGGTCTGCTGTTAGTCACACTTCCGCGTCTCAAATTGAATTAGCGTTGACAGCGCACAGCGCCGGCCGCGTGTATGTGTGTGTGTGCACCGGGGGCACTAGCTGTTGGCAAGCTGTCCACGTGTGTGTGTGTGTGTGTGTGTGTGAAACACAAGAGAAAGACGGCCTTTCCCCCCTGAAATCAATTATACAAGTATAGGTCTGTGGATGTGGGGGTGAGAGGGGCACATCCTGTAGAAGGCAGCCCAGACAGACAGCACCATCTGGGGCAGCAGGCGGGTCGACCCTTGGTTGAGACATGAAAGAAGCAGAGGCTTGGATAAGAGGAGAGGAGAGTACAGCCTGGTGCTAAATCACTTTTTTCTCTCCACCCCACACCCTCGCCTCATCCTCTCATCTGCCATCCGATACATCAGCCATGGAGCATCATTCTCACTCAATCACTCTCTGCCTCTATTCCTATTTCCCCCTCTCCCCCCTCTGTATCTGTCCCAGGAGTGATAACCTGTCATACACAGGAAGCAAAAAGAGGTAAGAACGATCTATCCCTCTGCCAGAGATAGGGGCAAAGAGAAAAAGAATATCTCACATCTCTTGTTCCAAAGGGGTTGATGGCTTGTATTAAATAAAACCAATGCCAGAGACTCTTTCTCTCTCTCACACACACACCTGTAGAATCACACTTTAGCCTAGCAGACAAGGGGAGGAATTAGCAAACACACACACTTTCTCCCAGGAGGAGTGGAGCTGCATATAATAAAGGGTAGAACGTGTTTTTTGGACAATCTTTGTGCAGAAAGTGCTTTAGCTAAATGGATGCACTGTCACATAGCTGCAAGTGTGTTAATTATGTTGAATCCCTTTTTTGGGGGGCTTCTTAAATTAGGAGATCCAAAGATAAAGCATGATACATGGACTGGGAGAAATGATCTTAAGTATAAATTTGGGAAATGAGGGAGAATGCAAGAACTGGTTGGGTGATTAACACTTTTTCTGAAGAATGGCATGAGTCTGAGGCCCAGATGGAACATGCAGAGGAAACCCCAAAACTCACACACACAAACATGGAGGCCAGCTGCCAGACCACATGTTAAAATAGTTTGTCCTCCACTCATCTAACCTCTGCTCCTGTAAGACAGAGGCTTTTCAGGGAGCACATGCCAAAGTGAAGCCCCCATGACCCCCGTCTACGCACACGTGTGGCCATACTGAAAGGTATACACGTGCATATAAATAGAAATCTAACTCATTGAGACTTCTTGCGCTGCGTCAGAGAAGAGGTTTTGGACTATATCTGTAACTAGGAGGGAGATAACGATCACAGAGAGGAGGAGAGGAGCACTTTCACTGTAACTGTGCAGCGTACGCCCGGTCGATGGGGCGGTAGAGGAGTGCTTAATAACTGTTAAACTGCTCTTGCTTTTCACATTACTCACAGGGTGTAATTCAATTTCAGCCACAGCTGGTTTCACTTTTAACTTTACAGCTGAGCTCAGTCATGTCCCATAATCTGACCTGATAAATAACCAGCTTTTATTGAATTTGCAGAGAAAATAGGGTCCAGTATAAACCTTCACGAGAGACACGCAGAGGTGAACACGAGTTTGGCTGCAGGGCGTTTAAGCTGAATGAGCATATGTGTGTGTGTAAGTGGGTGTATGGCAACTATTATTAACTGGCATACACGTGTTAGTGGTGTGTGTGTTTCATGTTTTTTAATCTAATGAAGGCAGAGTATACTTACACGTTCCGACTCTCTGCTGAGCCTCTCTCCTGTTTCAGGATGCCATTTCACATGATTGGAAACAAATGACTTCGGGGTCACATTTCTTTCCCTTTACTGCCTGTCAATCACAGTGGAACAGTCCAGAAAAAATCAACACACAAAAAAAACCACAAGCCAGCCTTTCTGTTGTTTCATAAGCGCAGCCTCCATGTTATTTCAACCAGAGGATTATGCTGACTCAGTATAAGGCAAATTCATAGAGCGGATGAATGGGCAGATATGGATATTCTTCCACAAGTTGATGAAAGGTTAACCCAGCTGTTACCTTCAACACGCTATGGGGTCTAACCAACACAGCAAAAAGATGGATAGTAGATCCTGTGATGTCACCCACTGGTTAGTAAATTTATAAAGCCTTGAGCTCAACTTTTTCACATCGCCATATTGAAAGCGGATATAACGGGAGAGCACGGGACACCACACAGTCTTTGGCTAATGACTTGTGATTGACAAGTTGTTAGAACTTGTTGACAAGTTCTTAGCCTAAGAGCTAACAAATTGTCAACAACTTAAGATTTACAAGTCAATGAGCAAACTAATTTGTCCTTTCTGTCTTAAATTATAATCAGATTTCACAAAGTGAATTTCATATTTTTTCTGTATATAAAACTAGCGACTCAGCCCATGAAGTCACCAGGAAAGTGTTTAACGAGGGAGCTAAGGGCCATTTTCTTATAGACTTAGCCTACATACAATACACATCCATCTTTTAAGTGGTTTTAAAACACGGTTTCTTTAACTAGCCAAGTAATATCCTGCTAAATTATAATCTGTAAATACATGTAACTCTCATTACTGAGAGTCGAAGGAACTATTGTTGCTTTTATATTCTTCCAAGTTTCCAATTTTATGCTAAGCTAAACGAAGCTAAGATAACCTAAGCTAATCATGTAAGAACCCTGCTTCCGGGTCCAAACTACTCTATGTTTATTAAGGTTCTATTTAATCTGAACAAGCCCCTAAAAAAGGTATTGATAACTGTCGGCCTATCTCGGTTTTTATTACCACTGTTCATTTTAAAGCTTCGTTTTAAAAACCTTACAATGTAACTACAGCCCAGCTCACACGGCAGTATATTAATGACTAACCCCTTATTGTGAATGGATTATCTCTGTTGTTCTTCTGACTGAAGTTTGGTCCGTTTACAGCATCCTGCCATGCGATCGCATTTGTCCCTAACCATCAGGAACACCCGCGTTAACTTATCGAGTGGAAAAAAGTTAACGTTCATCCTCCAGCTTCACTGTGCTAATGTGTTTATATTATGCTAACCATAGCTGTGTAGACAGCTAGCCCAAATTCAGTATCCCAGCAAACGTCACTGCTGTTTAGTTTCCTGTCCTTATTTATGTCGGAAGCAGAGCTGTATGTCTTAATTTTTTCAGAAGTCTCTCAGTCAGAACATGGTATATTATGTTAAGTGGAAACTAGCGAGCTAACTTCCTGTTAACTTCTAACGCCATTGAATTTAATAAATTCTGTTTTCATGGATGCCTGGATGTTAAACTTAATTGTTACACCTGGTAGAGCAGCCACACTGGTCATTTTATTAAAGATGAAAGAATTTAAACAGTTTTTAGCTCTCAGTGATGCTGCAGTGTTAGTTTGACTTTGGGACCTGAAGTGGAGTTTGGACCTGGAAACAGCTGATAACGTCAGACTTAAAGACCGGATACTTTTGCAGTTAGCTAGGTAGCTTTTTTTTATTTTTATTTGTTACATGAATTCTGCTTTCCAGATGAAATTGGAAGACAGAATTTACAATTCCCAGTTAGAATTTTCATCTTGAACAATTTAAATCAAACAAAATTAAAAACAATAAAACAAAAAAGTTCCAATTTGGAAAATCGGAGCAGTCCCGCAAACCCCAAATTAACAATCCAAGATGGCATGAGCGAATGGCAGTAAAAGTGTAAAACCTTTAAAAACAATTAAATTGAATCTTTACTGCCACTATCACGTATTTGTGACTTGCTAAATAAGCCATTCACGGAGTACTGATCAGGATCTATCCATAAGCGTGCTGCAGGGGTGTTTTTAACCATAAGAAAACAAGTATTGCACTGCTTTGCTAGTGACATATGACTGGCTCTACCTCCTGAGAAGCGAAACAAATCCTGTTTTTTCTTGCTTTTCTGACTTTACTGCTGTAACGAGTTCTGAAATCCACCTTTTCTAGGTGGAACATAGACTAGTGGCATATTTCTCCTTCTATTGGCAGAAAAATTGTTTGATGGACATTGATGAGGTACAGCTGTTCAGCTTTTTGACCATTACAGGTACACCATTCATCGTGGACTTTACATAGTAGGACATGATACTATGAACACTGCTATATGCTGAAACCAACAAGTATAAGCCTACAGTGTAAATGTGCTCCTTCATGTATTAATTCACAGTGTGCAGTCATGGTAGATGGCTGCCCCCAGTTTGAGCCTGGTTTTGCCAGAGGTTTCTTCCTGTTAAAAGGGAGTTTTTTCTTCCCACTGTCACCAAGTGCTCACAGCATAGGGGGTTGTTTAATTGTTGGGGTTTCTCTCTATTATTGTAGGGTCTTTACCTTACAATATAAAGCCCATTGAGGCGACTGTTGTTATGATTTGGTGCTATGTAAGCAACACTGAATTTAACTGAATTTTATCAAACACAGTTTTAGCTATTTCAGACTCTATGAATGCGTCAAACCTCTTGTTTATCTTTTTCAATTTAGCACACTCATATTTAGGCCCACATGCTCATGTTTCCTTCTAATATCTACCACAAGCGTGTGCCTGCTTCACTGAAGAGTGACAGGTGCAATGTTCAGCCCTCCTGGTATGAAAGCAATTTGTCTAATTGAAAGATCAGGAATTAGAAGGGAGTTTAAAATGATTGTCCTATGCAGGCCAAATGGAAATGACAGACAGTATCAAATAACCTGTCCAGATTATGTCGGTCTGCAGACAAAGAGCAGGCTGTTTGATAGCGGCGCACCTGACCATTCACCAAAACACGGGCCATCCCCTTACCGAGATCCTCAATTAACTTCTTCCTGCTATTTCCACGTCCAGCTCACATTAGCTCACCGCCATGCTCGGCTGTGACAAGTAAATTGCTGTTTGGTTATGACCGTTTGTCGGGAAACAGGCCATTTCCCTCTCCCTCCCTCCCCACTTTTCCTAAACTGCTGTTCCTAGCTCTGCTGAGAGGGAGGAGAGAGACAGGGATGAACGGGTGCTGGTTTCTGACTGAGCTGAAGGCAGGAATTATCACATCAGTGGCTGAACGGGTGTGCCCCATTTGGTATGAACGCAAAAAAAACCCCAAAACAACTGTGTTGTGTTGGCCAACGGTAGTGATAGCTTTTCATTTGACTCTGAACAACACAACAATCAAGAAAAGAGCTGATTTAAACTGTTTCAGGGAGCAAAGCTCTTGTTCCGAATAAAGGGCTCTACTGAATAACCATTTCACCTCCATGCATCTCTGATTAGCCTTATTATTGGTAATAAAATGCAGGAATGGAAACTGGCTGCTTGGATTCTGGCAGCTGTGGTTCTTCCCCTAAAAATCACACAGAAACCTGATGAGCTCATGTTATTAGTCAGGGGTGGCCAGGCCTGACGCAGAGATTCAAAAACACAAAACATGCTTTTGTTCACTTTAAATGGACAGCGGCAGATAATTGGAACATAATGTGCACCCTTTCATCATGTCTCCTTCAAACTCGCTTCCTGTTGCTCAATACTGCATGTGTGCTTTACTCTGAAATACATTTGGCATTTATGTTCAAGCAGAACTGTCATTATGCGTGTGCTATGTGTGCACTGCCGTGTTTGAAAGTGTATAAAAAGACCATTTGGAAGTTGTGGAGCTCAACAAAAAGCACGAAAAAACTTTAATGGGCACTTATGGTCAGTTTAACAAACACGTTCATTATAATAGTTCTGTTACATACCTCATTGCTGATGCTCTTTGGTAACACTGTTACAGCCCTTGATGCAGTAAAACTGTGGACTGAACTGTCAAAAGCAATCTGTCCCGAATAAAAATCTGCATCCTGCCTGAACAGGAATGTTTCTGTTTACTCCGTTTTTGGCTTCTCTGGCTCTAGACGAGATTGCAGAATGAAAAGGAGCTGCTCGCAATCTGCCTCGGGATCGCTTGTTTGTGCTGGTAACTCCAACACGTTTGTGTAAAAGAGTTTATAAATACAAAGAAGTCCCCACAGCCACATTTCTCCTCTCAGTCGGATCAAGGAGGATCAGCCCTTTCTGTTTTGTGTGTTCAGTTTTGGGATTGTTATGCTCAATGGGCCGGAGCCCGCAAGTGCCGTCCAGCCGTCAGAGGCAGTGGTTGGTGGTCGGGAGCCAGGGAGGCTGGCGCAGCAGACAGTCTGTAGTGTCTTCGGCTAGTTTGGGGTGCCGGGAAATGGCTGCAAGCTGGGGGTTCAGAGGGAAGCTGTAGCGGTAGAGGCAATACGGGCTTACAGTGTCTGAGAGATGTGGGGGGAGAGGAGAGCTCTGAGGGCTGAGAGGGCAGTGTAAGGGGAGTAGGCAAGGAGACCCCGGGGACTCGTGAGGACACGGGTCCCTGCAGTGGGGCGGTTTCTTCCCCTGCAGCGCAGAGAACAGCGGGAGGTCTGTGAGAGGAGGCAGAGGGGAGAAGCCTCTCAGTCTGTCTGCTCCCAGGGAGGAGAAGGCTCTGCTGGGCAGAGGGGAAATGCTGGGTGAGGTGGTGGAGGTCTTGCTGTAGAGGGGGAGAGTGAAAGCGTGGACAGCGGCGTCCTGGCAGGACAGCGGGTGAAGGGATGAAGATGAAGAGACGGGAAGGAGGCTCTTCACACTGCTGGTGGGCGACCCTGAGCTCCCTGTCAACGGACAGGACAGGAAAAAAATAAGACACTGAATCAACACGGTAAAAAAGTCAAATCTCAGAAGTAAATAGAGCTGGAGCACTTTACCTTGGAGCTGTATGGTGAAAGGCTTGAAGTCCAGGCTGAAAGGGCCTCTCCAGGGATATGACTCGAGCAGGCCATCCAACACTCCCCTGCACACACACACACACACACACACACACACACACACACACACACACACACACACACACACACACACACACACACATATTTATACATACTGTAAAAGCAATGAAAAACGTTATTCCAGGTATTTAAATTTTGGTACTGAGAGGTGTGAAATTCTGCACTACTCAGCTCAGCTTTATTTGAAGGTTTTATGTGGCTTCAGATTTCAGTGGTTGAACTTTAAATCCCTCTTGGGTCCTTTAGTGGAGCACTTTCAGCTAAATAAAAAGTGTTTATGTTCAGCGTTCAGTGAGAGTTTGCTATACCTATTCCTTCCTGGATCTCGGAAGCCTTTGGCGAAGGGGTTCCTGTCGATCTTCAGTTTTGTAATCTGGCCCAGAGGAGAGGAACAGACACGGGTTAGAGTGGATTTGTCAACGGTTGACGTGCTTAAGCTAACAATGAGCTCAGCTTTTACAATAGAGTAGAGTGGCAGAGCACCCCCGCGGGACTGCATCTCCCAGCAGCACCCAAGGCGATCAGCCATGTCAAACAGGGGTTCTTGCAGAAGGGGTTCAGGGTCGTTCGGTTTTATCCTGTGCTTTAATAGGCCGTGGACGGCGGCAGTCGGCGCAGTCACAGCTCGTTACTGCGTTTCTGTAATAACACGTTCACTGATAGTAAAATGAGCCCTGATGAAAAGAGCTGGCAGTCCCTGCGGAGGGCTCTGTTACTGGAGGAATGGTAGCCAACAGCAGGGTCAGGTCCCCTCGACGGGAACACACACACACCCTCTCTGAGCAATTGGACCAGCAGAAAATCAGAACACTGCAAATTTATGATTTGGCTGCGAGCACATGGAACCGGGCCTCACTGGCTTCACAATGTGGACATTTTATGAGGTCAAGCAGCCTGAGCTGTTCACTGGAACATCATCATAACAACCGTGCCAAGGAAGAAAAGGCTAAACATCTGTTTTTTGATCAAATCTGGCAAACAGTAGTAACACAGAGTCACTGACTGATTTTTCTTTATTAAACATCACTTCATTTTGTTAATGTTCCAATTCATGAAAAAGTCAGATGTTTATTAAAGAAACAATCCAACATTAGTGCGCTTAGTTTCTGAGCTCAAACCTTCTGTTTGTGAGAAGTATTGAGAAGTATTTCAGCACTGCTGCTGAGTGTTACCTGCTGGTTCTGGTAGG
Organism: Pundamilia nyererei; assembly: GCF_000239375.1. NCBI lineage: Eukaryota > Metazoa > Chordata > Actinopteri > Cichliformes > Cichlidae > Pundamilia > Pundamilia nyererei. Next base: position 4,864,982 of record NW_005187402.1, on the reverse strand, counting down.
CTGTGACTGTGGTGAACTCTGTTTCTGGGAAGGAGAAGCTGTGCACTCCGTCAGCAGGCAGCGACTGGATCTGAGACAAGTCCATGCGAGGGTTGTGTTTGATGATGTGCACACGTGGCTTGTATTTATGCATCGACTGAAGAATGATCTGCATCATGAGACGAAGAATGAAAGGCTTTTTATTTATTTATTTTTTAAGGTGGACATCAATTTGGAATCATCTTTCAGATCAGAAACGGACATATCAAGTATTACAGCTGCATGTTCTTTTTTGTTTTTTATAAAAAAAAAAACTTTAAAATAAAAGAATGCAATTTTGTAAATCTGTCATTTCCATTTTTTGTGCTAACAATCCAAAAAAATAAAGAAAATTCTGGCAAAAACTAAATTTTGCTGTACTTTGTAGTTTTTTTTTAAAATGTAAAACAGATTTTAAAATAAATTTCATTCTTAAAAAAAGGAAATTAAAAAAGTGGATTTCAGGCTGTTTTAGATATAAATCTTCTTCTGGTGCACGACAGTAGGTTACATGATTAACAGGATAATGAAAGGAAATATCCAAGTCTTTAAAATACAATTATGAAGAGCTCTACGTTTTATAAAAGTATTTAGCACAAATGTGCCTTTCATCAAATAAACCTAATAAAACATCAAATATGGTTAAATATGTCATATTACTAACAAAGGTCTGACAAATTATTAGTAATACACTATGGGTTACATGTGACCTCTTTGTGAACAAAACAAAATATATGAAACAATTATTTTTTTCCTCATATTTTGTCATGGAGTAAAACTGGTCTCCTAGAAGGTTGTTTGGGGGTTTTATAGCACAATTTTTTGAGGTGGAATATTAATATTATCATTTTTTTAATATATATTTGGGAAAGTAGATTAAAAACACTGAAAAGAGTCAAAACAAATAAACAATGTAACAGCACAACTGTAAAAATTTGTGGTCCTAACATCTGGAGCAGCTGTGTTAAACTCATTTTGCGTCGTGGGCCACATGCAGTCCACTTTGATGTTAAGTGATCTGAAATGGGCCGGGTCGGTGAAACAACATGATAAATGTGTAAAATCATATATAATAGTTCACTGTTCTGTAATTATAAAGCCTAAAGCTCTTCTTAATACAGTTTAATATAAACAGACTATCCTGTAATTACAAACGTTTTTGTTTTTTAAATTATTGTGGACTCATTAAAATTTTCATATTATTTGATATTTAATATTTGAAACAGTAACTTTCCTGTAAATTTAGCTCTTTATCTGTTAGTAAATTACTGTGATGTTGTATGATGAAAGGCGATGGAGGTGGAGAGATTTTATTAATAGGAAAAGCTGTAAAATTTATGAAATTAAAGATAGAAATTTAAACTCTATCCACTCCTTCCCATTTTCTATAGCTGCCCAATGGGCCGGCTTAGAGTCTTCAGCGGGCTGATTCTGCCCCCCAGGCCTTATGTTTGACACCTCTGATCTAGACTATTTCTTTTCACAGGAGAAAAGCCCAATAAAAAAACGGTAATGTGATATATGAGGTTTCACAGTGGAGGGAAACGCTTTCTAAAATAAACTCAGCACTTACTGACAAACAGCAATATGTTAAGAAACAAAAAGTGAAGACAATAAAGTTAATTAAAAATGCGTAAAATGTCCATTTGAGATTTTACACTGACCACGAGAGATGTGGATTTCGAGAAAGTTATTTTTGTCTTTTTTCTTTTCTTTCTTTTTTTTTTTAAACATGAAATTAATTTCATAAACACACAAGTTCCAGCGTGGACGTATAAACAGCAGGATCGAGTCGAAAAGCCTCCAGATGCCTCCCTGGTCACAACATTTGCAGATTGCTAAATCTTTCGCGGTAAACTTTGGAGCTGAGAAGTATTTCCGCTTCCTTCCTCCCTCTAAGACATCCAGGTTTCCCCTCGATGTTACAAATGTGTAGGAGAGCAGTTTAAGGACTGAAACTCTCAACGCAGTCAGAAAAGCAAAAGCAACACGCAGAAACACATAAAAATGATTAAAAAGATTTGTTAATATCATGATCTAATACACAAAAATTAAAGAATGATCTTCAGCACATACGCTTTAAAAACGAACTCCCTTTTAATCTCAGTGCATCTGATCCTTATCCAAAGCAAGAAGAGCAACAGGAGGCAGCGTGTGGGTTACCTACATGTCCCTTATCGTCCATCTCGTTGTTGGTGAGCTTGACTCGGTCAAAGCTGATGACCTGACGCATCCACGTCTCTCCTGCGCACGGGGAGTCCGGGTGCACGTAGAGCCGCGGCGAGATGCAGGAGTGATCCGTGTTTCCAGCCACCATCCACTGCGAGCTGTGGTACACATACCTGCGTGGAGGAAAGCGCGTGTAAGTAAAAGGAAAAAACAACAAGAAGAAAAAAAAAATCGGCGCTCACCTGTAACGTTTGGAGTCCACGGGCATGACGTCCATCGCGATATAATACTGCTGGCAAGGGTCCAGATTGCGCACCTTGACGCGCACAGAAGGAAACATTCTCCTGATGAGAGGAGAGGAAAAATAACAAGAGAGAAGTCGTGTTTGATCTCTTTAATGAAAGCTGCTTAATAAAACTGTTAAATGCGTATTTGGCCATCACGGATTTCAGTTTATAGCGACGCCTTAGAGACAAGAAGAGGCCGAGACGCTTCTGCTTCTGCCGGCCAGGTTCACAGGAAAGTTCAGGGACCTCCAGGGGCCCTGAGGGCGTCGTCACTGTCCGAGATTTACAGCGCGTGTTGTCGGTGATTGAGTAAACGGAACTTAGATTTCCGCGCGCAGTCATGTTCCAATAACTCATTTATCTGAGCAAGAACCCGTTTTCTGCGAACCTGACATAGAAGCTTAATTACACTCCCAACAACAAGTTTTTTCTGTGCAAACGATGCGTCACATAAAAGAGATCTTACAGATCGGCAAATATGGGTAAAATACAAGCTAAGAATGATTTAGAAAACGGTTTAGTTCATGAATATGAGTTAATTCACAAAAGCAAAAGTAAGTGACATATTTCCACGTGATGAAAAGCCACTTTCAGTTTTTGTTCTGAACCTCATAATTTGTTTAATGATAGCTGCCTCGTTAGTTTAGGGAGTGATCTTATTGTACACTGTTGTTCTTCTGCTCGCCTCCGATTGGTTGTATCATGATAGAGCGTTTTAAAATCCTCGATAAAGCCGCACCTGTGACCACAGAACAGTTAATATAATTATCATAGCCTGATAAGCCCGCTCCACATTGGATTTCATTTGCAACAGACGCTTTAATGAGGAAGCACACCTTCAGTTATCATTACAAATGTAGACAAGTCTTTTTTAAATTTATTTGCGGGGGTAATCCCCTTCAGAGGCCCGGACTGAAAACTAAACCGACGGGTTTAAATTGCACTAAGATAAAGTATCTGATTAAACTGTCGTTTTAACTGAAATCTCAAACTGTGGCACTAAAAACATAACGGCCAGACTGCACTGTATCTGGTGATCTACAGAAAAACGGCTGTAGCTCTTTGCTTGTTAACGTGGAGGCAAATACAGTTGGAGTTTAAACGTTTTAAATAAAAAAGCTGGTTAAAGTTGGTAAAATCAGCAGGAAGACGGCTTGTGCGGGGCTAAGACTTCACACGAACTTCTTTGAATTTAGTCTTTCTTGCGCAGATGTTTTACCTTCCGGCTTTAGTGATGATCATCTCGGTGCCGATCTCGTAGAATCTCCTCCACAGCTCGGAGCCCTGCAGCTCTACTCGGACCTCTCTGTCCGGCCGACAGTCGCTCTCCGTCGGCTTCTTCTCCTCGCTGCTCGGGTCAGAGTCTTCAGTCTGTGATCTGTCAGTCTGTCCCTGCGGGTCACAGGCTGAGGGGTCCTCTCCCCTCCTCGGTGTCGGACATGCTTTCTGTAGCTGGTTGATGGGATATTTATTCTGGTCTGAAAAGTGGGAAAAGGAGTGAAAAAAGAGAAATGAGAAAAAACACAGAAATGTGTCTATTTTTTTTTAAATATTTAATGGAAAGCCAGAACTTTGGAAACTCTTTTAATTTGGGGAAATTTTAAAAATTGGTAATATTATAAATCTTATTTTACTTCATGAATGTTAAAGTTCCTAGAGCGAGCTAATTTTAGCCCTATTCCTCAAAAGCAAGTTCACGTGATAACTCTTGAGTTTTAACTGATTGAATATATTCTAAATCATGAGAATTTTAATTTTTGAGAACTTTAAATGTGGCCTAAAGATGAAAAATCAACTGAACCTTGCAACTAGAAAGTTGTGCGTTTTCTGTTTTTTCTTCAAAAATTGTGCGTAAAAGTCCTTCAAATAAAAAGCAGCAGGGTGCTCTCGGCGGTTAAGCAAAAGTGTCCTCACCGGGAAAGATGCTCCTATCGCCGCTGGTGTCAGCGCTGCTCGGCTCGTGCTCCTCCGACACTTTAATCCTCTTGCAGGGCTTCCCGACCAGCGCCTCCACCGAAAAGGCGTGAGCCCGGGAGCTCAGTCCCTGCATCCTGGTGGGAAACACCGTCTGTACGGCTCCTGTATTCCCCCGAACTTTAACTTCGTCCCGCACAAAGTTCAGCCTCCTAGCTCGCTCAGAAGAGGACAGGCAGAGCAAACACCAGCAGCCGCAGCACCTCAGGGAGCTCCGCGTGACGCTGCGTAATTAAACCGCTGCGTTCCCATGTGTTCTCCGAGACGCGCGCCCGCATCAAAAACACCTCCCTGATTATTGGCACGCCTCTTCTCACTACAACATTTCCCCCCTTTAACCGGATCAACTTCTCGCCTTCCCTCTCTCACAGAGAGCTCGTTCCTCCGGTTCCGCTCTGCGCGTCATAGAGAAGGAGGGGAGAGCGCGCATTCCTTCACGTGCGGCCCCGCGCCGTAGTAGACATCCACCTAAACTGTAATATAACCTGAAATTCATATTAACTGAAACGAATGAGAATAAAGTGAAATAATAAAGAGTGAAATAATGACATTCATTTCATAATCCGTATTTTTGCGCTCGACGTTGGAACTTTGGAACCAAAACAAGCAGCCATTTGGCTCAGTACGCACCTGAATTAAGCTTATCTGAAATATCTTTTTGTTTCTTAACGTTGAGAGAAAAGTAAAAGGACTCGATAGATGTTGGATATTTTTTGCTGTGTGTTACTTTGGTCTCGGAACAGCCTGTAGGAGCATGTTTGCGCGCCTCACTGTCCTCAGAAATTCAAAATTCTTAGGTCAGTTCATAAATTTGGGCAGTAATCTTCGACTCATATTAAATAATAAAATTAAACGTTTAAGACAAAAATAAATTTGATGGCTTGAATTTATCCTGTATCTTCGTCAAATGTAAATGTTGTAATGTAAAGGACTTTTTTTTTTAACAAATAAGCCGTTCATTTGCATTCTAAGATGCTCTCCTATTTAGACGGCCCATAGGTTAATACACTTATTCTGTCAAATATTGTAAGGAGGCGAAAGGCACAAATATTTAGATCTGTTAACTCGGACCATCTGGAAGGTAAAATATCACCGTGAAACTCTCTGCATGTCTGCTGAAGCTAACATTTCCTATATTAATTTGAAGGCTTTCCGTAAAGCGCGCTCACGTCTCCCGTTTCCTTGGTACAGAAGTGGGGTTCTTATTCGTGGTACCCGGTGAGGTTGTGCGCAATAGTCTGGTTCTCATAAATGCGTGGATCAGATGGAGTTTGGCGCACAGGGGGAAGAAAAAGGGTCTGTAATGACAGCTCGGGATTATTACATTACTGCTCGACATGAAATAGATCCGCTTTACACAAATAAAAGTCAGCAAAGGCTCTATTTAAAATGTTTTTTAATCACATGGTGTAATTGCTCTGAGGAGAAAACAAATGAGGGCTGTGTTTACAGCACGGTTGGTTTGGTTGCTGATGGAAATCTCTGACAACAGCCGGGAAATGGAGAACTATGACCAACCGGAATCACATGTTCCCTGTCATCATATAACCTGCTGTCGGACCCCGGCCTTCGTGTTTATTCTTTCCTAACTTGTCGTTTTCTTGCAAAGCATCTCAAACACCCGCCGTGGTTTCAGGCTGGGGGGGAGGAGGAGGGTGTAGCAGATCGGATCTGGCTGCGGCCTGCTGCTGCTGTTCCTGCTGGCTTTTATTGGAAAAAGACGCTCAAAACTGATAGAAATAGCCTGCGCAGTCTCTTTCCTCGCATGTTTGAGAGATTGCTTTCCGTGCTGTCTTCGCCAGTCAGCTCATAAATCTTTCTCATGGGATTATGGGATGTCAGGAGAGTGATGACGAGCGATCGCCTCGCCTGGCTTTCTGCTAAACGGCCCGGCACCTTCTTGTTGCTTTCTGATTTGGCGCAAACCTGCGGCCGTTCAGGGATGGCTGGCACACATGTTTCCTCTTATTAAACACAATATGCGTGCACGCGCTTGGCGGAAACAAGGGATTCAAATCCAATTAAGAGGGAGGCCTCGGGTTTCCATTAAAGCGGAAGTTCGATGACCAGCTGCAATTAGGTTTCCCATTCATTTTTTTTCGCCTTCCGGCTTCTCGCTGCCATGCTGTTGATTTGTATACAGGGCCTTAATTAATAGCAAATAATTGGCCTTAAACTAAAGGACCTTTATTTGTCCATAAGAAGTGTTTTTCTATTATCTGCACTTCAGTTTTCGCGTTGTTTATTCACAGCTATTTGTTTTTTCCAAGTTTGTGCCTATTTGGAGCTGAAGGCCAGGGCCCAAAGAATAATCACCACCAGCCACACACCCATGTGCTGTATGTGCGCACAGGCGGGTTGCACAGGCTCACAGCTCGCAACGTGTGTGTTTATAAACAGGCCTGGCTGTCTGTGGCTCACTGCTGAATGGATGTGACGGGGCTCCCTTATGGTTTCTTTTAAGTTGGGTCATGTGTGTGTGTGTGTGTGTGTGTGTGTGTGTGTGTGTGTGTGTGTGTGTGTGTGTGTGTGTGTGTGTGAGAGAGGCTTATTCTGGGCACAGGATGCCAGCTCTCTTGCCAAGCGTCAAACTTCCACTGCCTGTCTCCTGTGACGTTTGCAGAGTGATTAAATGTAGGACGGTGGCTCTAATGGGATGTGACCTCTCTGCTCTGTGCTGGTACATGGATGACGGCTCACCTGGAGTACTATGACTGCTATGACAATGATGTGCTCATTTTTGTGTTGTTTGCTGTTATCGTCATCGTCTGCTCCTGTTTTCCATTCGAAGTAGACGTGGAAAAGGACGCATAAGGAAGCCCAAACAGAAGCTATTCATCCTCATGTCATCATGTCCAGGGATGTGCATCTGTGTAATGTCACATCTGCTACTCATAACCTCTGCCTTGTCCCTCTTCTTGGAGGTACAGCAGTGGCTCTCAGACTTTCGTGTCCCTGCAGGAATGAAGCCTTCATTCACATTCACTGCCTCTGCATCTGCAGCAGCACTCATGTGAGAGTCACTGGGACTGATCACATCCTCTTCTACTTGTAATTAATTAACTCTGTGTGCCAGCACATCGTGGTTCTTGATTTGCTGTTGAACGTCATCCAAACGCTATCTTCCAAAATCTGATGATGAAATGGTAAAAAAATGTAAGAGACCCTTAAGTTTATCAGCAAATGGATTGTAGAGCTATTTGCTGTTTATGTTCACAACTGTGAATTTAATGACCATCATATACTCAACACATAAATCCGGCATGTGGGAGTTTCACACACTCTCTACACATCATCACCGCATGTAAATTAATTTCTGGATTTACAGTTAGGTCCCCAAATAACTTTTTTTTTTCTGAATTATTTTGTAGCTGAATTTTAAACCAAACAATCAAGATGGGATTGAAATGCAGGCCTTCGCCTTTACTTCAGGCAGCTTAACAAAAGTATTCATTAACTGCTCAGGAATTTCAGACATTTTTATACACAGTCCCCAGTTTTCAGAGGCTCGGCAGTAATCCTACAGTTAAAGCAGTTTCACAGATGAGGCCTCTTTTCATGTTATTTTGTAACAAATTAAGCAGGCAGAAGATCTGGAGTTGACCGTTGAACTCTCTCATTTGGTCTCTCTTCACTGGAACCATGAGTTCTGAAAACATGTCAGTGCCAGTGAGGGAGGTTATTATTAGGAAGAAAAATCAACTATTAAAGAGAGATAGCAAAACGTAAGACGTGTCCAAATGAATAATAGTATAGTGTAGTCAGAAAGACTACAGAGGAAACCTAAAGTGGATGATTGCAGAATTCTTTCCTTCATTTCTTCACAGCATCTAGCCAAGTCAAAAACACGTTTGAGGAGGTTGGAGTATCACTGTCTGCAATCAACAGATGCGTTAATAAGTAGGAATCCAGAGGGTTTACAACACATTCAGAGGATTCTTGAGTATATGGGTTACACTTAAGAACAGGAAGGCCACATGAGACTTTGTCAGAAAATATCTTAAAGAGCCTGAACAGTTCTAAGATAGATGAAACCAAAATGAACTTTTTGGGAAGAGAAAAGTAACTGAAAGATACCACATTACCTGCCTAACATGGTGCAGGTAATGAACAGGTCCAAATGCCTTTGGACATGAAGCAGTTGAGTAAGTACAAATATCTAAAGAATGGTCACTTTTGACTTGCTATTCATCACTATCTCCTTGCTTTTATCATGAACGTCGCAATTATTTATACTTGTACCGGCTGAATAGTCATTGTCCTTACAACTAATAGTCTTCATTTCATTGCTTGTGTCAGTGCACTCAAAATTGTTGAACATCTTGTCAAACAATTTGTACACCCATTTTGAAAACCCTATTTTTAAGGAGTTTCCATGAAAATCTCCATAAATTACTTTTCTCAGGTGAACCTTATCTCACACTAATGAAAATTGGTGTGTGTTACTCTTACTTGCAACCAATGAAAAGCCCCTTCTACCCAGTCACAGGTGAATCGCGTTATAGTATCCCCTACTCTACAAGTATATATATAATGTGTAAACCAACAGACAGGATTGGCATGAGGTGCATATTGAATCTACAAAACTGCAGAACATGGAACGTCAGCTGTGTGGAAGAAGGGTGAGGATCGGTCGAGGACGAGGACAAAACCAGGTAAGAAGAGACCAACCACATAGACACGTTCCTGACGAAATCAGGGCAACTCTTGTGGATCATGTGATAAACCATGGCCTCACAATGGCCGAGGCTGGTCGAAGGGTGCAGCCAAATGTTGGGAGAACTACTGTAAGTTCTATTATTCAGACATTTCGTCGGGAAAACAGGTGAGCATACTGTAATGTAGTTATTCAGCACAAACTAATTTGCTCTGCACTTTCATAGTCCTACAGGAGACTTGCATTAGGACATGACCTTATCTTTACATATAGACGTAATGTAACTGAAGCGCAAACTTGGCCCAGGTGTGGCATAGTGTGCTGTGGTACAATACAGTAATGCTGTAAAGAAAGGAGTTTTGAATGATAGTCCTGTGACAATTACTGTAAGCATGTTTGTTTTTTTTCATCTGCATCTCAAAAAGGACTGCCAGACAACCTGGAAGAGGTGGAAGAGGTCCACTTTTGACTCCGCAGCAAGAGGAAAGAATTTGTGCAATGGTGGCTGCAAACAACGCTTTGAGACTGAGAGAAATACAAAGAACTGTCGTAGAAGATGACACCATCTTCGGAAATATTCAGTCAATATCAATTTGCACCATAGACCGAGTCCTCAGACGGAATGAAATGTCCATGAAGCGATTGTACAAAGTACCATTTGAACGGAACAGGGATCGAGTGAAGGAGCTCCGTCACCAGTATGTACAGGTAAAACATGTTTGCATATGTACCTCTGTTTACTGTAAAAGTTTAGGCCATGTACTGCACTTACATTTATGCATGTTACTGTAATCCTATTTACAATTCAAACTGTACAATCTGTTGTGCCAAATGCACCATTACAGACTTTTTCATTCTCATCCTTTGTGTAGCGTATCCTGGAATTGGAAGCCAGGGAACACCTGCACACGTTTGTATATCTTGACGAAGCGGGATTCAATCTCGCAAAAGGCAGACGGCGTGGACGCAATCACATTGGAGAAAGAGCCACCATTGATGTCCCAGGCCAACGAGGAGGAAATATTACAATGTGTGCAGCAATCTCAGAAAATGGCGTTCACACCCATATTCCTCGTATTGGTGCATACAATACACAACACCTGTTGGCTTTTCTGGATGCTCTTTATAGGGACCTAATCCCACAAAATGAAAGGGATGATCCTGGTGACAATCGGACAATGTATGTAGTGGTTTGGGATAATGTTAGCTTCCATCACTCTGCTGTAGTGGGGCAGTGGTTTGCAGCACACGACAGACAGGATGCTTATGGAGTTTCTTCCTCCTTACACTCCATTCCTAAATCCAATTGAGGAGTTTTTCTCTTCCTGGAGGTGGAAGGTATATGACAGGCATCCACATACCCAAATGACCCTGCTAGCAGCTATGGATGCAGCTTGTGATGACATCACAGCAGAGTCCTGCAGAGGGTGGATTCGACACTCCAGAAGATACTTTCCCCGATGCATCGATAGAGCTGACATTCGCTGTGATGTTGATGCAAATATGTGGGCAGACAGACGGGAGCGTCTAGATATCAATGATTGATATGCAGCAGTGTCTGTTTTTCAGTTT
>NW_005187402.1:4847159-4852426 GCF_000239375.1 Pundamilia nyererei | reverse complement strand
TTCCCAAATCCACCTTCGGTTTTATAGCCGTGGTCTCTCATCTTGATTACACGAAGTGATTTCCAATTACTACTCTGAACTATGAATTACATCTGTAATATTCACATACATGTAATAGAATGTTAATAGTACATTTCCCTTTTTCAGGGAATGACCTGTATGTATCTGTGTGACATCAATAAATGGATCAGGTGCTGCATTATCTTTAGTTACAGTGATGTTATTTATTTATGGTGCAACAGTGGTAAAATATCGCTGTTGCTTTCGTATAAATGACGCGGACATGCCTGCGTGGCCGCGATCTAATCCTGTTTACATAAAGTAAACCTGCTCCCCCGCAGGTTTACGCTTACGGCTCTGTTGCTATGACAGCAAGTCCCGGATGGGCTTCGGGGAACCGAACGATCCAGGATCACGCGAAATCGTCAACAATCTCATCCAGCTAACTCACTTAGCGCGGTACGAAGAACAGGCCCCAGGAGTTGCCCACTCCTGCACTAGTGTTTATTGATGATGTGACTGCTGATAGAAGCAGATGAACTATAAAGTGTACACGCCTGTACTCTTTGCTCAGATGGTGTAAAACAGATTAGACAGCCTTTAGCAGTGCAAATGGATAATGGCCCAAAACACACTGCAAAAGAACCACAAGAGTTTCCAAGAAATGGATCATCTTCGATGGCCAATGGCCAGTCATCTGATCTCAACTCAACAGAGCAGCTTCAGTTATTAAATACAAAACTGAAGCTGCTCTGCAGAACGACCCACAAACAAACAGCACAGACTCATTAGCCTTTACTTGACATGGAGAAATTACCGTACACTCACATATGAAATCACCCAAGAAAGGCCGTTTCTGAGCCAAGAGAGACGCCTGAAAAGGACCTGGTTGCATTATGAGAAGCGGAGGATCTGAGGCTTTTCAGCTTGACACATTTAAGGGAATGAACAATAAACAAACCGTCTCCTGGAAGTTATGTTGATATGAAGTTAACTTGTAGTAATGGCGCTGTGTCTTGTGCTTCAAGCTATGTTGACTTTTCCAATATTTAATCAAGACCACAATGTCAACTACAGTGGGGCAAAAAAGTATTTAGTCAGCCACCGATTGTGCAAGTTCCCCCACTTAAAATGATGACAGAGGTCAATAATTTGCACCAGAGGTACACTTCAACTGTGAGAGACAGAATGTGAAAAAAAAAACCATGAATCCACATGGTAGGATTTGTAAAGAATTTATTCGTAAATTAGGGTGGAAAATAAGTATTTGGTCACCTCAAACAAGGAAAATCTCTGGCTCTCACAGACCTGTAACGTCTTCTGTAAGAAGCTTTTCTGTCCCCCACTCGTTACCTGTATGAATGGCACCTGTTTGAACTCATCATCTGTATAAAAGACACCTGTCCACAGCCTCAAACAGTCAGACTCCAAACTCTGCCATGGCCAAGACCAAAGAGCTTTTGAAGGACACCAGGAAAAGTATTGTAGACCTGCACCAGACTGGGAAGAGTGAATCTACAATAGGCAAGCAGCTTGGTGTGAAAAAATCAACTGTGGGAGCAATCATCAGAAAATGGAAGACATACAAGACCACTGATAATCTCCCTCGATCTGGGGCTCCACGCAAGATCTCATCCCGTGGGGTCAAAATGATCATGAGAATGGTGAGCAAAGATCCCAGAACCACACGGGGGGACCTGGTGAATGACCTGCAGAGAGCTGGGACCAAAGTAACAAAGGTCACCATCAGTAACACACTACAACGGCAGGGAATCAAATCCCGCAGTGCCAGACGTGTTCCGCTGCTGAAGCCAGTGCATGTCCAGGCCCGTCTGAAGTTTGCCAGAGAGCACATGGATGATACAGCAGAGGATTGGGTGAATGTCATGTGGTCAGATGAAATCAAAGTAGAACTTTTTGGTATAAACTCAACTCGTCGTGTTTGGAGGAAGAAGAATACTGAGTTGCATCCCAAGAACACCATACCTACTGTGAAGCATGGGGATGGAAACATCATGCTATGGGGCTGTTTTTCTGCCAAGGGGACAGGACGACTGATCCGTGTTAAGGACAGAATGAATGGGGCCACGTATCGTGAGATTTTGAGCCAAAACCTCCTTCCATCAGTGAGAACTTTGAAGATGAAACGAGGCTGGGTCTTCCAACATGACAATGATCCAAAACACACCGCCCGGGCAACAAAGGAGTGGCTCCGTAAGAAGCATTTGAAAGTCCTGGAGTGGCCTAGCCAGTCTCCAGACCTCAACCCCATAGAAAATCTGTGGCGGGAGTTGAAAGTCCGTGTTGCTCGGCGACAGCCCCAAAACATCACTGCTCTCGAGAAGATCTGCATGGAGGAATGGGCCAAAATACCAGCTACTGTGTGTGCAAACCTGGTAAAGACCTATAGTAAACGTTTGACCTCTGTTATTGCCAACAAAGGTTATGTTACAAAGTATTGAGTTGTATTTTTGTTATTGACCAAATACTTATTTTCCACCCTGATTTACGAATAAATTCTTTACAAATCCTACCATGTGGATTCATGGATTTTTTTTTTCACATTCTGTCTCTCACAGTTGAAGTGTACCTCTGGTGCAAATTACTGACCTCTGTCATCATTTTAGGTGGGGGAACTTGCACAATCGGTGGCTGACTAAATACTTTTTTGCCCCACTGTATGTGCCGTGAGCGGCTAAACACACCCATTAATAATGTTAGTCATAACAGTTCCCGTAGTGGAAATTGAGAATACTGTATTATAAACATTGTGTTGTTTAAAAAAAGGAAAAGGTATCCGGTTGGTGTTAAATTTGTACCAAAATGCACATGACAGAAAAAATTAGTTTGAGATTAGTTTAGATAGAAAGCTCAGCCTGTCTCTGCTCCTCAGCAGCACATTTCTAAATCAACTACAGATCATTTAGTCTTGGGGGGGTTGTTATGAGTTATTACAATAGTTATAGAAGTGGTGAAACTCTGTCTCCCTCTGTGGACCCCCTCTTGCTGTCTGCTCTCTGGGTCTCTAGCCTGGCAGCATGTGGGGATCCTGGGCACAGGGCCTGGTACTGCTGCTCCCGCCTCCCCCTTTGCCCGCAGTGCAGGAAGATTTAATGGCTCATGTGTCACGGCATCCAGCCTTCACTGGCTCCTTCTGTCTCAGCCCGGTAACAAAGGAGCGAGGGCAAGAGGAAAGCAGGAGAGGAGAGGAGCGCCTCTGCCAAGATGCAGGCCTCCTCCTCCTCTCACCACAAGTGTGTTGTGAATTATGTCCTCCCTCTCCCTCCCTCTTTTCTCTCCCTAAGCTTTTACTTATCCCTTACTACTCACCCTCTTCCCATTAAAAACATATAGATCTTCATCTGTCCACAATGCTTTCATGAGGCCAACTGTGAAACTGACTCTACGGCACATTCGTCTCACTTGTTTGGATAGCTAATTCTTTTTGATGAAAATTGCTTTCTCTCTCTCCCTCGCTCTCTGCCTGCCTCTCTCTCTCACTAACTCCCCCTGGCTGCCAGTAACAGTGTGGTTAATGGCTGTGGTAAAAAGAAACAAAAACAGCCGTAATTGATAATGAGAGTCAGACTCTGCATGTGAGGGTCTGAGCCGAGCATCTTTTCTCCCTCGCAGACAGCCCAGACGGGGCAACTCTGCCAAGCAGGACGCTGATTGAACGGGGCACCGGGAAAGTTGGGATTTAGGAATAGATCCCTGGGAATGAGAGCTCTACTTCCCAGAAGGATGTCAAGGGGTGAAAAACTAATCTGCCGGGTGTTAGGGTGTAATTTTCTAATACTGTAATGTGTAACTACCACACGATTTTGGGAATGTTTGGATAGAGCGATGCACAAAAGTGAACGACGCTCCAACGTAAATACACTTTCTGGATGGCTCGCTGACTTGAGCAGGAGTTTGAAATGTGTTGAGTGCTCCTTTCGCTGTTGTTAACACGTATGGTGAGAGGGGGAAGTAGTAATTATTTGAGGGGGGGAAATCCGTCGTTTCACATGCATGCGGTGGAAAGCTGTTGAGGAACCGTCACGCATGTCTTTATCTGTTTCTGTCCCACAGCGCACAATCGTTCTGAACACCAATATTTTTTTTTTTATCAAAGCCACACCGCAGCAGAGGAGGGATTATTTTTAGATTTCCCTGATAAATGAGGGGTTTCGTGTATCTGGATGTGGTCGCAGGCGGCCAGGGAGAAGGGTGAAAATTTAGGAGAAGAAGAAGTTGGGTGGAAAGAAAAAGAAAGAAAGATCTGGCAGAGCTACAAAAGCTTTTAAAACATGTGAAAAATCAGCAGTTCTTTAACAGTTAGCTTGTCATTTTTATTTGCCTCTTCAGATGGTGGCAGCGGTTGTCTTTCAGGCTGTGCCAGCTGGGATTGGCTGCTGGCTCGAAGGCGCAGGCCTGGCCCCGGTTAGCACTCTTATTATCATCACCACACACTGTAATTCACATGCCAATCACAGCTCTGAGGAGCGCAGGACGGAGGGGAGCAGGGGCTGGTTAGAAGGGGGCCGCCGACTGGAGTGATGGGCCGGGCAGGGTAGCGACTGTGTGCTGAATACTTCCAGCAGGCCCTAATCGGACCTTTCATTCCCACATCTCTGCAGAATGAGTCTGGATAGCGGTATGATCAGTTATACAGGGCTGGCCTGTTTTGAAGCAGGAGGCCGTGCTGGGCTGGCTGCTGTAAGAATAGGAGTGACCTCTGAGGAAGGTCAAACTGTCAGAGTTTGGCTGGTTTGGCCTCGAGTTAGACACAAGCTGGGAGAGACGGCAGAGAGGAGAAGAATATAGGAAATATTAATCTAGCAGAATTCTCAGTTTTTAAGCCAAAAGTCACAAAGCTGAAAATGCCTGTTTAAGCTAAAGAACAGTGGGTTATATGCTGTACATGAATAGTTTAGGAAATTTGTTTTAAGATGAACACTGTAATTCCCTTTGGAAAAATACTGTGCTGCAATGGATGTGTTTTTACTGCAGGGAAACTCTACAACCTTCTCTAGATGACTATCCCCTTTGTAAAATTGAGGATAGTTACTGGATTTAGATGCATCATTAACATTTAAACCATTTAATATGGGTTGCACCACACATAGCTTTAACATAAAGATTAACTGTTATTAATTCTAAATCATGCTGGGAGTGCAGGAGTTACGAGATAGATAGATAGATAGATAGATAGATAGATAGATAGATAGATAGATAGATAGATAGATAGATAGATAGATAGATAGATAGATAGATAGATAGAT
>NW_005187402.1:4844086-4847139 GCF_000239375.1 Pundamilia nyererei | reverse complement strand
AGAGCCGGGACAAAACACACACACTGTATGACATGAATAATAATTAATACGTTCACCAAGCATCTGCAGTTATGTTTGATGTGAAAGCTGTTTTGTAAAACTGTGGTTTGAATTTAAAAGACTCATTGTGATGCTAAAATACAATTTCACATTCACGTGGTCGACTGTGCTACAGTGCTAGAGATGGTGTGATTCTGCCTTGGAGGGCATTTGTTTGAGCATGAAAACACCACACACATAAAAGACAGATGTAGTTTCTGCATTCTTTTTAATGGCCAGACGGGGGCGACTCCTCTGGTTGCATAAAGTTTCCAAGAGATATAGAAATTAATGGGAGACAACGCTTGGCTCCCCTGCTCTGTGATCTTTCCCCTATGGTGGCCCTGAGAGGCCAAATGGACTGCAACTTAAGAAAACACCAGCAATAAGAAAAATGCTGCAAAAGCACACAAAACACAACAGAAACAGGAAAAAACAGATTTCCAAAAAGCACAAGGGAAGTGTTTCTGGGGAGACAATAACCCCAGAAACACTTCAGGAACCAAACATGCTAGGTAAGTGTGTTTTAGTCTCATGATTCATATAATACTGATGATGGATTTTTAGGCTAATAGTTAGGCTAACACACTTACCTCTCATCTTTTCTTTCCTCATAAAACCAATAGACCCTCCACTTCTTGTAAGTGTCTTCAAGAGCAATTCTTAGCATATTTTGGTTCCTGTAACTGGTCCGTCGGGTTATTGTCTTCCCAGGAACACTTCCCTTGTGCTTTTGGAAATCAGTTTTTTCCTATTTCTGTTTTCTTTTTCCTATTTCCGTTGTGTTTTGTGTGCTTTTGCAGCGTTTTTCTTGTTGCTGTTGTTTTCTTAAGTTGCAGTCCATTTGGCCTTCCAGGGCCACCGTACCCTTTCCCTTTCCTGATTACTCCCCTGGATCAGTTTTCAGGTCATAGTAAATAGAACATCACATCTATTTTTATATATTATGGTCATTCTTAAATTAAGAAAGGAGGAATACCCGTGGTATGCTCATTGGCCAGTGACTTCTCGCACATTCAGTTTCTAAACACCAACACGGTGACAATGAGCTTGAAGGTTCATAACGGGAAAAAAATCCAATTAACATCGTTGCATGTAATCAGAAACTGTGTCATGTAATCAGAAACATGCGTAACCATAATCAACTTCGATTTCATTTGAAAAGATGTGCAATTATATTACAGTTACACTCTCAAGGAGTATTTAGCTGCATTTTATCAGTAATCTGACCTAACCCTGGTCAGCTTGTACAGCATTTCCATAAATCATTAGCCCGTGAGTGAGCAGTTTCTCATTTTTCACATAACGCTTTAGCCATTTAAAGGCAGCAGGAGGATGTTGTGGGAACAGCGCTGACATACAGCATCCCCCCTTAAGCTGATATTTCAAACTTGTTATCAAACACTTTCTTGTTCACACGTGCACTGATGTTTTCAACCACTTGTAAGAAATGCAAGTAAATGTAAAGAAAATCTCAACTATAGCACGCAATTTATCAGGTTCCACATTTGAAACTTGCAAGAAACAGTTACTAAGTAATTAGTGGTGACTTTACACATAAACTGAAATAATTTATGTGTAGCAGCTGGAACCTAACCTACGCCCCTTGTAATTTTACTGAAAGCCATCACCGCAAACGACACGACACCCGGTGACAGGAAAATTCACACGCGAGGTTTTGACACCATTGTGAAGCTGGAGAAACTAATTAATCTTGCTACTGCAGCGCCTGGACCAGCATTTGGGGAAAATTAAGAGTTGTTCAACTTCCCTTCACTCATATCCAGAGTGTCCTCACATATACTGAAAAAAAACTTCTCTTTCCTGACTTTATTCCCACCCTTAGAGACGTTCTGCAGCCCCGCAGAGACACTATAATTTAAACGCTGCCGAAATGGGAGCTCAAAAGACAACATGCTATTTCAATCAAAAGCCCAGCTCTTGCCCCATCATCCCAGCTGCCAAAGCCTGGTGTGACTCTTGTACACACACACACACACACACACACACAAGTGGGATTTTGCCTGCCAATGTGCGGTTTTCTTTCACGATGCCTTAATGCCTTGTGGTTAGTGCTCTATCAGGGCCATGAGAAATGATTTATTAGTGGCTCCCGCCTGTATTTATAGATAATGAGCCTCCGTCAGTGTTAATAAAGAGATCCATTCTCAGCCTGGAAAAGCAGCACTGCTTTAAGAGATTACTGCCACTGCTAAACAATAGCTCGCCCTCCAAAGATAGCCATATATGCTGAAAGTGTTACCGTATATGTCATGGGAATCAAGGAAGAGGGTGGGGCAGGGGGGGGTAGACAATCCCTCTGCCCTTCTTAGCACGAGCTCATTCATTATGGATACACATTTGTCTTCACGCACGCTTACTTTCCCATTATTGTTGCAGTCAGAGCTTTTCAATCTTCTCGTCGGGCTCTCCACTGATCCAGCTTTATGGAAGATCTTTGCTCTGCTTCAGATGTGGGAGAGGAGCAGAGCGGCGCGAATAAACGTTTTCCTTGTAGGCACTTTTATCTGTCTACATGTCAGTCACATATACAAGTCTGAGAGAGAGAGAGAGAGAGAGAGAGAGAGTGTGTGTGTGTGTGTGTGTGTGTGTGTGTGTGTGTGTGTGTGTGTGTGTGTGTGTGTGTGTGTGTGTGTGTGCGCAGTGATGATTGGGATAAAAGGGGGGACGTGGAGACACTTGAGAGCTTTGTGTTTGTCTGACATCACTCTGTCTCCCTCTGGTTCCAATCAGCCCATCCTCCCCCTCTTAATGACACCTGATAGATTAATGACTGATAAAGTGTGTGTGTGTGTGTGTGTGTGTGTGTGTGTGTGTGTGTGTGTGTGTGTGTGTGTGTGTGTGTGTGTGTGTGTGAGATTTTGTAAGGACTATACATTTCAGAAGTCTAAAGCTCCAGTCAGGATGTAGTTATGGAGCGCTAATTTGAAAGTTGTCTGATTGAGGGCTTTGTGTGGGCCCCTACCTAACGCACGCACACACACACACACACA
>NW_005187402.1:4838716-4842350 GCF_000239375.1 Pundamilia nyererei | reverse complement strand
ATACGTATTTCACGATAATCCTTCAAAAACAATATACAAGACCTACCTTAAACTGCAAAAAGTTTCGCTAATTTTACATGATTTTAGTTAAATTAGCATATTAGGAATTTAGCTACAAAAAATTGTGAAAAATAAATCGCACAATATTTCCTTGTGTATCCACATAAATATAGCAAAGTTATACCTTTTGTGAAAAGTCAGAAAACCCATGATCCAGTAGTTTTCAAAACCACCTTTAGCAACAGTAACTTGAAGTAACTGTTTTTCAGTAATTGTCTTTTTCTAATTGTACTGCCATGAACTTTAACATTTAACATGCTAACTGACGCCTGTGGAGTTTTTTTTTTGTTGTTTTTTTTTTGTTGTTTGCTGTTTTTTTTTTGTTTTTGTTTTTTTTGCAGTTTCTCTGCACACTGCATGGTCTGACCAAACAATTGCTTTTATAGAGGGGCTCACTCTTGCTGATGGTCAGTGCATTTGATTAGCAGGTAGGCTACTTTCTCTGTTGCTATGGAAGCAGTAAGTGTGTACGTAGTTACAGGCATGCAGAGAGTCCTATGAACAGACATGACTGTGTGTTCACACACTTTATTTAGCTCTAAAATGTCTGTAGCTTGTAGCATTACTTCCTCTTTACAGGTTTATGTTTAGCATGGAAGTTGCTACAAATATTTTCTACCTCTCTGTAGCCAGACTATATATAAAGAGTTATTTACATACTGTCTATGGTTTAGAGTGAATGTATATATTTTTAAAAAACTAGTTAAAAGTGCTTAGGAACTTCATAAGGGAGTCACATATAAAACTTAAGAATAGCCAGTGCAACCCAATCCTACCCTATTATCCCCCAACCACCCCAAAAGAACTCCTTCAGCATGAAATTATTACATTTCCCAGAGGTGAGCCAAGCTGAGAGGATGAAGAGCACAAGACAGGCAGTGCTGTGAGGGAGCAAACGCAGCTTTAGAAGCTGATACTCATAGGAAAGACTCATTTGTCACCCTTGTCTCAGATCCACATGTGATTGCGAGAAGTGTGTGTGTGTGTGTGTGTGTGTGTGTGTGTGTGTGTGTGTGTGTGTGTGTGTGTGTGTGTGTGTGTGTGTGGTGGGGCAAGGATCACTCAAAATTTTGGATGCTGTGAAGCAGCATCGCTGCTCATTCCCCGAGAGATCCGCCGCTCTGTTTCTCCATCTTCTTCTGCTCTCCCGTTCTCTTTGACCACTAAATGTTCTCTCACTGGAGGCACATGGTGATTATGGTGGATCCACATGAAGACATGTCAGTGACGTTATGAAGCACCGAGCAGCGTCTAACGTTTTGGGCTCAACAAAACCCTGTGGCCAGCTGTTACCATAGCAGTATTTTAGGGCTGTGTGTTTCTGTCTGCGCCGTGTGTGTGTGTGTGGTGTGTGGTGTGTGAACACCGAAAGGGACAAAGTCATTTGTCACTTGTGGTTTCACATGTCTGGTATTGAAATCGATGACAAATCTATGAGGTGTGTGTCTGTATGTGGGTTCATATTTACTGGCACGAGAGCCGGTGATGTCATGCATGAGAATGTCTTTGTGAAACCAGCTATGCCCCTGCAGACTCCCACACTGTGCTGACTTTGCAGGCGCAGGGTGTGCGTGTTGTGTACACATGTGCACGAGTGTAGCCTTATTGCTTTTGTTGGACGCTTGCTGCAGACCACAGAGGAACACTGGCGCTCAGACTCCCATCATACATGCCTGCCATCCACCATTATGACACTCTCCCACCTATGTGTGCTTGTGCACCAAAAACACGGCTGTCCGATTGTGTTCAGCTGTGTTCAGTTCCACCTAGGAGGCGTGTTAGAAAGTTTGAGATCTAAACTGGATGGACTGCAACCTTAATCCGCCGCTAATCAGCTCCTCGGAAAACTCACTCAAGCATCAGACTCTGTAGATTGCTCTGCCTCTCCCGGCAACTCCTTCTCAGTGTTTTCCCCCCCAGTCATCACTTTACGTTCTACCCGAATCACTCTATTTCACCCCCCACCTGCTTCCATGCCTCTCCCACCCCACCTCACCCCCAGTCATCCCTTGTTTCCCTCCTGGAATGAGAATCCTGCTCTCTCCTCTGTTTTTTCCCCTCTCCTGCTGTTGTGTGTGATGCCGAGAAGCCCTCAGGATTACATATAAGTCTTTTGTTTATCATCTCAGCTATTACTGCTAATGCTGTCTCTCCCTCTCTCTTTTGCAGCGTGTGTGTGGCGTGTCCGTGCTACGCATGTGTGGGCAAGCTCTCAGATCAAACACAGCGTAAGACGAGCCCATAAACAAGCCTTCAGGACCACTTAGGATTTTCAGGCAGAGCCAGTGTTGAGGGGGCGCGCGGAGGGGGAGTAAGGTACAGAAATCAGCTGCTCTGTTTATGTACCTTTCAGTGGTGATTACCGGTCCAATCTGTCTGTTTAACAGAGCAAATATCAGAGCCTTGCAGAGTGTGTGTGTGTGTGTGTGATGCATACAGTTGCAGTGCAGAGGGTTGGAGAGATGCCACCGAGTTGCGTGGAGTTAAAGCAGCAGTACAGCAGTTAAGTGTTTATTTACTCATACGTACAAACCTAACTGAGAGAGAGGAAGCAGAGGGACCACCGCCGGACTGAGGATATGTGTCAGACATACTGTACGGCCTTGGCAGCGGCCCGTGTTTTGCACGCAGCGCAGTAAAAGCTGTGTACTGTGTGTGCTAATGCGAGTGGGCAGACACGCTGGCAGGTAGTGCCCAGCATGCAGGAGGGAATGTGTTTGCAGAGTGGAACATTCGCAGAGATGAATGAGCTGCATTATACACTCAGATATTATTTTTCATTGCATTACAGTGCAGTCGGTCGCGAGATCGAGTCGTTTGTCATGCAAGAAGTGAATGTAGGCAATGTAGCTGACTGAAAGTGTAAACAGTTGTGTCTTTGGGTGTCAGGTTCAATCTGATGAATGAATGGAAGATCTTGCATGGGGAATTGTTTAGGTTCCACCTGCGGCCACTGGATGGCACCAAAGCTACACAAACACACCAAAAAACAAATAAAGGCTGTGGAGAGAAACTGCTAATAAATAAATTATGAAAGCGGTAAATGTTAAACCGCTACCTGTAGTTAAACTAAGGTAGGTCATGGCTGCCTGCGTATTCTCAGACTGAAGCATATTCTCCAGCCTGTTGTTTGTTTGTTTTTTTGATTCCGCCCCCCTGCAGCCACCGGAAACGCTAGATAAAGCCGAGGCTGGAAAGTGCGTCACACAGCTGAGCTGCGGAGAATAAACGGAACCTGCAGTCTAGCGCCGCAAGTCCCCCTCCTCTGTTATTTTTGTTTGCACAAGAAAAACCCAAGCTGACGTCTGTTCTTCCAGCATGGTGAAGATCGCCTTTAACTCGGCTCTGGCGCAGAAGGCGCTGGGCAAAGAGGTGCCAGCCGCTGTTAAGGTGAGCTAACGGGGCACAGCGCTGCGCCTGAGCCCGGTGTCCGACTTTAGCCTGGTAGCAGGCCTGCTGTGCCGGATCGGCCAGCAAAGCGTGTGGACTTCATCCATGTGAGCATTCACAGGGTTGTCGCGCATTGTTGTGCTAAGTGTGATTTGACACGCGGTGATTTTTGCATAGCGCATAG
>NW_005187402.1:4820917-4838613 GCF_000239375.1 Pundamilia nyererei | reverse complement strand
CTGAATGTGAATGTCATGCTAATATGATGTGTGTGTGTGTGTGTGTGTGTGTGTGTGTGTGTGTGTGTGTGTGTGTGTAGGACCCTGAAGTGGCCTCTGCTCCAGTGGGCGCCGAGGGCTCCACAGGTCGCTGCCTGCTCACCTTGTTAGGCATCGCCTTCATCCTCAGTGGGCTCATCGTAGGGGGGGCCTGTCTCTACCGATATTTCACCCCAAAGGTGTGTGCGCGTGCGCTGCAGCTCATTCTTTGTGAATATTCTCTTACACATGTTACCATCTTTTAAAAGGGGGTTGCAAAGAGTGGGAGGGGGTCTTATGAAATCAGAATATTTGATTTTAAAAAAAGCATTTAAAATCTAAAGTCCTCTCAAAGTAAGTACCTGTATATGTGTGTATATATATATATATATATGTGTGTGTATACATTAGGCCATGATTGTGGTCTCATAACTGTGCATAACACTTTAATGTTGCAGATCCTTATAGTAGATTCATTTTCTGTCCATCCTCATGCACGTGAGGCACATGCCACCAGCTCTGCAAGCAAGTCACTGAAACGCGTAGAAAGTTAAACTACAACCCAAGACTATTTTACGTTATAACCTTTTCCAAATTGTTTCATTTTCACATTGCAAATACAGGTCAGTGAAATCACCATGCACATATTGTAAAGGTTGGGGGAGGGGGGGGGGGGCATCTGTGGGTCAGACTTTGCAGACTGCCTCTGGGAAATTAAGCAGCTGTATGAATTAATTTGGTTATCCACTGACGTTATCAGATATGTTTTCTTCCTGTCACTGTCTAGAAGTGATGAAGAATTATTAACACTGGTTTGTACCGTTAGAAAACAGAGTGCTATTGTTCACTCCTTTTCATGTTTAGAGAAAGTGCAGACTTCACCTTTTTTCCCCCCGTTTTTTTTTTTGCCGGCGGGGGGTTTTTGGGTTCATTGGGTTGGGGCACCCCCCCCCCCTTGCAATTGAGGCAAGGGGGGTTGGGGGGGAGTGCAGTGTGTGAAACTGTAACTGTCAGTATGTTGCTTGAGAAATTCTGATAAAATTGAGATTTCATCACAAGAATCTGTTGCTCTGAATTTTGTCGTGCTTTTGATCTCAGCTGTTTCCTCACTTCTAAGCTTTGAAACTGTAGTGACACATGATACACAGAAAAAGATAACAATGCAGCAAAACTCAATGGTCCAGTTTGTGGATTTGCACAGCATTGAAGTGAATCTTGGACTAAAGTGGAGAAACCCTTGCAAAAAGAATCCATATCAATAATAGGTGCTGCCCCTCTGTTCATTTTATTCTGTTTGAAAGTATGATTCTTTTGATTGGATGCTCTTTGCAAACAAAAGGTAAGAGCACTGGGTGGGCGGGGCTTCTGACATCTCAGCCAGAGCCAGTGTGCCATAATTATCAGCATAATTATCACAATTTGATTTGCAGGAAAATAAATGCCTCACATATGCCAAAAATGTTACTGGAAATCTTTATTATCAGTGCCATGTGGAGAGTGAGTGTGTAAACATAAGCTTAAAACCTGATATTAAAAGAAACTATGATCAATAGTCATGGAAAAACTGTAGGTTTGTTTGTGTAAACGTAGTCCTGCTATATGCTGTGATGTAACTGTAGTGAAACCAAGCAGAACATGCGTGCTTTGGCTCCCCCTGGCAGCCTGAGCTTCCTCGACAGCTGTGTGATTGTTTTTCAGTAGTTGGTGCAGTGTGTGAAACGTGAACTTTAGACAGGAACAGAACACACAGGTTCACAGCTGATATTGCAGATTCACAGTAATACCAGATGATGCGTCTGTGGTTGTAGAGGCAAATCCCAGCTGCACCGCTGGTTGAAAATAAAATAACTCTATTACGGTGCGTTTTCTTTCTTTTTTTTTTTTTTTTTTTTTTTGTAAAATGTACATAAGCAAAGGTTCCAGTGCCCCCACCTCACTTTACATGTTCTTAAGACTAAATGAGATGCATTCTTCATCAGAGGATGTATCATGGCGCGATGGAGTTCAGAGACGTGTCGTCCGGAGCAGAGAGCCAGCCTTACTACTTGCCGCGAGTGGAGGAGGAGGTGGAGATCTCTGACAACATCGCCGTCATCAGCGTCCCTCCTCCCCGCTTCAGGCCCGGAGACCCCGCTTACATCCTGCACGACTTCAACAGGGTGAGGATTGTGGACTCTGTCACACTTGGCGCAGCTCGGTGAATGATTTCTGCTGCTCTAAATTCTTTCCCGATGATTTCATGTGTGTGTGTGAGCAGAAGCTGACGGCCTATCTGGACCTGACTCTGAGGACCTGCTTTGTGATTCCCCTGAACACCTCAGTAGTTCTCCCCCCTCAGGACCTCATTGACCTGTTCTCACAGCTGATGGTGAGTACGGTCCCTCCTAGCAGCACCTGAAGACACAGATGAAAGTCCAGACTTGGATGACGGACAAACCGAACACATAAGTCTTGTTAAAGCTCATGCACACATAAGAAATTCAGGGATGTGTTGTCATTCCACAAACTGTCTGCTCTTTAATCCTTCTCAAATCTGTAATATCTTTAATTTGTACATATGAAGGTAGGTTTTAAATATTGGCTAAACTGTAAAGTTCCTGTAATTCAGTTTTCTATTATTCACTGGCAGAGACTAGCAGAGACTATGCAATAATATCATCTTAAGTGAAACGTAGGTTCTTGACAGGAAACTAAAGATGATAAATGAGCGACTTCCACCCACAGGCTTGTCCCCTTCTTCCTTTATTCATGCAGTAAACTAGAAGTATGCTGCATTTATACTGCATACTTGTATTCAAAAAGTCTCCATATTCAAATAGGGACTTTTTAAAAATCATTGATGTAGTGTTGGGTAGTTTTAGCATGTGAAGGTGGAAAAAGCTTGGCGGAGTTTAGTTTGCTTAGTGAGGAAATCAGGAAATTTCAACACTTGGTGTAGAGTTGTTTCACAAATCTAGGGATGTTTCATCACCTTTTTTTAAAAAAAAATTTATTCAGTTTTCACTGATCTGTTTTATCTGGTGGAAGATCAAAAGTAATTTTTTCATTTAAAAAGGTGCCCTGACAGTCTCATGCTCTGGTCTTTGTTCCAGTCTGACTCTTACCGCAGCTACCTGGTGCACGAGGACCTGGTGGTGACGGAGCGCATTGATGATGTCAAACCCCTGGGCTTTTATATCCGCCGTCTTTGTGATGGAAAAGAAACGTACAGAATGCAGCGCCGTGCCAGCCTGCCAGGTATAGATGTGATGGAAATGTAAAACCTCTGATTAACGTGCAGCTCTGTGGCAACCCCTCGGAAATAGGGTGCAGACCAGAGGAACTTGTGTATATAACATGCATGTCTTTAACTGTATTAAGCTGTAATATATAATCCTCTTTAATCTTTATATTACTTAATTATATTATTTAATCTTTAATTACGACATCACTGCTGTTATGCAAGATTTTTTTGCTTTACTCAGCAAGTGCAAACTAAAAAGTTTGAGTTTGCAACTTTTCCATCCTGTACTTGTCTCGTATTTTAGAAAGGAAGCTACTTGGCTGACATTAGCTCTTTCATGTTTTTTTTGTTTTTTTTTTTGGTTGATCTGGTTATGGTTAGGATAAATAACCAGAACGTCAAAATTAATGTCTGTATATAAAATATATATGAAACTGGACTTTGTCTTACAGTTTCAGGATCATTTGCATTCATAGCTATGTGTAGAGCTGTTAAGTCATAAGCTAACATTAGCGGTAGCTAATGGTAATAAATAACCACACAGTCAAAATTAGGTCTTGTATTTAAAAGACGGATGCCCCCAACATGACTGTGCTCCTTAGTTTCAGGACTACAGGTTTGTAGTCATGAGTTAAGCTTTTTGGTAATACCGTGGTGCTGCTTAGTCATAAACTAACATTAGCGGTAGCTAATAGTAAGCCACACGATGAAAATTAGTGCTAGTATTTAAAAGACAGACCCCACCAACATGACTGTGCTCTTTAGTTTCAGGACTATAGATTTGTAGTCATGAGTTAAGCTTTTCAGTAATATTGATGTAGTAGTGTTGTAAAGTAATCAGCTAACATTATCGCTAGCTAAAAAATAGCCAGACCATAAACATTACTGTACTGTATTTCACACTGGTTATGTATAAAACTGTATGAGCTAGCTTGTTTAGCAGAGTGTTGGTGTAATTTACTATGATTTTATCTTTTGGCTAACAGAAACAGCTTTCAAACAAAATATGCTGACCACAACATAAAGGAAGCAAGCTGTCACATAATGCAGTTACAACTTTAGGCCTTCATACATTTCTGATGGTTGAGTTATATAAACATGTATCCCTGTATAGTTCTTATCAAGGATGAAGTTAGCTGCTGACATTGATAACTTTTTATTTACTAGGTACACATTAATATTGATTTTGGAGTCACTAATCACTATGGCTCAAACAGAAACTGCTGACTTATCAAGTAGATGCAGAAATTATACAGTGTCAAACACACTTTGGTTAGAAACCGAATAAGAGGACGAGTGTAAACAGGCACCAACCATGCTTGACACATCTTCCTAAATGTAGTTGTGTTTGAAATGTGTCAAACACGCCCACGGCTGAATATTGAGATGAATACTTAGCACTGCTGCTTATTTGTCTTTTTGTTTGTCAGGTGGAGGCATCCAGAAGCGCTCTGCGGACGAATGTTTCACCATCCATCACTTTGAGAACAAGTTTGTGACTGAGACCCGCATCTGCAAGGCTTAAGCATGAATATAGGTCATAGAGAGCGAGAGAGGGTAGGTGGGAGTGGGCGGTGAAGGGAACAGCAGAAAGTTACTTCTGTACAAAACTCTTTCCAGTTTTTGCCTCCCCTGCTTTTAATCTAGTGTTGAGTGAATTTAAGTTGCAGCATTAGAGCCTAGCCCCCTTCTCCTCTGATGTACTCCCTCTAACCCGTGATAGGTCACAAGTGCGTAAGTATTCATTAGCTAGTCTTGTACTGGTTATTACTTTAAGTCAGTAAGCTAAAGTTAGATATACAAGTTTCATTTATTACGTTGCTTTCTGTTTTGTTGCTGTAGTTTCCTGCAGACAGATCTTATTGATGTTACTATATAACGACACATCCGCCTCATCCAGAGCAGAGCTATTAGTCATCCTACTGAATATTCTAGTGAGATCATATTAGGCGTGTGTTGCGTCAACCTCCTGTCGCCGCTCTGACCCGGGTGCACGGTGCAGGTTCGACCAGGTATTTGTATTCTGTTACAGCGTGATATAGCACAAGTCAGCATGGAGATGTCTGGTACAGTATACGTGTAACATGCTTGTCCATGGATGGTAACGCAACGCTCTCAAGTCACCACTGTTTGTAGATATCCCCCACAGTGCTGCTGTGTGATAACTTTAGTGTTTCTGATGGTCTCATACCTGATGGGAAACAGTCCAGCACCCTTACAATATATGACCAGTTTTTGTGTTTGTGTTTCAAGCTTCATGCGTGATCCTTAACCAGAGTGGTGAGCTAACGATGAATAAGCTAAAGGGAAATTTCACTTAATTTGACTTGAAAACAGTCGGTTATCTAATTTGACTATTATGTATCCGTAGTGTTATAACACGAGATGGCTCCCTGTGATCTTTACACACATCGTGTGCTTAAATGGAAAACAGTCGTCCTTGATTTCTGAAGTCTGTCGAGCACATTTTAAGTCATTTTTTTAGTGATTTCCTACTTGATGCCTGCACAGAGAGACAATCAACAGGAAGTGTGTTTGTAAAGATGGGGTTTCTGTCTCTGCTTTTTAATTGAATACTAGAAGATATTGGGGGGGGGGAAACGCCCAATGTTGTGTGCAACTACTGAACTGAACTCCACTTTGTTGTTTGAATAAAGTTGCATTTGTTTACCTACTGAACGTCGCAGTGGCTTTGTTATTATAATGGCGGTGAAAGCGGCACCAACACTAACCCTTTTATCATCCTGCGAAGGACATCGGGTTATCAAAACACTGGATCTGGAGGAAAACTGTCGCTGCGTTTCGGGGTTTTCCTCTCTTTCACTTGCTGACACTACTCGCCCTTCATCGAGGAAATGCAAATTGAGAGGGGAAAGGGGAAAAAAACATTTATTGAGAAATAAATAGGTTTAAAAAAATAACATTTTAAAACTCTACTTCCATATTTTCACATTCCCGTTTCAGCATAAATGTTATTTCCATAGTTTGCAGGAAGTTGAAGTTTGCATAGTCTTCAGTCTCAGTTAGTGGTTGCGGGGAGGCTGTCGCCACCAGAAGTTTAGTCCTCCTCTTCGTCCTGTTCTCCGGTTATACAGGACAGACGCCGGCTGAGATGTATGCTCTCCGGTATCTCTGGCTTGCTCAGTCGCCTCCAGAATTCATCAGTAGTGAAATAGTACATGATAGGGTCCAGGCTGCAGTTCAGGCTGGCCAGGCAGAGTGTGACCGGGTGACTTCGAAGAACCAGTTTCTGAAAGTCACAGCTGGTAACTTTCTTAGCTTTGACCATAAGGTCGAGAGGCATCGTGGCGTGGTAAGGTACAAAGCACACTAAGAAGACTACAGCACAGCTTAGTATCATCCTCAGCGCTCTCTTTTTCTCCCCTCTGTCAGAAATAGCATTTGCTGTATTTTCCCGAAGGCTCCAAATAGTCATGCACGTGCAGCCTAGCACCAAAACGAGAGGGACGAAGAAGCCGAACAGCTCTAGTAAAATCAAGAGGGCCCACATTGCCAAAGGACCGATATCCTTCCGCAGAGGCAGCTCCGTGAAACACTTATTTGTGTCGTTCCTTTCGGGCAAGGAAGGATCGTGTCTGAGCAGAGGGAATCCGAGGCAGACGGTACAGATGATCAGCCATATGATCCCACATATTAACACGTCTCCTTTTTGTCGACCCGAGTTGTACAACAGCGGACGCATGATGAGCTCACAGCGACGTATGCTGACGAAAACCAGGAAGTAGATGGAGGCATACATGTTGACGTACTTGAGATAGAAGCAGAACATGCAGAAGAAATACCCAAAGGGCCAGGAGTTATTCAGGTAGTAGTAGATCCGCAGAGGCAGAGAGAGCACCTGAGGAGAGGCCAGAGTGACAAAATTGAAGGCAGAGAACAGCAGGCAAACGCTGATGTACATATTTGCTCTTTGACGATGATGGTAAGGAGCTCGCTTGGTTATCTAGTAAACAGAAACATTTCTAAATAGATTTTTAAAATAAAATCCTCCCCGTTAGGCAGTTCATTGGAATAAAGAGATGAACTTCTGTAGTTGTTGTGTTCTATAATGGAAGTTTTTTCTTGTGGTTGGAATTCTCCCACAACTCTGCCAACATCTAAGAGTCATTTTGTTTTTTTGACTTCCTAATTTAGTACATGAAAGCAGAACAAAAACTAAAGAGGTCATTACACTAATTTGCTTTATTGCAGTTTTAAAACCGTATTGTAGGATCAGCATTACAACACTAAATGTAACTATTAGAGGCACGAGTAGTGTAACAAGTACTTCTTGCATGCAAACTTCTTCCCTGATTAAAGCTTGACCCCTGAGGACGGCTATGTGGTCACTTAACCACACAACCACATCATGTGATTTCACAGTAATGGTTTAAACTAGAAAGTAAGTGCCAAATACGACTGAAGAGGATTTTTTTACCTGCAGTAGGTCGGCCACAGCCAGGTTCATCATGAACACCACGGCCTTCTTGGTCTCTCTGATGTAGGCCCTGAACACCCACAGCGCCAGCACGTTACCCAGCAGGCCCGGTGCTAAGATCACACTGTACACCACGGCATACAAATGGTGCTGGTAGTCTATTATCTCACTGGTATTGGAGCAGTTCATATTAGGAGAACTGACATTCATGTCAGTGTTAAGATGAGCTGCCTTGCAAACCAGCAGGAAGCTTGTATCAGCAGAGCTGCTTGTAGTCCGGTGACGGGTTGGTTTGAGCATCCATGCCGCTGGTTACATCATGCTGCAGCCCGTGCAGCTGGTACTCTCTGCGGCATGTCAGACAGAGGAAGAGTGTCTTTTGTTTTAAGTTTTTGTCCAGCGCTGATGTGTCCTCCAGGCTTCTCTGCGATCCCCAAAGAGTCTGGTGGTCTGGTAGAGGAAAGAAAAGTAAGTTAAGTTAGTGTAGTCGGAGGTGGAAAGCGTTACCAGAAAGAGGAAGAAAAACAACTACAAGTTTCTGTGCTGTCACCTCACACCAAGAGGTTCTGTCTCTGCCTGTGTTTTCTCACACACTGTAGTACAAATCAGCTCTTGACAGCGACGCAGTTGAGTTTTAACTGCTTTCGCCCAGTGCAGCCTGGGGATATTAAAGTTACTGTTTTGCATGTTGCATAGATAGGCATCAGAATTGGAGAAGGAACCTTTTTAGATGAGACACAGATGACATTGTGCTCGGCGGCAGCACCTGCCAGCTATAATCTCCCATGTGTTTTTATGAATAACGTAATTAATCAATGATCCTTGATAGCTGTGTTTTTGCAGTGCCCTTTACAGCAAGCGTGCAAACCCGCAGAGAAGTCGGTAAAATCCCCCACGTGCTGCTTCACTGCCGAGCATTATGGTGCCTGCACTGAGTCTGTGTGAAATAACTACCGCGCAAGGCATCAAAGTGAAACTAGCGTGGTTAGCGCAGGCAGACCAGGCAACTGGTTAACAGCCCAGATCAAGGAAAAACCTGTCACTAAAGAGCACTTTGAGATGAGGAGCAGCACCGCGGGTGGTTTTTCGATGTAGGTGACGCCTGTAACGCGCTTCTTTTTTTCCCTCCTTCTTTGTGATACACACACAGAGCAGAAAATGAAAGTAATGGAGTTGAAATTTTAAAGCTTTTAGATGACCTTCAACTTAGATTATCTTCAAATGCTTTCGGTTCAAATGGAAATAGTAATGTTAGGGACTGAACGGCCTATAGGTGCACACACCCACAGCTATAAACTTTAGTGCGTATAAACCAGTTTAAAATTATGTTTTTTTACTTACTGTTGTCATCCTCTTTTTGATCAGCTTTTGTTTCTTGTTATCTTATTTCTAATGAGACTTATTAGACCCTAGCAAACCCAGGAACGATGTGGTGTTGTGATCTTCCACATACCTAGTACCCAGACACCTGCTATGCTCAAATAAACACCTCCATGTGTTTATTTCTGGCCTCCATTAGTACATTAATCCTCTATCAGTTTAAAAGGGACAATGTTTATCATGTGGACCCTTAAATCATACACTGTCTTCCTCCCTTCCCCCTCTCTTTAAGCTAGCTTTCTTCTGATTGGCTGCTCCTTGCAACCAAAAGGTTTGAATAGCTGGTGGGTGGAGCTGCTGTGCTAACCGCATTGGGATATTTTTAAGTGACATCATCCAGAGCAAAAAGCAGTGAAAAAAAGAACAGAAACTGTGTTTAGAGTATTCTGAAGCCTGAACTTTGACTCACAGGGATTAGTAATGCATACTCTGATGTCATTATTTGGAACTTTGGCCTTGTTTAGCACTATGAGAACACTATATATGTATGGCAGAATGTTAGCAATGCATATTAGACCTACTTTAACCAGTTTCAGGACATCTCAGGATCATTTATGAACCATTTTATCGATGTGAAAATGCAAATCAGCCAGTAAAATATTGTTCATATTTGACAAGAAACTTACTGCCACGTAAACTTCAGAAAAGCATTTTTTGTTTTGTTTTTTACACCTACTATACTCAAAACACGCAGCAAAAATTGTGTAGCTATTTTCGTGCGTGAGGGGGAAATGGCACTTGCCAAACACAAGACAAACAGTGGTTAACTAACTGCTCTTAGTTCTCTTTATGGGCTCCCTCAGCAGGTTTTTATACACGATATTCGCGTTCCTGTTGCTTAACTAAAAGAACGCCACATTTCTTTACAGGGAAATGACTAAATATAGTGGCACATTTGACTACATTTGAATGCATACATTTGGCTGCTAGCATTGCACTGCTGTTTCAGCTGCAACAGTAAAAAGATGGCACGGTTTGAGTATTGCCTTCTCACCCGTGTGTCTGCCCTCCCCTAAAGAGTCATGAGATAAATTCTGCGTTGGAGTAAAATGATTAATAGGGTGGACCTTTTTAGAAAAAAACAAAAAACCTTTATTTGGGAATATATTTTTACTTTCTTCAATGTTAAAGCTATTTATCTAAGACATTTACACTTTTTTTTGTTAGTTTGTACTCTTCACAGCTTGTTTTTGTAAGCGGTTACAAGCCAAAGAAGTTTAGGCAGCAGTCTTTTGATAATAACCTGTTTAGTAACTTGTACCTTTAGCAGTGTGTAAGTAAATGTAGCAGAGTGTAAACAGCGATCCCTGCCTGGGATGTACCAGTGTAAATGTATAAAGTAGTATTTGGGCCTGAACTTAATTCCTCACAATCATACACAAACAAACAGTGGAATTTTATTTGTAAAAAGGGGGGGTATGCTAAGCTTGGACTGCTTCTCAGCTCCCTGACTGCCTTTTATGCTCAGGCCGAGGCCCCAGTAGACCGTCAGCCCTCGGACTGCCTTTTAACTCAGTGACCGCTGACCTGTGTGTTACTGTTTGAAAAGGATTCTCCACTTATTACTCTCACTTATGCACGTACCATGTGCTTCCTTCCAAGGCTGTGTGTTGATTTGTATGATGTGCAAAAGGCCAATCTGTGACAAGCTCTCATTTCCTTCTCGCAGTAGAGGCTTTAACATGTATGTACAGGAGTCAAACCGAGACCATCTGTTGTGAAAGTAACATGTTTACGGTAACGAGCGTCGAGATCAAGCTGAAATTTCCATCTAACCGAGAGAAGTGAGCTGTTTTTAAAAAGATAAAGCTAAAAAGAAAAGGCAAGTGCTGCTCCCCTACCTTAGGACTCAGTAGTTTTCATCAGGTCTTGCCAGTGGAAACACATAATCTCATCTGCTGTGATTCACCTCCGTCTGTGGGCTGCTGGCATGTAAGCAGCTTTCTGAAGATCTGACCTCGTGTTTCAGAACCAAAAACGCTGCCGGTGAGCATCGGGGTCCCTCCACGTGTGTGTGCCCTGTTCAGATACACAAGAAAATATGCCGTGATCTCCAGGAAGTCCACTGACACATAAAGACCAGACACCCCAATACTGGCCCTCACACACACACACGCACTTCAACATAACAGGCATTCCACACACTGGAGAAACAGACAAGGTCCCCCATGAGCCATGACTCCACATAGAAAGCATCCACACACAAACCCCCACACACTCGCTACTTTCTCCGAACACTTCTGAACATTATTAGCAATTAATAATCATCCTCTCACCTCTGTCTTTAAAGATGCTGGAGAAACGAAAAGCTGATAAGACCGAGGCGTCAGATAAAAAACTCCATCCTCCTTTCTCCTCCTCTAACACTCTTTAATTTCAGCGTCCCGCCTCTTTCTCTCTCTCTGCCTCTCTCTTTCATTCTACCTCTCTATCTATCTTTCATATCCATTAACTTTTGTCTTCACTCGTACTCTTTCCTGTTTTGATTTCTTATCTATCACTCGTTGCATGTGTGTCGCCCGTCTGTGTGTCTGCTGTTCTGGGGATTTTAGCGCGCACACACACACACACAGACACACACACAGAGGGCTTCCTGTGAGCGTAGGGGTGTGGTTTACAAGAATTTTCTTTTGACACTTCTGCTATTACACTCTTAGTTGCCATTTCCTCGTGGACAAAGTCAACACGTCAACACGCACTTTTTTTGTTTTATTGACAGGACTTCAAAAATAAATCAATCAAAAATAAATATTTACACCAAAGCCACGACGCAAACTTTCACAAGTTACAATGTGACACTGTCAGAAAGCAAACGCTACACTTTGATGCGTGTGAGAACAGAGAAACAAGAGGCAGGTGCATTTTGGTGGATGATTCATTCTTGGTAGATTTCCTTAGGTGGGCTGCATTTGTGCGTCTGGGGGCTGATGTAGACTCAGAGTTGGCTCAGGCTTGGCCTGTACAGATGGGTGGGTGGGGGGGGCGCCTGACAGTTACTGGTTTCAGAGCTGCTGTAACTGCTGCCAACTGCCTTCACCACTTTGCATTCTGAGAGGAAGTGAAGCAAAAATGAGCTGGCACCTGTTTTCACATTTTACCTGAAAGAAAAAAAGTCCAACTCGCAGTGAAGAAACAAACATCAGAGCCAGAGATGAGACTTAAAGCTTTTAATGGGAGTGCATTTCACATACAGCTTTTATTACATAGCTTATATCAAGTTTTATACACACAAACTGAAACATTGGGCAGCGTTTACGATACTGCATGTTGGAGGGTGTTTTCTGCTTGCTTTAGAGGAGGCGGGCTTCACACAACTCAGGTCAATGTCTTTTGGGTTGTTTGTGTTCAGACAGCTGCAACATGTCAGCTGATCATATCCAGCTTGGACCCGGTGTCAGTCGGCTTTAAAGTTCAACAGAATCCTTCATGGACTTTTCCTCTGAGCAATGCTACTCCCTGTATGAGGAGGTGCTCATGAGTCTGCTCTGCAGAGGACACTGGGTCGGTGATGTGGTTGGGGAGGAGATGGAGGACGAGAAGGAGGAGGTGCGCCTTTTGAGGTGCATCCTAAACTCGGCTGTAAGAAAGTAATAAAGGATGGGGTTGAAGCAGCAGCTCAGGCCCGCCATGCACAGAGACACTGGGTGAAACTGGAGCACCACCCTTCTGACGGTGCAGCTGGACACGATACTCTGCTTCACCATCAGGTAGAGCGCGAAGTTGAGGTGGTACGGAGCGAAGCAGAACAAAAAGAGAATGAAGCAGCCCACCACCATCCGCAGAGCACGCCGCTTCTCGCCATTTGTGTGCTTTTCATTCGGTTTCTCCGCCTGGCAGTTGGAGGTGACTGAGTGGAGGCGGCTGCGTGCTGAGGAGTTGAAGGAGTTGTGCTGATCCTGGATCTGCTTCTCCTTGAGTGACCAGAAGATGCGGACGGTGCTGTATGACATGCATGCTAGAGGGATTAGGAAACCACACGCCTCAAGAAAGACCAGCATGGTGATCGTCAACGAGAGAGGAGGATGGCGCATGGGCAAGTCTTTAAAACAGCCCGCCGAAGTGGCGTTGGAGTCTAAACTCTGTTTGGTGACACCTAAGGGAAACTGGGCATGGGTGCTGTTTAATGCCACTTCATTTTTGCTACTGTTGTTGCTACTCCGCATCAGGATAAAGGGAGAGCAGCTCAGACCAACCACAACCCACACTACAAAGCTGATCAGCAGGTCATAGCGACGCCGCCACCTTCGAGCCGTGAACGGCTTCTGCAGGAACAGACACCTCTGCATGCTGATGCACACCTGAAATCAGAGAGAAATGAAAAGAAGCTACTTTGTTATTTATTCTGAGGCACAGGAAGCAAAGCAGTTCCAAGAAGGAAGACAGAGGCTTTCATTCAAATCACTTTCTGCTTTGGAGTTTAATTTTTAAAACAAAAACAACAACAAAAGTGCTTTGTACTGACATTTGACTGATTTTCAATGTAATGAAAACTAGAAAGATCTCATTTGATTATCCTTGTTCCCTGTGATGAGCATTATCAGGAAATTCAAGGCTTGCTTTCCCTAAACTGCCTGCTTACCAGGAACATTATAGCGGCGTACATGTTGAGATATTTCAGGTAGAAGCAGAACAAGCAGAGACCGCGTCCAAAGGGCCAGGTGTGCGTGAAATAATAATAGATCCTGAGGGGCAGAGAGAGGATGTGGGCCAGGTCTGCGATCGCCAGGTTTATCATGAAGATCACCGCCTTGGTCTTCTTGCTGTTAAACGGCACATACAGAGAGTTAGTGAAAACATACCTGAAAATCTAAAGGTGTGAACTTGTATGAGTGTTACCTGATGTATCTGAGGAGGACCCAGAGTGCAGTGGTGTTGAGCAGCAGCCCGGGTATGAAGAGAATCAGGTAGAAGTAGGTGTATATCACGTCCATTTTCTGATTCCAGACCGTTTCATTGTAGTTGCATTCAGTCATATTGGTGACCATATTTCTTTTTCCCTCACAGTGACACCGATGATATAGCCAAGCGTGCCTTTCCTTTGATCATAATTTTTACCTTTGACAGCTGAAAGGCAGAGGAGAACTTGTGAAACGTCCGATGCACATACACGTTGCGCTTTATCTTTATTTTCATAATTTGCCCTTAATGAAAATCTCATAGCCTGCGCGTGGAAAGAAAAAAGCTGAACAGTGCTTCATGTTTCCCGTTATGTTGTTGTGAAAGTTGAAACTAAAAGTTTGCTTTGAAAACTGGAATCAGCAGCTGCCAGAGCAACAGTCAACGGTGAACCTACATTTTCACTTTGGCAGGTGTGAAGCCTCCTGCAGTGTGACACATACTTTGTAGCTTTAAACCCAGTTTAACACAGAAATGCTCCAAAAAACAAGAGCAACTGCATACTGGTTTAATTCAAATCCAATTCAATTCAATTTTATTTATATAGCGCCAAATCACAACAGCAGTCGCCTCAAGACGCTTTATATTGTACAGTAGATTGTACAATAATAGATACAGAGAAAAACCCAACAATCATATGACCCCTTAAGAGCAAGCACATTGGTGACAGTGGGAAGGAAAAACTCCCTTTTAACAGGAAGAAACCTCCAACAGAACCAGGCTCAGGGAGGGGCGGGGCCATCTGCGGTGACCGGTTGGGGTGAGAGAACTGAATGACTGCAAACATCTATATGTAAAAAAGTATCAAGTGTATTTAGATGAGATGATGTAACCGTTGAGTCTAAAAGTGAATGTTAACAACTCATTAAAGGGGCATTCCATGAATTCAGTTCATCCACTTTCATTCGTTGCTGTTGCTCCTGACATCATCATCCTGATGATGTCATTAGCACTACAGGAAAACCACTTTGCAACCCACCTCAGCGATCCCTTTCATGCTGCAACATCAACACCTGCTCTATCCTATGTGCTACTCCTCGTTTCACCTCAGTGTGCACATGGAAAGGCAGAGGGAGGTGTGTCCTCCTAGATCAGCTAGAAATAAATTGCTACAAGTAGAAATATCAGTCTTCCTTCACTATATTTGTTCCTTACTGATCAGTCAGGATATCCCCACCTTTTTTCTTTGGGGCTTGTTTGTGGGAATTTCTAAACAGATTTTGAAGCAGATGTAGCTGCTCTCTGGAGATAAGTGCCATAAAGTCTATTGGACTGGTAAGCTGCAGACCCAGATAAAAACAAGGTGTCATAAAGCAGCAGCCAGCAAAACACAGAAAAGGCTTGCACTAATGGCATATAGCAAAATTACAACAATTTTCTATATGAAGTAATTTTGGTCATCACAGCCAAGCTAATATGAAAAAAAAATGATTCAGTTAGATTTTTCTCCCCATTCTTGTGTGATGGTTAATTGTTTAAATTATGTGTTTTTATATGAGAATGCCATGAAAAAACTGTTAAAGTGAAAATAAATCAAAAACTGCTTAGGACGGCAGCAGGAAGTGACCGGAAGAAAGATCGGGGACTGGCTCTGCTTATCACGGGAGGATCATCCTTCCTCTAACATCATTATAAGTCCGCACCCTTTCCTACACTAGGCCCACGAGGGGAACACAGTAATAGTGGTCGTTTTTTAAACTGCTTCACCAGATTCAGGCCTGTTTAGACTTGTCTGACAGCTGCTGAGACTCTCAGTTTAAAAAAGCTCCCTGATGATGCCTGTACGATAAAGAGTTGTGTAATACTATCTGAGGAGTTGTGCTTAAGGAAATTACAGAAACCGAGAATTCATTTTCATGACACACCATGAAACACGTGTAAAGAGTTTCTTATATCTGTTAAACGTGCTAACATAAAATATCAAGTTGATATGATTAAATATTGGTGATACAGTAACTGGTGATTCGCTTTAGCCAACATTGAAACAAAAACAACAATAACGATAACTTTTTTTTTTCAGCGTATCAGAAATTTCAAAGTCTTTATATCTTGTGACACAAAAGCTTTCGTATGCACACGGCGACACATGTACATTTCCAGATTTAAGATTAAATGCAAAGTGAAAGCACTAATAACAGTCCGTTAACATCAGCAATATTCAAAGCATGACTCTGACCGCAGGGCACAGCAGCATGACGCCCTCACAGACATGTCTACACAAACAAACACTGTGTCAATACCTTGTTTCTTGTGCCTCTAAATCACCCGTATAGGCAGAAGGTAGAGGTCAGAGCCAGGAGCGACCGCGTGGAGCATCGCGCACACCTTCTACAAAGTCCTCGCGCTGTGCAGCAGAAAAAGGAGTCAACAGATGCTGAAAGAAGAATCTGTCAGCGCACTGCAGGTGAAGACAGCATGAAGCTGATGGTGATGTGATATGAGAGTGTTTGCTGGAGGTGGCGGGATCTGGTGTCACTTGTTCTCTGACTCAACTAGCTGCCAGTTTTGAAGGGAAGGGGAAGCTCTGCCCTATTGCGTTTGAGTGTTTTTCTGCAGTTTGCGCCGTCGTCACTAGTGCTTAGCAACGCACGTAAGAGCTAAGACGAGCAGAGTTGGACACACATGTGGTTAAACCAAATGGCAGCAGGAAAAGAGGTTACGCTGAAAAAGCACAGGCAGATGCAGACACATGCTTGTTTTTCTTACCTCAGAAATTTCTGAAGATTTTCAAAAGATCTTTTCAAAGGTGATCTGGTTCGCAGACGCAGCAGATCCCGAGGAAATCAGCCCTCTTCTTTAGCTTCTCTTCTTTGCAGTCTGTATTTAAATACATCTACAGTGCAACACTGACGGTGTAAAAGTTGTCTCAGTTCACTGACAGCCGTTGTGACCAAAATAACTGCACTCATCTGCTTCCCCGTTCAGATTCTGTACTTCCGTTTTTAAATCATAGTATTTATTCAGCAAAATGTAGGTTACCTGGCTCCTAGTCCTCTAAAAATTAAAAAGAAAAATTAAATAAAAAAGCTGCATTTGTGTGTCCTCTGACACTGAGCAGTAGCTTTTAGGCTTTGTTCTTGTGGTTATGGTTTTCGTTCACGAGGCCTAGAGAAAAAAAAGAAGGAAAGCCTTCACGTGCTGTAGAAATGTTTAACCACGCTTCAGCTTTATGACATACACTCGCCATCCTGTTACTTTCACAGCATGAGGCCACACCCAGAGAAAATAACTTGATAACACTTCCCATGCTTGCCCCAGCTGCTTTATGGCTTCTCTGAGACTTCTACAGGGCTGACAAACAGGTGACTATAAAGCCCAAAACAGGAAAATAATCAGCAAACGTGGAACGTGGTCTGTGGTCAGTCTGTCTCAAATTAAAAATTGCTGTTCTTCCAACGTGTTGCCACTAGATGTCAGGACAAGCCACTGGTCATAAATGACTGAGCCATGTGCATTTTTCTCTTCTAGATTTAGGGCAGACTGTTTCTTTAACAGGCGTGCTCGAACGGTAAACATCTGACTGTTATCTGTTCAAAAAAATGGAAAAAAAGTGACGCAACACTCTTGGAATGAACCACTCGGGGGGGGTGAAGCTCATGCATACCTCTACACTCCCACTGTTCTTATTTCCTGGTTTTCTTCTCTCCTCCTGCTACCCTTGACCCCAAATCTGAGAATCCAAAGACTGCTGCCCCTCTGTCGTTCTGCTGCTAAATGCTCCCATCATTCACACAACCAGAC
>NW_005187402.1:4796538-4820890 GCF_000239375.1 Pundamilia nyererei | reverse complement strand
CTCTGTTACATTGCCAACTAAGGCAATGGAAAGCAAAAGTTGTAGTGCTTAGTAAAGGAATAGAAAAAACTAAACTTGTACCAACATTGAGTGTAATGACCCCAAGAGAATTTATTGAGCTTCTCCAGCAGGGGGCTGTAAGTACACAGAGAGAAGCTGCGAGCCTGCTGTCATCCTCGGCTCTACAGTTTATGCTTTAATGACCAAACACGAGGTGGTGCTTCAAGCATGGTGGCATAGGGACTACTTGTTGAACTACTGAAACTCGCTGGGTTGGAAGACGGTAGAGTTCAGCAACACAGCTGGTTGCTCTACACTGTGTTGTTTACTCTCTGGACCGTTTATAATTCCAAGGTTTGAAGATTAAATAAAGCCCTCCAAACAATCCAGCAATCCAACCCAAACTTGTAGCTCGGTTGATAACAGGAAATTTCACCGTTAATTCTGCATCTGCTTGTGTTATTGATTCCTGCCTCACAGCTGACCTCAACTCCTGTGTCCTACACGTGTATGAATACTTCTGCATCAGATCTACATTGTAACTTATGCAACAACCGAAACTTCATTTTAACCTTATGCCGAAATCTTCTAAATAACCTGCTGTGTACATCCAGAGAAATGTAACTAAACGTCAGGTTGATGCATACCACATAAGGCTGA
This sequence comes from Pundamilia nyererei, assembly GCF_000239375.1. NCBI lineage: Eukaryota > Metazoa > Chordata > Actinopteri > Cichliformes > Cichlidae > Pundamilia > Pundamilia nyererei. The sequence goes on along the minus strand of NW_005187402.1, from coordinate 4,820,230 downwards.
GGTGTGGGGATAAAAGGAGTTTACTGTTACTATGTAGATTTCCCACAGAAGTATAAATCAAGTTTAATGTAGAGCAGTTAAGCTACAGGTGGTTCCTCCATCTTCAGATGCCAAACTTGACCAAAGTTTAACTTGATTCAGAAGCTTCTTCACAGATTCAGCTGCAAAATCGATTTATTTTGCTGTTGCAGATGCTGCTCTGACCGGATTGTGCATCCTCTTCGGACTTTATGATAAAGATTGGACAAATTCTGCACATTTCTGCATTTTATACATGCAACTTCAGCAACACTCAAACATCCAAATCTGCTGACACACAAGTGTTTTGTGCTCCATGCAGTTTAAATCCATGATTTTGGGTAAACAGCTAAAGGCGTTCATCTGTACTTGGAGTGTTTGCACATTGCTGTGTGTAAGAGACTTTGAGCAGATCTGCAGTCTAAGGCCGGATTAAGACAGAGAGACCTCATTCAGAGGCAAACAATGGACCATTGCTCCAGTCATAATAAGCATTTGGCCTGTGACACAGCACACAGGCCGAGGTCCTCAACTAAATCAGAGCTTCCCTCTGCGCTGAGGACAAGCTCACACTGGCTGCTTGGTGAAAAACCAAGAAGCTGGAGTAGAAAAACTCCCGCACAAGTTCAAATGTACAGGCTCGCTGACAAAGAGCAGCTCAGAGCAGGTTTGACTGTGAGGACAATCACAAGACCGGAGCAAAGAAATAATGAATGCAATTCAAAAACAGACATTTACTGGCCTCAGTCTTCAACATGATGAGATACATTTGACTCAGCAGGTCAACACAATGCTGTGTTACACAGTAGCATTACTAGTAACACACCACAGTGATATAATGCACTGTGAAAGCTTGAGCTTTATAACAATAATACTTAAGGAACTGTTGTGTTACACAAGTACTAAACAGCATGTGGATGGACATCATCTTCTTCAGAGTCCAGTGGAAGTGTGCATGTCTTATGTTTGATCAATGACATGTCAGAATCTCTTATAGACCCACTTTGAGTCTCTGGATTATTGCAATAGTCCCAGTGTAGTTGGATCTCTGGTCCCTGTAGCGATCGCTCATAAAAACCACAGATACATTCCTCTGATCCCTGGTGCCGGGTTAATCCATAAAGCCCAGGCCATGCCTCAGGACTTACCTCAGGACTTAACTAATCTGGTGAGTTATGTGTTTTCCATTTTCAGGACCAAACAAGTGATTGTTATATTTGTTAAATTCAGGAGTTGCAGTCAAATCCACCCTGTCCTTCTTCTCCTTCTTTCTTGAGTCACAATTGAATTTCAGTGATCTTTGTCTCTTTTCCGTTGCTGGTCAGAGTGTGGGTGTCGCTTGGGACAGCGGTCGCTGTGTCCTTAGTCTCCGTGTCACTGCGGGGCATGCTCTCAGGTCGAGAACCAGACCCTTTGCCTCCCTTGGTCAGGCTCTTCTGGAAGCTCTCCGAGGTGAAGTAGTACACCACAGGATCCAGGCAGCAGTTGAGACTGGCCAGACATAGAGTGATGGGGTAAAGTGTTCGGACAAAGCGCTCCACAGTGCAGTTAGCCAGGGCCTGGGTTCGCACCAGGGCATACAGGAAGAGGATAGAGTTGTACGGGACGAAGCAGATGATGAAGATGCCAAGATGGACAAGGATCATCCGCAGGACGCGTTTCTTACTGTCACAGCCGTGACCAGCAGTCACGGGGCGACGCAGCGTCCGCAGAACCAGCGAGGAGCATATTAAATTGGCCAAGAGCGGGAGGAGGAAACCAACAATCTGGAAAAAATAATAAAAACATTATGAAAATTACACCTTAATTCTACGTCTTGGTTATCGTAATAAAAAAACAAAGTCATCTGTATGTTGTGCGTCTCGATTCACCTCGATAAAAATGGTGATTTTAGACAGGTAGGTCTTCCAGGTGTTCTTGGAAAAGCCCTCGAAGCATGTGGTGGCTTTGTGTCGGCTGTTGATGGTAGAGAAGAAGGTCACCGAAATGCCTCCTCCCACGATGGTGAGCCACACGGCGGCGCACATCAGTGCCGCGTTCCTCCGCGTCCGGATGCCGCGTGAACGGAACGGATAGACTATCGCCAGGAAGCGGTCCACGCTGATGCAGGTGAGGAAGAGCATGCTGCCATAGATGTTAGTGATGAAGGCTGTTCCCGAAACCTTACACAGTCCATCTCCAAAAGGCCAGTTGCGGTTCACGTTGTAGAAGACCTTGAACGGCAACGTGAAAACAAACACTAAATCAGATAATGCTAAGTTGGTCATAAACATCGTGGTCTCGTTCTGCATCTTCATCCGGAAACAGAACACAAAGAGTGCGGCACAGTTGGTTATCAGGCCCGACACAAAGACCACGCTGTAAACCGCAGAGTACAAGTTGTACTTGAAGGAGTCGTCAATCCCACAGTCCACCATTCCGGTCTCGTTGATCACCAGGCTAGCCATGTTGAGAGCTCAGCCGCAGAGGGGGGGGCTCCAAAAAATATATAATAAAAGGGTGCACAACAGCTCAAAAGCTGTCGGGAAACGGGGGTGTTTTAGAGCGGAAATCTGGGGATCAAAGATGTCAGCAGGGGATCCACCAGTCAAGCCCCCTTGGAGTCATCGTCAGTCCTCCTGTGGAGAAAGAAGGAAAAAGCACTTAGTCACTTCCTCATTACAAAACCACTCTAGTTCTCCAGAAAATGTGGTACAACTGAACATGATGCAGATTTCATTTTAGGAATATGGCTGGTTGAAATGTATTACTCTGTGTTTCTACAACTGAATCTCAAGTGTACAATTCTGAAGAAACTACCAGATAGAGCCAAGTATTTAAAAGAAACAAGATACAAACAAAACTACATGGATTATCCATCCAAAACCATCTATATGTACGTATTGATACAGTCCTAAGATTTGGTCATGTTTGTATGTGACAGGATCGGGAATCATGGAGTCGCTCGTGATCAGGTATCACAATATTTTATATTTTAATTCTGAAAGGCATTTATCCATGAGACATGCCAAAAAGAAAATAGTAAACCTGAATCTTGAACTGCATGATTATTATATATTGTTATCTGGCACTAATACATTTGTAGCTGATCGAGTAGAGTTAGTAAGGTAGGTTGTGAATGTTTCTCTCTAGTTGCTGGTTGACTTTTCTCTGCTTCAGTCAGTTTAGGAGGAAAATAACCTTTTAGACACAAATAACTGTGACGTCTTGTTAAATTCACACCATTGGCTAGCTGATAACATAAAGACATCAATGCTGCTGAAGTGGAACCTCTGCAGAAATTCTTCTCCAGTGCTGTTAATGTCAACTGCAGGTCACAAGTTCAGCCTCTGCCTCCCTGCTGCAGTGCTGTGCGGAGTTGTTTCCACAGGAAGAGGTGAACACGGCACGGTTAGCGTAGTGTCAATAGTGTCAATCGGATGGTAAGTTTCAGTATCGATTAGCATCCGAGTATCAATTTCTCTCATAAATGTAACGCTAATAATGGGTCAATTCAATTAATTCACGGGATTTATATGTAATTATTTGCTATAACAGTTACAAAATTGGGATATACCATTTAAAAGTGCACATATACAGACTGGGAAACTTTACGCCCATAAAAAGGAGAATATTGAATGAATAACCACGCTACTTTTCATGAAATCTTGTATGCAATCCCAGTAATCTTTCATATCAAAGATAAGATAAAACAAAAACTGAGGGTGCAGACACATTATGTCAGTATGCTGTGAAACTGCTTCTATCTGAACAGATATTGGCCTTTCACAGCAGTGTCTAATCAGAGGAAGTGAAACAAAATTACTGAATATATAACTATTTCACCATTCTAGCTGCTTTCAGGACTGTGTGAGATAACATAGCTAGAGACTGGAATATGTACTGTAGTGGGATATCTACATATTTCCTTTAAATTCCATTTATGTCCATGAACCAGAGTCAAAGAGTGCAACGTAAAATGAATGTATGGCTGAACTCCAGCTGGAAGAAGTAAATAACCCAGCGTGGTGGAAAGAGCAGCTGAGAGCGGCTCCCACCATCACAGAGCACTGCTGTGGGGTGAAATACAATAGTTTTGTCAAACATTAACAATTACACTGATCTGATATTGTTCCAGACAATGTGTTCCCAAGTTGTTTACTCGATGCTAAATCTGAATGTGTGAGGTCAGAACAGGAAGTAGGCAGATGGAAATGTGTTGGAGAGTGGTAACTATCTTATCTCTGCCACATCCACAACAAATTCATTATTTGGATTGGGGTAATGATTTCCAGTGAATCACAGTGTTCGAGTGGAAGTAAGTTAGAGGAAAGAAGCATTTCCATGTAAAAGAACATGGGCATGAAATTGCTACACAAAATAAGAGTAACTTTCCTTACAAAGTATTACAAATGTGGCAAACTAAACAACGCTTTAGACTGAGAAAGAGGTGACGTCACCGAGCAGAACTACAAACCTTTAACTGCTGAGTGATTCAGTGCACGTTAACACATTATTTTAAGTTTCATAAGCAGTGCAGCTGTATGATGTTGGTTTCTAAGGTTTCTAAAGTCAGTTAAAAGCAAACCTCAGTGATGTCATCACACTTTGTGTCCAATTAAAAACGGAAAATTTGGCATTTTAAAGCGATTCCTGCATCCATCATTTTTCAAGCTTCACCTAAAACTCTAATTCTAACTTTCTTTTTTGGTCTTCCATGGAAATGTACCCATGCTTTCCCACCCAGTTAAATAACCCGACAAGAGCTAAATCTGGGTTATGCAATTACACTAAACAAGCAGTGAGGTGCTCTCAACAGACTCTCCAACGCACGTACAAAGTGATGAGAGTTCAGGCTGTGTTGACAAATAAAGTCGAACATATCAAATATGGATTTTCAAGTTCGATAGAGTAAAGCGTACACTAGTCCATCAGCACTGTCCTGTGCCTCCATCAGCCTTTACAATACCCCTACTGTACCCGTCTGCACCAGACGCACGCTTACATATGCACAAGGCTCCACATGTGAACGCACAAACAGGCAAACACTTTAAATGTGCCAGTCCTCCCTCTCTCTCTCCCACACAAACACACTAACACTATGCTTTTCTGTGTGCCGTGGCTCAGGCCCAGGACCCCTGACAGCGTCCCTGATTCACCGTCAGCTGTTGTTGCCTTTAAATGCAGCAGAGTCTATAGAACCGGGAATCTGGCAGCTGAACAGCTTGTTTAAAAGTCAGGAGAACTTCCAAGGTTTGAGCATGTTGTGGATTGCCAGTGGTCCAGCTGAGGGTTCTGAGCCTGGAGTGTGTGATTTCTCGCACAGGTCGTGGACAGCTGCATGGTTACGGGGTCTCCCCCCGTAGCAGCGACAGAAACAGGCCTCTGGAGACTCGCTGATACCAACAGATCGAGTTCAGAGCTCAGCACACATCCAGCTGTTCCTTTCTCTCACATGCTAGAAAGAATGAAAGCACACAGGGCTGAAGGTGTTGGACGAGGAGACGCACAGCGCGGTGTAATAAACGGACATCTTGACTACTTCACAACAGTACATGAAGTCCTCTGGGTGTTACTTAGATCAAAGCAGAAACAGTAAAAAAAAAGTCAATATTAGAACTTTTTTATTATTATTAATAAATGTGAACATTTGCTAGTTTTCTTCTTCTATGATCCCAATTCGAGTATTGATTGAGACCTGAGAAAATGTATTGGACCTGTTAATTATTTAACTATTTTATGATAATATATACACAAAATTATTAATCAAATGTTATTATGGTGCTGGACGTAGTGTAATTTAACCAGTCTGTTACATGCACAATAAATACACAAAAATCTACTCATACTATCCATACTGCAAAAAATCTGTAGTAATGAGCATTACAGACAGATGCTAATGGTATTTCTTTCAGCTGCATCACTCCATCCACAGCTTATAGGTTTTCTTTGTTAAAGCTGTTAGACATGTTGCTGGTTTCAGAAGCTTCAAACAACCAGAACCCGATAAAAAGGTGTTTTGTTTTTTTCTCCATTAGAGACAAAATCATCGGTTATCATCAGCTATAAAGGGAACTATTGCAGTTTAAAGACAAAGCAGAGCAAACTTACTGACAGCTGAATGGATGATGACAGCTCACCTCCCGGTCACTGATGTTTGTCGGTGCAGCGGCGCAGCTGTCAAAGGGGGCGAAAAAACCCTCCAGACCTTCTTTTATTTCCCAACTTAAAGGTTTTGCTGCTGCTCCGACTGCAAACTACTTTCCTTAGAGTCTCTCATGAGTTAAACTGTAACCCACCAGCGCAAACCACTGGTTTTTAAGCGAGCCGCAAATCCTGACGACTCGCTCCGTCCGTCCGCTACAAATGTGACCGCATCACAACCCGCCACGCCTGCTGTGCGCGTGCGGAGAGCCGCTCGCACGGTGACAGGAAACGAGACAATAGTACCTCGGCCAGTGAGAAGGAGAGGAGGGGAGGAGGGAGAGAGTGAATTGAGATTTGTGAAGAAGGAGAGGACAAGGAGAGAGGGCCACACAAGAGTGATCCATCACAAAAGTCTTTCTTTTTTATTTTGCTTGGATGAGATAAAGATGGAGAGATTTTATTGGTAGGATGTGCGGGTATAAACAGAAATGCACTAACAAAAAGTTTATATAACTTCATTGTTCAAGTCAATATTTGGTATGATCATCTATATTCTTCAGTACAGCTTCCTTTTAATTTGCTCAAGTAGTCTTCAGGAATAGTTTTCCAGGTTTGCCAGGGACATTCAAAGCTCATTTTTTGATGTTGGCTGCCTCTTGTTTTTTGCTCTCTGTCAATATTTTTAATTCAATTTTTTTTAATATAACTCCAAATAACAACAACAGTCACCTCATATTTATAGCCCCCTTTATATTGTAAGATGAGAACCCAACAATAATGCAGAGAAAACCACAACAACCATTAACTGGGTCTGGGTCCACATTTGCCTACTCGTTAGAGTTGGACAGATGGCACGGCAAGGTCGGATTCACCGGAAGGAAAAGTTGGAGGCTGGTACCCTAGAGATTGTTCAAAGGGCAAAAAACCAGTAGCAGAGGAGGTAAGTGAGTCATGTGCATACCCAACCCACACCAGTTGAGAGGACCAGGTGGAGGGGTTTGGGGGGGTTACACAGCAGAGAGCTGTTTTTAGTTCTTGGTTTAGCCTCTCTGATTGACCAACATGTTGGGAATGAAAACCTGAGCTGAACTCCGAGGCTCTGAGTGCTGAACATTAGGTCTTTCATGCCTGGGAGATGAACTGAGTTCCTGGGTTGCTGACTATTTCTGAGGGAATTACATGCTGCCTGAAAACATCATCAGTCAATAATTAGTTTCAAAACAGTGCAAGTTACAGTGCAGAATTATTTCTAAGGTAGCACCAATCTATGGTGAAGAAATGTCAAACGGTCTGAAATATTGTTGAAGATGCAGAAATTCATAAACATTCACTAGGAGTAAGTGCTGCCTCATAATAACATCGCAGTTATATTGAAGTAAAATTTTCAACCACAAGATAACTGCTGTAATAATGGAGATAGATATCCCATCTGCCACAGGATGAAAGGCGGGGTGCACCCTGGACTGTTCAATTGTCTGTCGCAGGGCTAACACAGAGAGACAAACAAGCACTCACATCCACACCTACGAGCAATTTAGAAACACCAGTTAACCTGATCACACTAACTGTTTGGGAGGAACCCAGAGTACCCAGAGAGAACCAACACAGGTTCAGGGAGAACATGCAAACTCCTCACATTCCCCAGCCTATCTATTTCTTTAGCAGGTCTGTTCCTGCACATCAATCTAGGATGGATTACAAGCCCATTTCAAAACAATCTGAAGTCTATCAGCGATCGTGGCTCAAAGAGTTGGCAGTTCGTCCTGTAACCGGAAGGTTGCCGGTTCAAGCCCCGGCTTGGACAGTCTCGGTCGTTGTGTCCTTGGGCAAGACACTTCACCTACGGCCTACTGGTGATGGCCAGAGGGGCCAATGGCGCGATATGGCAGCCTCGCTTCTGTCAGTCTGCCCCGGGGCAGCTGTGGCTACGATCTCCACCAGTGAGTGAATGAATAGTGGAATTGTAAAGCGCTTTGAGGGGTCTGAAAAGCGCAATATAAATGCAATCCATTATTATTATCATTCTACTGTGAGAAACATTAGTACATTAAGATGGAACGGCTTGTTTGCAAGGAAAAAGACTCTTCTCTAAAAGGAACATGGTTGCATCCATTAGGTTTGCTAAAATGCATCTGAACAAACCACAAGACATCTGGAAAAATGCTCTTTGGATAAACAAGACCAAAGTGGAGATGTTTGGCCATAATGCAAAGCATCGCTATTGGCAAAAACCAAACATAGCATATCAACACAAACACCTCATACCAACTGTCAAGCATGGTGGCAGAGGGGTGATGATTTGTGGTTGTTTTGCAGCTCTGTACCTTGGAGGCAAAGACCCCAGTCACCCATCACATGGACTCTTCACCCTCCTGCCCTCTGGGAGGCGCTACAGGAGCCTCCGGACTAAGACCACCAGGTACCGGAACAGCTTCTTCCCCACAGCTGTCAGACTCCTGAACTCTGCCTCCTGACATCTGACCCATGTTAACACATGGACTGGACATACACACACACACAACCACCTACACACACAATGGACAACTGTACCCTCATACACACAATAATTACATGGACTGAACCACCACTCACAACCATTAGCACTTTATGTAGCCTCTGTAGAAATTATCCACATATCTTACTTATCTTAACTATCTGTACAATACCATAATTTTTAAATCTACAACTGTTTATAACCTGCATAGTTCACATTTCTGTATAGCTGTATATCTCATATTTCTGTATAGTTTTTCATATTTATATCCTGTTCATAGCCTGTACATAGCTTGTACTCACTACAGCCTGTAGATACTTATAGTTATAGCATATTCATAGCATACTTCATACCGTGTACATTATAACATACCATAATAGACCCATTTCATATACTTACATATCTATATTATTGCTAATATATATTTGTAATATATCTATATCATGGCTAAAGCACTTCTGGATGGATGCAAACTGCATTTTGTTGCCCTGTACCTGTGCATGTGCAATGACAATAAAGTTAAATTCTATTCTATTCTATTTAGTCAACCACAAAGTATTCTAGGGTCAAATACGGGGCCATGTGTCCAACAGCTGAAGCTTGGCTGAATCTGGGTCACGTAAGTGGACGATGAGCCCAACAAATCAACAACAGAACGGCTGAAGAAGAAGAAAAAGAGTCCAAATGTTGCAACAGCCCAGTCAAAGTCCAGACATCGCCATGATTGAAATGCTGCGGTGGGACCTGAAGAGATCTGTGCATAAACAAACGACCGCAGACCTCGATGAACTGAAGTGTGCCAAAATTCCTCCACAACACTGTGAGAAAACTTCATGTTTTTATGCTAAAAGTGGTTCTACAAGCTGTTGAATCATGCAGCGTAATTCATTCTTCACACACTTCTTCTGCTTTACCGCAGCTAACTGTTAAATAACGATCTGAGGTAGTATTTAAATCATTTTGAGACCTGGATTTTAAAAATTATCTCCTGATATGTAAAACCTCAGATGTGACAGAGAGAGTACAGTCTTTTTCCCCCTATTATATACAGTATAAATACAGCACAATAAAAAAAAAATGGATGTGACATCTTCGGGGTGCCTGGCAACTTTACGGAGCCAAAACATAACAGTCAGCTCTGGTGAGTGGTACCTCAAAATAACAGCGTAGTGCTATTTTGGCTGATCAAAGTCCTGCTATTGTTAAAACACAGCCATAATCTGTTGCAAAAAGAGTTATTTTTAACCAGGTGACAGGGCGGTGTTGGCCAGGTTTTCATTGTGTTCAGGCTGGCATGGGGCGCTACAGTATGTGAGCATGTGTGTGCTTGTGTGTCCGTGTGAACAATGTGTTTTTGTGTGACAGAGACACAGAGAGTGAGGTGCTTGACAGAGGGGAAGTGGTCTTTAGGAGTAGCGTCTGGCAGGCTGACCGCTCCACAATAGCAGCAGGGAGGACAGGACATCCTGCTTAAAGCCTAAACTGAGCTGAGACGCACACACACACACAGACACACAATGCTTTGCACACCACCAGATGTCTTTAACCGTCTTAATTGCTGATGTTGAAGAACAAGCACTTAAAGAAATGTGAGTCACACCGTGTGATAAGAGCATATTTCCTGAATGGTGTTTCACGTCTTGACTACTGTAATTGAATCCAGATAGTGAGCCTAAACAAGCTACAGCTTCATGTAATCATCCAGAGGGTATCCCATTAATTTGGCAAGGCCTAATATAAGCCACAGTGGCATGTAAAACAGTGCAAACAATGCCATTTTCACATATATCCTTACAGTGACTTTCATCTGCCACCACCAAATCCACTTTAATTTATTCAGCCATCATCAGAGGGGCTGGATGCTAAAGCAGTATTAATAAAATTAAATGTGTAAATAATCAGAGTATTGGACCTACATTACCTCGACCTAGAGCCCCAAAACGTACCCCAATCACACAAACCCATATGCACTCCTCCCTCCTGCTTCTCTGTGTTTGGTAAGGGTAACTAAGCTGTGCGGCCCTGGCCAGGGCTTTGTGAGTCACACCAACCAGAACAAAGACCCCATTACTGCCACCACCGCCTCCTTCCCTCCCTCCCTGGCCTCTTCTTCTTGGACCCTTCTGTCCAACGCTCCTTTAATGCAATGATGAGTGTATTTCCTTTGCTTTTCTTCCCTTGCTTCTGCCCATCCTCTTATTCACGGGCTCCAGGAGGGTTTAGGGGTAGCCCCGTCATGCCGTACATGCCTCTCCCCTGACAACAAGGCTGGACAAAGGCAGCAAGGCAGTATAACACAGGAGTCTCGAGCTTTGTAGGCTCTTTTTGGACTGATGTTAACAGGAGTACAGTGGGCTTTACTCCTTTACTCCTGTGTGCATGTGTGACCTTAGTCCCTGAGACGGCATTAATCTCTGACCTGATTAGACACTCGATTGGGCAGAGCCCAGATCAATGCCGCTGGCTTTAACTGAGGCCTCCGAGAGCTACTACAGCTTGAGATCGAGGGGGAGTTGTTTACCCCACAGCACTGATAGGTGCAGCATGAGCAGCCATGGGTGAGTGCCTGTTTCTCCAGACTGAGAGGCGAGGCAGACAGGCTGACCAGACTGACCTCAACCTGTTCAGACTGAGCTGTTTGTCTTTGTGATATAATGGGCTGATGTTCCTCATTTCAAGGGAGTAAAAAGTCAGCTCTCAAAGACTGTATCAGCTCTTTTCCAAACATGGTCTTCTTGAAGGGGAAAATTGGCATTGCTCCAGGGGATAATTGAATTTAGTTTAATTTTAACCCTCTTTACTGTGTGATACAATAGATAAAAGCACTGTGTTACCATAGCTGTGTTGAGTGCTGAGCTTAGAAACAGTAAAAATCCATAAATACCTCTAATGATACATGAAAAAAGGACGTCCTTCATCCTATTAGCATAAACAATATAACCAAAGCTTTGTATTTAAAGTTCGGTTGTATATACTGTATATACAGCTGTTCATTAAGCAACCTACATGCATAGCTGTCTCTTAGTTAAAATTATCTCAGTGCAATAAACAGCTTTTTAGGGCCGGAAGGGGTGCCATTAAGAGGGGGCAATGGGGGCACTGGCCACCACCCAAGATTTGCTGCCCCCTCCAGTGGCCCCCCACTGGCAAGCCGAGATGGGCGTCCGATTACTTTTTTCAAGTAACGAGTAGTGTAAGAGATTACTATTGCAAAAAAGTAATTAGATTACTGTTACTTTCCCGTAAGCACGCTGTGTTACTCCGTTACTGCGTTACTAAACCTTCATGATTTTGTTTGTGAGAGTGTCTCATGACAGTGGCGTAAGCATGTGCGACACCCGTGGCAGCAACAGACGTGTGCAGATCAACAATGGATAATATGGAGTGATGGAGAGAGTACGACCGTGCAGTTTAAAGTGTGGCCGTACTTACATTACTTTAAGTTTTAGTCCGTAAAAAGTGACAAATAACATTAGCGTACACTGTACATTCTGCATGTGAAGAAAACTTCTGTCTACAGCGAAAAATCAAACTTCAAATCTGAGCGAGCGCCTAGCACGCCGCCACGGGAATGTGACATTCACAGAGAAACCCCCGGACCCCCTGCGGACATGACTGCGACACCAGGCAAACCTCCACCTGCTCCACTCCTGCTAAACAGGTGAACATAGATTTAAGAGCGACAGGACTTAGTGCCGCTGAATCTTTGATTTTATTTATTTTCTGCTGTGTTTTACTTGCATCTATTTGAAAGAGTGTAAACAGAATATCCAGAATGTGCAGAAAATAAGTTTAAATGTTAAACAATTTCTTCAAGTCAAAAACTGTTTCATATAGTTAAATCTTTGCTTAATGCAGTGTGCGTAAAATTAAAAGATTAAAACTCATAAAACGTTTTCTATTTGATTCAATTTCATATGATGGATTATGCATAAAAAATAGAATTGGGCTGAAAGGTCTGTTGCTTTATTACGTATTCACGTTGTGTATCATGTTTTTTAAAAAATTACTAAGTAACTAATTACTTTTGAAATGAGTAATCAGTAAAGTAGCGGGATTACTTTTTAAAGAAGTAATCAGTAATTAGTTACTAATTACTTTTTTCAAGTAACTTTACCAACACTGCTGTCAAGACTATCCTATGCTGGTATTAATTCTAATAAACGTGAGCAAACGAGAGCGACACCCTACAATGAGTTGAAACATTAACTTCTTATTTATTCCTGCTTAAAACTGATTATTATGAATTTCAAAATCTTATTGGTTTTCAGTGTTATCATCTTTAACAGCAGGAAATTAACTAGGCATATATTTCTTGTCTCTCTTTTTGACATATTTTTCAAGTAACCTGTATTTGACAACACTATAATAAAACTGGAAATTCTGTATTTGGTGCGACACTCCACATGACCACTGCTATGAAAACATTCTGGAGACGCAACTGCAGCAGAAACTTGAGAAATCTCTGCTGGAAACATGTAACAGTTTATAAATATTTTATTTATACATCAAAATTAAGGAGGAAAAAATACTTTTCCTGTATATTGTGAGTACGTTTGCAGGTAAAAAAAAAAAATCAGTTAAATACAGTGAAATGAACGTGTGTCACAGCTCAAGGGATGGACATGCTAACCTGTCTAGAACAGGTCTGCAACCTTTACTATCCTAAAAGCCTTTATGTGTGTTATCTTTCTGATTTCTCATCCACAGGAAGAGATCCATGCCATCACACAGATTCACCAGAATAAATGAGAACAAGGCGTCAGGTGGTAGAAGTAGGCTATGATGAACTTTTTTTGCTGTTGTTTTTTTTTTAATATACATTTATATTCACACTCAGTCTGAGTGTGGTTTTGTTTCTCCTCCTCTTACCTCATGTTATGTATTTTGTTGTTTTTTTCCTATCAGCCTACCTTTCAGACATGTCTCCCCAATGTGATGTTTGTGTAAAGTTGGTCAGAAGGTTCCTTTGTAAGTGCGCATGCGCCATTAGCGTACTGCCTGCTGTAACCCTAATTTCCTTCGGGATTAATAAAGTATTCTGATTCTGATTCTGATTAACAAAATGTAAAACTGTAACTTACTGTCAGTTTAATCAGTTGGCGAAAATCTGCACATTAATTGATAGATTTCTTTACAGACATCATAGCTGCAACAGTGTGACAAAGCATGTGGCTTAATGATCTGGACTGATGGATTTTTCTTTCTTTGACACTGGAAAAATGAAACAGCCCAAATGAGGGCGCTGTTGAACTACATGTCAAAACAAGAGGCCATTCTGTACTGTTATATGTTACTGACTGTTTCATTGGTAACAAATGACATGTTTTTGATGAACGTATCACAACCTCATCTTCAAGATATGTTAGGACAAATAAATCAGGTCCTATCAGGACTGTTGGCAATGAGTGGATACAGGTTTGGTCCATTTGCTAATTAGGAAAAGTCAAACACAGAAACAGTTTTAAAGTGGCCGACAGGCAGGTTGTTGGTGACTTTCACATGATAGAGTTTTAAGCATAAAAAAAAGAATAGATAAACTCGAGGAGCATGGCAGCCTTCCTGAGAATCATGGTTAGCAGGATCAGAGAAGAAGTGAAACCCAGGCCACAAGCACGGAGGCAAAACAGCAGACGCATTATTATTACAGATAAAGGCAGTGGGAGAAAACAGGAACAGGAGAAGGAAAATACCCAAGGTATGAAAAATTTCAACTTCAGCCTTATATTTAAAATTGAAAGACAACACATCAAAGATCAAAGCTGAGAGAAGATGAAGTCTAAATGTCAGAGGGCTCATTACAGACATACAAACTTCGGTCCGTAAACCTTTGATGCAAACCGGTCGAGCACAAGGCCCATGTTGATTTGAGATGAAATGACCCAGTTACCACGGTCTCTCCTTTACAGCCTGTTGTGCAGATGAACCTTGACTCGTTCGAGAGAACAAACAGGACATGTTGTTATTTTTAAAAGTGTAACCTCCCACATTGTTCCCCTGTGAGTGACAGCTGCGATGCCAAAGTAGTCTGCGTAGGGCGACCACTGCCAAACATCACGGGAAGGAAGCGGCCACCGAGGCCCCTCTTTCTTAAGCTGTTCCTCGCTTTTCAGCTTTAATTGATTTCTTCCAGGAACACTTGAGTTTGCAGCTACACACTGATACACACAAACACAGTAGTAAATAGGTTAGCATAGAAGCAGAGTTCCTCGATCCTCTTCAGTCTTTTACACTGTGTCAGGAGCTCCTTGGAGTGGATTATGTAAAGAAGCAGAGCAAGCAGCTCTGTGCTTCCTTCTGCTGGACACACCGCACACTGCAAGAACAAACTCTGGATTCAGTCACAAGTACGTGGAAGCTGCTGCTCACATTAACTTTGAACCATGTAATGTGTTCACCCCTCTCTGTGGTTGGAACCTCCTTAATTTCATCATGTATGGCAGCGACAGAGCACATATTTCTCGGCACTGACTGCTGTGTGTGACGTGGTTATGTCGCAGATTCTATCCAGATGTAAGCACCTGTCGTTGTCTTGAATCTCTCATGTGCTTTGTGAGAAATGTGAGGAGTTCAGGTATGACTGTGGTGGTTGGTTAGATCATGTCTTGATACAGCCCTGCCTGCCAAGCTGAGTGTTTGTGGCTTTGGTCCTGCCCAAAGTTACCCACATTTCAATAACCATCCATCAAATCGTTTAGGAAAATTATTTTCCAATCAGCGTGTGCGGATTTGTACTATCCACATAGTAACAAATTAAATCAATAGAAGACATTACGGAAATTACACTGAGGCCATTTCCATTCATTAGAGCTTCCTTGTGACCCATCCCAGTTTGTTGTTTTTGTTGTTGTTGTTTTCCGTTTTGCCGCACAAAAGAAATGATGAAAAGCTGCAGTGAACTGGAAACCTTTTAGAAAAGACTGTTATGAGCTCTAGTGTGCGGTTTTACCACGGCAAACCTTTTATTGTGTTGCACTCTGGTATTAACACCATTTCCTGGGCTGGCTGCCAGTTTAAATAAGGGAGAGACAACAAGTGAGCGCGCATTTGCACATAAAGCTGATCATGTCATATAAGCCTCTCAAAAATCAAGTGTGAAAGCCGTGTGTGTTCAGATTCCCATTTAAAGGATGTTTTGTCCTGTTGCAACACATTTTGTTGTACCAAAAGTATTTGTTTTTTTAGTAATATATGTCAATACATCATTTTAAACTCCAAGCAAATTTCAGGTGTTACTCCAAGTAATGTTAAAAAAAACTAAACTTGCTTTTAGTTTGTGTTTACACATGAAAAGTTGCATTTAAAAGAATTAAAAAGTCTTTTTATGTCTGACAGTCAGACGTTCCTCTGCTCAGTTCATAAAACACTGTACATAAAAGATGGGCATTAAATGTGGTTACTGAAAAGTGAAACGGCTTAAATGTGAACTCTTTTTGAATCGTCGTGCCGAGCAGGGTGTGACGACTTTGAATACAAAGAAAAGAAGAATTGTTTAGAAGTTTCTGAGAAAATTACACTAATTCATATTTGATATGTGACCTCAGTAAAGAGCTTCCTAATGAGTTAATGGTTATAGTCACATGTTTTAACTCTTACTGAATATAACTTTACATTAATTTTGTCAATTATAGTCCCATTAAGACTCAAACAGATGCAGATAAAGCAGGGAATGTTTTAGTGCATGGCTCTGCCTGTAACAGATAAAACACAAAAATTCCAAAGATTAACCCCTCGATGCCTAGTGTACCACATATGATACAAAGAATGTACTGAAAAACCTGAATAAACTCCACAATGCAGCTTTTTTCCCCAAATGCCAGATAAAGCAAATATGATACAAATTAAAAGTCCATCCATTCTCTTTTCCTTGTATCCTTATCAGAGTTGCTGGGATAAGCTGGAGCCTACCTCAGCTGTCATAGGGCGAGAGGTGGACTCAAATTAAAGGTCAAATTAAAGGTCATTTATGGAAATTAAAATGTTATTAATTTTTAAAGCAAATTCCTCAGATCATTCATAAAGCTAATTTTCCTCAATGATGATCTGTTTCTGAAAAATCACTTTCATTTTACTCTGAAGCTCCTGAACTGGATAAGTGGCTATGCAAATGGGAATTCAGATGATGGGTTAGTTGTCTATTTATGACTACTGTAAGTATGAAACACTTTCATACTTACTTATTTTCTGTTCCAGCTGAACAGAAGGACTAGTGTAACTTCTACTTTGCTTTCTGTAGTCAAATTCATGTTTATTAACATTTTAAAGCATTCATTTTTACATTAGTATATTTTTTTATTGGTTTTATAAATTAAAATCAAATAGTCTGTATGACAGATTATTCGCAGAAAAGCTTACGTAGTCTGGCTTGTAAAATAAGTTTTTATAAATAAGATTTTCTTTTTGTATAAATACAACCATTTCTCCTCCTCTTACATAGGTCTAATGATAAGAACTCTTTTTCCTCTGTGGTTGACCATAGAAGATGGTGTAATGCAGCCATGAATTCACCAGCCATAACATCTTCCTCAGATAACATGAGAAAGTAGGCAGGGAGGGGGGAAGCACGATGCCAAGAGGGGAAATCTGAGCATCCTGAAATGCTGAGGGGTCCTGCAATGTTTTGCAGTGTAGCAAAGACGTGAGTTCCAGCAGCACAAGCATCCAGGCCAGACGGCAGCTGAGCTGCGCCCAGCGAGAAGTCCTGAATCTCCGAGTCTGCTGAGGCCAGCGTGACACCAGCGTGGCCTCGAGTCCCAGCAGACCCAACAGCAGCAGAGAGGCCAGCTGATGTGCATCAAGCAGCTGATGACAGAGCACTTTTGCGGCCTCTCTCCACCAAACCAATTTCCCGTCCTTCATAAAACTCACCTCCTCCTTCCAGCCCGCCTCCTCCATCCACTTGCCCAGGGTCGCTCCCAGCTGAATCGCCCAGTGCAGCAGCACCAGGCTATCTGAGTGAGCCAGTTGGCTCAGGAGGACAGTGGAGGGCTTGGTGGAGATGTGAGGGGAGCGCAGGAGCAACAGAGCACGCAGGCTGAATACACAGCCCAGGAGCAGGGGGAGGCCCACCCCATGGGGGAACAGCAGCACCGTCACCAGCTTCAGCAGCAAAAACCTGCGTAGCCATCCTTTGGAGGCCGGGTGCACCCCTTTTGTGACTGAACCAGGAAGGCAGAGGCAGCTTATCTCCCAGATCGACTTTAAAAGTTGATGCGACCTGCAGAGAGTGCAGCACGGGGCGGTTAGCTCAGAATGACATAAAACAGTTTAGACACTAAATAATTCTCTAAATTGTCGCTGCCTCACCACAGACTCACTGCTGACTTATCTCGTCTACATAGATTTCTTAATGCTGTTCTCTATTTTTATGAGTAGGCAGTACTACTCATGAAGGCAGAAGCCCAGGCAAGCAAACAAACCACTGATAAATTTCTCAGCTTTACAGGAGTCTTACGATGACTCATGTTAACTTCATTTAGCCTATAAGTCAAGTTACACTGAAAAATACAGCAGTAAGTTATGCTTTTAATTGGAAAATAAATATAACGTGCAAACTTTTAAAATTTCCTAAGCAAAATAGCTATATACCAGTTTATGTGTATAAAAACTCTCATGATTCACAGTATGTATGTATTCAAACCTTAACTAAAGCTATCTGGAAAACAATACGTTTGAAACTGCTCTTATTAATTATAAAAGTTAGCTTCATTTAGATCAGGGGTGGGCAACTCCAGGCCTCGAGTGCCGGTGTCCTGCAGGTTTTGGATGTGTCCTTGATCCATCACAGCTAATTCAAATGGCTAAATTACCTCCCCAACATGTCTTGAAGTTCTCCAGAGGCCTGGGAACAAACTAATCATTTGATTCAGGTGTGTTGGCCCAGGGTGAGATCTAAAACCTGCAGGAAACCAGCACTCGAGTCCTGGAGTTGCCCACCCCTGATTTAGATCATTTCCTCAGCTTTGTTAACCTTCGTCTATCGCTTCTAATATCTAAGGAACTCACCTGTGTATAGACAGGAAGTCGCGACTGAAGGTCATTGCCCTGTTTCACCTCTTGTGCGTTGATCTCTTCTTTTAAAAAAATCACATTTTAGCCCCTCATCCCAGCCCGGCTGCCGGCGTGGGCAAATGGAAAACAGTGAGTGTGAGGAGCCCCAGCTCTCTTCTCCTTATTAGTGCCGGTTGCTTCAGCTCAGTTGGCTCATTCTCACTCTGTGGTGTCATGTCTGTGAGCAAAGCTGGATCTGACTCACAAGGGCAGAGGATCTGTGCCCAAGAGTTATCTTTTCACAGCGGACATCAGCCTAACCTGTATGTTTTTCAATGTGGCACAGAGACAAAAAGGAGTTTCCTCAAAGAGCCTTTTATACAGACTAATATCAAGCCAGTAACTAATACAGCTTCATATAATTTTGTCTTTTTTCTTTTTAGATGTATGATTGAAGAGTTGACTAAACAGCTAGCATGTGCTGTCAACATCTCATGTATTGCTTTAGGGCAGGTAGAGACATGCCCATAACAAGGATATGATCACTACAACTGCTGCCAGCTAAGAATGACTCATGACTTGATTCACTTTGACATTAGTTGTATTCAGTTCAAGTTTGTTTATACAGCACCTAGTTACAACAGCAGCCACCCAAAGTCACTTTGTTCTGCAAGCTAACAACCGCACGAAAACCCCAACAATCAGATGATTCCCTATGAATGAACTCTATGCAGCAGTGGGAGGGGAAAACTCTTGTAAGAGGAAGAAACTTCTGGCAGAACCAGCTATGGGTTGGGGGCGATGGGAAAGACTGGACGTGTAGCAGTGGGGAGAAAAAAAGAGGTGACTGGAGAAGAAACCAGCGGATCACACAAAGTCCGGGAGTCTGAGCCTATAGCGGCGTAACTAAGGGACGGTTCAGGGTCAACACATCCGAGACAAAGACTAATCTTAAAAGTAGAGAGGGTGTCTAACTGGCCCAAATGGACACAAACGGTCTAATGGCTGAAGGCTGTTTGGACGTTTTTGTATGAGGAGAAAGCTTTTAAATTAAACTCTGTGATTAAGAGGTAATGAAGAGAAGCCAGTACAGGAGAAAAATACTCTATCTTTCTGCTCTGTTGCAGTACTGTCACTGCAGCTTTTTGGATTAACTGCACAGCCTGATAATAATGAATTATAGTAGCCCAGCCTAGAAGTAATGAATGCACAGACTAAGACAGGATGTTTCTGCGATATTGGGCAGATGAATGAAAGGCTGTCCTAGATATTTGTTAATGTGTGGATTGAAGGGCATATGCTGTTTAAAAACAACTCTTGGGTTCCCCACAGTGTTACTGGAGACCAAGGTACTGCCATCCAGAGTAAGACATGCCTAGTTTAACTAGATGATTTGTGCCCCCTGGCTTCACAGATAAATAAAGCTTGGTATCATTTGCAAAGCAGTAAAATTATATACTGTGTTTTCTAATAATACTGCCAGGGGAAACACGTATAACGTAAATAGCGTTGCTCCCAGCAAAGAACCCTGAAGTCCACGATTAACTTTTGCATGTGAAGAAAAGCCATTTACATCCAAAAATCTGAGTTTATCAGATGTGATTGAAACCACTGCTGCACATTTCCTTTAATACCAATCCTATTATTGGAAATATTAAAGATAATAAAGGAAAATGCCAATTTTATTTAACCTCCTAGGACCTGGTGTCCACATATGTGGACATCACATTCTGGGTTGTCTAGACCAGCAGTCCCCACGGACCGATTTATGTCTGACAATATTTTCACGGACCGGCTTTAAGGTGTTGTGGATAAATACAACAAAATAAAACCAGTAACAGTACAAAAAAAGAAAATTTATTCATAGCACACAGGAAAAGATCCAGGGAAACCGAGTTAACGATAAAAAAATAACGATAAAAACTGATAAAAACCCTGAAAACCATAAATTTCACACCCGAGCCTCAACTCTCGCAGTACCAAACGACTCCCTGGGATTGGGGACCGCTGGTCTAGACCACAATACTTAATTTTGCTCTATAAGGGCCTAATATCTCTTACGAGAATATTACACTGCCACTGGTCTATCGAAATTTAAAACGAATGTTCTCATATGTGGATATCAGACCCTTATAGAGAAAAATCAGGTAAAAAGATAATTCTTTGATTTTACATTCATCAGCTCAAGTAGCAAAGCGAAGTAAAAAATGCACGCCATGAAAGAGTTCAGGTCTTAGGAGGTTAAGGTAACAAACTGTATCAAATGATGCACTGAAGTCTCCCAGGACAAGCACAAAGATGAGCCCATGGTCAGAGGCCATGAGAAGGTCATTAGTAACGTTCACTACTGCTGTTTCTGTGCTCTGAATCCAGACTGAAATTTCCTCAAGTAGATAAGTCCTTTGCAAATTTAGCTTAGTTAGTTGTTTCACAGCTACTCTTTGAAGAAGTTTTCAATAAGAGAAAGGTTGGAAAAGCTCAATGATTAGATGAGACATTAGATAAGGCTTGGCACGTGGTGCCTAGGGGCAGCATGTTGCTGCTCTGGATGAAGTAGTTATTGGAGAGAGTTTGCAGAGGCTGATGGGAAGGCAACTGTCTAGATAAACATCAGTAAACAATAAGGTAGCTATAATTAATGAGGTACTTGTCTGAAGGTCGTAAATATTTTTCCTTGAATGCTTACAATGTTGTTATTGTGAAAAACAAAACAAAACACAAAGTTTGATGGAATTCCTGGGTAAAAGAGCTCCAAGGCGAATAGGTTTACTGCAGAAAAGGAACCTCGTGTTGTTCCTCTTTCTTTTATCAGTGAGAAACAGTAAGAAGTCTGCGATTTGTGAAGGTGTTTTTTCATACAGCAACAAATTATTTATCCAGGCTGAATTATAGCTGCAAGGCAAACTTGTCTAATTTGTCCCTTTCTTTTCGAGAGAAGCCACGCTGTCCAGTATTGCATGAAGTGAGGCATGCGTTGCTCCTAACAGGAGCAATAATGCAATATTTGCCAAAAATGCCACAAACTTTGCATTTTGAATTGCTTCATGTATTTGTTGCTGTGCTTATCGCTCATAACAGGTGCAAATTTATTCTGTCTCTAAGCTGGTAAACACTTGTCTGCTGGCTGGACTGAGAACAGCCGTTTTTACTTTTAGTCTGGTGCACTTTGCATGCAGTGTTTACACAGTGAATAAATCAGACGAGTATGTTTGTATCAGACTAGACATGACAGTTCATTTGTGAGTTCTCATACGCATGACTTTGCCAAAACTAACACAATTATGTTTATTAGTTTCAATGCTTATATGAAAAGAGAACGAATTTATGGTAGTGGCAAGAGGTGGAGGGATGAGATTCTAAACTAGTCTGTTATAAAGAAAGTAATGTTTCAGAAAATAATGAAACAATAACAAGGAACAAAAAGGAACGAATACTTGCAAGTAATATTACAGTGGCTCTAACATGATTTATCCAGGAAAACATTGGGTGTAAAGATTTAAACACAAGATTTAAGATTTAAAAATATTTTTTCCCATCACTTCCTCTGTCAGCTTCATTGTCCAGGATGCAAAACATATTCAGTTCAATTCAATTTTATTTATTACAGCGCCAAATCACAACAACAGTTGCCTCAAGGCGCTTTATATTTTAAGGCAGACCCTACAATAATACATTCAGAGAAAAAACCCAACAATCATATGACCCCCTATGAGCAAGCACTTTGGCGACAGTGGGAAGGAAAAACTCCCTTTTAACAGGAAGAAACCTCCGGCAGAACCAGGCTCAGGGAGGGGCGGGGCCATCTGCTGTGACCGGTTGGGGTGAGAGAAGAAGGACAGGATAAAGACATGCTGTGGAAGAGAGAGAGAGATTAACAAGTGTGATTCAATGCAGAGAGGTCTATTAACACATGTTGAGTGAGAAAGGTGACTGAAAAGGAAATACTCAATGCATCATGGGCATCCCCCAGCAGTCTACACGTATAGCAGCATAACTAAGGGAGGATTCAGGGTCACCTAAACAAATATAGAAAACATTTTACAATACATGCTGAGGCTAAGCATGGAAAATGATTGTCATTGTGACATATCAGCATGCCATCACACTGCCAGCTCATGAACCGTCTATCTATCATCAGCAAGGAATCCGATCTTTAAGTGTTGACATATGAACCCTGCTTCAGGGTCAAAACTACTCTGCGTTTATTAAAGCTGTTGTGTGTTTAACATGTTTTAATGCTTTGTATCTTGTTCTATTTAATCTGAACAAGCCCCTAAAAAAGTCAGTGATCACTGTCGGCCTCTCTCAATTTTATTACCACTGTTTATTTTAAAGCTTCGTTTTTAAAACCTTATTGTTACTCCCCTCGAGTCGTAATAAAGCTCAACTTGTTCTTTGTGTTTTAACTGACATTTATTTCGGACAGTAGGATTCTTCGACATGCTTTAACATGTAATGATGTCCAACCACAGCCGATACAATGCCGTCAGAACTAAAAAGAAATACAAACTTAAATGAATATTCTTAATAAAGCCCTTAAGCATTCTATATAACAAAACATTCCAACAAAACAATCAATAAAATACACATTACACCTCACACTGCGGTAATTGCACTCGAATATCACGCAACACTAGCGTATTTACATACAACGATAATAAACAAAAGAAAACATTTACCTCATTGGCCTCACTCAAAGGGAATAAAACTTTAATCCTTATGTTGTGGGGAGGTCCAAAAAAGGCACTCTTTTATTTATATTACTGTAGACGTGCAAACCTTGTGGCTCATCTCTCAATTAGCTTGCTGAGTGTGACAGCCAAAAAAATACCCTCTTAGCAATAACAGACGGAACTATAGAAACGGTTCCTATCTAATTGCACAATTAGCACAAATAACACATTTAAACATATAAATCTAAAGAACAAAACATGAATTACTATTTATTTATTTATTTATTATTTCTTAATATTTCAACTACTAATTGTTTCAATCTTACATATCTAATAAAATGAACTTAAATGCGAGAGTTGCCTATGACGGCAGCTCACTTATGATGTCACT
>NW_005187402.1:4774144-4788898 GCF_000239375.1 Pundamilia nyererei | reverse complement strand
TTTGCAAGTGTTTTCTGAAGTTGCAGTCCGTTTGGCCTCTCAGGGCCACCGTACAAACTTTATAATTTACGATAATCTGTTAGTAGAAGATGCAAAACACTAGACTGAAAGAACACTTGGCTAGTCTACACAATGAGCAGATTTACTAGTAAAACTCTTGAAAATGTGCCTCTTGGTTGGCTGATTTATTTGAATAAATGAAATGTTAGTGAAGATGAAGAAACCCAGGATATATGAGCTGTCTACAATGTAACAGTAGTTACATCTGACTGATAAATATCTGATAAATAATATCAGTGATGATGTAATCAATGATTTGATTGGAATCTGCATGACCATTTAGGTTAACATGCTCATGATGAGACTCACATACTTAAAGGACACTTGACTTAATACAATTCTAAAAACATCAGGATGTTAGAACAAAGGACTCTCACGACTGATGAGCATCTGGAATCCTCTTGAGCAGCTGGTGTCCTCAGTTTCTAGATGTTTACTGACCGCTGTCAAAGAGGAGGGAATGCTACACATAGGTAAATATGACTGAGCTGTGTTTTTTTCCTAAAACAGTTCATTGTCTCAGTTGAAACACTTGATATGTGCTCTCTTGTGAATAAAATATAAGGTTATTACATTTGGAAATCCGTGCATTCTGATGTATTTTGATTTTAAACAACATTTTAACTTTGTTTTTTACAATCGTGGTTGTAAAAATGTTGACACAGATGTAGACTAGATACACTTTCACACAAAGTGTGTCCTCATATCTTTACTTCCACTGAAAGTGGCCTGTAAGTTGTTCTGCTTTTGCAGGATGCTACAAACAGCGCTTACACAATGTTAACAGCTCCGATAAACAACAGTTTCCCCATGAATATTTCTTTTGTATGATTTTGGTTTTATTGCTTTTTATACACTATTAGATTTATCTGTTTGTTTGTTTTTTCATTTGTTTGCATTCACTAAACTAGTCTGGTTTTGTCTTTGTTTGAGAGGTGTTATGTGGTAAATGTGGTAAAAATATGAAACAACAATGCTGAGTGTCATATAACCCTACATACTCTGCATGAGGACTATAACGACTAGCAGGGGGTCATCTGAAAGGACCGTATTCTTACATATGTGCAGCATACACTCTGGCTTAAATTCTTTATCATGATGTGTAAAATGAAGCTGTACCATTCAAAGATGTGTCACTATTTCCACTGACCCAAAGCATCCCGGATGTTTGAAATAATATCTCTAGATCAGCTAACAAGAACTCTGTATACATGCACAATGTCAGCGACTAGAAAACCACAAAGCTTTACATGTTGTTTGTTTCCTATGAGTGTTCTGGCAGGGTTCTGTCTCAGAGGTAATTGCTGAGGTAAGTGGTAATTTCAGAGATAAAGTGACCTACATAAACATCTGCAGGATAGCACCGGCTCTGCAAAAACCCACAGAATGGACCATTTTTAAAGTCAGATATCACATCAATCATATGAAGATGTTCTTTCTCATATGATTTGAAACAGATTTGAGTTTCAGGGGATCATACATATATTTAACAGTGATTTGATCCTCAACAAATCTCTCTTTAATCTATAACAGCTATACTTTGCAAATTATGGAGGTGAATAATGACAGACTCAACAGTGTAACACTGGTTTAAAATGATTTAATTAAATGGCGGCTGCTCTCATTTCCATGAAAGGATTGGAGCTGCTGTGAAGTCAGAAGTGTTGTTGGGCCCATTTCAAGTATGTAGGGTGGCTACATCCAATAAACAGAAGTTGACAGGAGTAATACCTAAATCTGTGACTACTTCCAAAAGAAGTCATGGATTCCTCTAGCATTAATGGTTATCACAAAAGAGGTCTGTGTTCCAGTTTACAATGCAGCGACTGCTTTAAACACGCTTTTATGTTTGGTGTTTGTTTTTTTTTAAATGTGAGCATTAACCCACAGATAAGTCAGCTCTGTCAGCGCTTTCTCTTTTTTAGTGGGTTATTTTTTACCCCAATCATTGCTAACCCAGTGTAAGCCACATACCAAGCATCAAACCTAGCAACTAGCTAGTGAATGTCCATCTGTTCATGTCCATCCATCTATTTTCTTCCACTTATCCAATTCAGGGTCATAGGTGGGTGGCTAATGGAGACGGATTTGTCGCAAAGCCCTGCCACGCGGGACAAACGCTAAGAAGAAGAAGAGGTGGGTGGCTAACACAGAGAGGCAGACAACTGCTCATGCTAAAAGTAAGTGTTGGGGAGTAACGGAATACATGTACCGGCACTACGTGTTTAAAGTTGATTTATTCTGTTACAGTTACCATTTAAAAGGGTAGTATCCAGAATGCAGTTACTTTGTTGAAACAAAGGGATTACATGGTGGTCTTTTCCTGTTTCACATGTTGGGCCATGCTCCCTCTATTTTTGGTAATTCCACGCCGCTGGAAACCCAAACAAAACACGCATTAAAACGCTCTAATGCCTGTGTCTCAATCTCGCGGCCCATGTCACCCCTACTTGCGGCCTGCATATTGACGTAATGAAATATTTTTTTGAATTATTGTTCAAAAAATTATTTAATATTAAGGCAATAGGCAGAGTGTTACAGGCATAGAGAATGCAGCCTCATGGGCAGTGTAGCCCAGTTGTAAGTAAGCTATTGAGACTTGACTGTACACTGTGTTCGTGTAAAAAGTAAAGCCCGACACGGAACCCGACGTATTAGCGATGTATTAGCCAGACGTCCCTTTACTACGGTTCAGAGCCGCGGATCTGTTTTATATACACGCGGAATAGCTTTCTATATGACATCGCTGCAAAAAGTGCAGCCTTACCTAATGTCCACCCTACTGTTACTCATCTATATTAAGATTTAAAAATCTAGTTGGTATTGGTATGGCAAGTAACCCTCAGTGATAGTAATAAATCACACAGCAATAGGACATTCATGTGGTTGTAAAAAGCATGATAATATATTAAGTAATCCAGAGTATTCAGAATACGTTACTCTGAGTAACGTAATGGAATACGTTACAAAATACATTTTGGGGGATGTATTCTGTAATCTGTAGTGGAATACATTTCAAAAGTAACCTTCCCAACACTGCTAATATTCACACTGAAAGCCAATTTAGAATCATCAGCTAGCCTAGCATGCCTATAGATGTGCATATAGCATGCATAGCCTTGCAAGCACATTGACGTTCTTGTGCTGAGGCAGCAGAGCTAACCACTGTGTTGCCCTATGACCGTCGCAGAGAATTTAGCAAGGAAGATAAACTAAAACTAATATGCTGTTAGCGCTCAAACACAGGCTAAAAAGTCGGATCTATCTAACTTGTGTAGCTAATAAAGCTTAATTTAATCCATCTATCTGTAGCTATTCATATATTTAACTGTGGATTTAGCATGGAGGGCTTGATCTTATCCCAGCTGAAAATGGGTAATAAACAGAATACCTGCCACTCAGGTCATGGTCACACCCACAGCCAATTTAGAAATACCAAGTAAACTGTTACACATGTCTTTGGGTCACTGTAGCAAGCCAGAACACCTGGAGAGAACTCACACAGGCGCAGGAAGAACATAGCAATTAGCAGTTACACAGCTGTGGCAGCCGTGGTATTGGGGGAAACAAGGCTCGTCTTTTTAGGCTTTTCCAAAGAGCTACAAGTTAGCTGGAAATGCTGAGGCGAGACAGCAAAAGCGCTCTGTGTAAATGAGCAGTCAGTAAAATTCTGAGTAAATGAGGTAAATCTGGGATGATGCACTCAACATGTTAAGCGTCTCCACTTCCCGCCCACATTGGACTGTTTTATTGCATTTTGTAGATCAATACAATTATGATCCACAAAGAAACCACAGTTCAGAATCCACAAAGTGCACTCGAGTTCATCACCAGTTAACAGTTTTCAAGTGCACGCTCACAGATGCAAACAGATAACGCTAATCTGTCGAGCAAGTGTTTTTAAGTCTGCCACTGCATATGTGCACTTTGATGTACTGATTAATGCTCTAGATGCAAATCCAGATTTCTCAATGCGCCATTAAGTTTTGCGATGGCGGAGGAAAGCATTTATTGCCAACATTAAGACTCAAATCTCATTGAGGTCACACAAAGAACGGCTACATGTGGTAAACGCTAAACACTTTGTACGTTTTTCAGTTTCTGGCGCTTGTATTTCGTGGAATGTAATGACTCAGAAAAACAAACAAACACACAAATATCCTCTCAACATCTTTCAACGTCTCAAAAGACCTGCCCCCACCTACCCGTCATTACTCCCTGCGTTTGGCGCTAATGCATTTTCAAGCTAATACATAATGTAACAGACGCCTTTGTTTTTTTATGCTTGTGCTGAACCACTAAATAGGTTATAGATGAATTATCTTGCCCTTCCATCCCAAAGGCCGTTCAACTGTGAGAATGAGTTTGCCCATTTCCACTGCAGCATCCGCACTCCATTAACTTAGTGTAAACCACGCTCATTGGCAATATACAAAGGAAATGCAGCACAACAGCTGTTGATGATGTTGTTGTGTTTTCCTTCTTTGGGTTAACTAACTATCTCTGCATCTCCTTTCTTTATAGCTAATCGTCATCATCACCCTTGTCAACCCGAGTTCCAACTTGTTGTCAACATGTTCAGACAAAACAGCTGCGCTAAACTCTCCAGTTTACTCGACAGCTGCATAGTAAACGATGTGTTCATTACAAAGCGACTAGACATAAGCTGTCACCTAAAGCAAAGACTTTAAATGTTCCTATTTCCCAACACTTTTCATGCAGTGCCCAGTGACATTAGACACTATGTACACAATATGTTGTTAGAAATTGCTGTGTCAACAAGGTGTCAGACTCGAACAGGTCAGGCAGGCTGATACAGTCATCTGAGGGGGAAATATGAGAAAATAAATAAAGAACAGATGGTGTTTGCATTGCACCAGGAAAGTGTGAAGTGAGTGGAAAATATGGTTTAGGGTGTGTGTTCAGCAGAAGCAGATACTGGCCTATCAGGATAAATCAGTAAGTGGCAGTAAAAAAAATATTAGTAACAAATTTTGGCAAATGAAAGCACAATATTGCCTACAGCGAAGAAGTAAAAAAAGATCACCTTTACAGTGGTTTCCCCCCATGAGCTAAAGTGTTTGTGATGTCACTGAGTTTGATGTGACTGTGCTGCGTAGTTAAAGGGAAAGACCAGCCCCACTTCAACTTGCTTTCAAAGTGAGCCTCTGAAGACGCAGCATCATTCCATTACTGTGGCAACATCTGGTAGATAAAGCAGGCAGTCGGTCTGAGGCAGCATTGTGATTGCGGACGTCAGGCGGGAGTGAAGATTGACATACCATTTTTGAAAACAAGAATTCACCGGTAAGGAGAACATGCCTTAGCTGGAGTTGAATTTGCTGGAATGTGGGTTTTATTTTTGTGATGTTTATACTTTTGCTAACAGCTGTGGGTGACAGAGAAAGCGCTCAGCAGCGTGTAGGCTTATTGTTAGAAGTTACCACTCATTGTCTGAGCGGTGCAAATAATCTATTTGTTAATTTAAAGAGTGCTTTGAGAATGTCTTTCAATCAAAAGTGAAAGAGCAACAGAAAGTCTGTTAACTGAAACTGAATCAACGAGTTTTTAGCTTCACAGTAGTGAATGTGCATTACAGTTACGCTCAGGTGCACGGTGAGTTATGTAACACACATGCACGCTCCTTAATAATTTATCGCCTGCACAATGCTAAAAGAAACGATTTGCCCCGTAGTGAAGTGGAGTCTGACAGAATGTGATCCATCTGTTAATAATGAGTCTGTGACAAGTGCTCACAATGAACAGTGTCTCAACATTTCACAAGAACTGCATCTAAAAGAGACATTAGCTTATGAAACCAAAAACAGAAGCTTTACCATGTGACAGGATGGAGGTTGAAAGTGCTTATCTGTTTTCGGTGTTTCTTCCAGAAATGCACGACAGGCTCACAGACTATCTGAGAAATAATCTACCACATTGGGGTTACAGCACTTTACACAGCTCTGCATTTTTGCTTTCTCATATGCATATTTTTTGGGGGCCTGAACCACTTTCATTTACACATTTTTATGCACGCTCATAATGCGCTTTCCCTCTGTCTCAGCAGCTACACAAATGGAGAATGTGACAGGTGGTTTGCAGGACAACTCCAGTCGGTGCGAGTCCATCGATGACTTCCGTAACCAGGTCTACTCAACAGCATACTCCCTCATCACAGTTCTAGGCCTGGTTGGGAATGGCTTTGCCCTGGTGGTGCTTATCAGAACGTATCGCCAGAGCTCACCCTTTCACGTCTACATGCTGAACCTGGCTGTGTCTGATCTGCTGTGCGTTATGACGCTGCCGCTGCGAGTTCTCTACTATGTCAGAAAGGGAGACTGGCACGAGGGGGACTTTCTCTGTCGTATCAGCTCTTACGCCCTCTATGTAAACCTCTACTGTAGTATTTACTTCATGGCAGCTATGTCTTTCACGCGTTTCTTGGCTATTGTTTTCCCTGTGCAGAACCTGCGGCTGGTGACAGAGAACCGTGCACGCCTTGTTTGTGGTGCTATCTGGGTAGTGATCTGTCTTTTATCTTCACCCTTCCTGATATCTGGCCAGAAGTTTGATCCGATAACGAATAAAACCAAATGCTTCGAGCCACCTCCACCCGGGAAAAGCTTGAAAAAACTAATTGCGCTGAACTATGTGTCGCTGATGGTGGGCTTTGTCCTGCCCTTTCTGGTCATCATACTTTGCTACGCTGGCATAGTCCGAACCCTGCTTTCCCGCACCCACGCTGCCCGCCGTCAGCGGGGCACAGGCACCAGAGCCATCCGGATGATTGTCATTGTCCTGCTGACCTTTCTGGTCAGCTTCATGCCTTACCACGTGCAGCGCACCGTGCACCTGAACTTTCTGTCTCGGGGAGACACTACCCACTGCGAGAACGTTTCCATGCAGAAGTTGGTGGTGGTGACGCTGTGCCTGGCTGCTGCCAACTCCTGTTTTGATCCGCTGCTTTACTTCTTCTCTGGGGAGGGTTTCCGCAGCCGGCTGTCCTCGCTGCGCCAATCCATGAAGGCAAGCACCATGCAACGCACAGACAGGCGAAAGCCCATCACAGCTTCAGAGTCAGGGGAAAACCAACAGCTGAAGACCGGTTAAATGGCACCATGAAGACAAGTTTTCAACAAGAACATTTTATCAGGCTTAGAGTGAGTAGTGCTCTCACGCCAACAAAAGACAGAAGTTTAAAAATGTTGACAGTTTTAAGTATTTAAACAGACTGTCTCCAGAGGATCATCCTCACGTAAGTTGATATTTATCATCTCAAAGTATTTGTTAAATATTTAAGTGATGTTATGTATTTTCAGTATAATGTAGCCTGTCGTGATCTAAAGGTTGTGGTGTAAATGCAAATATATATGTTATGTCACTGCATGAATGTATTTATATGATGGTGTAGTAGGCTATGACTTTTTATTGAAGGTTCAAGAAGGTCAAGGTTCGAACTTTGTAACTTGCATATGAAGGGTTAATCTCTGCCTCACGGTGAATACTGTAGAAAGAGCAGTGTGGTAAAGACTGTGGGTATTTATTGTCCTTTATAATTATTCTACTCTATGCTGTCGCTTTTATTTTTCACATTTCTTTGTGGAAACATTACTTTGATTTCTGTTTTTTCAGTACGAGTTATCATCATTTCCTGTCTTAGTTTATGTGTTTTGGTTTACTCTGAGATTTCTACAGATTTTAGACATTATTTTTCTTTTCTTTTTTTAAAATGTATGAATAGTAATAAATATTTCACATTTTTACAGGAAGGTTTGTGGATTTAGAGGGTACCTCTAAAGCAATAGTTGACATTTTGGGAGATTGGGGAGAATGTACCCATGTGAAACTGAAGCCACATGACTGGAAGAGGGACTAAATAGCTTGCATGTTGCTCTCCACAGGTAACACATCCACCTACAGGTGTCTGTAAGGCTCACTACTCAGTGCACATATTTAATCCCTCGAATGTTTACAGCTTTAGCTTTATGCTGAATTAAACCTCACTTTCACAAAGCAACATGAGAATGGTGCCACTCTTTTTACTACCTGACATTAGCAAAAATAAGCAACATTTATTACCCAAAATGTCGAACTATTCCTTTAAACACATGGAAATATGTTGCTGTATTCAAGCAAATTTTCAAGCCATGTATAATAACTGCATTAATAAAAGATTCTGTCATAAAAGTCTATTAAATTCCCAGAGCCCTTAGGAGCAGCTACACCCTCTGGCCACTGGGGGTCAACACCAGTACAAATATTGTTAGTTCTTGCGTACAGCTCATTGTCTCCCTTGCCATACTATGTTTTTAGAAAAACAATGAGCCACTGTTTCATGTCTAGAAACTGTGGAGGTCTTTCACAAATTGAATTTGTGAGAAACATATAAGTCATATGATCATATGTATGGTATGTGAGCATACAACCCCAGTTCCCAAAATAGGTGGGACGCTGGATGATCATCTGGTTTGTGTCCTCTTTTATCGACATTTCTGTTTTTTTGTTTTGTTGATTTTTTTGTGGCTTGTTTGTTTGTTTTGTTGTTGTTAGGTTGTTTTTGTGTGTGTTTTGTTGGGATTTTTTGGTTTTTTGGAGTGATTTTGAGGGTAAGTAAAGGTTAAGAGCATATTTCATCCTTCCATAAACCCACAACAGCCATAAATGAATTATGCTTCGGGGGTAATTTAGAAATACAAAACAGTGAGAGAAGATGAGACTGATGAGGCTGACCCTGCTGATTAGAACATAGAAGGCCACTGTATTACCGCTTCATACACAGATAATATCAAGCACATGATCGGCTCCCCCCGCCATTGGCACAAAAAGCTGTTTGTCTCAGTCTGGAAAACAGGAGCTATCTATCCCATAACAGTATTAGTGTACCTCACAGCAAGGATGCTAGCTATACAGGAAGCAGAGAAAGTCCCTGCTTGATTCTTGCTTGCTTCTAAAGAGGGTATAGATAATTGTGCACTATTCATTGCAGGAAGTCACTCACATAGCTTTATTCAATTCATGCTGCAGATTCATTCCTATTTAATTAACTTAGCTTCATTATGTATCATACTTATTTCTTGCTCTGCATTGTTTTTCTGGGACAATCATTTCATTCATTAAACTAAGGCTATTTGAGGCCCACCTTACTAAAGACAGTCTTGTCTATGATTGGCCAGCATCTGGAAGCACGGTGAGGGGCAGAAATTGGGGCTTGTAAAAACTGTTTTATTGTTGGAAAGGTTCGAAGCCTGTAAACCTGCTAAGTAACATGATTTTCTATTAATATTTTAATTATAATTAATATTTTTCCAGGTTGGACACGCTTAAAAAAAAATCTTGACATATTTCATCTGTTAAATGTAACAAATATTCCTCTTATTTTTAAGTACATGAAATTGCAATAAAATTAAGACTTTTATTTTAAAAGCGAACAAAAATTTATAATAATAAAGACCTAAAATAGAATTAACTGTACTTTTAAATAAACATTAAAAAAAATTTCAAGATAAAATTATATAATATTAAAATACAATTACAAATTTAACATAATATCAGAAAAGGCTATTTTTTAAATAGAAAAAACGGAAAGTATAGTTTGCCATAAATACTTTTTTAAAACTAATTTTACAGATGTTATTCAACCAAAATAATAAAATTCTGGAAAAGTATCAATAATAGAAAAGTCATGGATCATTTTAAAGATTTGTTTTTAATAAATATACGAATTTGATGACTTTGAGCAATAAATGCCTGTGGAATCATCCATCTTTGATCATTAAAAATATACTAAATCTAAAAGATGACTTTAGAGATAACTCATTAAACTTCTATGATTAAAATATTAATTATTATGTAACACTAAAAATATCTAAATATTTTGTAATTTCTTAGTCTTTTTGTAAAAAAAAAAAAATTAAATCAGGAGCATTCGGGAACAATCACATTTTGTATTTAAACTTTGAACAGAAACACAGTGTGTAGAGAGACTCTTCAGTTTTATTTATATATGCTAAAACACAGCAAAAGTTGCCTCAGCATGCTTTATATTGTAAGGTAAAGATCCTACAATAACACACAGATATATCAACAGAAGTTAAATTTCAGAGGACGCAGGAAATGAACTGACCTGACATGTTTCATGATGTTTATATAAGTTTATATAAAAGTAGAATATGGTGGCGTAGTGGTCAGCATTTAGCACTATGCAGTTAGTGGGGTTAGGCTAATTGAGGGTGATTTGCCCATAGGTGGGCGTCTGTTTCGATAACAAATTTTACCATTCTTGAATTCAAGAATTGCAAGAACTGCTCTTTGACATCACCTTGGAGAAATCTTGTCCCATTCTTCTTTGCACACTTGTTTTAATTCAGCAACACTGGAAAACTTAAGCATGAACAGCCTGTTTAAGGTCATTAGAGAGCATCTCGATCAAGTCTGAGTTTGGACTTCAAACTCAAAACCTCCAAAACCTTCATTTGTTTTTATTTGTTTACTTAGTTTGTTTTTTTCTAATCCACTTTCACTGACTTCACCTTGTCTAACAGGTTCTATTTAAGTGATATCCTTATTCATCAGGTCTGGAAGTAATTAGGCCTGGGTGTGGTTACTGAAACTGAACTAACCATTCAGACTGTCTTCCTCAGATATTTTACTCATAGGAGCGACTTTTAAACATGTTTAGGTCATTACTTAAAACTTATTAAAACATATTAAATGTAAATGTCCAACACTGTAAGATTATACTGAATGGTTTTGTGGGGTTTTGTGTTTTGTTTTTTAAGGGGAAACAGACTTACTTTTACAACATGTGTAAACACTCACTCTGCTAGATGAGAAACACTTGGAGGAGCTTCCTGGGAGAGCTGTTTCTGTGTCAGGCATTTAGTCTTTCAGTCATATTTTCAAATTAAGTAACCTAATGAGAAAAGCTTGCTAAAATTGTTCTGAGGGATTTTTGTATTTGCCTTAGACAAAGAGATCACACTGATGAATACCACGAGCGGAACAGGCCTTGAATATGTAGTTGTCCATGGTGTTTTATTATTCTGTGTTTGAGAGGCCGATCGAGTTTAGGGTTTTTATGGAGCTGATCAAAAACAGAATGGCCCAAAGTGATACAGAATTACCCCACAGATGTTTATTTATTCACTAATATCTAATTCATGGGCGTTCAACATGGAGAAGTAGAACAAGTTTTCAGGCATCGTCATTTTATATCATCACAATCAGTTACTGAGTTTTTGAGCGGTCCTTTTGTTGCTGTTGTTTTTATGCCTGGGACTTTGCAATGAAGTATTATTAGCAGAAATTAGAGTCGAGTACTCTTTTCCTTCGCACATGCATCTATAATTTTTGAAATTTTTGTCAGCTGATCTGAAATCTTCGAAAAATGTTTTTCCATAGCGTCTTTCCTGCCTGGTAAACAGTCGTATCTGTCAAACTAGTGTGTAACAAAAGCTTTCTGTTGAAACTCTGAACTCTCTAAACACAAGTTGATATTTTTCTTAGACTGGAGAAAGCACATCAAGAGCCAAAGGCCATACGTATGCAACATGTTTTCATCCCCGGGCATCACATCCCGGCATTCTGTGAAATCCTGCTTGCGTCACAGAGACAAGGTGTCCTTTGGCTCTCATGCCTTGAGACAGTGTCTGCATTGATATTAAACGCAGGGAGAGAACAGGCTCTTTTTAGGAACCAAAAACGTAGCAGCAGGCTGAAGCAGTGATGGTGGAGTGCCTTGAAGGGCTGGTCAGCTACAAGATTACAGTTCATGACCTGTGTGGGAGGTTTACACTTTGTTTTCCTCACTTTTTATTTTCACTTTCACTCACTGCTTGATTTGGCTTGGCCACCACATTTTTTGTATTGCTGCCTCTGTATGCAACCACAGTCAAGGTGTGATTGACGTGTCAGTCAAGTCTACAATCAAGAGAAGCCTTCACAAATGGAAATATAAAAGGTTTATGGTACAAACAATGGGTTACACTCAACAACAGGAAGATCAGACTAGACTTTGCCAGAAAATATTTAAAAACAAATCTCCTGCACAGTTCTGTAAAAACTGATTTGGACAGATGATCAGGATGTCCTAAAACTCCTTGAAAAGTCTTTAGTTGATCCAAATTGCTGCATCAAGAGTCCTGACAGAGACTAGGAAAACAGAGCATAATTCTTCTTCATTGGCTCCCTGTTAAATCCGTATCCTACTCATCAGCTACTTGAATAATGTCTTGAATAATCAGGCCCCATCTTATCTTAATGATCTTATAATACCGTATCACCCCATTACAACTCTTTGCTCTCAGACTGCAGGCTTGCTTGTGGTTCCTATAATATTTTAAAGTCGAATGGGAGGCTCCCAGTTTGGATTCAGGAGACAGACGCCCTCTCTACTATTACCATTAGGTTTAAAACTTTACTTTTTGATAAAGTATATAGTTATATAGGCTGGATCAGGGATTCCCATGATGCATTAAGTGATTCTTCTTCACTCACCTTTTTCACTCACTATGTGTTAATGCACCTCTTTGCATTTAATTATTTGTTATTATTGATCTCTGGCTCTCTTTCCAAGCATGTCTTCTGTTCTGTCTTCATCCACTGATCCCCAGTCGTTTGCAGAAGGCAGCCGCCCCTCCCTGAGCCTGGTTCTACTGGAGGTTTCTTCCTGTTAAAAGGGAGTTTTTCCTTCCCACTCTCGCCAAAGTGTTTGTTCATAGGGGGTCTTATGATTGTTGAGGCTTTCTTTGTTTTCTTTGTGTTAATCGGGGCTCAAGAGTTGGCAGAGTCCGACAGTCTGGTCGTTGTGTCCTTGGGCAAGACACTTCACCTGTTGCCTACTGGTGGTGGTCAGAGGGCCCGGTGGCGCCAGTGTCCGGCAACCTCGCCTCTGTCAGTGTGCCCCAGGATGGCTGTGGCTACAATGTAGCTTGCCGTCACCTGTGTGTGAATGGGTGGATGATTGAAAGTAGTGTAAAGCGCTTTGGGGTCTATAGGGACTAAGTAAAGCACTATACAAATACAGGCCAGTTACCATTTAATGTGGGGTCTTGAGGGAACTGTTGTTGTGATTTGACACTCTATAAATATAGAGTAAATATAATTGAATTGAATTGAAATGTCAAGACACAGAAGCTCCACACAATGCATTGAGGTCTCCATCCAAAGTCCATCACCCCAAGACTCTATGAGCAACAGAAAGAGGTAGGGTGAGGATTAAGAGTGCCAGAGACACAATCCAGGAAGAAACACGGAGCATCTGTGAACAGATCAGGAAGATTGCACCCCGGAGAGGAAGCTCTAAGAAGTGGCTGACATCAAGAAATCATACCCGTGTCTAGAAAAGCCTGGCTTACAGGACAACAGACGCTCTGATCATGGAGGCACAGGAACAGGCCCTAAGCAACAGATCCATAGAGGCAGAAGTCTACCACAGCTAACAGGGCCCAAGTTGCAGACTCTACAAAGATGACCTGAGACTATCTAACACATAGTAGCAGGATATTTGTTGGGACTGTCTACACTGAGAGGCTAATTAAGTGACTGAGACAGTACACAGGAACATCTGTGCCGCATATGGACTAGAAGTCCCCAACTCCCGATGGGAGACACCACCAGTGGTGTTTGGGAACAACAGGGCAAAGGTCCCGTGGGATTTCAAGTTCCAGACAAGCAGCTGCTGGTCAACCAACCGGACATAGTGGTGGTTGAAAAGGGGGAGAAGACCACAGTTGTGACAGATGTGGCAGTGCTAGCAGACAGCAACATCAGGAAGGAGGAGAAAATAGAAAAGTACCAGATGCTGAAGGCACAACTAGAGAAGGTAAAGTCTAAAGTAGTAACAGGAGCATTAAGAGCTGAAAGAGTGGTTCCAACAGATCTCTGACCAGGAGAGCGCAGTCCTAAGAACCGCCTCTGGAGGAGGACCCGAGCTTCGGGAACATATAGATCTATATGTTACATACAGCATGTTTGGTCTTGTGGTTTTTAAATAACTAATTGAATTTGGAGAAGAGATCCTTGAATCTAAATAACTACTGGACTCAAGTTATATCAGGTAATTAGCCAAACTTCTTCCAATCAGAGAAGACCGCTACACTAAAAAAAACCCCAGACAGTCACATTTGCTGTACTAACCCTCCAGACGAGGCCCCACCTGCTCTAACAGGAAACTTGTGAAGAGTGCAGCAGTGTCAATGACAGTAATTGTGTATCGTATTGAAAATATTTTTAGCCAGCAGTGTATTTTTGTCCACACTGTGACGCACGCAGAGAGAAAGGCCCCTTCAGTCTGCATGACTTTGAAAATGTTATCATCCCATCACTTCTCTAAATCACATAAAGCCTTGTGGCATTTGTTTTCCACAAAACAAATGAAAACGAGGGTCTTTTAAAATAGATTGGGAACTGTTGGGATGTTACAGTGTTGGTGTTGTGTACGTTCTTGTTTTTATCCTGCACTTATAGACCTGACGAGAACTCGTCGGACATCAAGTCCTTAAAGTAGGAAGTGCATGTTATAGGAAAAATGATTCTATGTAACTTTACCTTCTTTTAAATGTACAAGCTGTGTTTAAGATAAGTAGTTTAGAAGTGTCTTTCAGATTTTCCCAGCAAGGACATATTGTTTCAGATTGTTTTATCTTTCTCCCAGCTCTCTGCTGACTAGACTAGAACCATATATGGAGTTGTTTT
>NW_005187402.1:4746512-4759261 GCF_000239375.1 Pundamilia nyererei | reverse complement strand
GACCACATGATTTACATTTTTGCTATGCTCACAATTTAAAACTTGCTAAACGTACTTAATCAATGACTTTTTCAGATATTGTTGTATACATTTAAAATAAGTTAAAACAGGAGGGAATATGTTAGAGGAAAAATTATTCTATGTAACTTTACCTTCTTTTAAATGTACAAGCTGTGTTTAAGATAAGTAGTTTAGAAGTGTCTTTCAGATTTTCCCAGCAAGGACATATTGTTTCAGATTGTTTTATCTTTCTCCCAGCTCTCTGCTGACTAGACTAGAACCATATATGGAGTTGTTTTACTTTATCTGTTTATTATTTTCTTATCTTGTTCTCGCTGTCTCTGTGCTCTGTGCCTATAAAAAATGCCAAGCCACTGTGCAGGGTGTGAGTTGTTCTCAGCAGCTCACCCGTGTACACGTTTAGCAAAGAAAGTAGCTTTGTCTCATTGTGTCTTTATTTCTCCTAGGTTTTTTACAGAGTTTTCCCCCAACAGTGCTAAAGGAATTAGGATCTTGACAGTGTTTCTCATGACTTTGTGCAATATTTCATATTAATTAAAATTGGCAAAAGCCATAGTTTCACTGCTCTCTGTCCGGCCAGCTTACCTCTCCAATAAACAGAATGAATAAGATTCCTAAAACTCTCCAATTCTCAAACTCCAAGAAGCCTAAATCTTGTTCAATCTGTGTGAGCACCAATGACCAAATGAGTCACAGACTTGCTGATCTTCTACCATGAAATTCTCACATAATCTGAATCAGATCAGTCTGAGCAGAACTACCACACTATGAGAGCACTTTAATGGCAAAAGCTGCAAATGAACGTTTGGCAGAAAACTTAACTTTGGGAGGATTATTCAAACAGAAAGCTCATTGTTCGGGGGGAGGTCAAAAGAAGCAGTCCCTTTTGAAAATTTCAGTTTGACTCTTTGAGGCGGAAAACTGCTTTGTTAGTAAATGAGGGAAGAAAGAGAGGATTTGGAGCTTTGGTAAGGAGAAGACAGTCGTGATGCAAAATTCACTGAAAAGCTGCAGCATGTCCAGACGCAGTGAAACTGGGTCATCCTGCTGATATCCCAGTTAGACCTCGTCTGTTTTGGTGCCTTATGCACGTCACTGCCTGAACATTAGCAACACATACTGGCCTGTTTGAAAGCTTCAAGACAAACTGGTTAGGAGTACTGGGACAGTTTGTGAGCAGCCTGTACAAGTTCATCTGAACCAAAGAGAGCACTTCACAGAGCAGATCTTGAGCAAATAAAAAAATGTAAACACAATTTGTTCCCTATGAATACTAAAAAGTTATCAGGTATCATCATTTATAAGCATGCAATGCTTAGGTCATGCAATTTAAGACAACAAGAGGGCTTTTAACTCGTTTTAATTCTTCAACTGAAAACTTCATCAGAAACAAAAGACTAGCTTTACAAGGAACTACAAAAGCACAGGAATTGCAGTCCTCTATAACACAAGGGCATAAAAGAAACTGTTTTAATAAAGAGCAAACGTGTGAATTTGAATCCGGCTTATTACAAACTCATCGATGCAGGAAAACGTTAGATTCATCAAAGATGTTACTTTTTGGCTCATATCTCGTGTTTCATGCCACCGGAATGACCTTTTCAATCAAAACCGAGCGTAATAGCAAAATATTTTGACACTTGGAAATAACTGCCAGGTCCTTTGAGGTGTCGGAAGAAACTCAAATGATTTAGCAAGACTGAAGATTTTGTGTGTTATATAAATAAAAATAAAATACAACAGTTTGAAAAAAAAACA
Organism: Pundamilia nyererei; assembly: GCF_000239375.1. Taxonomy (NCBI): domain Eukaryota; kingdom Metazoa; phylum Chordata; class Actinopteri; order Cichliformes; family Cichlidae; genus Pundamilia; species Pundamilia nyererei. Next base: position 4,757,482 of record NW_005187402.1, on the reverse strand, counting down.
TTGCATGAAAACATGACAAATCTGAAAAAGGGAAACATGCTCATTTTGATTTTGATTCCATCAACATGTTTCATGGAAGTTCAGCTCAGTCTGGAAAAGTGCAGGAGGACATCTTCTGGAAACGACTGCTGGGAATTCAGCCGGAATTCTTTTTAGAAATGATCAGCACCCACTGCAACATCCATGGGGGGCATTACTGAACATGGCCTGGGTTATTCACAGTGAAGGTTTCATTAATGCTGATTACACTGGGCAAAAGCACAACCCCTAATTTCCTTATATTTTAATTAGAAAGACACAGATCTTATTGTATTTGTGTTTTTTAGTGTTCTTGAGAAACAGTTCTCCAGGCTTTCTGGAGTTCTTTCAGCTTTTCTTTAGACATTTGGCTGCTTTTTCACCATTTTCAATCCCGTCTTTGTAAGAGACCATTTTCAGAGGAATGTTTTTAGTTTGTTTGTTTCTTGAACCACTTAACGCTGACTTGTGGATAATTCAGTTAAAAAAGGCACCTAACTCAAGGAATGCACCAATGTGGTGTCTACACAAAACACAAAACTTAACTTAACTTTACTTGGAATCTGTTAAAAACACATCATTTGTTTCCATTTCTTTTGTTTCATGTACAGAAAATGACAATGCTAATATAGTTCAAAAGGCATAAAACAATATTTTTGCATCCAACAAGATAACTTCAAAGGAAATATTGGCTAAAAACTTAGAATATCTCAGTATTGTGTGCACTGTCATTAAAAAGGTTTTAGGAAACTGGAGAATTGGAGGTCAAAAGAAGAAGAGGCAGGTCTAAAAACCTAGTGTTGAAGTATGCCGACTTCACGGATTCTTTTTGATGGTAGCGACTAGGCGGAGACTCTTACTTCGAAAATCAGACGTCTTTATTTGCGCTTTACAATAAAAGACAGATGCAACCTAGCTAACTAGCCTACTTCCGCGAGGTCTGGCTCACAACCGGGAGTCAACACAATCTTATGGGTTCAGTGTCCCACCCATTGTACCGCCCCCTTCAACTGTCCTGCCTCCGGTCTTCCTCACCTCAGCAATCTAAATAGAATCACCTAAGTTTAAGCATAGCTCTCTAATCCTCTCTACCTACAATGAAAATAGGAAACCAAGAGTACATAATCACATTCTCCCCAAGCACCTCTTCCCACACTAACTAAAGCAGTTGAACAGCGTTTCATGTCCCTGACACAGGACCTGAGAGATGCATCTGGCCCTTCAGTTTATCTCACTACTCATCACCGAAGCCTCGGTGGAAGGTTGTCTGTCAAGAAGCCATTCTTAAAGAAGGGAAACAGGAGTTAACGGATGAGGTATGTCAAATTACACAAGAACTGCAACTTTGTTGAAGCAGTGTGGGATCATCTTGACAGAGAACAGAACAAAAGGCAGAAACATCCAAAGAAGAGTTTTGAATGCCCTGCAAGAAGCCTGGAGAACTACTCTTAAAGACTATTTAAAGAAATAACAAAGAAGTTGCCTGAGAGAGTTCAGACTGTGCTGAAGAATAAAAGTGGTCATTAAAAATATTCACATTTAAGCTCATTAAAATTGTACCATGTTCTTGTTTTATGTACTGCACTAACTTCCCATTTTCCAAGCCATTTTTTGGCAACAAGCCTCTACTACTGCATGCTTCGGTTTAATTTAATTCAGTCGTTGCTTATTGAGCAGCTCAAGGCAGACAAGAAACCACCACGCATATATAGTATGACATAATGACATCATGCACATAAGAACTTGAAATACTTTCAGGTTAAAATCATCAATAATAAATTATAATTGACTGGCAAAAGACGCTGGTGCATGAGCTAAGCAGTAAAGCAACTATTCCCGCTGTGTTTAAGACAGATAGGATTTATGGCTTCTGGAATAAACCCAACTATTTTCTCCTCATGCTGGGCTTCTTTTGCTCTCTTTTTCTGGAAACATCACAGGAAAACCTGACAGCGTGATGAGCTGACATGACACAAAACAGAATCATCACTCACTCTCGTCTATGACTATCACTGCAGCCACAAAGCAAGTGAGTTATCTGACCACTGACCACATTCATCTTTAAACTTAAAAGGTCATTTTGAATTTGATGGTAGCAACACGTCTCAAAAACACTAGGACAGGGTTGTTTTTACCGCTGTATGGCATTCCCTCATCTTTGAACACCCTCTGTAAACATCTGGGGACTGAGGAGACCAGCTGCTGGACCTTTGGGAGAGTCATGTTGTGTCTTTCTTGTCTGATACAGGATTCAGGCTTCTCAACAGTGCTGGTTCAATGTTGGATCCTTCGTTTATGATTTGGGACATGAAAAGTCTGGACTGCGGGCAGAACAGTTCAACTTCTTCTACGTGGTTTAGCATTGTGTTGCTGAAATATGCAAGACCTTAGTTTAAAAAGACGTCATCTAGATGGATGTTGTTCTAAAACCTTTATATACCTTTCAGTATTGATGGTGGCTTTCCAGATGTGCAAGGCACTAATTCAGCCCATTAGCATCATAGACAGGCTTTTAAACTGAGCACTAATAACAAGCTGGATGGTCCCTATCCACTTTAGGTCATCTCCACACTAATACATTTTCGTTTGACAACACATCGTTTTCTCTTCATTTTGGCCTCCTGTCCACACTGAGACGGCGTTTTTAGTCAAGGAAAACTGAGCTTTTTGGAAACGCTCTCCAAAGCGGATGCATTTGAAAACGCAGCTTTTCACGTCACAGTGCAGACTGCGTAAATGGAGCCTTTCGAAAACCATGACGCATTTTAGTCATATGATGCAGTCATGTAACCAATTCAACTAAGATAGTGGAGGTTATTGTACAGCAGTTGTTTTGTTTGCTCTCCATTTTGAGAACCCTGTTAAAGATTAATATCAGTCTGTACATGCTCTAGATAGCTTTTCTTCAAATCCTTTAACTCTCACTCGCTTTTGCAACTTTGTACTTTTGTGTTACTCACAGCAACAACTCTCTCTCATTGTTAGTCCATTTAAAAAACTCGGTGCTTTTCCTCGACATTTTGCTGCAACGTTTCAAAGAGCCAGAAAGTAAATAAACAGCAGACAGAAATGAGGCACGTTGAATTGTCTTACATTTCACGTATGCGCAGTACAGGAACGTAACCGTTTTCAGTCTTTTCAGTGTGGATGAACAACTGTTTGGAAACAATTGAAAACGTTAGTGTAGATCGGGAGCGTTTTTAGACGAAAATACCGTTTTCACATTAGTGAAAGTACCGGCTCTAGATTAGTGTAGACGTGGCCTTAGACTGCAGGATGCACTTTGATGTTTTGCAAAAAGAATAATAATGGATTTGATTTATATAGTGCTTTTCAATGCCACTATTCATTCACTCTTGCATTCACACACTGGTGGAGGCAAGCTAGGGTTGTAGCCACAGCAAGGCTGGCATATCGCTCCATCGGCCCCTCTGGCCAACACCAGTAGGCGGTAGGGTAAAGTCTCTTGCCCAAGGACACAACGACTAGGACAGAGAGCCCGGGAATCGAACCTTACAGATGCACTTCCCAACCCCCTGAGCCACGGTCGCCAATGTAAAAGTTTGATTCGTCTGACCAGAGAACAGTCTTCCACTTTGTCTCGGTCTGTTTTAACTGAGCTTTGGCTCAGAGAAGATGATAGCACTTTAACAGTTTTGGTTTTTTATAGTAAAAAATATAGGATTATGAGATATGCAAATCACTGTACTCCGTTTTAATTAAGATTTTACCTATTGTCCCAACTTTTCCAGGATTGTGTTTGTAAAATATGAAATTAAATAGTAGCTCTGCGCACTTAAACAACTATGACGTGCGATGAGTCTAATTACAATTAAACTGGATAGCATGACTAGATCTAAATTTTCTGTTTTTCACACAATCTTGCGAGATTTTCCATGTATCTGTTATCTCACACGTACAGGCCCAAGCCCTCTGTGAGGTGAGCGAGAGGAAACAGCTGCTTTTGAAGTTGTAGCTGAAGTGCCCTGGTGTGGAGGAGACTCACAACAACCTGAAAATTGTGGGTATAATTAAAGGAGGCTGAGGAATAACATAACACAAGCCAGCTGCTGAGCCTGAGATATCAGCAGAGTCAGAGGACACAAAGAAACCAGGAAGGGAGAGGTGGAAAAGGGGAACCCAGGAAAAGCTGCTGGCTTGAGCAGAACCAGCAGGTTTGTTTACAGAGGAGTGCTTTTGCCTTGTATGTTACAGGACGCAAAGTAGCAACACTTCTTTACTGTACTTAAGTAGAATTTTTAGGTCTCTGTACTTTTCTTGAGTAATTTTAAGTTAGGAGCCTGTGAGTTATTATATCACATCATTGCAAACATTCAAACATTAACAGTAACACATGAAATCCTGTTGCCTGTTAACCAGATAGATGAGATAAAAGAGGCAAAACTGTGTGCCAAAGTCAGGGGCTAAAGTGGGTTGTGTTTCGAAGAAGAGAAGAAGCTGTGGGTACCAACAAAAAGAACTAGATCACAGATACAAGAGGTGGAAATGGGCTTTCTCCAAAGGGTGGCTGGCCTCTCCCTTAGAGATAGGGAGAGAAGTTCGGCCATCCAGGAAGGGCTCAGAGTAGAGCCGCTGCTCCTCCACATCGAAAGGAGCCAGCTGAGGTGGTGACAAGGATGAGTCCTGGGTGAGGTGTTCCGGGCATGTCCTACAGGGAGGAGGCCCCGGGGCAGACCCAGGACACGTTGGAGAGATTATATCTCTCGGCTGGCCTGGGAATGCCTCGGTGTTCCCCCGGATAAGCTGGAGCCGGTGGCTGGGGAGAGGGAGGTCTGGGCTTCTCTGCTTGGACTGCTGCCCCTACGACCCGGCCCGGATAAGCGGAAGAACATGGATGGATGGATGGATGGATGGATGGATGGTTGTCTTCATGCTTTTAAATCAGATATTGGGACTGTACAGGCGACATTAGGTTTTTTCATATTGCTGAAAAAAAGCTGAGGTAGAGTAACTGTTTTATTTAAAGGTGTCACGTTATGTGTAATTCTGGTTTAAATTATATTCTTTGACTTGTTGTTATTCACAGTTATCCACAGCGTCATACACAACAAAAGGTTGCATGAAAAGGTTAATGCAGGACAAACAGGTTAGCTTGTTGTTCTGTGTTGGATTTAAAGGTTCTCCTGCCTGTTGAATCCATTTTAACCTCTCCTCTCTTTTTTAAATATTCCTTCTTTTTCTGTTCTCATGTTCTACTTAACTGATTAAAGCTGACTACTTTCATTAGAATTAACATTTAAACTGAAGTAGAGTTTTTAATGTCATTTATTCGTGCTATTTCATTATTACATTAATATAACACAAGGCTCAGTTATCTTTGCTCTAAAATAGCTGGTAGTAGCGTCCTCCAAAGAGCTGCGTTTTACTGTTTTACTTTGAGTACATTTTAGAGCCAGTACTTTTTTACTTTTACTTGAGTAAAGAAGCTGAATCAATAACTGTCTTCAACTTTTACTGGAGTATTTATTAATTACTTTATCACGTCTGAAGCATTGTCTATACAATTTTGAACTAAAAGGCAGTCGCTATGGAAATAATCTACATGCAGGCTAATTAAATGAATTGATTTTCTCATTAATTTATATTTATATATATGCTTTCAGACTAATCAGACTATTAGGGAAAAAAGCAACAAGCAATTTGCAAAAATTTGCAATTTGTGAATAATGACATGTACACTATAAAAAATTACATGATTTATTTAACCACAAGAAGTCATATTGGATAGTGTTTAACAGTAATTATAGACTTCCAGTCCTCCTCTGGCATTAACATTGGGGAAAAACTGTGGGCCGGAGCTTCATGGTATGGTTTTCCATGAGCGAGCAGCTGCATGCAGGCCAGGCACAATGCCAGGCATTGGCTGGAGCCACCACTGGACTCTGGAGCTGTGGAAATGTTTTCTATTGAGTGATCAAACACACTTCTCTGTTTGCAAAGTATGATGGACAAGTCTGAGTTAACAAGAATATTACCTGCCTGGCTGCACTGTGCAGGGAAATCCTTGAACGGAATGAAGGGAAATCAAAATCCTTCAGCTCACTGAGACATTTTGGACAATTGCATGTTTCCAGCTTTGCGGGAACAGTTTGAGGAAGGCCCTTTCTGTTTCAGCATGACTGTGCACCAGTGCACAAAGCATGGTCCATGAAGGCATGGGTTGTATGCGTTTGGTGTGAAAGAACTTGACTGAACCACAAAAAGCCCTGACCTCATGCTCTTCTGGATGAATGGGCAAAAATTCCAACAGACGCATTCCAAAATCTTGTAACAAGCCTTCCCAGAAGAGTGGAAATTGTTGTGGCTGCAAAGGGGGGCACCAATCCATACAGAACCAATTTAGATGTTTTACATCTACCTGTAAGGCTGTGAGACTAGACCCTGGCCCCTGGTAACACAAAGAGCTCAGCCCAGAGTCTACAAAAGAGCTTGTTCACACCTTTAGCTTATTTACTCTACTTAAAATCTGCTGACGAGCCAGTAAACTTGTACTATACTTTGGTTTCTTTTCATGCAGAAAAATTCCATTCGAACACCACAACAAACCACACGAGAACATTCAATCCATTCTTTGACAAAAATAAGTAATAATTTACAGCACAGATTTGCTTTTATAGATAGTTGTTATAGTTTGTGTAATCTTCATGTGTACTCTGCTGTATCAAAGCATACATACTTGCAGTGTACACCTGGTAGTTGAGTCTGAGAGAGGCTGGATCATCTTGATGTAATTACCATATACACATATGCATGACTGAAAAAAAAACATATGCATGACTGTGGGCACCCTAAAATATTTTAGAATGGGTTTCTTGGATTTCATTAAACGTGACTGTCATTGTTGGTATATGAGAATGTGGGCGGGACTTAATTGACTCATCTGACTTCCAGTTCAATTCAATTAGGCCAGCGGTCCCCAACCCCTGGGCCACAGAGTCATTTGGTACCGGGCCGTGAGAGTTGAGGCTCGGGTGTAAAATTTATGGTTTTCAGGGTTTTTATTGTTAACTGGGTTTCCCTGGGCCTTTTCCCGTGTTGCAGTTGTGCGTCTTATTTTGAAAGAAATATTTACGTGTTACCATAGCGACGAGAGCATTAAGGGGCAGAGAGGAGGATGTTACTCTGAATGTTGTTGGCGCATTTCAGCGGGACGCTGCTAAAGTTACACAATCACACAGTAAATTGGCTTTTATTGTTATATTTACAAAATACCACAGTTTTTGTGTTGATTGTATGATTTTCTTTTGTTGTATTTATCCGCGACACCTTAAAGGCTGGTTCGTGAAAATATTGTCTGACATTAAACCGGTCCGTGGCACAAAAAAGTTGGGGACTGCTGAATTAGTCATGGCATCAAATCACAGCAACAGTTGCTTCAAGGTGCTTTATACTGTAAGTTAAAGGCCCTACAGTATTAGTTAAAGTTGGAAGGAAAAACCCATTTTTAACAGGACCAGGCCGTCTGCACTGCAGGCCTGAAGTGGTGCCGTGTTATACTGCTCCAGATCCACAGAGCAGACGTGTACCTCTGTCGGTGGGTGATGCAGTTGCTACAGTAGGAGAAGACAGCATGCAGGGTTAAGGTTGTTTACTTTCTTTTTCAAGTGGCCATTGTATTTACTTCCACCCATCACATGGCACCTGGTCACAGTCTCCTCATCAGGGCTGAGCTCGACCCTCAACATCTACCATCACAAAAACACACACGCACAATCACACACTCAGATGCACACAATGGGCTGCTTGTTATCTCCAGTGAGTGTACAGGAAGCCTCTCCTGCAGATTTCAGGGTCAAAGTCATGATGTCGGCATGGTCCTGCATGTGCCACTTGCTCATGGCGCAACCTCATCAATGCAGCCTATTGATGCAGCAGCCATTTCCTCCAGTTAACTGAAGACAGCACCTCTTATCCTACGGCCAGTTAACACTGAAAGCCACTGAAATATGAGAACATGGCGATTTTGTTGTTTTCACCGCCGTATATTTCACATCTGAATAATCAGCGGTTTATGTGTAGTCAGCTGAAGCTGCTGCTGCTATTACATGGGACACCAGCTTACGTAGGCTGTTGCAAAGCTTGTAATTAGCAATGTACCCAGCACGCCCTGCTCCCTGACACTGTGGCCATGATAAAAAAACAAACAAATCTGTTTTCACCAAACAGTTCTCTTTGGTAGAAACCTTTTGCCCGGTTTTATGGAGCTCACATGCTCATGTTAAGCATTTGTCAATATTTGTGGAGACAGGAAGTCTGAAAGTTTGAAGACCTACCATGTTTACTGTTTCATAAAAGTCATAGAGCAGTGATGTGTTTTTGAAGTTAGTTCTGCTTAGTGTTGCCACTACAAGCTCAAGGGGGAACTCGTGGAATTGTTCATGAAATGAAGAAAAGTTTGCATGTTCTTCAACAAATTTATATCTTACATTCAAGGCATGAGGGAAGTAATAAACTTTAAAATTTAAAAAAAAGGTTTAATGTCTTCCTGCTCTTCCACCCACGGTGATGGCAATGACGCTTCATGCTGTTTTCAGAAAATTCAAGTCAGTGGACCAGAGGAAAGAGAAAAAAATGTAAAGCAGATGTCCAGCTGGGTTTGTAAGCACAGCCAAACCCCTTCCACAGCACCCATGTTGAGGAAAGAACATAAATTCTGATGAGATGCTGTACTAGAAGCCAAAACAGGTTAGAGATTTCAAAATTTTTATTCTACTGGCTTTCGCTGACCTAAAAATCCCATCAGGCTGCTCTGAGACCAGCGCACCTAAACATGCAGCACAAACAGATACAAAAAAGCTGGAGCTATGGAAGAGATTTCACAAGCCCCGAGCTGTTTGGAATCAGAGTGTGCAAATATAATGGTGTGTGTGTCTGTGTGTAGCCTCTGGGTAAATGTGCAATAATGTAAAACAGGATTTGGATCACCCTCAGCTGTGAGCAGGTGTGAGGTTTTTTTTTCCAGCTAGTCAACTTCCTCTCTTGTCCTCTTCTGTCCACTGACCTCGTTTTTAGCAGTCTAAGAAAATCAGCCACTGCGAAAGGACTTTGCCGCAGATTCACAACATACATTTATTGGGCCGAAAAACAACTGGCAGCTTTGTGTCCCCAATTACACTGTTTGCCAGCCGGTAATGGGATGCATGAGAGCTTCATTAGAGGCGGTGAGCCCCTCTCTGTCGTCAGTGACCTCGAGATTTGCATTCGTACACAAACACACCGCAAATGCAAGAGTACAGGAGGCGGCCAAAGACTCGACATTCCTCGCTGGTGGCCGCAAACACATTTACACACACCAGGGTGGCCTGGCCTTCAGTGCTGCCATCATTCAACCAGAAGACAAAAGAGCTGAAAGCATCTGTGCTTCGATTCTTCTGCTGAAAATGGGTTTGAAAAAGAGCCACCTTATTGCTACATGTTTTTATTTTGTGCAGTTCTTCATTAAACATAACATTAACTGTTTAATGACACATAACATGTTTAAAATAAAGGACTGGTGGTACAAGTTATTTTGACTTGAATTTAGTCAGTCTGCCTAACAGAGTGTTTTATCATGTGGGTCAGCTCTTGCACAAGCACATGACGACTAGGGCTGCCACGATTAGTCGACTATCAGAATCGTCGACAACTGATTTAATAGTCGACGCGTCGTTTGAAGCTTTGTAAGATCACAAAAGACGCAGGAATAAGTAGTAGGATTTAAGAGTGTAATAATGGACTGAAACAGAAGATGGCAGCACTGCATGTACAAGGATGCCAGCTGCCGTTAAACCCCGAAGAAGAAGAAGAAGTAGCTCTGTCCCAGAATTCATAGCACAGCCCTGCTCAGTTTACAACAATGGCGGCAGCTAGTTAGTTTTAATATTACTCTTATTATTCTTTCTGGGTCACAAAATAAACGTTTAACATATTGTCAGGAGAGAATGTAGCTGTGTAAACCTCAAATATCTGCTCAGTTTATCAAGACACCACATATTTTCAAAATCGCTCTGACATTTTCGAAGATGTCTGTTACCCACTAGCTCGATAGCTCGCCGGGGGCAAGGCTCACTAGAGCCCGTGAGAACACCGGACACCCTGCAAATCGTTTTCAAACCCACCGCCATCTTTCGCTACTCAGGTTAAACATGATATACAAGTCACTTAGATAACTTAAAAATGTTATTGTTTGGCTTTTTTCAGTATTTTATTTGTTCCTGAGTAAATTGGTTTGGATTAGATTGAAGTTATAGTTTTTACACAGCTGAATAAACGTCAAGCAGACAGCTGATTATCAGAAGTGTGAGATGCTCGAGAATATACTCCGGTGTCCTGTTATATTTTAGATAGCAAGGAGTTTATTAAACTTCACTGAAACAATCTGCAAATTTCATTAAAATTTAATAAACTATCATCTTGTCTTTATTTTTAGTTAGTTAAACACTTCAAGCTGTAAGATAATGATAGTTATATAAGAGCAGATGCTGCTGGTGCAATAAGCTGTACGTTTTACGTCCAATGGATGATGATCTGATTAGTCGACTAATCGCAAAAATAATCGGTGACTGTATATTGGGTAAAACATTGATAAATCAACTTATGTATGCAGATGACCTGGTTGTTTTTAGTCCAAGCAGTGCTGGGTTACAGGATCTTCTTAATGTCTGTACTGAATATGGTGTGCAATATGACATTGAGTACAATGCTGCTAAAAGTGCTGTTTTGATATGTAGAACCAAGCAGGATAAACAGCTAAATTTCCCTTTGTTTAAACTGGCACAAAAAACTCTTGAAGTTCATAAAAAGGTGAAATACCTCAGTCACTTTATTACTGAACAAATGAATGATGATGATGACATATACAGACAACGATGTAAGCTCTATGTGCAGGCAAATACTATTGCACGCAAATTCAGCTTTTGTTCACTTCCAGTTAAAGTGGCTTTGTTTAAAGC
>NW_005187402.1:4740058-4743937 GCF_000239375.1 Pundamilia nyererei | reverse complement strand
TTTTTTACACATACAAATCTTTTTTACAAGTACAAAACCGATTTACAAGTACAAAATATTTATGACCACATTTTGAGCCCATACATAGCCAACTGATATACAGTATGTTTAATTTCCCTAAATTAAACAGAAGAAAAGGCTGAAGCTGGCTGGACAAAGTTAGTATTCTTCTGTAGATACTACATATATACAAAGTGTTACATACTTGTTATCACTGCACATTATTAGGACCGTTGATGGTTGTCTAACCAAACAGTTGGGTAGTTTGTTAGCAATCTGAGACCCCTTTGTCTAGTCTGCTGACATAGCCTCTGGGCACATTGGGCAACATTTTAGTGTTTCCGATGTAGCTAAAGTCTAAAAACTTCCTGTTTTCCGGGTCATTGTTCACAAAAGCTGATGAATTTTAAAACGCTAATACATAGCTAAATTGTCATCAGACAACAGCCGGTGTTTTTGAATTTCTGCAAATACGTTCTTTCGTCTGCACTTCAGAAGGATTGTTTACCTGCATGAAGCCAAAGGCTGCACAAGCCTGATTGAACAATGCTATTTGCCCTGAAAGCAGACTGCAAACGGCAACCAAATACTGAGACACACTATATGGACAAAGTAGACAGGCCACAACTCTTAATATTTAGATTCAAGAGTTTTCAGTCCCGTTGTCACAGGTGTATAAAATCAAGTCACATTTTACAAACATTGGTGAAACAATGGTCATTCTAATCAGCTCACTGAATTGAGCATTGTAGGGGACACAGCCCCTGCTCTAACCACTTGGCACCCTAGGGCAGATTTTAGGTGGCACCCCCACCCTTGCATTGCAGTAAATTCCACTTTCTATTTACATATACTCCTGAAAGGAACTGAATGGCGTTGTCTTTGACATTTTCTATACTGTACAAGTGTTATATACAGTGCTTTGTTCTGAATAAGCAAATGTTTCTACTTAGATTCAAATGTATTGTCATTACAGTGAATTATTGATTAAATTTAGTATTAACATTCACGGTGTGCACTTCAACACTGATTTAGAGTTTAATACTATAACCAGATAGCAACAAAAATGTAGAAAATGTAACACCTGCTGAATAGATCAAATCTTTAAAAAATAAAATTTCACTGAGGAGTTTAAGGTGGACAAAGTAATCTATAATACTATAGGTGACTCCTAATCCTGAAGCTACAGTGGCCCTGAGAGGTCAAACAGACTGCAACTTAAGAAAACACCAGCAATAAGAAAAACGCTGCAAGCACATAAAACACAACGGAAACAGGAAAAAAGAAAACAGAAATATAAAAAAATAACATATTTCCAAAAGCACAAGGGAAATGTTTCTGGGGCGACAATAACCCGACGGACCAGTTGCGGAAACCATAAGCTAAGAATTGTGCTGGCAGACACTTACAAGAAGTGGAGAATCTATCAGTTTTGCGAGGAAAGAAAAGATGAGAGGTAAGTGTGTTAGCCTAACTATTAGCCTAAAAATCTATCATCAGTATTATATGAATCATGAGATTAAAACACACTTACCTAGCATGTTTTGATCCTGCAACTTGTCCGTTGAGTTATTGTCTCCCCAGAAACATTTCCCTTGTGCTTTTGGAAATGTGTTTTTTCTTATTTCCGTTTTCTTTTGTCCTATTTCCGTTGTGTTTTGTGTGCTTTTGCAACGTTTTTCTTAACGCTGGTATTTTCTTAAGTTGCAGTCCGTTTGGCTTTCAAGGCCACAGTATAAAGCACTTTAACTGATCTTAAAACTAGCTATTTATTGATTAGCAAACCATGCTAGGCTAAAGGCTACTAGCATTCAACAGCAAATTAGCAGGTTAACACTACGTTCTGCTAGATAATTAAAGCAAACAAATATTATCATATTATATTTACTGTACCTCTGTCTCTGCTACTTTTTCCTCTTGAACGATCAGATGTAACTGATTCTACTGTAAGATGGAGTCAAATAGGAACCACACCAAAGAAGCCACAAAGTGGCAAACCACATAAAGATACAGAGCTAGGCACTGAGTGCTGAGGCCCATAGTTCTCAAAAGTTGCCAGCGCTTTGGTGATTCAGTAACTGCAGGGTTCCAAACCTCCTGTGGTTTTAACATCAGCACAAACAGTGCACACCAGGAGTTTAACAGCATAGCTTTACATGGCCGAGCCTTTCATCACCAAGCACAAAGCCAAGAATTGGATGGAGTAGTGTAAACATTTTACTAAACCTGCTATGGAGGTGGCAAGTGCAGGATGAGCACTTGTCAGAATGTTTTTTCTAAAATGCTTCTTTTTAGTGAAGAAACCAGCAATTGCTTTTTAGGAGTGTGGGATGTTATTCCCCCAGTAACCATCTGGAATCAAATCTACAAAATAAAATTATGGCGTCAAACATCTAAGACAGTGTGTGCAATTCAGAGGTCAGTTTGGTAGAGTCCTTAGCACTTCAGGAATTTAGAAATGGACAAAAATATACTACACTACCATGCAAATAGTCTGGAATTTTGCTAGGAAAATGGGAAAAAGATGGAGTGATTTATTGAAAAGTTCTCCTTTGGATGTTGGCTGTCTGTTATTCTGTTCTCTATCAAAATGATCCCACACTACTTCAATAATGTTGCAATCTGGGCTCTGTGCAGGCCTTGGATAGTGATCCATAGTGTGTCTTTCTATCCAGGTATGTTTTTACAAAGTGTTTGAGATCACTGTCGTGCTGAAAAATGCAGCTCTTGTCAATCAGATTCCTTCCAGATTGTACTGTACATGATAGTGCCTCCACCGTGTTTTACTGTACCCATCTCCTGACCTCCTCCATACATACTGATCATTATTTGAACCAAAGCTTTAACATTTGGACTGATCCATCCATAACACTGCCGCTGATTTTCAGTCAGATGTTTATTATCTCCAAACTCTCCAAAGATAATTTTATGTAGTTTCAATCAATGTTCACTGGAGAAAACCATCAGGTTTTCAGTACATGTGATGCTAGATCTCTTGAGTGTAACACGATTTGTTTTGGTTTTGGCATACCAGAATTACACTTGTAAAAAAATACTCAAATGAAAACCATTTTAGGATGTTCTAACAATCAGCGCCCTGTACTACTCAGTGTTTCATACAGATGGAACAGCAGACTTGTTATACGTGCATCTCTGCACACACAGGGTGATGAGAGACACTATTTTACAGTCCAGACCTGAAGGAAGCACCAAATGGTTGTTACCATCATTCACATGGTAGTAAAGAACTGCCTGTCTTATTGTAATCTGCATTCAGGGAGCTGTTTTCAGGTGAATGGGTAAAACAATATTAAGTAGTTCTATCTGTCTGGTTCTTTATTCCTTTCTGAACTTTTATTATAGTTTGTTTAGCTGGTTTCATGTGTGTGAAATGGCTAATAATAAAAGGTTAATAAGATCCTAGCTAAAGTAATAGTTACAGCCTCTGTATTTAAAATAAATACTTGTGTTTAGAGCTAGCAGGGAATATGTCTTGTCCTTGATAATATAAGTACCCAAATGCTTGACTATTGAGCAGAACAACAGTCCCTATATTTACTCTTATATTTTTTCTCTGTCCTTTTTACTGCACAGGGTCCACAAACAGTGGGAACAATCCATGATAGCTTCCTGAACTAAAGCCAAACTTCCCAAATTTCAGAATGACTTCAGACCCACGGCCTTGACCTCTTTATTAATAAAATCATGAGAAAAAATATTTAAAACAGCAGTGAGCTTTGCTTCTAGAACTGAGAAGGGACTCAGGATCTTCGCCTTAAGAGTTCGACTGAAAATGCAGAATTGACTTCAGTGCCACACAGCCAGACATGCAATTGCATAAGCTCGCTATCAGAGTTAAATGTCAGTCCTCTTTTTCCT
>NW_005187402.1:4738121-4739140 GCF_000239375.1 Pundamilia nyererei | reverse complement strand
TATTGTGTGCTTCTAAATTCCTGATTTAGTGTTACATTCATGTGTCTATGTGTGCTAAATGGGTTACCCACTGGTTATGGTGTATCCCACTGCAGTATGACTAACAGCCCCATAGGGACAAATAAAATCAGTGATTTATTTATGGTCAGATTTTCCAGAACTCCTGAAAACCACAAGAAACCCACAGCAGAGGGTGATAAAATAAGAGAGATGACAGCAAAGGCCTCCCTGTAGCGTGACATTCAGCCTGCTTATGTTGGAATTGGGGGGGGGGGGGACAGGTGTTAGAGGAGAACCAGGCACTACACCGAAGCTCTAAACCAATGAACATATGGTATGTTTTTTTTTAGCTTTACTGGGGCTGGAAACCACATTTAAACCACATGAGAATGATCTGTCTGGATATTTTTTCTCCCCTCAATACAGATGTCCTCTATGAAAACTAGGGAGGAGAGAAGTAGTAAATGATTATGTTTTATATATGTTGCATGCCTCCTAAAACTTATCTCTCATACTGATAATGTGGCCCATTTTGCATCATGCAGCATAAATATCAATCAAGAAAACATTATGCTGCATGGGAGATTTAAGTCTTATAAACATTTAACATCAAAGGGAAATCCTTATATTTTTGTTTTTCTTCCCCATATGAGGTCGCTCAGCATAAAATGTTCATTCAAGCGGATACAGCGGAAAATCTTACAACATACAAATAGTGCAGTTAGTTCACTGTCTTGTCCAGTTTCTGTTTAGTCTTGGTACTGGATGATATCTTCCGATTCACTCAGGATTTCCCCAAAACTAGCAGTATGAAGACAGTTAACATCATTCAGACATCTACCAGTCAGGTATTGTACTAAAGATGTATTAAAGCTTCATGAACAGCCGAGCATCGATAAGTGAGTGGAAGATGCCACTGGTTCAACCTTCACATAGTAATGGTGTAGTACAATGGTCCCTTGTTTACCGCGGGAGTCACGTTCTAAAAATAAATTGCAATAGGTGAAATCTGCGAAGCA
>NW_005187402.1:4733588-4735115 GCF_000239375.1 Pundamilia nyererei | reverse complement strand
GGTTCAGAGCTACTTAGTAACCAAACCTGTTGTCAATAAATGTTGTTAGCTGACCAGTTTTGACTGGGAAGACATTGTTGCTGTTTTAACCATGTTTGCAGGGATAAAAGTCACATGCTGGGGATTTTTTGCAGAAGATCTATCTGAAATCTTTCCGATAAAATTAGTCCAATAAGGGAACCAAGCTTATCAGGGAAGGTCAGATTTATTAAGTTCACATGCCAGCTTATTGAGGTTTTCAGTTACAGAACTTCTAAATCTGTCATGCACGTTTAAATTATTCTGCAAGCTATTGTTCCAAACTGAGAACTACTGAACAAGAAACATTCAAGCCCTTGAAGTTATCAGCATCCCTGATGCTGTCTTTGTGTATCAGATGTTTCCTGCACAGGGCCTTAGCGGAAAGGAAGTACCCACCTATCCTGACTCTGACACTAGCTATCTCGTACTGTTATGTTGTTGCTAAATAGACCCTTTGCCCCGAAGCCAGCATTGCAAACGTTGCTTATTCAATAATAAATCGGATGCGTGCAGCAGGTTTCCTAGATGTTGATGTCATCTGGAAGTCACTGTTCCTGTTCCCAAGGGTAGAACCAGCCAGGGGCTGGTGGGAATTGCTCACGTACTGAGGGAGGGTTACAACATGTGTGCATAGTGTGGCTTTGGGGTTATCACTGAGCTACTAATTGGAAAGGCTTCAAAAATTAAAAAAGGAAGAAGAAACTTTGTACAGTGTAAGGTACCTTTTCCCATTTCTCACATCATCAATCAAATTTGTACACGTTTCTGAAAATTACAGCAGACGGGTGTGGACAGAGCAGGGAGGGGGGATTTTCATAATAGCCCTGTGATAACCCTCTCGTCAGTGCTAATGCACACATGCCTAGGCCCAGCTATACACTAAACGTAATACAGAGCTGCAAAACAGATTGCTACCAGATGTGCTTTTCCTCTGCACCAACTATATGACAATTTCCAACCTTACTCAAATATTTACCGGAAAACTGCAGTTATCATAAAACGTAATTTTCTGGTAAATATTTGGCACAGAGATCTCATCATCCAACACTCTAAGAAATTCATGACAAATCGTTCAGGTTGTATCCCTGGGAAAATCACCTATTGAGTAATGCTGCAATTTTCTCAATCTTCCGTACATTTGATATCCAGCGGTGTTTTCTTTATTCGTAAGAGAGAAAACAAAATCACAGAGCTGGTTTGGATTTCATTAAAGAATAAATTCCAAGCTCAATGAAGAGATTTCTCTCTAATATATTGCCTACTGTTCTTCTCTCTCCTGCCAAGTGGTATCGTGCTACAGAAGCAGCAACGTGCAGAAGAGAAACTATTAGAGTGTTAATGGTGCTGTCTTTGGCAGGACCATGTGCACCTTCTGCTCAACTCATCCCCTGATCCTGTCAGTCTGAAGCATTGCAGTGGGGCAAAAAAGTATTTAGTCAGCCACCGATTGTGCAAGTTCCCCCACCTAAAATGATGACAGAGGTCAGTAATTTGCACCAGAGGTAC
>NW_005187402.1:4726964-4732577 GCF_000239375.1 Pundamilia nyererei | reverse complement strand
CACGATACATGGCCCCATTCCTTCTGTCCTTAACACGGATCAGTCGTCCTGTCCCCTTGGCAGAAAAACAGCCCCATAGCATGATGTTTCCACCCCCATGCTTCACAGTTTCTCTTCATAGTTTTGCTTGTAATTGAGTACTTTTGATGGTATTGATGGTTTAGTTTATTATTAGCTTTTTTTAATTTACCAGCAGCAGAAACGATGACCTCCAGACAGAGGCTGAAATGTTGGCTCAAATATCATCTGGCTACCCCAGAAGCCCTGAAAACAGACCAGACAATGTGTTTCCAGATAGTCCACAAAGCACTGAGCACCTTTTCTCTCATTTTCCCTTCATGCCTTTTAATCCCACTATGCATTTTTATTTTGTCTTCTGAGGGTAATGTACCATTTGTTGTTGTAGTGTCCACTATTATGTCAAAATGATGGACAAAATAAGGAAAATTATGCAATTCTTGTCATAGGTCTGTTTTACAAGAAATCTGAAAAATGCTTTAGGATTTATGCTGCCACCCTAAAAGGGGACTCATGGATAATTTCCTATATGAATGGATCCTCCCTTTATTTTATTTTTTTCCAAACCAAAATGTTTAAAAACAGTCAAAACCAGAGTAACTGTAAATCCAATTCATCTCTCAGTTGTACACAGCGTCCATTGTTCCATCTTCAGGATGATTTGTACTTATATTGGAAAACCAGTACTTCCATAAAACAGACAGGTCCTTCTGCACCACAGCACTGTTGAACAAAGGATAACTTGGACTTGATGCAAGGGCAGGAATATGCAATCCTGAGACAGTGGACCAACACGAGTTCTTTGCAGCTTTAGCAACAGTGATGAGTG
This sequence comes from Pundamilia nyererei, assembly GCF_000239375.1. Taxonomy (NCBI): domain Eukaryota; kingdom Metazoa; phylum Chordata; class Actinopteri; order Cichliformes; family Cichlidae; genus Pundamilia; species Pundamilia nyererei. The sequence continues at coordinate 4,731,730 of NW_005187402.1, read as the reverse complement.
AAGTCTGGCGAGGAGGCCTAACAATGCTGTTTAATTTCCAGCATCCTAATGTGGCAATCTTCCTGTGGAATCCAAACTCCACCTATTCAACTTCATCACTCATATACAGTTCTAGCTCCATCAAGCCAAAGCAAAAATGGCTATTGTCCCCTGAGATTTAAGTCTGTCTGGTCACTGAAAGATTGAGTTCAGCTGTGCTTTAAATCTTTGTTTCCCCTCACAAATATCCAATCCATCCGGAGCTAGCTCTGCTGAATAGAGTAAACAATGAACCATTATTTTGTCAGCACTATAGTAAAGACACGCAGTACCAACTGTACCCTGTTCACACATTTGGAGAACATGGAGAGTATTATGCATCCAAATATTCACTATTCTTTGAGCATGATGTTCTCCCTCATTTCCTGTCACCACTCCAGTGGCAAACAGCTGAACTCTGCTGAACAGAGATGTTTTGGGGTTTTAGCATCATTTTAGTGAAAGATACCAAGAAAAGAAAATAGATTTTTTGGAATCTCTGGACCTTAGGAGAAGAACCACAGAAATTGGATCTTTCTGTAAAAGTTACCAAAACTCATCAGATTGAGCTACTTTGTCTAGAAACAAAAGGAATGAGACACTTTATCTGATAACTTTCTTCCTTATAACTTACAGCCTTTTTTGTGCCACAGACCCGTTTATGTCCGACAGTATTTTCACAGACCGGCCTTTAAGGTGTCGCGGATAAATACAACAAAATAAAACCAGTACCGGTACCAAAAAAACAGGAGGTTTATTCATAACACACGGGAAAAGACCCAGGGAAACCGACTTAACGATAAACGACGATATAAAAATAACAATAAAAACTGATAAAACCCCCGAAAACCATAAATTTCACACCTGAGCCTCAACTCTCGCGGCCCGGTACCAAACGACTCACCCGGGGGTTGGGCACCGCTGACTTACAGCACATAGTGTAGTCTGACCACTAGTTCAAGGAACTTTCCTCTTAGCCTTTCCTCTTTATTTCAATCTACCTTCAAAAAGGCACCCCCTCCTTAAAAATGATTAGCGTGTAAAACAGAACTTTTAATACTCACCACTGAAAAAATATCTCTCCATTAACACCTGAATGGTACAACAGCAAGAGCCAGAGGGATGCATTTTAAGGTTGCTATGTTCCACATCACAGCAGCACACCAATAGAGGACGGCTGGATGTTGTAAAAAGAGCAGTTCTGGCATTTGGCAGTACTTTATGTTCTTATTATCAGTGAAAGCTGACGGTAGCAAGTGAGCTGAAACAGGAAAAGCAAAACTGCATGCAATCCCCTGATGATTTTGTCCTGCAGGCTATTCTCACGGTTGCAAAAACTGTATATAAGGTGTAAACATCACAATAAGATGCAAACAGAATGAGATGTTTGCCTTTTTGGTTAGCGTTGTCACCTCACAGCAGGACTTCTTCTAATCCAAACCTCCTGGTTGACTGGAGCCTTTTTGTGTTGGGTTTGCATGTTCTCCCTGTGGGTTTCCTTTGGGAGATCACGCTGCCCCTCATAATTCAGAGTCATGCATGCTGGGTTAAGTGTTATAAATTGGCCATGTGAATGTTATTTGTCTCCAGCAGTGGATTTGGGATTTTGGGATCCTTGTTCTGTTGGAACATATAATTGTGTCCAACTTTCAACCATCTAGCTGTTGATTTAAGGTGAAGTTGAAGAATGTCTTCATTATTTCATTCACCTTGTTCAATGCAGCATTAGCACTGGCTGCAAGAAAGCTCCAGAGCATGATGGTACCACCAGCATGCTTGATAGTTGGTACAGTTTCTTAGGTTTGAAAACCTTTACTACTGTGAACACAAGTAAAGAAGAGACATGCTATATAAAAACCAGCTCAACCATTCATTGTGACCAGCTAGCTTAATCTTTGTCTTGTCTGACCATAGCTTGTCCATGTGAGCCATTTGAGCTTGAAGGTGTTGATTTTCGAGTGGGTGCTTCTTTCTTAATCAGCCTCTTTGAGTGTTTGGCGATGTTTTACTTCACTGTGGGCAGTGAGACTGGTGTTTCAGGAGTTCATATTTCATGGTGGTTCCTGTGTTGTTTCTGAGCATCCTAACCAATTTCCTGTCATCTGAAGGTGATGGTTCTTCCAGCATTTGTGTGTTGACGTATCAAGTGTTGACGTATCAGAATAACTTGTACTTATATCTATGTACAGTTGTGCTATGTTTCCCTGTTGAGCAGAGGATGGATGGTATTGGTTTGGGAAGTTTCTTTTTGCTGGTGTATGCATGTATATTGCCACTAAAACCTGATTTTACTGTCTTCATATTTTCTGTTTTAAAATCAGATCAAAATAAAATATATTGTAAGTTTTCATAAGCACATATTAAGTTTTAGTTTAGCGAAAAGAAACATTTAGCCTCCATTTGTCTTCACATTTAGAAGAGGATGGTGCATTCACTGCTCGTGCTGCTTGGCCTCTCTAGATTTATGTCAAAAGTCATGTTTCCACGAGCCTACACGAAGAGATTAATTTGAGCTGCTGGTGCTGGCCGGTATTGTTAACCAGTAAATTTTACATATTCTCCCATTATGCAAATTGTCAGGTTAGCTACACCCTAGAAAGACTTCTCTTTCAGATATTCACATCAACAAAAATGTAATCAGTCATCAAGTTCATTCCATTTTTCTGCCAGTGCAGGATTTCATATTGCAGTGCTCATCATTCATTTTATCAGATGCAAAGCCAAAATTTGACACAAAGAATCTCCAGAGTCTTCTTGAGTTTTTGATGTTATTTGAGGTGGTGCCAGAAGCCTTGACTAGCAACCTTTCCAATTTGCACCCCACCTTTTACCAAAGGTAAACTGGGATAACCTCCAACCCCACCACAGTCAAGATCGGATAAGCGGTAAAGGGAAAAAAAGAGATGGTGCCAGGTTAAAACAGTCCTGTCTGCTGGATAAACTCGTCATGTTTCATCAGGTTAGATCCAGCACCCCTTAAGTTTTTTAACCATATGAACTCGGTGATATCAATTGTTAAAAACTAATGTTGCGTGACCAAGCATTGTTCAAACCCACAGATATTTGTTTACAGTTAACATAACTCATTACAAAAAGACGTCAAACATCTCTGAGTTTGCGGGAAGACCTTATTTACAAAGTGATGGAGTAATGGTGCTGTGGCATTATGAAGAAGTGTGGCTTTATTTTCAAAGTTTAAAAAACTCCAGAGTTCAAGAGGTTGAGCAGGCATAAATGAAAGATACAAGAACGATTCTTTTTGTGCTTTTTCTGGAAGCGGAACATGATGTGTTGAAATTGGATTTATCACATTACAGCTGAAGAAAGAAGAATGAACTGTGCACTTGTGTGCCTTCAGGAAAAAAATAGCTCAGATGGGTGAAAAGAAATTAAGTGGCAGAAAAACTTCAGCAATGATGTGAGGGGTTTGTTTGTTTGTTTGTTTTTTTAAAGAGTCTTAATAAGTTTGGGGATGAGTTTTGCCCCAGGAGGCTTATTGTGCAGCAAGAAACATCATATCCAACAAATGCTCATCGGGTTCCTCCCACTGGACATCAGCCTGAAGGTGGAGCCATGGAAACTTAACTCACACATGAAGATCAATCATTGTCTTCCTCTATTGTCTTTTTGCAACCTCTGTTCTTTTTTGAGTAGAAAACAAAATAGACTCCAACTTGAAGAGCTGTCGTATTTGCTGCTTTCCAATTTCAGAGTTTGGTGGCTTCCTGTGGTAGAGGAGGAGGAAGTAGGAAGAGCTTTAAAAAGTGCCTGTGTGCATCTGCCAAGGCCAAATTCTCTAGAAGCACAACAACACATCCTCTCTTCGGTTCCTCCGTCTCCTCAAGCACACACAGGTGCAGAGCAATGCTGCATTAAGGAGTGTGTAATGGTGATAATGTCTGTTAATGGTTTAATAATTTGAGGCTGTGGTAATGACAATAATGATGCACCAGGAATAGTCGCGTCCCAAAATAGAGCAGGGGATGGGTGCCATTAAACAGACTCCACAGAAAGGTCCTTTGTTTTGTGTGTGTGTGTGTGTGTGTGTGTGTGTGTGTGTGTGTGTGTGTGTGTGTGTGTGTGTGTGTGTGTGTGTGATGTGAAGGATTCACACATGCAGAGGGTAAGTGTGCAAGCATGCATTTGTTACAAAGAGAAATGATTTTATTGTTATTGTATGTTTTGAATTGTTAAACTCTAAGATTGTTAAAAAATGAAAGCACACAGTGTGTTTGTGTTTGTTTGATAATGCATGTGTTGCACCTTTTGAATACCTAAACAGCACTTAGTCATCAAAGTAACAACAATGCATGCAATAAAAACAAGTGTTAAGTTCACACCTGCAGGTCAGAGTAACAGCAAAAGGCAGGTGTGAAACCCTCTGATCCTGCAGCCTGTAAAGATGTTTCCATATTAGAGTCATGCATGCAGTCATATCATAAACATAGGATACATTTTTATAACAGCATATGTGTCACTGTTGCAACTGCCCACCCTCAATAGCCGAGTTCAGTTACAATGCTAACTTCCTCCATTTGAATAAATCATGTGAATATTTTCATTTCGTGTGTAATCATCTTTCAGTCATGTGGGCAGTAAGATAAATAATACGTTCTTTATTTGACCCATTTTGGGGGGAAATGATCATATTACAGCAGTTAAAGTAATGATAAAAGATTTCACGGGGGCAGCTGTGGCGAAAGGTTGGTGGTTAAGTCCCTGCATGGTTCCTCTAGCCTGCATGTGGA
>NW_005187402.1:4722028-4725825 GCF_000239375.1 Pundamilia nyererei | reverse complement strand
ACCATCAAAAGAGTAAAGCTTTGAAGAGCTTTTCCTTCTTGCTAGAGAGGATTTATCGGATCTTTTCACCCTGGAGATCCTGCAGGGCACTGTCGGAGAAACATTTAACACTTTAATAGGGATTTTTTTTAAAAGGAGGCTGTTTAACTATTACCTAAATTCAGGTTCGGTGGATTTGGAAACATTTGGAAGCATTGGTTTTTATCCCCTCACAGCCATGTAAAACGGCACTGTGATGATGTGCACATGATTTTAGACATTGCGCTTCTAAACAGCAGTGACAACGTGACGATGTTCAACAAATATTCCCATAAACTTTACTTATGCGGGATTGTTTGCTCGGATATACAAGCTCCCAAGCTTTTTGTCTAAAAATACAGTTTTCAGGTTTATGCGCACTGTGTTCTCACTTTAAAAAAATGCATAACTTTCAGCGGCTGTATTCTGCCGCAGGGAATCATTTCAGTCATAAAGGCATGCGAAGCTTTATCTGATTGTTGCACTTTTATTGCCAACTAATTATCTAGCCAGCGCTATAAAATTAATGATAAAATGAAGCCACCTCCTTTCCACAGCTTGGGATGAAAACCACATGTTGCTTTCAACAGTCACATTTATTGTGTGCTGCTCGGATAATTCAGAATGTGAAGATCCAAGAAAATGAAGACAGTTTGATGTCATTTCCTCACATCATGGACATCCTGGAAATTTATGCTGAGGATAAATGCTTCCTAAAATCTTCCTGCCATCTCTTACTTTGAGGTCACTCTCATGACTTCTGCCCTCTCCTTCATTGTAGCTCAGATACCCCCCTTCTTCATTCTGGCTCTCCCTTTCCTGTGCATTCCTCCCTATTTTATTGTCCTTCCAAATTGTACGGTAGATCAAGTTGTCAGTTTTCTCCTGTCCTGGCCTCTTGTGTCTTCCTGCATTTCATTGTTTTTAAAAACACAGTTTTCAACACTTCTCTGCGCTCCCACCTTCAGCCCCCACGCACAGGCATACACTATCTGACCACCGCAATATCCCTTCCACTCAGCTGGTTGCCAACGTTCCCCCTCCCTCTCTCTCAACCTCTTCAGATGTGGAGCCAGCAGAGCTAAAGGTTGGAGATGGTCTCTAAAGCCAAATCTATTAGATTAAGAGGATCGGGCCAGTTAAAACTCAGGTTTCCAATTAAATCAGACAATTCTGCTCTAACATAGCCTAATGAGCTGCCATGTTACACAACACAAAGGCATCATTCACATGACCGAGACATACGTTTGGACGATGGCCACATTTTTCAAAACTGATTTCTTGTGATATGTGTGTGAGTTGACCCATGTGATTTTTCTGTCTTTGTGTGTGAGAACAGAACCAACTAGTGTTTTTCAGTCAAATGCATTTATGAATAGCAGTTGTCTTTGAGCGAGTGTGTGTGTGTGCATGCGCTCAAGCGTATGTTGCTTCTTTTAGTGCAACTGCATTAAATTTTGCAAATGCAAGTGTATTCTGACATGATTATTTAAAAGTAACCCTGTGTGTCCGCAAATTGTTGCCTTTCCAAACCATCATGTCAAAGAGGTTTGCTCATCTGCGCCAAGATGAAGATTGTACCCATGTGTGTGTGAGTGTGTCTGTGTGGTGTGTGAGCGTGTGTGTACGTCTTCACCCCGATAGCATGTCTCTATAGACGCGGTTGTATTCGTCAATCAGCCCATTTATCCCTCCATGCTCCAGGCCATTCTGAGGGTGTGTGTGTGGTGGGGGGGCATGATTCTTGAGAGGGCTCATAGCCAAGTTAGAGTCCTCTATGAGTGAAAGAAAGAATCAATGTTAGAGCGCACGGGACACACAAACACTGTTTTCATCAATATTTCATCCCTCCTGCTCCCTTTGTTCACCAGCCTTTATTTTACAGCTTCTTTTTCATCGCACAAAAACGCTGCTTTGATGATGTGTTTAATATACGTGCACATGTACTCAGTTAAATATATTGTGACGCCTGTTGATTCAAGAGCAAATTGCTTACTCAGGATTGTGCTTGAAATGTTTGCTTTGTTTTATAATTACTGGATCGAGCGACAATAGGCTGGCTCAATGGTGTGGGGATGATTTTGCTCTTAGTTGATCCATGAACATACTGCAGGGGTCGCTGAGATTGTTAAACGGGTTTCTTTTTTTAAATTTCTTCAAAAAAAAGAATTTTCACCATAAACCAAAGCACAGGAGAAATTTAAATTTGCACCTGGTGATGTTGGTCATGCTCAGAGGGGCATTATTATATGTAATAAACTTTTTAATAATCCATTCAGTAGTTATTTTTATAATTATTTGGTACAGAACTGTAAATGTGAACCCCAAGTTGAAAAATCACAGGATCAGCAACAAGTACATATTTTATAGGGTAAACAAAAACACAGACGTGCTTTTGGCGTTCTAGATGAATCAAAAGTCATCCTCTTCAAACCATAAATATCTTTTTATGCGCCCTGAGAATCTAACATTTGTTAGAAATACTTTAGGCCAAAGCGGTGAACTCACCATCGTTGCTGGTTTTCACCTCAGCATGCATTCTGGAAGGCTTGTCTTCATTTCACACATGCAGCAAGTTTTCTGTTTTGATGGTTGAACTATTTTCTCTGCAGGACAACTTGGACTCAGACGTTGCCAGCTGTGGAGCAAGGCCCAGTGGGTGGATGCGTGTGTGTGCCTTAAGTGTTTGTTTTCTTACTTCTGTGCACCTTTGGGTGAGGCTTCTGTGAAGATGAGGGCCATCACACTGCTGTGTCTTCTGATGGTTGCGGAGGCTGCAGCCTCCAGGTTCGTCCGTGACTCCCAAAGTGGGCTTGAAGCTTTAGAACCCGGCAACAACAACGCATCAGTTGTTCTTCCACCCTCGCAGCCGGGCCGACCACGGAGCTCGCACCCCCCCATGTGCATAAACCCCACGGAGATCAAGCAAGCCTTCAAATATGTGAACACCATCATATCCTGCCTGATCTTTGTCGTGGGAATCATTGGCAACTCAACACTGCTCAGGATCATATATAAGAACAAATGTATGAGGAATGGACCCAATGTACTCATTGGCAGCTTGGCACTGGGAGACCTGTTATATATTGTCATCGCCATCCCCATCAATGTGTACAAGGTAACCAGATTTATACTATGTGTCTTTATGATTCTTCTCATAGTTTAACATCGACTGTACATAAAAGATGGACATAGCTACATTATCCACTGTTTGCTGGATATGATATCCTCTGCCAGCTATGAGTCTGTTTGTCTGATGTTTTTTGTGGCTTCATTTTGGAGTTTGTCACTTTAATGTGATCTCTGTCTCTCAGGTCTCTAATTCAGAAACTGTTTGCTGTGTTAAAATCACACAGTTATATCTTTGAATAAAATTCAATTCACTGTTAATACAAGTGAAAGTTTCGCATGACAAAGTCTTCATTAAATAATTTAGCCGACTTACACAATATGTAGAAACTTAATATTGATTCAGTTTATTGCCAAAGCTGAGGATGCATCTAGTATTTTACTTTAGTATTACTTCAAGCTAAAGCAGTTTACATTGCCTAAAATGTAAACCTGATAATTGTAATTTTTTCTGCCGGAGGTTTCTTCCTGTTAAAAGGGAGTTTTTCCTTTCCACTGTCGCCAAAGTGTTTGCTCATAGGGGGTCATATGATATTCGAAACTTTTTTGTGGGAGGATGCATTTCAACTTTTTGATTTAATGAAGAAACATTTAGAGTGCGAAGGCTTTACAACCTCTGATAGATTAGTGAACAGTACAGACTGCTGTGA
>NW_005187402.1:4713314-4722008 GCF_000239375.1 Pundamilia nyererei | reverse complement strand
GATGCATTTCAACTTTTTGATTTAATGAAGAAACATTTAGAGTGCGAAGGCTTTACAACCTCTGATAGATTAGTGAACAGTACAGACTGCTGTGAGCAGCTGAAAAATATAAAGTCCCTTCTGATATTCAGATGTGTGGCCATAATTTGTTGTTACACATGCTGTCCTGACCCTGAGCAGAACTTATTGCCCCTGGGAGATGGACTTGGCAGTCACGAGGAACATGCTGTTGTTGCTTTTGGCATTAGAAGCTGTATTAATGAAAGAAGACACGAGGAAAGAAGGACCCCTAAATGGACCTCAAAGAGGTCTGCCCGCATGTTTACACAGGTGAACTTCTTACATTTACAAAACTCTCTCCTTTCCGTCTCTTTTTCCTGCAGCTGTTAGCCGAGGACTGGCCATTTGGCGTGTACGTCTGTAAGCTGATGCCGTTCATCCAGAAAGCGTCGGTGGGAATCACCGTCCTCAGCTTGTGCGCACTCAGTATTGACCGGTGAGTACACCACTACTCCACACACATACATAGACACTGACAAGTGTTAGTATTAAAAGCAGCTAATGGATGTCTCTGTTTATAGCTACCATGCAGTGACATCATGGAGCAGGGTGAAAGGGATGGGAATCCCACTGTGGAAAGCTGTGGAGGTGACACTGATCTGGCTGCTTGCTGTGGTGCTGGCAGTTCCCGAGGCGCTCGCATTCGACATGTTGGAGATACCATACAGAGGCACCAAGCTGAGGGTTTGCCTGTTGCATCCAGAACAGACCACAAGCTTTATGAAGGTAACCACCAGATTGTCACAGTCAAGTCAAAATTTACAGCATCACAATGTAGAGGTCACCAGTATGAGGTGGAAAAACTGCACAAGTACTTTTTATATAAATGTATTAATGTCATAAGATGTTAGTTGTTGCAAAAAGGTGTCCTTTGCTACCTTCGGTTTCCCAACTTCCATCACTGTGCACAGAAATTAACAAGATATTGTTAAACTCTTCTACAGTAAATACAGAACTACATTTTGGCCTATACTCTTATTTCTGCAACATGATCACGTTGTCCACCATGTTAATTTGGGCTGTCAGCTTGATAGCATTCTCTAAAAATCACTTAAACACTGGGCTAACAACTGGCAATGATGACATTCTCATTAAAATGCAGGACACTTAACACAATAAATAACATACAAGCTCTTCCTCCCCTCACCCCCAGCCAGTAACTGCAGATGGCTCCCTGAGCCTGGTTCTACTGGAGGTTTCTTCCTGTTAACGGGAGTTTTTTCACCCCACTGTCACCAAGTGCTTTGCTCATAGGAGGTCATGTGATTGTTGGATAGTTTTCTCTGTATTATTGTAGGATCTTTATCTTACAATATAAGGAGCCTTGAGACAACTATTATTGCGATTTGGTGCTATATAAATAAAACTGAATTATATTAAAGGTGACTAGTGTTTTGCTATAAACAGAATAAATTTGAGATATGCTAAACTAAGGGTGTCATAACATTATAATTTATACCATGAGTTCGCAAAACAGATGATAAACAGCCTGAGAAATACGAAGTGTAGAAACAACAACATGTCTCAGGCATTTTGCCTTCAGTACGGAAAAACTAAACTGTTGTAAATCGAAGAAATGCATCAGCACAGCTCCATGTGTTGATCACAGAACTTCAGTTTGCCCGGGGAAGTCGTGTGTAATATTTGTTGGCAAGAATGTGGTAAGAGTTAGATTCCAGGCTGAACCTAATTTATAGCAGAAAGAGCTTAAAATGATGTAGGTACCTTCTTGAAACGTTGTGGATGTACCTCACAGAACTCCTGTTCGCTTATTAAAGCCTCCCGTGGGCTACATTAACTTGCAGCTGCACATTATTCCCACTTACATCAGTGGTTTACACCAAAAGTGGAAAAAAATCCACTGTCCTGTTTTGTAATTTTTTAAAGAAAGCGATCGGGATCTGCGCTAAACTAAAATAGCTTCTTCTTTCCACCATGTCCTTTGTCCTTTTGCACCGACGTTCATAAAATCGAGTTTGTTAGTCTTTGAATAATCCTGCCAACAATTACAGACAGGGTGGCAGTTTAAAGAAGAAGAACAACACACAATATCTAAGTTAGGCGATGGGCCACCATGTGCTTCTAGAACAGTTTCAGTGTGCCTCGTCATTGGTGATTCACATTATTATAAACTCATCAAATCACACGACGACCCCTCTGCAGATAGGTGAAACTGCTGCAGCTGATCAGAGAGGAAGTGACCTCTCCCGTCAGGACTAAAATGTTTGATGCTGCCGGGTCAAAGGTTCAGATTTTTCCTTTAATTTGTCTGCCGTCTGAACCTCCGCCTTAGCTGAGAAAATATGAAAACCAGCAACATGGAAAAACTCCAAACAGCTGGATACTTACATCTTTCTGAGATATATGATCTAAACAACTTCAGTTTGGCAGAGAGGAGTTATGTATCAATTCAAAATGTTTGATAGGGATTATTAAACTTTCCCACAAACACATGGTCAAAGTTATCCAGCATGTTGATTTGGATCTGTTAGGATTGGGCTGAGGGGGAATAAACCCCTTGGATTCTATTCAGCTTGCACCTGATGTTACTTTCGAGTGCAAATGTCAACAGAATGGTTCTCTTCAAAGTAAAGCGCCTGGACAGCAATGATACAATTAGAGTGTTTCTTTAATCAGGTTCCTTTTATCACTCTGCCAGTAAGTTATTAGTGACAGCAAAGAAATGCAATACAACACACTGCAGGCAAAACATGTCAAATTACTTTTTCACAGTTCATTGATAAAGCCACGCACCAGGATCAAAATCACAAAGATATTTTGGTTCTTTTAAATCTGAAGGAAGGAACCACACAGTTCAGTGGAAACAAAGCAGGAAGCTGGCTTTTAATGTGTCATCAGGATTTGAATTATCTTATAAACCTACAATGTCAGCTTTGATCAATAGTCAGATTTAAGCTGATTATTGCTATGAATCAAGGTACTGTTTATTAGTCATAAGCCACTCCTCATTTCTTTACAATCTCCAGGAAACCAGAGTTTCTGTTATTTTTTTTAAGTCCTCCAGGCTTTCTGAAGGTCTTTCAAAGTTTTTATTTAGTTTGGACATCGCCTGCATCATCACACATTTTTAGTCCGGTCTTTGTGCCTAAACATTTTTAGAGGATCTTTTTTTCCCTTTGTTTTTTCATTTGTTAAACTGCTTAACATTAATCTATGAGGGATGAGTAAATGTTGTCTACACATAACAGTCAACTTGGCAAAAAAACAGTTTAAATTGTATCGTTAGGCACTTTTTTAAATGGAGCCTGTCATAAAAACCACATTATTTGTTCTCATTTCTTGAGCTGAATTAAAAAAGAAAAAAACAGAACAACACAGCAAAGTTTTTGAAGCCAAATAATGTTTGCATTAAAATAATATTCTGCACCATCAAGGTGTTTCCCAAAAACATGTTTTGGTGCAAAAGAAGTGGCTGGCCTAAAAAAAAGATGTATCCAATTATCTATGTCAGAGGAATCGTATCTGAAAATTATGTCCTTAAGAAATAAGAAAGTCATCATCAGCATGTATGTAAAAGTTCAATGTCTGCAGCATCTGTAAAACACCGTGGAGGCTCTGTCATGTTTTGGCTTTCAAGGTTGTTGCAATTTTACAAACTCGTATTTTTCCTTGTATGCTGTATTTCCATGTATGTTTTCACCTATTTCCACTTTTCCTAGGAAATTTTTTTTTAAAAACAGAGGGGTGGCTCAAGACTTTTTCACAGTACTGTAAAATATAATACACACAATTTTATGTTGGTTTAACAAAGTAAATATTCAAGCTGAAATATCAGCAACAATATCAACATTATCCATATAAGCAAAGATTAGCAAAGACGCAGCTAATCCACCAAAGGCGTACAACAGGCCAGGAAAACAGTGATTATGTTGATGACGCAGAGTTCTGGGAAACTTGTGGATCAAATGAGATACAAATGGATTTATGTACTTAGACCAAAGTTGCACTGTACCTGCCTCTTACAGGTTTAACATGACATTATCTTGAAAAATAGATATGTATTTTTTCCAGTACCCTTGTTTTGTTTTTTTCCCAGTTCTACAAGGAAGCGAAGGACTGGTGGCTGTTTGGCTTCTATTTCTGTTTCCCTCTGGTCTGCACGGGAATCTTCTACACTCTCATGTCCTGTGAGATGCTCAGCCGCAAAAAAGGCATGCGCATCGCACTCAATGACCACATGAAGCAGGTAGAGATGCAGATGACAGCCATGCTGGGAACCATTACACTGATTAGCTTATGCAATGGCGATGTCTGCTATAATTTACAAGAATCACTTCTTCTCAGAGAGTACTGGTCACTCAAACTAATGACTAAATTCACTGGCACAGTGGATCTTTATATTCGTTTGTGAAATACAGCTAACCAATGACAGCAAAAACTTTCTTTCTGTACACCACACATTACAGTAACCTGTGAATTGTGATTAGATCAAGAGCTGGGTATGGTCACCTTACTGTTCCTCTGATTTCTTTGTGTGTGTGTGCTGCAGAGGAGGGAAGTAGCAAAGACAGTGTTCTGCTTGGTGTTGATTTTTGCTTTCTGCTGGCTGCCCCTTCATCTCAGCCGTATTCTGAAGAAAACAATCTATGAGGAGGATGACCCCGATCGCTGTGAGCTGCTCAGGTAGGCACGTAGATAGCCAGTGCGATTGTTCTCCATTCTGAACCTTCCTGTAGTCTTGCATGTAAACCTTGGCTTTTTTATCTGTCAGTTTCCTGTTAGTGATGGATTACATTGGAATCAACATGGCCTCCATAAACTCCTGCATTAACCCGATTGCCCTCTACTTTGTCAGCCAAAAGTTTAAAAACTGTTTCCAGGTATGCAATAAAATTACAAATGTGGTTTTACAAGAAAACCTATTTGTCAAAAGTCTAAACCTTATATTTTTTTTTGCTGTTTCGTAGTCTTGCCTGTGTTGCTGGTGTTACAGAACATCTCATCTGGATGACCAAGGACGCTGGAAGGGCTCATGCCACGGTAACGGACTAGACCGCTCCAGCTCCCGTTCCAGTCAGAAATACACAAGCTCTTCATAAATGCAAACACACTAATTGCACACCTCCTCCTGTACACACCAGTGCTCCCATCAGGGACAAACAGCAGTCTCAGTGCCGACAAACTGGCCTTCAGATCAGAGTCAGAAGGGGAACCTGGAGTCACTTCTACAGGACTCGCCGCAGACTGAAAGACTCAAAGATCAACCCCAAAATGCTGATGAAATAATGGAAGTGTGCCTCCTCAGGCTGTAATAGTAAATGCAAAAGCTTTGATGAAACCGATGCTACATAAACACGTTCATATTCCTACGCTGAGGCCTCTCTAGAGGACAACTCGGTGACACTAAAAATGCATTTATACAGAATGTTTATTCAAACCACTATGTAAATGTATGTACAGTATTATTTACATATAGAGTGCAAACTTACCATCATATTTAGCCTTAGTACTTTGTGTAGCTATGAATAAGCACTGAAAAACACTACCTGTTGAAGCTTTATTACCTCACGGGGAAAGCTAGAGGGAAACTGTGACCCTTAGTAATTTTACAATGTAGCTTCTATTTTTCTAAGAAAACAACACAAAGCACACGGAGAGCTTGTGTTACCTAAAGACGTGAGGTGTCCACGTGTTATTATTGCCAAATATTTCACCTCTATCGGAGAGCAGTAATGTTTCTGTGGCTGGAAATTAGTCTGAAAATGCTTTGTGAGAGCTGTTTAAGTAATACATTTCTGAGCCATGTAAAAGCTTTTGGGAAGGAAAAAGAAATTTGCTGGTTAAGCTGTATGTAAGTGAATGATTTAAAAACTCACATAACAAGGGAAGGTTAAAAAGTTCCACAACACAGCCCATAAAAAGCTGAGGTCAGACATGACTTAAATGAGGCATCATGGACCTGTAACTTGTGCAGAGAGCAACCATCGACTTTTGTTTCAAACAGACTCAGCTTTTATGTTGAGGATCGTTACTAGGAATGACAGCTGGGTGCTCAGACCCAGAGACCAAACGGGAAATTGCAGTGGAAGAGCTTGCAGCTTTGAACGAGGAGTGTGACCAGGAGCACACATATTCTTCTTATTATCATTATTATCTATTTTTTAAACAGTAAATTAGTCTCCCAGGGTCAGACAGTCGAAGCAGGGCTGGGCTGTAATGTCCTGAGTAGGGTTTTCGCGATACTAGAATTCCGACACTCAGGAAAATACTCAATACCTGATGCTATTTCTAACACCGCAGATGAAAAAATGACAAAATAGGCATACTTCTTTTAAAATATTAGAACAATGCTGGTTCATGCAAAGGATTGAACCACAGCCCTGTTCATTTTCTGTGCTTCTGTTGACTTAGTCCCACGTTTTTGTTGCTGAACAGAGTTGAAGAGGTAGGCTGCCAGTGAGAAATGAAACAGTTTTTTTACAAAAACAACTGTGCCTTCGTGTTAAATTAACAGTCCATTAACTTTACATACAGGCAGGACTGATAAAATCTGCTGCCTAGCTCCAAAATTACCGTTAATATTTCATTATTAGCCATAGCTGCTAGCTTAATGATAACAGACAACTAACGTGGGTTAGCTGCTAACAGTTAAATGGCTAATGCTAACATTTATGCCAGTCAGATTAATGTTTGTGTTAACTAAGTAATACTAAATGTGTTTGAAACAGGAGTTTTACTGACCTCTCAAATTTCCTCAGAAAGACAGGATATAAATTAAGATGCTTTGCCGAGTCTGTTGATGCGTTCAGCTGCTAGTGGGGGGAGGGGCCGTGCTGCATGAACTTGTCTGTCTAGACTTCTGTGGTGAGTCTTTGTAGAGCCTGCAAAGTCACCTGTGTAACTGACCAATGTCATTGCCAGCATTTGTGTATGTGCAAGTGCATTACATGTTAATTACCCCGTGGCTGTGTCTCTGTTTGTATGCCAGCCAACAGAAACAAACAAAACGCTTTTTGAAGAAAAATCTAATCTAATCTAACGTCATCTCACAATGAGAAGGATAAAGGTAGCTGAAAGTAAAGTGAATACAAGCACTTAATAATCACATATAAATCTAATATAAAAACTCCCGATCAGAAGGAACACATTTATTCTGTATTCACAACATTGTCACTTGGGGAGAAAAAATTGCATGTTACAGTTCATTTTAAGAAAATGGGACAGTGCCAATATTAATAACACTCAGTCCAGTGATAAAGAAAAGCCTAGGATGAACCCATTTTATGTAGCGTAATTTCAGTACAGTGTTTCTAAGATGTGGTTAGAAACGCTTTCACTGTTCTCAGTAATCGTGAAATGTGCGTATTCTGAGAATCCAGACAACGTGTTTGCCGTCATTTGGAAGACTGAAATAGAGCACACTGAAATATGTTTATCATTTTAACGCCTGGACACAACATCAATCAAGTCAGCTGATCATGCAGTATGTGACTCATTAAAATCTATTTCTTGCCATTTTGAGCCTGCTTTTAGCTGCATCTAAGTGATTGTACAACTTTGTAAGTTTCCTTTGTAAGTGGGACCAACAAGCTGAGACACGTCGGTAATTTGACCTGGACGATCAAGTTAAATGTTTATATCCCCTTATGTCTGAAATCACATTTATATTAGTATGCAGTAATAAATATCATTTTATAGCACTTGTGTTGTTTGAGGGTTTTTGTTTGAGTCATTACAGGTCAGTAGAGATGCCGTCAAAAATTGACACAATACAACATGTTACATAAAGTAGAAAACGGTGAACAAAACAACCCGTCTTCTCTGTCGATAACAGCTTGTAGAAGCTTAAATGTGATTTTATAAACATAATGCTTTCTTTTTCTTAGAAGAAGCTGCATTTGGTTTGCATTTGATATCACAGATCATAAAATGGCAACTTGTGAAACGTCTTGACTTTACTGCTGACAAATAGAGAAGCTGATTCCAAGAAGCGGGTCTTGTGGTGATTTACTGTAGACAGAATGTGAGAAAAAGATCTTTAACAACTGTTCACATTACAGATCTCTTTAATCTCACAAAACTGGCTGTTGTCACAAAACAACATAGCTGAGTCCTGAGGTCAAACGGAGACGGCGCTGCACTGGATTCCTGGAACAACTTAATTAAAGAATTTAAGCATAAAATCCTCTATTGGCATGTTTACAAGGACTTCAAGGCAAATATTTAAAGATTAGAAAACTAATATTCACTTTATAGGACTTTCTGAGCTCCTATGCCAGACACTTTGGAGAGTTCCAATATGTTTTACATAAACATGGTATGGGCTAGAACTTCATCCTGCTTCTATTCAATTCTAAAATTCGTGACGCTGACAAAAACCACATCAACACTCAAAATTATTGTTTGTTAAGAGAATTATATATTCATAGCAATGCTTCAGTGTCCCAGTGCTGCTGTCAACAACCACATGTCCAAGTAAACAGTATTTAAAGTTTGTGACCATGTTTCATGTGGTTCTCTGTCATTATATGAGTTTCGTGGTGTATTTTGCATTTGTGCATGACTGGCACATTAAACTGGGATTTCGAATTAAATCATTTTGAAAACCACAGCAGTGGCATCAATGCATTATTTCTCTATTAGTCATCCCACGTTACAGTGGTTATTGAGCAC
>NW_005187402.1:4691301-4711551 GCF_000239375.1 Pundamilia nyererei | reverse complement strand
TGTTATCAATCCATTGAATGAAAATCGGGCGTGGATGGTGGGTTTTTGATGTTTTTAAGTGAACAACAACAACAACATGACTGGAACAACAGGGATCTATCAAAGGCTGATCTTTACAAAACACATTTGAGGGAGTGGATCGTAGTTGGTGTTGATGCTCATGCAGCTGTAAGAGGTTACAAAACCATCCCAGAACAATTCAGACTCCACAAGTCCAATCAGTCAGACAGATGGTGTTCAACTATGAAGGAGAGGTTGACAATCAAAGATCATTCCCACAGCAAACCATGTTACAGTCATCAAGGTCACAAAGGAACAGTCCCAGGCCTCTCTCTCTCTTTCTTGGCTAATGTTTGTGTTGATGACTCCACCATCAGGAGAACGGCGAACGGCAATCGTGTGCATGGAACGGCTTCAAGGACAGAGCGCTGCTCTCCAGAAGAACGTACACAGTTTGCTCAAGATCACATGGACGAATCTCAATACTGCTTTAACAATATTTTGTGAGCAGGTGAGACTGAAATAAAATTTTTTGGTGCATCTGATCTAGGATGATTCAACTTAATTTTGAACTTTAAAGAAAAGTCCACACACAAAATTCACTTCTTTTACCTGCCAAAGTAACCCTTTAAATTAGGGTTGCCAAAGATAAGGCTGGGGACCAGAATCGGCCTAGCAAAGCCGCTGGGCCACCAAACAACTTTGGAAAATGTCAAGGATGCCATAAAGTTTCAACTTTAAATTGTATTTTCATTTATTTTTCACCTTTTCCTACTATGCTTTTCTAGTGACTTGTGGTACTTTGGTTATGTTGGCAAATTTGTGACAAATTTTGACATTTACAGCAATTATCTAACAATTGTAATTTATTCTCACGATGCCTGCAGTCCTGAAACAGGGTTACTCCACACTTTGTTTCTCAGCTGGTTGTTGTTTTTCCTCAAACTCTTTTCCATACTCGAAGAGCGCGCCTTGCTTGAACATGTGACTGATGAAGAGATGCGATTAACCTCAAATAACTTTAACCTTGTTATTCACACTTCACTCCCCTCATATTTTCCCTCTGTATTCTTGGCACTGGGCGCAGTCCTTCACACCACATTCTTCTTCTAATAAGGACATTCGTCAAACACAGCTTCAAAGGACAGATGAGAGCAATCTAGGGAAAAACAACGTTTAGATCTGGACATCCGTGAAAACCGTCTCCCTATGAAGGAAAAAATAATAATAATAATGTGAAATCCATGGCATAAAAAAGGAAAACTCAAAGTCTTTAAGAGTTTAATGTTTTATATTTGTTTCAATCATCATTCCAGTATTCAGGGAATGATAAACACAAAACGTATTCACATTTATCATCATTAATCAATTTGAAAATACTACAAATACAAAAGCTGCACATATGTTTGAAACTGATACAGACTGTGTTCAGGAATCGGAGAACTTGCCATTCCTCCTGCTCCCTAGTATGTATATTTAAATAATACGAAAAAAAAGTAGAAATGTCCAGGTAACTCATTTTCATGGTGTGGATGCAGAACTGGTGTCTCCGACTCCCTCGCTGTCCCTCGTGCCAAACGCCGTTCATTCCATGGGTTGCTCTTGTCTTTCCTTGAACTCATTAACTCTTGCCTGGAACAAATTTAAAGAACGTCCACGTCAGAGGTGGATTTAAGGCAGCATGTGGGAGTGTCACATTTAATTAAAGTCAGCTGACTGTCCTTTCACTTAAAATTACTGTTTGCTAGAACGCCCAGGGTTTCTTTCTCTGTCCTGTTACGTGCATGGAAATTCAGGTTGGCTTCTTGTTGCTTTCCCCAGTTTAGAAATGAGAGCACCAGGTCAGCTTCTAGCAGGACTCCTGTGATGGGAAGAGACCCTGGGGTAGGAAGAAATTGTTGGCAGCTGCTAACGCTTGGTTTGAATATTCTGCTCTCTATATTTTGCACTGTGATAAAGGAACTCCCAGAGATCATTCATAAAAGTCTTTGAGGTCCCACCTCTTACGTGCAATCTGTGCTCTCTTTGTAAATACCACAGTGCATTTTTTAACGCCAAAACCAATTTGCGTGGGCGTTAGTAAATCTTTTATGTTGTGTGGAGGAACAAAGAACATATGAAAACAAATGGAAAGAAAAAAAACAACGTTTTCAGAACTTCAACTTGTCCAGTCGCATGGAAACCAGACAAGTTGGTGTTCAGCATGCATGAAGTTGACAGTGTTGCTGCATTTGTTTCAACAGGTAGCCAAAAAGGTCAAGCTGAAACTTCCACAGCTCAACAACCAATAACCAGCTTCCATCCATCAATTTTCACAACCTTTTGTCCAATGCAGGGTTGCAGAGGGAGTGGAGCCTATCCCAGCTATACCCTGAAACGTAGGGTAGACTCTGGCAGGTTAGCAGGCTATTGTAGAGCCAATATGAAGACATAAAGAACAATTTACAGTGACATTCACACAAATTTAGAATCCCTAAGTGGCCTAATATGCATGTTTTTGGACTCTGGAGGAACCCATGCAAACTCCACGAAGAAAAGCCGGTTCACTATCAGCGGGGTCAGACCCAGGACCTCGCTGCTGTGAGGGGACAGCGCTAATCACTGCACCGCTGCCCTATCAGTCCAGTACTGTCCACTCTAATTACCTTTAATGGTTTAACCTCCCAAGACCCGAACTCTTCCACGGCATGCATTTTTGATTTCTCTTTGATATTTGGGCTGATTGGGGCCAGATGAATGTAAAAACAAAGAATTGCCAGATTTTTTTTTTGTTTCTAAAAAAATGAGATCCACATATGAGGATATTCGTTTAAAATTTCGATAGGACAGTAGCAGTATAATGTCCTCATAAGTGGATATCAGGCCCTTGTTGAGCAAAATTGAGTATTTTGGTCTAAATAACCCAAAATGTGATGTCCACATATGTGGACGCCAGGTCCTAGGAGGATAATTTAGGTCTCTGTGTTCTGACCAATCACTGGCAGGCACATTCAGCGACAGCTTCAGTGTATAGTAGCAGGAGCAGCTCCACCCAGACCGAGCTGGACATGAAGCCTCCTCTCTCATCAAAATGGAAAAAAAGAAATGATTCCATAACTGTGGAATTTACTGCTCATGACACGAGGCCTCAAGCACTTATTCCTCAGTCATTTATGTGCTCGAATCACAAGTCGATAGAAGTTCTATTTTCAGAAATCATATGAGTATAGGCAGGTGCATGCTTGTTTCTAATGAAATTAGACTAATAAAGCTAGCGAGGAGATTGCTCTCAAGGCACTGTGGCTGATTTAGTTAATTAGGAGATAACATGCAGACATGACCGTAGGCTGGGATTTCTGCAAGATTCCAGCTCTGTCATCAATTAAGGGAAATTTAGGATGCGTAAATGATGATTGACTGGATCATGTCGAATGACATCTCCATTCGTGTTTTACGAGATAATCGCTGTGGTCCAAAGGGACCGTGCATTTATACTTGAGCCGTCACAATAGGGAAAACAAGTTATCTGCCCTCCACTGATGATGGCTTTTTCCCCCCATTCCCCACGCACACGCTTAAATTAGAGCTGATTAAACCAATTCTGACCAGCTGTGCTGAAACCACAAACTCAGACTTTCCTGTCTCAGAGTAAAGAGTTCAAGGTGATTCTCAGAGTTTATCAAACCTGTTTTCTGGAACGCACCCCGGGTCATTTTTCTATGTAAGACACATGTTGTGTACAGAACAGTCACAGATGCTTACCTGAAATGTGTTGAGAACATGTTGACAAACATCGCTGAGCTCGTTCAGGCCTCTCCGCAGCGGCTCTGCGGCTGGAATTCCCCCTGAAGCAGATAGCAGATACTTCTGACGAAAACCACCACCGACAGCACAAACAGAGCAAAAACAACCGCAGAAGATGTAGGCACTCTGTTAGCCACTCGTCTCTGGGTTTCATTTAGCGCTGTGAGTCATCGTGCGCCCATGATGAGCACAAAAGCGGACGGCGCTCTACACAAATTTATTATTGACAAGGGTCACCAGCGCTGTTAAGAGATGAGAAGCACGCATCAACCACATTTGCAACGTGGGATCGTTTTGTCTTGCCCAATTTGATATTTCAAGTGTCGAAACAAACGCCACACCTGCAAGCGATGCATCGTGAGCGCTACAGAGAAACTCTGCCAACGAACTGACTGCACCCTCACCGACGATGGCTTGTAGGCACGCTACGCGCTCTGGTCGGCATCTCGATGGGGAAAGATTCATTCTGCTGCAGAAATAACGAGCCCAAACACGCCAAACACGCCACGAAGGCCAAAGAAAACCAAGGAATCCTGGACATTTCCCCCACAGTCACATGACCTGATCCTTATAGGATATTTACCATATGGGGGACTGACTGTGCTGTTCCTTATTTCCTGTTATATATACTTTTACAGTGGTGGATACTCCTGTTGAAAATAATGAGGTCCATGTATGTACCAGCAATCGCTGTAAGCCAAAAGTTGTTTTGTGCTCCTGAGTCTTTGACAGGTTTTCTCAGGTGCACAGCTCTTGCTATGAGCTTAAAAAACTCTCCTCGTTTAATTCTTTTGTTTGCAATGGCCGGCCAATCAGAAGAAAGCTAAAGGTAGGTGTGCCTTAAAGGAAGAAGAGCTAAAAAAAAAAAAAAGAAGCTTGTTTCAGAGTTGCACACAGTTGAGAAAATAATCATTTGATGACCTGCTGGGATTATTACGTTTGTTCACTTCCAAAGAAATAAACTGTCTCTAATTTTATCGTAGTTTTATCTTAATGAAGATACTGAAGACACACATTACAGCCAAGTTATAAATGGATTTGTGTAATAAGTCTTTGATCTGGGCTGTTCTGAGTGTTTTGCCCACATCTATGATTAAAAAAAGACCTTAAATAGAAACGTAGGAGATAGGAGCACCTGTGTGAAGAAAATAGCAGTTTTTCAACAAACAGATTGATAACACAACAGCGATCCTATTTTATATGGCAGCAATACCTGCAACAAGCAGGATTGAGTCTAAAGTCTACACCATATTTATTTCAGGGCTTTAGTAACATTATTTTGTAGAATTAAATTAATCTAAAAGTATATTATACTTGCCTTCAGCAACCTGCCCGATTTAAACATCATATCAGACCAAGTTAACAGTTCATCTGCATATTTTAATGTAAGTTCTGTGGCTTTAATGTAGATGTTTGATGTTTAAAACATGGATGGGAGCAGCTACAAAGTTTCCTTTTCTTCACGGAAACAAACGTTTCTGTTTCATACGTTTAAAAGAGCCAACTTTCACTTCGCCTGAGCTCAGCATTTAGGTAACAGCTCTGCCTCTTTGTTCTTCACCGTGCTCTTCTGTGGCGCCACAATAAACAGGGACAACTTTGTGCAACAGTTTTTATTGATATGTGCGCTCTTATCACTGCTCATCTGTTTGTAGTCGGTGAAACGCTCGTGTTTACACTGTGACATGTGATCGTTACAGAATTGCACATTAAACGAAGCATTGAAGTAAACAAAACAGGGTTGTTGTTTTTTTTAGAATCTAGTTACTCGATGAATCGTTGAAGCCCTAAAACGCTGTCACAGAGACTGCTGACATGCTCGCGTGTCCTCATTCCAGTCACACGTACTCACTTGTTCACCAGCACACTTAAACATGCAGACACACACACACAAACTAAATCTAGCTCATCCAGGTGATACAATAGTGTCAGAACTCTTCCTGCTAATCTACGAGAGCCAGTGTGTAATTTTTGACAGATATAGTACGCACTTAAACTACTAAAAGCAATGAGCAGTTCGTGGCTCAAGAGTTGGGAGTTCGCCTTGTAATCGAAAGGTTGCCGGTTTGAGCCCCAGTTCGGACAGTCTCGGTCGTTGTGTCCTTGGGCAAGACACTTCACCCGTTGCCTACTGGTGGTGGTCAGAGGCCCGGTGGCGCCAGTGTCCGGCAGCCTCGCCTCTGTCAGTGCGCCCCAGGGTGGCTGTGGCTACAATGTAGCTGCCATCACCAGTGTGTGAATGTGTGTGTGAATGGGTGGATGACTGGATATGTAAAGCGCTTTGGGGTCCTTAGGGACTAGTAAAAGTGCTATACAAATACAGACCATTTACCATTAAAACACCTGTGTTTTAAAGAGAGACAAATCACATGCTTCCTTTTGATGACACTGTCATAAAATAAAATGTTTATCATATTATTATCTATGAGCTGGAAAGCGAGGAAAGTCCCTTCCAGTTAGAGTCTTACTACAGATAACAGCCGTCAAGCTTCACTCATACCCTTTGTACGTCAAATAAGCCACATGTGTAGGATGTGACTTCAAAGATACAAAAGAAAACATTTAAAAATGTTTATTTATTTTGATCTGATTCCTTTGATTAATAAATGGATTAATCAAAGGAATACTCGGCTACTAAAATAATCGTTAGCTGCAGTCCTAATTTGACTCGGTACAACCCAGCCATAATTCTGGCTGCAATCAATTACAGACGTCTTGATCTTAATACGTGTATAAAACACATATATTTTCAATTTTTTCCATTGCAACCTCCTCAAGAACAAGCTTGGTGAGAAGGTGCAGTTATTCACAAATGGAGAATATAAAATGACCATCAATCGCCCTCAGTTTGAATCTCCGTGCAAGATCTTACCTCATGGGTGAGGGAAAAAAAGACGGTGGATAAGCCCCAAGCTAAAGCTTCTCAATGACCTTATGGCAGCTGGGATCACAAACCCCAAGTACACCACTGGTAACACACTATGTAGTCACAGATTGAAATCTTGCAGCACCCACAAGCTCTCCCTGCTCAAGAAGGCCTGTCTTAAGTTTGCCAGTGAACATTTAAATGATTCAGAAAAGGTTTGGGAGAAACGCCTGCGTTCAGATGAAACAAACATCTAACTCTCTGGCTTCACCAACTCTACCTGATGTGTTTTAAAAGAAGAGAAATGCTGAGTTTGACCCAAAGAACACCATCCGCACAGTCAAGCACGGAGGTGGAAAAACTATGATTTGGGGCTGTTTTTCTGGTAAAGGTACAGGACGACTTCACTGCAATGAGTGGCCAGAGGGCGAAGCTATGTACCATAAAATTCTGGCCTGCTCCTTCCCTCAGCCAGAATTCTGGCCTGCTCCTTCCCTCAGCCAGAATTCTGGCCTGTTCCTTCCTTCCCTCAGCCAGAACACCAGCAAATCAACCCACAACTTTCATCTTTTCTGGATGTTTGGTTGATATTCTGTCTCTTTCCATTTAAATAAAGCTGCCATAAAATTAGAGACAGTTTATTTGTTTGTTAAAAAGTTTGTATATTCAGCTGGAGACCTAATAATTACTTTCTCGGGTCTAGCTGTATTGAAGCTGTGAAGAAAAAAAAAGAAACCTCCAGGCAACCAGAAACTTGGTTCAACAACAAAAACAAGCTGTTTTCTCAGTCTCGCCGAGTCCTTTCATGTGACAGGGCTGCTCTTATCCTTTGTGAAAGCAGATGACAGATTTTTTTTTTTTGGCAACAGTGCAAGTGATTATTGCTCTCAAAATTAGGGTGCATGTGTTATTATTTGCAGTATATCGTGATCAGCCTTTTTACCTTGCAACGCTGCCTGAAAACCTTTATTACCAATAAACACAGCCATACGGAGGCGTGTGTATTAACAGAGACGTCTCTCACCTCGTGTCTGAATGCGAAAGTTGATCTTGCTCTCTGACGGATGGGTGATGGTGTAGCCGCAAAACTCCACATCCGCGCTGGCAAAAGAGAAAAGTGGGGAAATGAAGCTGAGGTTTGCGAGCATTCTCAGAGTTGTGCTTAAAAAAAAAAAAGACTGGTAATGACTATATTTTTTTAGATTAGCAGACCCTCTCCTGGCAGGATGACAAGAGAGCCCCAAAAACAGGGAAGAGGAGAAATCACATGCTTCCTTTTGATAACACTGTCATAAAATAAAATGATTATCTTATTATTGTCTATGAGCTGGAAAGCGAGGAAAGTCCCTTCTAGCTGGAGTCTTACTACAGATAACAGCCGTCAAGCTTCAGTTTGAATGTCAAATAAGCCACATGTGTGGGAAGCGATTTGAAATATAAAAAGAAAAAAAGAAAACACGACGGTGACCATGCTGAGTTCAAAGGGGGAAAAAACCAACACAAAAACGCTCACTTCTTCATGATCATGTATCTGAGGGAGTTCCCTAACGTATGGTCCTCGTCGTGCAGCACAAAAGTCACACAGCCCTCATCTGCCCCGTCGGCCTGGACCTAGAACGCAAAAAAAGTCCATTCTTAAAACATCGCACAGCCAACATGGAAGAGAAACATTACACCAGCTTCCTCCTCTGAGATTAGTGAGTGGGCGAGCCGCTCACGCTCATTATGCACTTCCAAAATATTCAAAACATACAGAGTTACAGATGCAAATAGAAGCAGACACTGATTGCATGCACAGTTGGGTCCAAGAGTATTTGAGAAAGGACATGATTTTATTTGATTTTTTTGCCTCTGTACGCCAGCACAGTGGATGTGAAATCTAAGAGAAAAAGAAAAATCAAGATGTGACTTGGAGCTTTAATTCAAGTGTTTTAACAACAAAAGTGGACCTACTGTGCACATTTCCAGCTCCATATTTTGCTCATTGGACTCTTTGTTTGGGTCACAGTAAATGTTCTTATTTTTAAACTCAGGCCTCATAAACTTTATCAAACATCTAAAACACACAATGTTACCCCATTCCTCCTTCTTTTAGGCCAGCCTTCATCTGATTGGCCACCATTCACAAAGTGAAGATCTGCACTGGAGCAGCTAGAGCGTATTTAAAGTGCCTGACTTGACCATGTTAGGGATATCCACTCTCAACAGGAGAAACAATAGTTTGCTGTTTAGAGTAAGCCGGAACTTTTTAGCTCTTAAGAGTCTTTTTTTTTAATAACTTCATTATTTTCAAGTTTTTGCTTTCTTTATGGAAAACCATCAAAGAATTGCAGCCATTTTTACACGACAACCCACATTTTTACAGCTGCGAAGGCATGCAGGCCTTCACTGCGGCCGTCTTTAGCTGCCGTTTGTTTGTGACTCTCTCTGCTTTCAGTTTTGTCTTCATCAGTAACTGAAAACCATGCTCTGCTGGGCTGAGCTCTGATTTGACCATTCAGGAATATTTCATGTCTTTGCTTTAGGAAACTCTTGGATTCCTTTCCGTCTGCGGATAAGACGGTGCACTGAAAGCACCGTCTTATCAGTTCTAAAGCACTTTGGCTGAATCTGAGCAGAGAGTACTCCCTGTACGCTTCACAGTACATCCTGCTCCTTCTATCAGCACTCACATCATCAATAAAAACCAATGATCCAGTTATACCGGCATCCACACATGCCCATGCAACAACACTGTCTTCACCAAAGATGATGAGGTACTTCCCCTCTTATCATATTATCCCCTTCCAAGGTAGTTAAAGCAATACTTTTAACCCCCACTTGAATTAAACCTGAAGCTTCATATTTCATTTTTAATTGGCATCTTTATTTCACATCATCTGAGGTAGGAAAATTAAGAAAAATACATCACTTTCCAAATACTTATGGCGTTTATCTTCATATGACATGAACACTGTTTAACTACTGCCCCCTAGTGGAGATACTGTTAGGTACCCGTGGACTGAGACAAATCCGCATCTAAATTAAACAAGTAGGTACCCTCATGTTCCAAATTACTGTTTGTCTCCGGTGCTGGTAATGCTTCAAAAAGACAGATTTTAGCGTATACTTAAGTTAGATTAACGCGGTTTAAGTTTATTTACTGCTAGTCACTAGCTACCCACGTGAGGAGCACACAGGCGGTCAAATCGCTGTCATTTGCTTCTTTAGTTAATCGATCCGACCTGGAGAAAATAAAGACGAACCCATCCAACCGCGCACACCATCAAACCACACACGATTTTCGCTTTTTACCATTTCTAGTACTGCTTTCTTTTCTCCTTCCCCGGCCATGCTTCACTTTCCCACTGCATCCGTCAACAGAGTAAGGTTTAGGTCTGTGCTCTTTAGCCCTGAATGTAGTTTGACAGGCAAAGGAAAGTTCAATACGACTGAATTTACCTCAATGTTTTGGTAACATATGTATGATTGTAGCCATAAATGATCAAATTATCAGATAATTTTCATTTAAAGTGACGCAGCTCTGTGGTTGGTAGAATATTTGTCAAACGCGTCGTTTGGCTACTCTGCAGCGTGATTATGGCTTAAATTTTATATTATTGTTGTGCCTGGATGCTTAATAACATAACATGTTTACTTACACAAATAGTTATTTTTAATACTTACCTAATAAATATTTATTTTAATAAAAGCTAACCTGTTCAGCAATTAACAATGGTAAGTTTTGTCACATCTCTAGCTGCAGGGGAAAGCGTTATCCTAGCGTTCAAGTCGCCTGGAAGACTGTAACAGGGGCAAAATTCGCGGCCCTTCTATAACAAGTTGTTTATACGAAGACGTGACGACGGAACTACGTAATATGTAACTGGGGGTAAAAAAAAAAATGTAGTTCCAAAAGGGAAACAACGACGTTAAGCACATAGAGCCTGAAATGCGGTAGGAACTACACTCCCCAGCACGCGCTTGAATGTGTTTCCTGTGTGGACGATTTGCGAAGCAGGCAGAAGTCACTCGAAAAGGATTAGCCAACTAGCAACTGAAACGTCTTTAAATGTGGGAATTTTGCGCTAAATGAGCCACTTTAATCGTCGTTGAGACATCCAGGTACTGAATATGATGTTATGTGACTATTACGTACGTTAGCTCAGTAGCTAAAAACAACCGACATGGCGTCAAGTGGCTAACTACCTTTCTGACGCTAATATAGGTTTAATGGTCAACAACAGTGTTAGCTAGCTTGTTGTTTCGCAAATTTTGGTTCATCTAGGTTTAGCTGACATTTTACTCTAGCATG
This sequence comes from Pundamilia nyererei, assembly GCF_000239375.1. Lineage (NCBI taxonomy): Eukaryota > Metazoa > Chordata > Actinopteri > Cichliformes > Cichlidae > Pundamilia > Pundamilia nyererei. The sequence continues at coordinate 4,700,608 of NW_005187402.1, read as the reverse complement.
ACAACCTGTTCATGATTGGGAATTGTCCTACGGCGTTCTAATCGCAGTATTTGCATTTCTTAGTTACACCTGTTCACATGTCATTTTATTTCCTTCTTCCTGTTATCTGTAACTATTTTTGGCTGTTTCACAAGAATTATTCTTCCCTAATCATTATCGTTTGGGTGTGTTTTTTTTTTCCCCCCAGCTCAGCAGTAACAACTCGCCTTCCTTGTCCTTCTACCTCCAGGGTGGTAATAAAGGTGAAAACCCAGCTGTTGCCATGGCAATCCTGTTTGCTGTGGTGGCTCGAGGAACCACTATTCTTGCCAAGCATGCATGGTGTGGGGGTAACTTCCTGGAAGTTACTGAGCAGATTTTAGCTAAAATTCCCTCGGAGAACAACAAACTGACATACAGCCATGGCAGGTAAGGGCGTGTGCGGCCTGTGTCATCCCCAGTTGGCAGTTTACATCCTGTTAGTGACAGTGCCTACGGCGGTGTCATGTGATAAAATACCACCGAGTTCATTCCTTGTAAAAACTGTAGGAAAAACAGCCCTACTGTATAAAACACCTCTCATCTAATGATTAACCCTTCTGCTTTATTTTTAGCTATCTGTTTCATTACATCTGCCATGACAGAATCATATACCTGTGCATCACGGACGACGTAAGTATATATTTGACAGTCATATATTTTTGTCGGGGTTTGGATTTGCAGTAGACCATTTGTAGATGTTATGAATGTATTTTAAGAACCTGAATTAGTATAAAAATAAATATAAACCACCCAGCCACTGTAGGAAATGGACACATGTCCTGTGTTATTGTAGAAAACCTAGCATTACTGCTGTTGCTAAAGATGAGATAGGGTTTTGAGGCAGCCACAATTTATTGTATGCAACTTCTTATAAATCTATTTGACTCTCATCTTCTAAAGGACTTTGAGAGGTCACGTGCATTCACCTTCCTCAGTGAAGTGAAGAAGCGTTTCCAGACAACATATGGCTCACGAGCACAAACAGCCCTACCTTATGCCATGAACAGCGAGTTCTCCTCTACACTGGCAGCTCAAATGGTGTGTATGATGAAAGCCTGAATGTACCAAGCAACGTTTCCTGTTACTGCACTGTGATGTCCTAATATTTCTGTGGTTTAAAAGAAGAAGAAGAAAAAAGAAAAAGAAACGGAAGAAGACGTGAAGAAGTGTGACGTGTTCCTTTTCTTTGCAGAAACACCACTCAGATCCACGTGGACCCGATCGTGTCACTGAGACTCAGATGCAAGTGGACGACCTGAAGGGCATCATGGTCCGCAACATAGGTGAGCATCTCTTTAATTTCCTCATTTTGTATTTATTCATAAATAAATAAACAAACAAGGCTCTGAGATGGAAAAACATTGACTAAAACTCTAATAAACCAAGTTAGATAAAACCTGTAATGTTTGACTGGTGTGTGGTGTGACTTTAAATGAGTGAAGTGTTATGAGCGACCACCTCACTTACGATGCATGATGTGCTGTGTTTAGTGAATTACTCATATGTATTGTATTATGTGTATTCACACTAAATTCACTGTTTGCATTCATGTTTTTACAGACTTGGTAGCTCAGAGAGGAGAAAAGCTGGAGCTGCTGATTGACAAGACAGAAAACCTGGTTGATGCAGTGAGTTTAACTACAACTGATTAGGCTCTGTTGCTTCTACTTATTTTCTGATGCATAACATTTGTCATTAAGTATATACTGCAACTGCAGTCTATTAAACAACAGATATTGTTACTGATTCCATTTTTTTTCCTCCTCCTCCTTCAGTCAGTCACATTTAAGACCACGAGCCGTAACCTTACACGAGCTATGTGCATGAAGAACCTCAAGCTGACTCTAGTCATTGTGCTGGTTGCCCTTGTGAGTACAGACACCGAGATGATGAAAACAAGTAGTGCATTGAGCTTGGCTTCTCTGTGCCTTATTTAGTGCAGCAGTTGTGAAGGAAGTGAACTCTGTCTGTGCTCTTTTTCAGGTGGTGATTTACATTATTGTCTCTGCTGCTTGTGGAGGTCTCAACTGGCCCACGTGTGTCAAACAATGAGAAGAGAGCGGGGACAGAAGAGAGGGAGATGAAGGAAAAGGGACAAAGGGGAGAAGTGCCTGTTTAACTCTGCTTGCCAGTGGACACAGTAGAAAATACCACGTTCCTTGCTTTTTACTCCTTTGGCTTCAGAAGAGCTGGAAAACTATTTGCTCCTCCTCCTCCCACCTCCTTTCTCACCCTGACTTTGACAGTGCACATTTATATGCCTTCTGGACCTGGAGTCCCACCTCATACCCACACTAATGGACAGCAGCCACGTGGCCTAAAACTGATGTGGAACAATGGTCTTGTCTTATGTTAGTCTGGTGCATTCATCTTGTCTCATGCACTCGGTTGGCTGATGTATCAGTTACTATACTGTCCTGCACCTGCCTGTGTAATTAATCCATATAGATTTAACTACAAAGGTAGCAAAGTTTGATTTGTGAGTGTCCTGTTTAATCTTGGATGCCAACAGAGTATGTGGGTAACATGTTTTAAATGTATCACTAGGGTGTAGTGTATGGGCCTCTGTTGAAGAACTTTAAACACATTGTTGACTAAACTGATGCAGTATACAGACTTTCTGATAAGTTTTATCACTTAGCACAGTTGTATCTTCTAAGGTTAATGTTGTGAAATACCCTGTATGATCATAAAAATAAATATTGTACATTTGATTGAGGAAGAATGGTTGTTTTAAAGCAAGTGTGATTTCTGCCTGTGGAGTTGAGGCTTCCCTTCACCTTTTACCTCCCTCTTTGAGGTTCAGTGTGCCCAAGTTTTCTTTCTGTTAACAAAATGCACTTTTTTTTTATATTATGTTGTACATAGATTTGCTTCCTGACATCATATGGCTGATGATCATTATGTAATAATTGTACATCCTCATTTAAAATAAATACATTCTGATGGAACTGAGTGATTTGCCTCTAAACCAGGAAAGGACAAAAGGGTGTTGTGACATGTATTCATTTTAAAAAGGCTAACTGAATGTATCGGTGTGTATTGATCCTAGGTAAATAGCACATGCACGGAATACGTTTATTTTTATTTTACAACTAATTATGTGAGAAATATGACCAACTCACCGTCGGTGTCTCCCAGAGGTCAAAGTTCATGTAAACAACTCTTCTTCAATCACTCCTCCCTGTTGATAGTTGAACTCTGGCACGGTGAAACACGTGACACCGTGAAGTTTTCCACGACGAAAATACAGTGAAAAGGGGAGAAACGAGCACGTGGAACCGACTGCCCACCGAATCCTCGAGCGCTCGCTCCCGTCGCTGCTGCTCGCCCCTGTGACAGGTAGCTAGCAAGTTTTGACATTTCTGTGAAAGTACTTTTTATGAACTGACTTGCCTACAGTATGATTTAAAAGGTGGAGAGAATGTAAAAAAGTTTTTGTTTTTCTTCTTTGTAAATATGTAATTAGAAAATTAAAGGTATCGAAAATTACACCTGTTTTCAAAAGAAAATAATGTTAACGCTAAACGCCTCGGCTTGTTTGTCAACCGTTCTTCATTTGGTCATTTTGGCCAGCCGTTGAAGTTAATCCTTGTATATACTGAACCATTTTGTAACTACAGTCAGAGGGGAACTGCTAACAGACGGTAGACCCCACAGCGACGTCAATGAGCTTTTTCTTTGCTATTTGTAGCAACATCCTATGTTTACTCCTGAAGAAATTGTAGACCTGAGTGACTGCTGGAGGAGGCCTCACACACGAATGGATATGCGTCGGGTTCAGGGGTCGAAGATGTTTTGATCAGAAGTTGCTGTACTAATGACCATCCATGTGAAAGGGCCAGGGAATTATAGTGCTTCTCTAAACGCCACCTAGCAGGATTCATTCTATTTTTGATAACCCCTGAATAAGTTAATTTATGACAAACTTTCAGTTGGCACAATGGTGTTGGTGTTTGCTCATTGCTTTAAAGAGAGCAGACTGCACAGGCTCATTGGTTTAACTTTGTTCCCCTGGGCTGTCTGACCAGCCTTTTTCCCTGAACAGAGCTTGCTGTTTTAGTGTTGGACAGTCCAGTGACTGGGCTTTTGATGGCTGGTCCTGCTACTCATAACCACTCTCTGTGTGATACTGATATGATCCAGTCAACCAGGAAAAGGCCATTTGGGGCATTGTATGCCGTGCCCGAGGGGCTTCGTGAACAGAAAAGCATTGTTCTGTTGCTCTCACTCCAACTTTTAAATGTATAATTTAATTTGCAGGCAGTAACTTGCACTACATTGCTCTGAAGGAGAACAGAGACACTTAAATGGATCCCTTAATCAAACACATTGCGATGTTTGTGTTTTAAAAGTGCTTTTAACTTTTTGCATTGTTGTGTAAGACCAGTGTTTTTCGTTGTTTTTAAAAAGCTCCAATCATGTTTATGTCAAGATCAACAGGATTTAAAAGTTGTAGGACTCTTAAAACCAAGAGCGGGGTTAATAACTGTGCTCCATACCATGATTTACATCTCAAGTCAAGATTGGACTGCCGTGTCTCGGGTCACAGGCCTTGTATAGATTAAGCAGAAATAGCTTGGGTCTTGCTGGTCTCAGTCTCTGGTGTCACATCACTGTTGTCATTTCAGGATCAGGTATCAAGTTGGCTGTGCCATCAAAGAATGATGTTGTCAGACTGAAAACTGTGTTTTGCCATCATTGTGTGAGTTTGAATGCAAATTCCAATACTGATGTACGGTTAAAAACGTTCATAGCGCAACTTTCTCCTCTTGCTAGGCCTCACATCATTCTGCTCTACTTTTCATTTATCCGTTGCTAAAAAAGCCGCCTGATCCATTCCCTCATAAAAGAGGGACTTTGGCTGCTTAGCAACAGTGAATGCCAAGTCTGTCTGGCAGCCCATGGCCACTCCCCTCGGCATGGATAAGGTAACGTGTTGCTCTCTGCCTCACTTGATCCTTTTGTGAACTTGGGGAATGAACCTCTGCAGTGAGCACTGCCTCTAGCTGGACCTTTGCACGCTTGCACAGGCGGAGCAGTGTGAAGCTAAGTTACTGAGTTTGTCTGAGACAGGAGCTGGTTAGATGGATTGATGATCCACTTCTGCAGCAGGCCTACAGGACAATCACGTTACCTCAGGGAGTGAAAGAAGTGAAGCTAACAACTGCAGGGGGGGGGGGGGGCACTCTCACTCAGACTGTGATGTTACTGATGCACGGCTGATTCTGAACACGAGGACAGAGGAGCGGTGGGATGGCGATAGACTCTCAGCCAATTGCCTGCTTAGCTGGCTGGATTTTGGACTTTGCAAGGAAAGTAGTAATTGGATTGTCTGTGAAAGGCTAAAACGAGGCGAATGGAGCTACAAAAAGTGCAATACAGTAAGCTTAAAAGCTGACTAAAGATATTTTCTTTCTTACTGTAAATCTCTGGATGCAGAGGATGCAAATGGAGGTATTGAAAGTTTATACTGTAGCCGAGTACCTCTCCTTAAATCTTTGTACACAGTTGTGCTTCCTTCTTTGACTGTTCCTTATTTCTGTTCACTGTCTCAGTGTCTTGTAACTTGAATCTCTTGGTTTTATTTACCCATAAACATCGTCAGGTTGTCAGCACATTACATAATACGCCATGCCCAGGCTTATTTGTAACAACCAAAACAACTGCTCTTTGTCATTGGCCTTGAAGGTGCACTTCCACAGTTCAATGTGCACGTCAGCTTGTCAGGGCTATATATTATACTTCATTGTAGAGATTGCAATGTACAGTAAGGTGTGTTCTCTCTGCCTGTTAAACAAACACATTCATCGAGTTTTTGACCACTGATCGTGCTGATAAGATTCACTGAAACTGTTGGAATTTTTTCAGCTCTGATATTAAAGGCGAGGCAGGATATGGATATAACGCCATGTTTCTTCAAAGAAATAGGCTGTGATTTGACTTCTTGAGGGTTCAATCCTATGTGTCATCATAGGATTTCCCATTTCAAAGAGTGCTTTATTTGAATAAATGTAACTTCATTGAACCTTTTTTAAGGTGATTGAGATATTTTTATTTAAAAAAATAAAAATCTGTATAATCTGCAGGTGTCTGTGCAACTGCCAACTTGTGTCATACTTCAAGAAGAGCCAGGTCTTTGCACAGGGAAAGAAAAGGGTCATTTTTCTGGATTGTTTTCATAATGCTGCAAAATATCTTGGCACTAAAATACGCAAATAGGCCAAAGGCTTATAGGCTGTTTCCCAACAATGGGTGGCGAGCACTTAAGTTAACAATGTTTTCCCATTAAAAGGATGAAAATGATGGAAACAAAATGTAAAAAAAGTCAGTAAGGATGTTTTTTAAAAGTAGCTAGTAGACTGTATGACTTTATCTTTGTGTACATCCAAGTGTTAATTGTTCTTAAAAGCAGTAGCAATGCTAAAAGCTGTTTGTGTGTGCATTTTCAAGTTGTTGGTGACCCAATGTCTGCTTTTCCTGTCATCTGTACCCCAGTGGATTTTGTAGTCGTGGCTGGCGAGCTCTGCAATCCAGCCTGCTTGGATAAACACAACAGTGCATAGCAAAGCTGCCGAGACAGTTCATTCATGTTTTTACTCTCACACGAGCCACGGCAGAGTAAAAACATCCCTCCTAAAAGTTGGTCCATCCTTGCATTGAAGCCATTTTTGAAATCATGATTCTACAGAGACATCAACACTGACTGTGATATTTTCATGCAGTTCTCAGTTTAAATATAAAATGCATCATGCTGAAAAGATTACAAATTGTTTGGGTTGGTTGTTCACACAGGCTCACCAGTTTTGCTGAGCTGTAGATTCAGTTTCCTGCTCTTAGCTGACATTAGTGGCATCGTGTGTTGTTTTCTATTTCAAGGTTCAATAAGTTGTGTATTCAGAGTTGCTCTTCTGCTTATCTTGGTTGTAATGAGTTATTTGGGTTACTGTTGCCACAGTTGGCATCAACAATCATGTCCCGTTAAAAGTCACTTGCATCGCCTTTCATTCCCACTCTGATGCTGAGGTTGAAATTCAGAATATTTGTCAAATTTCTTGGTTTATTAGATATTTGCTTTATGGAGGAGTTAAACAGGTGTACATAATGAAGTGGCTGGTCAGTGTATGTTGGTGCTTTTATGCTGTTCTTTGAACATACAAATGTATTGACAGGCTATGGTGCTGCTTTCACCAAAATGGTTTCTTTTTCTCCTCTTTTACAGAAATCCTTCCCTGGTATCAGATTTTAATGGGCTAAAGTGCTGCCAGCTGAACCCATAACTGAAGCTGTTCAGCACTTGGGATACACAAGAAATAAAATCCCATCAGAATTCTTAAACATGGCCAGTGACCAACCTGAAAGCATGGTGCCTCCACCTCACAGTGACATAAAGCTGATCCTTTCATCTGAGACTCACCCATCCACGCCTGTGTCACCTGACTCCAGCAGTAGTATTTCGTACATGAATGTCAGAGGAGCCAGCAGCTCTGCTGACATTAATGTACTCGAACATCGCCTTAGTCAGGCCTCCCCTGTGGATAACCTTTACAATACCACCTTAACACATGGGGATGTCTTCTGTGGTGTGACTTCAAACTTGAATCAAACCTTCATTGCCACACCTGTGAATGATGGCATTAATTTCTGGAAACAAAACTTGAGCCTCATGAGCAATGAAGACGTGGAGGATTTTATTAGGCACAGAGGGGATGAAAGTAACAATACTGTAATGTCTCAGAGTTCATGTGGGGCATCCTGGAGGGGATCCAATGAGAATGACTGCTGCTCTCTGAGCTCTGGGGAAATGGTAATGAGGAGCAATAGTTTCTGTCTGGAGGACCAGTCACTCTTATTAGTCTCTTCCCTGGAGGAATCATCCATCTCTCCAGCTGCACGTCGACCAGAATCACCTGCTGTATCGAACCTGCTGTCGACCACTATTCTGGGCGTCTGCAATAAACCCGCAGAGAGAGTCTCAGAGGAGAACACAGGCCATCCTTGTCTTGGTGTGACTTTCATTCAGGCAGACAACAAGGAGCTCCTCGATGAGGAAAATGAAATGGCAACATCGAATTGTTTTGTAGTTTTGCCAAATGAGAATGAACGGGGGCTTTTCACAACGTTCATCTGTGAAACCTCTCCAGACTGTGGAAAAGAGGCAAACTGTACCAGTGCTGAAGCAGAACCTTTGCCCCCATTTTCAGCGGCATTTACACCAGAACAAGGCAAGACCTTTGTGTCCACTCTGTCAAATACGCAGGAAATTGATGAGGGTGTTTGCACTTCCACTCCGGTGCAAAACATTGAGAACAAGATAAACGGCCTCCCCTCGTCTCCATGCATTAGAGATGTGAGCAGCCCAGGATGTCACCCTGTTAAACAGCAGCAAATATCTGTCACTAATAAACAATGTTTAGACCCAGGACTGCCACCTACAGCAAGAAAAGCTAAGAAAATAGAAATTAAAAGGTTTCCCAAACCTGACTTCAGTCATGTAAAATCCAAAGTCGTAACAAGAGATCCACAGCAAACCTCAGTGCCAGAAGTTAATTTGGGGAATAAACGTACTGAATCCCTGAGAAGAACCCCAAATGGTATGTTTCCTGCCAAGAGAAGAAGTAGCACTACATCTGATTCTGCCACCAGTAAAATATTTAATGATGGACAGTTAGAAGTGGATGCTGGAGCTGCTAATTTGGGATTAACAGTGACACAGTCATGTGAGCATACTGCTGTGGATGGCCAGGGCAAGAGCAGAGAAACCCCAGCAGGCCAGTGCAGTAAACCCAGCTTTCAAACAGAGGGGCCCTCTTCCAGCCAAGTATCCGAAACCTCAGCACAGCACGCTTGCAGCCAGAGCAGCTTCTCATCCCTAGAAAAATCCCCGGGTAAAAGTGGCCCCAAACCAACTCCAAAGAAGGGTGTGTCAAACAAAGCTGTGGCCAGATCAGGCTCATCTTTGGGTCAGGACAAGTCTTCTGTCTTCAAGACATGGCCTCGCTGCTCATCTGAGAGTTCATCATCAGCGTCCAGGACACCTCAGGAGAAGCAAACAACTCTAAAGTTCTCAGCTAGTTTTAACATTCCTAAAGCCAAGACCCACCAGAGACAAACCAAAGCAAAGAACCTGAGCTGCTCTTCCCAGAATAAACAGGCTATATACTCTGAGGACCCTACTCAAAACTCCTCCAGAGAGGTCAAGAAAATAAGCCTCGTGGTGAGTAGATGGAGCATTGATTTTGAAGGTGAATATGTATGAGTGTCAGAGGTGGGGTGGGGGTGGGGG
>NW_005187402.1:4683664-4691281 GCF_000239375.1 Pundamilia nyererei | reverse complement strand
GGGGGCTACAGGGGGCTTTTTCTTGTGTGTTGTAGTCCATCTGGGCCAAATGCACAAGACCTGCAGACTAAGTGAAGAATTGTTCTCTTTTCAGGCAGAGTCAGCAAGAGCTCATTTGGATGATGGTAAGACTAGATGTGTACCTTGGCGACCATCCCCTAGACTTGCTAGGAGAACACCACTTTCACAACCTCCACCTGCCAGTCCCAGACCAACCACTTTGTCAGCCAGGCAGAGACTGGGATCCCTGGGGATGAATGAAATCAGGACCCCTAAAGCTGTAGGGAAACCTCAATCCAAGCAGACGAGCATTACAGGTATGGGTCATGTTTGCTTGATTAAACCTGTTATGTTGAACTTGTTCTGTGGCAACAGTTCAGAAATGTTAAAAGTTATTCTTTATTGTCTTGAGGAAGCCAAAGTTCACCTATAAATGCATTAAAATACTAGACAGGAGGCCACAGTCAATGCCTTGTAAAAGTAGAACCTAGGGATTTCTTAACTGGATTTTTCGATGTTATGTAAACAGAATTGTGTAACAGGCCTTTTTAACCTTTTGCCTCAAAGCACCACAGTTTCTTTTCTTTCTTTCTTTTTTTTCCAGGAAGTTGGGCATGTAGTCCAACTGATAAAGCAGGACTATAAATATTTATAATATTCACCCAATACTTCAAGAAGTAACGACTGCAAATTGATTACTTTTCAATGTGCTTTCATACTAGAATTAGGTTGTCATGACATTTCCTTTCCACTAGAGGGTGACATTGAGCAAAGTCTGTCACAAATTATTCAGGTGTTTGTCAAAAATGGACAGCTTGCTCAGCGCTATTGTTAGATGAATCCTGAGGAAAGGAGAGAGACTGTTCATCTGATGGGAAGCGGTCTGCAAACTGGAAAGTAGGGGAAGGAAAGGGAGTTTTTGAGGTTAGCAATGGTTTGAAAGGAGGACAATATTTAAACCAGTTGGACCTTTAGCACAGTAAAATGTCATGACCAATGACATTGTCATTTGTCAGCTGTACACACAGCTTTGAATTTAAATTGAGCTACAGCATTTTTGTTTATGGATTGTTGTTAGGATTGTTTGATTTTTAAATATTTAGAGTTGGTAAGATTGCAAAGTTCCCAAACTTATGTTTCAGTGACTTAAAACTGAAAGTAGTCACACTTTCGCATTCTGGTTTTGTGCAATTGAATGTGGTTTTAGCTTTAACTTTTAAAAATATCCTTATTTTTATCTGGATCTGACACATCAAAAATACCTAGAACATGACTCTTTATATGTATTAGTGAGCTTATCCTTAATAAAGAGGTTCATGCTGCTGACCTCATTTCCTTCCCCAGGCTGTCAGAGAGCACAGGCAATAGGAGAGCCATCCCTGGGATCTGCCTCAGCAGCCAACATTGAGCCCCAGTTCAATGGACTACAACCTCCTCAGACTCCCACTCAGCCCTCTGTTATAGGTCCTCGGTCCACCCCTGTTAGTAAACTACCACACAGGACTTTGGGGCCTTTTAGGAGCCTTACTCAAACCAGTGTTCAGCATGCGCTATCCCAAAGCTCTGGGAATACACAAGGTGAGATTAATAAGAATTTTCTGTCGCTTTTAGAAATAGGATATTCTTTCTAGAAATAGTGCCAGTATGCTGTTATATAAAGGTATAAAAACAGTTATGAACTGGTTTCTGGGATTAGCCATCATGTTTATTGGAGGGTTTTTAAGGACACATGTGGCTAGGATGATGACCTACTTTGCCCTGGCTAGGATTGGAATCTCCCCTTGGGCAGTCTTTCTCTGATTGCAATCCTCCACCTCTGCTATGATTATAGGTGCTTGACATCTTAAACATAGATTTTTCTGATTTCTTCTGAAAGGATGTAGAAACATGTTAAACATAAAGCTGAATGAATGAACGCAACCCCAGGAAACTGGGAAAATGATCTTCATTGTAAGGGTTATCTGCTTTGGAGTTCTGAACAGCCAATCAGAATGTACTGATGTGTCATGAATAGATGGAGCAATGTTTTGATGTGAGCTTCCCAAATCCTCAACAGCATAGAGCTCTCTGATTGGCTGAGAGAATATATTTGTCTAAGTCGGGGACCCCCTTGTTGGTTGTCATGGCAACGGCTCCTATTCCACTCTAGTTCACACGCAGTGTTGCCTGGAGGAGAAAGAGCAGACATACACTACAACTGATGCCGTCTGAGGTGGATTCAAAGGAGCGTTTCTTCTGTTTTTTGATTGAAAACCAATGGCTGGCTACACTGGGCTTCGAAGCTGCACCTGGACGGAATTTCCAGCTCATGTTTTCAACAGTTCTTCTTTACTTACACAAGGCAGTGCAGCATCCAGCTGTGACCTCACTCTCTTGACCTGCCTGCTCATTGGATCCTATCGCTTTTGCATCATCCCTTTGTTAGCTGCATTTAATGGAAAAGAGAGAAATCTGTGGAGAAGTAAGTTGGGCTGGCAGCTGACTCATTAGTGGGGTTGCCATGGTGAATTATTTACTGTTTGGGATCTTATCAATTTGGATGACATAACCGTTTGTTTGGCGTGCTAAAAATTGTAGATTCAGTTCTTTTTGCTATTGTTTTGGTCATTTTGTCATCAACATTCCTTATAATACACTCTTCCAATACTTAATTTACATTGTTACATTCTACATTGCACATGCTAGAACTAAAATATTCTTTGTCTCTAAATGGCTTCAAATGACTTTCTGACAAACTACCAGTGATGCCAATGGTTGTTATACTAATTCCCAGTGAATTTCCAGAACATCATGACATGCATTGCGGTATTTAACCAGTATGTCTCTAATGCCTCCAACAGTTTCTGGAGGAGTTGCACACAAAGCAACCCCATTCAAATCTGTGGTACTGAAAGCAAGGCTCATCTCGACCTCTGGGAAAAACACTGGACCAAGTAGGATCACACTACCACACGCCACACATATCGCAGTCTTTCATTGTAAAATGTGATTACATTTAAGCCTTCTTTGAATAACAATTGATCACTTTTTGAACAGGACATTCTTTTTTTTCTTTTTTTTAATCTATCTTTCAATGACCTTCATAAATGTGACCTAATCTGTTAAAGTTTGTATAGTATGGTAACGATGCTTGATAAGCACTGTTTAGTCTTGATTAAATTAAACTGTCTCCTCCTCAAACTAGTTTTGTGTTTCACAGTTGTCATTCACTCAGCAGGCAGTGTGTCACCTTCATTATGGGTCAGATTAACTCCAGCCTCTTTTCTCTCCTGGATCTTTTGCTTGTAACAGCTTTGTCTACGGTAAACAAGCCTGCTGCTTCCACTGGAAAAGGAGCATCAAATTCTATAATTGGTCCTCTGTTAAAGACAGCTTCTGCAAAACTTGCTCGATCAACGCTGGTTGGATCTGGTAAGACTCGTTTTATTCTCTCTGTATTTTACAGAATTTTTAACGTCCTTGTTTGTATTTTCTAAGTCTAAACTAAACATCAGCATGGTGTATGTTTTGTTCCATTTGATAGTGTGGCGGACCAAAACTAACACAGTGCATTATATACTATTAAAGTATAACAGCAACAGATGAAGTTTCCATTTTCTAAATGTGTAGACCTATTAAACTATCAATCCATCCAATTGCTTCTGTTTGAGTCGTAGGGGGAGCACGCCTCCCTCTCTCCCAGCCACCTCGTCCAGCTTATTTGGAGAAACACCAAAGTGTTCCCAGGGCAGCAGAGAGATATCTGTCCAGGGTACCCTGGTTCTACTCCGGGGCCTTTTCCCAGTAGTACATGCCCCGAACATGATGCCCCAGAGGCGTCCTTGTCAGATAGCTGAGCCACCTCAGCTGGCTCCTTACAATATGAAACAGTAGCAGCTCCACTCTGAGCCCCTCTCTAATAATTGACCTCCTCACCCCTAGGACAGCAGTCCTCACTCATGCCTTATCGACTGATCTAGCTGCTATTTAAAGAAATCTATATGTAAGTATAAATACAACGTAGACCAGGCAAACAAATTGTGCAGACAAGCTAGTGTGCTGTCTACTAATGACTAACAATTTCATATTTCCACTGCTGCGAGGAACGTGTGGCATATTAGTCAACCCAGCTTTTAACTTGAGAGTTGCTCGCTGTGATTCATACGCAGTGCTTGAAATTTCAGGGCTTCTCATCTCTTGCTGTCTTTTATGGTGTCAGTGGATTGTGTCTTTGAGCAGAAGCTAAACTGGAACACACATTAAATTAAACCTGATTTGTCATCATACTGACCTTGCCATGAGCTTCCTGTTATCTATTACTATCCCACTGCCAGGGACACAGGGAAATGGAGTAATGCCTTGGCAACTTCAAATTCCCATTGGCTGATGTTCTCATGCTTGCTCCTCCCACCCGTTTTAATGCTCCCTAGCCCCACCCCCTCTACTCTCTCCCCTGGCATCCTGGCAGTGCTACAGCACCGCCATCATCCAGCTTGGAGATGCTGCTTTACTTTGGGAGATTTGTGTATTTTTGTGAAAAGCTGACGGCTGACTTTACAGAGGATTAAGAGATTTTTGCTTCCCCCCATTCTGCCTTTATCACGTCTTTCAGACTGTGCCACGACCAATGGCCAGGCTTTGACCCTGTACTGTTCACAGCTGGGAATTAATTTTGAGTTGGGACTTCTGCCATGCCGAACTGGGTGCCCTCACTTTTTTCAAGGCCATATCAGTGGAGTAGCTGTTACTACTGCTTTTTATTGATTTATTTAGTAATTTTCCATCAGACCTCATCAGTGCTGCTGTTACCTGAGGCATGATGCACTGAGAGGCACCACAGCTCGTGGTCCTTAGCTAGCACCAACCATCTGAATCGTGAAACTGGTTTTTGATTTTTAAATCAAACTGTTAGCTGAAGACTTTGGCTCTTTTGCATTGTTTTTGAGATGTTATGGTCGCCGAAGCTCTCCTTGTCCAACATCCACGTGCGTCTGACAGCCAAAGGTTTACTCCGAAATATTCAGCTGCTCTCAGGATGCAGGAAGAATACTGTGGTTTTCCAAGCAGGTCTGTCAGTTGTTTTGGTGTTAAATATTGTTGTCAGTGTTATTATGACATTTTGAGCAGTTTCTGTGCTGTTGTATTTAAGCCAATCAGTTTGCCTTTCAAGTAGATCTGTGGTGTCAGTTTATGAAATCCATTTTTAGCTATATGCTAATTGGCAATACAGATGGCTCCAAAGCATGTGACCCTGGGCTGAAGTATGCTAGGAATGGAAAAATTGAAGAATGATTTAACCAAAAGCTGTAATAGTCTTTGACATTCAGTGTTTGTTTATATTATCTTCAAGCATTGATTATGTATCCAAATGTCCCACTTCCCTTTCATGCTTCCTGGGATTTCTGTGACTCTTGTTTCAGTCAAATGTGCCGCGGTTATTTTGGTTCTTTATGTCTAAGTGACTCCATGGCAGTCTTGTTGTAATTGTAGAACTGCATGTTTGCTTAAAGCTTTTGTATGTTGTTTTTTTTTGTTTGTTTGTTTGTTTGTTTGTTTGTTTGTTTGTTTGTTTTTCTCAAATGTGGTAAATTTGTTTTATGAAGCAATTTCGGAAGCACTTTGTATCCTTCTAGTAATTAAATAGTATCATTTCTTTTTTTAAGTTCTAATCTGCTACTGTATCACTGATTCACAAGTATTAAAACTCGTGCATTTTTCTTATTTTCATTCATTATCATACTATTAGAGTTGTGCCCCTTACTGTATTAGCCAAGAACTGTAACAAGCCCCTGATTGTGAGGGGTCTCATCATCCATCATGCTTTGTGCTATGATGTGATATCTCCTCACACCAGCAGAGCACAATGCTGTGGAGTCATTAAATCTCTCTGTTTAAGTATAGAAGTTAGAGTGGTACAGTTATTCTTCTTTGAGTCTGAAGTGAAATGAGAAGCTTGTCATTATTTTGTATTTAGACACTTGGATGAGAATAGCTGTAAGTCCTGTGTTGCTATGGAGCAGTAGACAAAGAAGGCGATTATGTGCTTATGTAAAGGAAATTAAATGTCACGTGGGTGCAGATTTGTGTGTTTATGTAAAGCAAAAGTGACACGATGCTTTTAAAGCATTGTAGAAAGGTTTAATAGTGACTCGCTGACAATACGTTAATGTTTGAATATTTAATTAATGTTTTGAGTTTGTATTAGTGTTACACTGGGTCGTCATCACAGGAGAAAAGTGAATGCTTCACTGAAACATAGTTTTACAGCCTGAAATGTGTAAATGTATGAAGCATATGATACAGTAGATAATCTTTTTTTTTTTTTTCTCTTCTACACAAGCACGTTTATATAACATGTTGGTGAAGTTGAGATGTTCTCTATTTGTTCTAGTTTCCAGCCAGCAGAGGGCGTTGTAATTCAAACAAACCTCTGCTAGGTTTGTTCAAAACATGCAACACACTTTTAGAGTTCCAATTCAATTTAGTACAACATTAAAAAGATATCAGAACTATGAACAAAATCCATATTGAAATACTTGGCCAAAAAGTGTTTCATGTTTTAGCTTTGTTTACAAAAAAGAGAGTGTAGACACTGAAGTCTGACGGAATGTTTGTAAGACGTTAAAACTGAAAACAAAAGCTTGGAAATTTAAAAACGTGTTGGGGTTTTTTAACTACATATTTCTATTATTTCAGAAAAAATGTTTGAATGGTCTTGAATCATCTGAGTCCCAAACATCAGTCTTTTATAAACATAACTTAGTCAGGATCACAAGTCTTGTGGTTCCAGCTACACGATGGTGACAATTGCTAACCAAACATCTAAATATTTAGAATCTTTCCGTGAATGATGCAGTATGTCCTTTTTTTTGGCTATTTGATAGCCTCAGTGAAGAAAGGACAGGAAAGCGGGGGCAGAGAGAGAGAGGCAAAGACAAGCAGCAAAAGGCCGCAGGTCTGACTCAAACCCGGGCCGACCGCTCTCAGCCGTATGGCATGTGGTCGCCCGCTCAACGCACTGAGCTAAATCAGCGCCCATGCTGCAGTATGTCTTAACAGTTGTAACACATGTAGTTGTTGCAGAACAAGACAGGCGTTTTGTTTGTCTTAAAGGCTGTGCCCAACGCTCGTGCTGAACAGTTTACTCTGGCAGCCGTAAAGTAAGCTGCACATCCGGATACAGAGCTTTGAAAACTCAAGTCTGTCTTTATGACGCCAACATTTTATGGCTGCAGAATGATGAATCTGTTTTTATATAACTCTAGTTTCTCAAAGCAAGATTGCATCGATTTCATCCCTCCAAAATTTGATTAATGAATGAGTTGCTATCATGTTTCATTTGACTCAACAATGACACTCTTACATACAAGTTCAAGATCAATGTAACTTAATTCAAAAATGTATATCCAAAAGGTCAACTTTACTGACTTTCATGACTATTGTTCAATGTCTAAACATCAACCTGAGGGAGGCTTACCGCTGAAAGGTGATAATTAGTCCCAGAGTAATGAGTCCCACAGGCAGCTGCATGTAGTAGCAGTATATTCCAGTCATTAAAGCTAGGATTCCTGATATGTCCCAGGCTATTTTCACTACTATGTTATGAAACTGTCTCTTAAGAGCTAGCATGATATATAT
>NW_005187402.1:4672170-4683103 GCF_000239375.1 Pundamilia nyererei | reverse complement strand
TAAAATCTAATTGTATTCAGTGAATCTATTTTTGCTTTTTTCCATTTTTCCCTTCGGGGCCATCAGAGGAGCAGCGCTGGGATTCATCAGACTGCCTGATTGGACAGATGCATGCATAAGTGCTTTGACTCGGGCCTTGTTGCAAATGTGCGCCTGACATGAGTGTCGTGATTTATACTGTATTGTCAGACCACCTGCAGTGATTACGGAGGGGAGTTTGTTGATGATCGGGGTTGTCACGACACTAAAGTCCTTATTTTATTTTATTGTATTTTTTTTCCCACAGTGGACAAGAACAAATCCAAAGCTGGCTCCCACCAACAACGCCCTCAACAGCAAGCATCACAACAGAAGCAGAGCAACAGGCCTCAGGATGCAGTGCCAGCGAGTCTTACAGAAGCTGACAGAATAAACCAGAACGTCCAGCAGCTCAAAGGACTGCTGAGAGCCAGTAACTGTAGATTTGAAGCACTCTCCATAGTCTTGCAGCAAACATTGACTGGGGTAAGAATTGATTTATTTCATAAAAACACTTTCATTTGCAGTTTAAAGTATATTTTATGACACACATTTTGTTAGTTTTGAGACATGGCAATCATTAACCAAGTTCAGTGAGTTCAGCTCACAGTAGTTTCTTATGATCATCTGTTTAGAGTAGAAACTAATGTTGTCGAGCAGTGAGTTTGACGTTCCAGTAAAACACATAAAAAATATTGCTCTTTATATTAAGCTAATAATTTTTCTACACATACATGAGTCCATTGTGCTTGAATCATAACTACAAGTGTTGTAACATCACATCGTGCGTTCTGACAGAGGGGAAACTTAATGGCATTACTGTTTTGTGCATCTATCCTAATAGTCGTACTCCACCCAACCATCAAACTGCCTTATTTAGTTGTCAGAGCAAAACTATGTAGATAATGTGAGTGAAATTGTTTCTTTGTTTGAATCCATGTGTTCTAAAAGAGAAGAAGTACTATCTGCAGGACACAGTGTTTCAGCTCTCTGGGTTGATTCAGTAATGCCCTTGTTTGATTACATCATATGTTATGCATCAGTGGCAAAATGTCTGGTCTGGTAGGATTGTTCTCTCCTGGTCACTTTGTGTTTTGCAGTGGTCAGACGCTGATATGTTCGTGTCTGTAAATCTTCATTTAGCACCCCGGTGCTGTAAGCTCAGTTTGTTGTGGTGTAGTTAGGGCGCTCTGCAGCTAACAGTATTTTCAGAAGACGAAGCCACTGCTTCTCTCAGCTGTAATGCATGCAGTCACCTTTGAAGTTTTTTCTCCTTTGGCCTTAATGTCAGCAACTGCTTTTACTTCTGCCTTACTCCAGATTTTGACACCAGACAAATTTATCATTACTGTAGTTACGACAGAGTTCATATTTGGCCAAGAGAAACCTCAGAGGACTCGAGTCTAGGGAACATTTTTGTCTCCATTTAACATGATTCATCATTCTAACCAATCAAAAAAACAGCAATAACTTCTTTAAAAGCTTGTGTGGTTTACTGCACATTATTTCCCCCTTAATTAATTTTTCATTACTTTGGATAATGTCTGAAGTTTATCTGCTAGTTTGTGGAAACATCTTCTAGTTCTTACTGATCTGCAGTTTGAATTCTTCCCCACAGAAATAAAAACCAGAAGGTGGAGCATGTTCCTGAAGTATGGAGTCATGCCTTTCCTTATTCGGGGTGGAGTCAGTTTGGTGCAGGTGTCCAACTCTCACCATTTCTTTCTCCCTACTTACCCGATGCTCCCACAAAATGGCTAAAACTCTTTCGGTTCACTTAGTTTGAAAGGCCAGTGTCCAGTAGCACAGATAAGTTATAAAGATTAAATTTAAGTGATCTTTATTTATTTATTTATTTATTTATTATTAGTTTGTATCTGAGAAGCTGATTCATTGGACAGCCTCAGTCTAGCCAGAATTTTAACCCTGACAATGGATGTGGTCCACCTGGTGATGAGCACTAGAAATTGGCTTCAAAATGATTTATATATATTTATTTTAGTAGCTTGTGAATATTTTTAAATCAAAACTTTTTTTTTCTTTTTACATGAAAAAATAACAGATTTTTTTTTCCATGTGGTCTCGGTGCAGTCATGAGGAAGACATTTGGAGCAGAATACGTTTAAGTCGCTGCTCGTGTCATGTGATGTAATGTGACAGCTGGTATGAGGCACAGTGTGTGATGTTGTGTCACTGATCTTTGCCTCATTCCCCTCTGTTTGGACGGCTGGGTTGTGAAACTGAATGCATCAACAAATATTAAAAACACGCTCGTTCCTCTAGAATACAAAAGTCTCCTCCCACTGAGTCAGTTTTAACTATTGCATGTCCTGCTTCTTTTTGCTACCCCTATAGGATGATACTATTTAATGCTAATGCTTGCTGTATATCAGACGCAGGGACTTGCCTTTTATATGTAATCTGAAGTCACTGAGGTTGTGCGATACAGATCTAGTGATTTTTGGATGTCGGGTGTATTAATGTTCAGATACGCTTTGAAATCTGGTGGTCACTGATCATACCAAGAATAGCTAGCTGGCCCTGGCCCTGACACTGTGAGAATGCCCCAGCTGTTGACTTGATATGGTTATGAACAGCAGCCAAATGCTAAGCGAGGACTGTTTCTTATCATCTGTTTGGATGGGGTGTTTGCCATGCCTTCTCTTAACACTTTCCCCACCAGACTGTTGTTTTGACAGGGTGAAAAAGAAACGCTATAAGACTGGTTTCCTCTTAGCACAGAAATGGAAGCACATTACAAAAAATCAAAAATACGACCTTTATTTATTTAGCTATTTATATGTTTGCATGTTAAGTCTCAATATTTCCAGGAGACGGGAACGTGATCTACATGGTCTCAGTTGAGCTTCATGTCATCCTACACCTGACATGGATCATAGTTGTATACACAAGGGACATTTCTCCTCTCTGGATTAGGCTATAAGAGTTGTGCAGTGCAGAGGCTTGTGCTGAGTAATGATATCAAATTAAATTAGCGAAAGCATCCACTGCCTAGCAAAACAATCTGTATTTTGGATAATGAAGGAGATTTTTTGCTTACACTGTAGGGCTGCATGGTAGCAAGTTGGGGGTTTTGTTGTTGTTCAATTTCTGGGTGAAAATCATGTAAATAAAGAAGAATAAAAGGGCACTGCTGCATTGTAGTTGATGTGAACCAAAGAGGAAAACAAGTTTAACTGTAGACATTTTCTATACTGCCAGCTAGTGAACAAATAATATTTGAATGCTGGTGAGCAACACGATTTACAGTCAGTGAACATAAATCGTGTTGCTCACACAGAAGCTGGAAATTTCCTCTGTCACAGCATTGTATCATCATCTTATAGGAAGACGGTGCCTGTGCAGCCTGTAGCTCTACAGCAGGATGTAATATAATTGTGCAGAGGGGTGATTTAATCTGTTTGGATGAGTAGTGGGGGAT
Organism: Pundamilia nyererei; assembly: GCF_000239375.1. Lineage (NCBI taxonomy): Eukaryota > Metazoa > Chordata > Actinopteri > Cichliformes > Cichlidae > Pundamilia > Pundamilia nyererei. Next base: position 4,679,643 of record NW_005187402.1, on the reverse strand, counting down.
GGTGGTAATGAAGCCTCTCCGTGTATCCCATGGGTAGGTCACTGCACAGCACAAGTCCTGCTCCAGCAGCCTGATGTCAGACAGCTCTGAAGAATTTATCTGTTTGCTCCACTCCGGCTGCCTTTACTGCTGTCTTAAAGTGACCTCACCTCACTGAGGAGGCTGTTCTCATGCACACTGTAGCCTGCCCCTTCTGTTATTTTAGATGGAATACGGTAATGCACTCTGCAGTCACTCACCACAGCCAGGGGAAGCGGCTTTTTCAGTCCTGCCTCAGATGTAGTCAGAGCAGTCTGGGAGGAGGTGGCGCGCCCACCTGGACCACTGTCTGTCCTGGAGTACGCAGGGGGGGAACTCCAGCACCCAAGCCTCTGGCTGAGGCTGGACAATGGGCTGTTCTGGCAGCAAAGCATGCCTTAGTGCTCCCTGCGCTGCAGAGAGGGTAACTAGCTTCTACATTGTTCCACTCTGCAGTGAGGAATAGATGCAGGACAGGGTGAACACGTATTTGCTAATGTAAACTGATCAGTGAGGTGATGTTTGGCTTGTCTTACTTGCCTGATTTTTCTCATATCCATAATTAAATAATGCCAGGTATTCGGTGTGTTCTGCACAGTGTCAGGTTGTTGATGTGAATCGGGACAGTAAGTGAAACGTAATAGACGGGAGATAAACAGTTTTTGGATCATCTATGCGTCAGTTTGAAGTCTAGCAGGAGCACTGCAGCTACAGCACAGCCTTTCCACTGCAAAACTGACTCAGAAAGAGAGAAGTAAGGGAGTTTCTTCTCTCTTTTCTTTTTTTTTCAGTTCCTCTCAGTATCACTTGTTCTGGCTTTTTCTTGTTAGCTGCGTTTGCTGGTGGTGGTGGTTGTTGTTGTGGCTGCTGCTGCTCTTGGTGGTTTTTGTGTGTATTTCAAATGCAGTATTTTAGTAGGAAAACTGCAGTAATTGGATGATTGCATTACTTGCATTTCCCCTTTTGTAATCTTGACTGTCCCAATTTAGTCTTGTTACTGTGCTGGAATAAAGCTGCAGAAATAAATGCATGAGTATGTGTGTGTCACTGTTTACCTTTTTCTTGGGCGATCGTGGCTCAAGAGTTGGGAGTTCGTCTTGTAATCGGAAGGTTGCCGGTTCGAGCCCCGGCTTGGACAGTCTCGGTCGTTGTGTCCTTGGGCAAGACACTTCACCTGCCGCCTACTGGTGGTGGTCAGAGGGCCCGGTGGCGCCAGTGTCCGGCAGCCTCGCCTCTGTCAGTGCGCCCCAGGGTGGCTGTGGCTACAATGTAGCTGCCATCACCAGTGTGTGAATGTGTGTGTGTGTGTGTGTGAATGGGTGGATGACTGGATATGTAAAGCGCTTTGGGGTCCTTAGGGACTAGTAAGGCGCTATATAAATACAGACCATTTACCATTTTTTTTTCTTGCTTGCAGCGTGATGAAGCCACGCAGCAGTGCAGGGAGCTGTCCCAGGAGCTGGTCAATCTTAGAGAAGAGCTGGGTAAGTTGGGTCACCTTGGCTTCATGTTAAGTGTTTGCAGTGTTTAGCTGTGTAAAGAAACTCTGCTGGTGCAGGGTTTGCATCTTGTTACTTTGTCTGGATTTTTATTTTTAATCCCTTAGGTTTGGATTTTTGTTCAGGTTGGTAGAAATTAAGGAAATCTTTAAGGGTGATTTGACTTTATCTTTAATGCTATGCCGTGTTTGCGGTCACGAGTTAACTTTTATATGTGTTTCATGACTAAAGATGATCATTTCCAGATGCAGATAAAGCTTTGACCACACAGACTGTCCATGCAGCACTTTCTTTATTTAACTGTTTTGTCCACTGAAAATCAGTTGCCAAGGCAAGTAGTTGGTTACGTTTAGTTTTTTTGTTAGTGATTTCCATTTCCCACAGCGTGGTAGTCTGACCTCTGAACCCACACAGGAGGGGCTGGTGGAATGCCACACCACATGAGGCCTTGTGAATTCTTGGAGAGAGTGATCCATGTTTTATGTCCAGCTTAAGTGCTGTCAAACAGGCCCGAGCACACTCAAACATGGCTCACACACCAGCCTTTATCTCTTACCTCAGGCAGCAGTAGTACTGTGGCCCCTCCCTCACAGCCGCGGGACTTCCACATGACTGCTCTTATATGCTGAGCGCTGTTGTATTTGCACTGAAACACATTCTTCATCTCTGGGAAGCTACATTCACCTCAGGCAGACTTTTTGTAAACTTGTTTGGATGCGTGAAGTCGTTGGAATTATTCTAGGGATATTGTCTCTCCTTTTAGTTAATTTCCTTGTATGTGTACTTTACAGATTCTCTACTTATCCAAGGAGCAATTTGTTGATGGTATTTTTGCATTGCTTCCAAACCCCATCTCACCCAGACTCTGAGCCACAAGGTGTTTTATGTGGAGGGGTTTGGACATTAAGGTCGCATGACTGCAAAATGCTTTGCTCCTCTTTGTTGAACTATACGTGCCAAAGCCTGATAGATTGTCCCTTCGTTTGCTTGTCATCTGTTCCTGGATCTGCTGCCATTATTCCACTCTGAATAAGGCGGCTCCTCATTCTCAGGCAATGAAATGTAATTCCTTGACTTTCCTTTTTCTATTTTTCTATTTATTTTTTTCATTTGGTTTGGGAGATTACCTTTTGTTTGGAAATGATCTACAAACATTCACTGTGCAGTGACACCCTGAGAACATCAAATTGTACCTGCCACACATGTGTCACTACAGAGAAACATCTGGATTCAGCATTTGACAGCCACTACTGCAGGTGCACATAGTTGCAAGTCCTGAATGTTTGAGGGTTGGTTTTTTTTGTCATTCTTATTAGTGTTAGTTGTACAATAAACAATACATTATTGTATTATTTGGTTCAGTCTGTTACTCTTGTTTTGGATCAACTGTAACCCACATAATTTCCTTAGGAACTATTAAAGTATTCTGATTTTAGAGGAGCACAGCCTGTTTGACATGGAAGAAGTTTTTGTTCTTCATAATAACTGTCTTAACACTATCGCAGTCTCTCTGTAGTGCACTGACTGACCTGCCAGCTGACAGATATTTGCACTGTTTGTGCACAGACACTTGAGCTGCAGACAGTTTATGGAGTTTGCTTCTCTCACCCACTTCAGCCCAGATATAAACACTTGTCAGTGGAAACAGTTTGGAACTTGTCAGGCTGATTTGGAGATGGAAAACAAAAGCCATCAATGGCAAATAAAGGATAAAATGGCCAATGATCATCTTGGAAATGGTTTAAGAAATCTGCCTTGAGATGTTGTGAAAGAATTTGGACTCATTTCTATTTCTTCTTGTGTCTGGAAATGACATGCAGTGTAGCTGGCATCAGCACTCAAGTGTGCAGGCACCTCCCCTTGAAAGTCAGTTTTTCCATTCCTTTTTGGAGAGCATTTGGTGACACATGTTCGCATCAACGAGGACTTTGCTAAAAAGGCTTTTATTAGAGGACACATCAGATTTCTTACAGTTGCTAATGAAAATTTTCCTCTGACTTTGCAGCTGTACAGACTGATATTTAATAAACAGAGTAGCTGAATACAATGCAAGCTGTCAGCTTTCACCAAGATAAAACTTTATCCTTCCAGTTTCCTCTGTTCATTCATCTGAGCATCTGGAGAAGGAGAATGAAGAGTTGCGTGTTGCTCTGGAGGATGCACTGCACAAACTGCAGGAACAGCACCGTAATGACCTGGTTGAGCTGGAGCAGAGGCTGCAGGCCTACTACCAGGCTGAGAGGGACAAAGTTCACTGTGCCTACCAGAAAGAGGCAGACAAGTCCAAAACTGTCATGCAGCAGCAGGTTTGTCTCTACAGCACCTTCTGATTCTTATTTTGGGAAATTTTAAGATGATTTACAGCCTAGTCTAGTAGTCAATTTTATTTAATCCTGTGGGGAAAATTAACTGACTTTTATGTTCTGTTTAAAGATTGAAGAGCTTAAAGCAAATCATGAAGCCATGAAGTTGGACCTTGAGAAAAGCCATGAAGAACAGCTGCAGTGTGTTAAACAGCAGTATGAGATGTCACTGGAAGGTGAGAGAACAATCCAAATATATTCATCACCTGCATAATGCAGGCATTAAATATTGGAACATTTGTCTTTGTTTTTATTCCATGCATTTTTCATTGTGTTCATTTCATTTTGTGATACTGGAATCTGCAAACCTTTCAGAGCTCAGGAAAGTCCACAACCAGGAGCTGGAAGCTTTGGACAAAACCTTAAAAGATGCTGAAGCCTCTCTCTCTGTGAGCTTCCTCTTCTGCTCTTTTAAGTCATCTTACAACAGGACTGTAGCTTACTTTGTAATGGTTTGCTCAGACTTTGTTGTGCTGTACATCCACAGAGTCAAATTGAGGAGCTGACCTTGGAGAATAGTGCTCTAAATGAGAGGCTAACTGCTGAGGAGAGGAAGAGGAAAGAGCTGGCTGAAAACAGTCAGGTACTCTGTGCTTATTATAGCTCAGATCTGATACAGAAGCATCTTGTGACTCTAGTGTCGTTTCCCCCTGAGCATGAAAGATTTAAGATAAAATGGGAACAGATGCAAAAATGTCTTCATATTTTCTTAAAGGATTTCATTCTCGAGTCTGCAATGATTTGTGTTTGTTCAGTAATTAACCCTCATTAACTGTTCTCTACTGTATGAATTGAAATGAGTTAATTTCTGCTACATATGCACTAGATTCCCCCGCCCAGAGTTAATTTTCCTGCAGTGCTGTTGTACAGTAAGGCCGCCACTCCTCATTAATGTAAAGTGGCTCTAACTGTACTCTGTATTGTCCCCCAGCATAGTTATTTAGTCTAACTACCTCACATTACCTGTCACTCCATATTTGTTATTAATACACTTATTCAGAAAAAAATGGCACGAGCAGCAGTTTAATAAAACGACACATGATCAGTAATGGAGTGCTTCATTAACCACCGCCCCACCCATATATGGTCTGTTATTATTTATTTATTTATTTATTTATCTTCATAAAGGATCCTAAGCAATTTCCCTCTACTTTTTTTCACTCACAGAAGGACCCTCACACTCTGTATCTGGAGCAGGAGCTACAAAGTCTCAAAGTGGTGCTGGATATCAAAAACACACAGGTCCACCAACAGGAGAAGAAGCTCATGGAGATAGACAAACTGGTCAGACGATAAAGAAACTTAAAGTTCAGCACTGCTGCTGAGACTTTCCCTTTTAAACTCGCTCTTTTCATTCATTTTTTTTTTTCCAGACAGAGAAAAATGTAAAGTTAGACGAGAGCCTTAAAAAAGTCCAGCAAGAGAACGAAGACCTCAAAGCCCGCATGGAAAAACACGCTGCTCTTTCAAGGTAAGAGTCCACCATATGGGTTCATAGGGATTAATTCCACAGAGTGAAGCACCTGAACAGCTGCCTCAGCTCAGACTCATTTTAAATTACTGCATTCATTAAGTGTAATGAACACCAAGCTTTTTTCTGTGTGCCAATATAATTCCTAACTTCTAATGCACCTCCACTTTATTCCAAAAACTATCGATCACGCCGCCATCCTGGTGCCGCAGCTACTCACAAAGATTCCAAATATGTATCGAAAAGTGACTCATATTCCCTTTTCCATCTGAGGAGGTCAGTGCGGTTGTAGAACTGTTTTTGTTTTTTGTTTTTTGGAATTGCTTTTACGACCCTAATTCCAAATAAAATTTGGGATGCTTTGTCTTATCTTTGTTGCCGCACAAAGGAAAATGCCAAAAAGGAATATTGTATGGCTGAGGCCGTCGGTGAGCACAGCATTAAAAACAGGCCTGATTCTGTGATGCTCACGAGCATGTCTAGAAATGACTGTCTGTGAACGCAACTCACAGGGCCTCCACAGCGTCCCAACGTTTTGTCAAATAGGGCTGCAAAACTGACCTTTATGCCTTCAGGTGGAAGTTACTGAGATTCAAACTCATCCAAATATAGAAAACACACACACTTCAGGTGTGTGTGTGTGTGTGTGTGTGTGTGTGTGTGTGTGTGTGTGTGTGTGTTTTAAATTAAAGTGTGCACTTCGGTCATTAACACTGGAAGAGGCCTGCTAAATTAATAAAGTAATTCTCAGAAGAAGACAGCAGTGATAATTTCATGGTTTCATCCAGGAGATGAAGCTGCATCACGCCTGCTCGCGTACATATTTCAGGATGTCAGTTTGAGCTCTTGTTTTCAGAGCTGGGGGCACATCCGAGTAAGCAGAGACTTTATTTTATAGAGTCGACTGACCCAGACAGCATCTATCTGTGCATCTACTATTTTCCTATCGTTGCATATTTGAGTTGTGAATGCACTTTGCTGCCAAGTACAGTGATCTGATTGGTCACATCTGTTGATTTGGATCCAGAAAATCTGAAAATTCAAGCTTGGTTTGGAAAAAATAATAATAGGTGTCCAAAATAATATTATTGAAACATAAAATATTTATACAGATTTTGTGCTTCTGGTGTGTAAAGGCCTTTAATCTGTGTCCAAATTTGACATAAAGTCAGTTGTGATATAAAGTGCAGCGCAGATGTCCGAGGATGTCTTAGAAGCATTAATTTATTAACCTAAAACTGTAAAATTGGAAGGAATCAAGTGTAAGAATGTGTATATTAATGAAACTTGTCAGAGAAACACAAAGACACGAGACACTGCTGAAGAATTTTAGATCCTCCTCCTCTCAGCATACGGAGGTCAAGGGAATCTGTCCGGAATGCTGACCCCATTTCCAGAGAACTGATTGGCCGGTAGGTGATGTTTTCATACGTGGTACCTGCATATCTGGAGCAGGTTAGCCTTGCAGCATAAGTGACTGTCACAGTACACCCCAGTTTAAAAAAACTGTATACGATGAAAAGCTTTGTTCAGGCCTCCGCTTGTCTTGTGTTGATGCACCGCAGGCAGCTGTCGACAGAGCAGGCCATGCTGCAGGAGTCGCTTCATAAGGAGTCCAAGGTGAACAAGCGTCTGTCCATGGAGAACGAGGAGCTGCTGTGGAAGCTCCATAATGGAGACTTGAGTAGCCCACGCAAGGTGTCTCCCACCTCCACCTCTCCCTCCCACTCCTTCAACTTCCAATCGCCTCGCAGCTCTGGCTGCTTCTCCAGCCCTCCCCTGTCACCCAGATAACAACGGGCTCCTGCTTCCAGGAAGCAGAACACTGCATTTGAGTTATCCGTCTGGACTTAAGAGCCATCTTTGTTTCCTTTGCATTTAGCGAAACATCAGCCTGACCTTGGCTCATTCAGAATGAGCCGAACTCTGACACTGCAGAAATACAGGAAAAACAACACTGCACAGAAGCACTTAATAAGGAAGGCCACGATGTTTGCCTTTAGAATTTGATTCTTTGGATGGAGGAAAGAGGAAATCTCAGGACTTCTATGTAATGAAACACTTTGTTATTTGTAGAGGCTTATCTTTGCTGAAGCTCGGCATACACACACAGTACATGCAG
>NW_005187402.1:4660782-4671661 GCF_000239375.1 Pundamilia nyererei | reverse complement strand
TTTTCTAAGGAGATATTGAAGTTTAAATGCCAAATTTCCCTCACTCTAGTTGACTGAAATGCTATGCAGTGTATATACTGGGTCCAACCTGTTAATGCTTTTATAAACCACAAGCATTCATTCATAATCCTAATCCAAAGTATATTTCAAAATCCTAACCACCAGTAACTTTTCAGCAAAGTGGAAATATCAGCAAGTGTTGCACTGGATCAAAATAAGCTGCAGGCCTCAGATCGCATTCCACATACGGAGCACATTAAGACGCCCGCCTGGCACACAGCTCCTCTTCAGACAGAGCGGGACTCTGACTCCTGCCACTCTCCTTTCTGTTTTTTTTTACAGCTTCATTACTCTGTTTAAATGAAGCCCAACTCTGATTAGTCAGGGATGATTGATTTGGTGTCTAACACAGCCCTCTGCCAGAAGTGACAGCAGCCATGTGGTGTCGTCATGACAGCCCCAAATGATTAGGACTCCTCCCCCCAGAGCTTGTGCTATTACCTTCATTTATGTTATTCTACAGTTAAGAAAATTGTGTTTTCCAGTTTTGTTGACTTCTGGGATCACATGATGCACGTTATGAAACAACTTTTCTTTTATCTGATGTTCCTGAGATCTTGAGTAGTTTGGAGTGTGCTGATTGGCTCTTTACTGTTCTTTGGACTTCAGGTATTTGCATGCTTAGACTCCCTGTTGTGCTGCAAAATGAAACCTCTAAATATTTGTTTTAGTAGATGTATGTGAATGACTGTCGTCCATAGCTTGCTTTTAATGACATGAACTTTTCAACTTGGCAAAAATGTATTTTTATTTATATACATGCTGATTTCATGTATTTCATAGATTTAAAAAAAAGACACACAAATGTGTCAAAAACTCTTGAATATCAGATGGAGCCAGCAGGTCAGGTTGTTTGGGGCTATTTGGAGATGGTGGTCCCCACGATTGTCTCGCCATGCTGGCTCTTGGCTTTACACATGTATTCTCCAAAGTCGATGGTTTCCATGTCCTCTACCGTCAGGATGCTCTGGGTGACGCGCGTGGTGTAGCCCATACCTCTGTTAACCAACCTCCAGGAAGTCTGGATGTGAACGGGTCGGGAGCCCTACACAACATGAACACATGATTTCCTCCCACTGTGACAGTTATCAGCAACAATAAAGAGCATAATTGTAACAAACTCATTTTACTTTTATCAAAAGAAAATAGAAAAATCCATTTTTAAAGGTGGCAACAGAATCTTTTACTCCTAACCTTCAGCTTTTAAGTAGAACATCACGTATACCACAATTGGGTTTTGTTTTTCTTTTTTAGGGCATCTGCGAAATACTCAAATGCAGTGAGTCACTTTTATGACAACAAGGCTAATGAATCATAAAAACACGCAACTAAATGATACCTTCTCTTTTAAAACCATTATTAAACTATCCATCCATTCGCTTCCACTTATCCTTTTCAGGGTCGCAGGGGCGCTGGAGCCTATCCCAGCTGTTATAGGGCGAGAGGCGGGGTACACCCTGGACAGGTCGCCAGTCTGTCGCAGGGCCAACACACAGGGACAGACAACCATTCACACTCGCATTCACTCGCACATTCACACCTAGTGGCAATTTGGATTATCCAAAGAACCTACCCCCACAAGCTGCATGTCTTTGGACTGTGGGAGGAAGCCAGAGTACCCGGAGGGAACCCACGCAAACACGGGGAGAACATGCAAACTCCACACAGAAAGACCCCGGCCTGATGGTGGAATTGAACTCAGGACCTTCTTGCTGTGCAGCAACAGTGCTAACCACCGTGCTGCATTATTAAAATAAAATAAAAAACCTAAATATATGAAGTCTAAATTTCAACCTCAGCTCTGTCCTGTAGACTTCTTTGTTGTTTTTCTAAATAGTAAAAAGTTGGACAGAATTATTATTATTATAAAAAGTACATTTTAAGGGCCTTTTAAAAACATGTTGTTTCATTCTTAAAAGCTAACTTTACCCATTTAAGGACTACGATGATCTTTTTCATTTTTAATACCTGTAATCGGGTCTGACTTTTAGTCCAGGATTTCTCTTACCTGACCAGGATAAGTCCAAGTGAAGCTCACGTCCACATCTGGCTCTCCCAGCACTGTGCAGGTTACATTGACGTTGTCGCCTCCTCTCACAGAGTCTGGAGAGGCTTCAAGGCTCACAAACGGTGGCCCACTGGGAACTGTCATCGAGAGAAAGATAAGTTCCATCTCCTTAAAGTATTAAAGTCATTTAAAAAAAAAAAAAAACATAAATATATATAAATATTTGATGGTATTCAAACTGTTGAACCATACTTGAATCTGGATTTTTCTCCACCTGCCAGTCGACCGTGCCACAGCAGCTTAACTGTATCTAAACCGCACAATAGTTCCATTGCATAAATCTGTCCCCCTTTTGCAAAATCCAGACTGTTTCCACTTTAGTTGGCAGGCGTCCACATTAACCAAGCACAGCAGTGAGGATTAAAGAGGCTCTTGACATTTTTGAAATACAACCCTTTCCTGGAAGCCAATTTAAAAAGTAGACGTCGTAGAAGTAACCAGCGCTTGATTCATAACATTGCAAAAAGTTGATTGTCACCACTTAGAGTCAGTAAGATATATGGTTATGCGTAGCAGTTAGTTTCACAGAACAATAGTTAGTGTTTCTACATGCAGCATGTTTATATCTTCTATTACTGTATTTATTCATGAGGTGTCATGTGATTGATTTGTGCTCACCCTCCACATAAAGCAGCTGGTACTTTGTGGAGATCTGAGGGGTGTCCATGGTCTCAGCCTTGCAGTAGAAGACTCCCTGGTGCTCTGGCCTCGGGTTTTGCAGGATGAAGCCCTTGGTGGGATCATATGCCATCTGGGTCATATTTGCTGTGATTTCCACCGGGGGGACCTCTCTGTGCAGGGATGTCTTGGCCTGTGGCTCGGTCACACGGCAGGGAACCACGGCAGGCTGGTCTGGGCGTAGATACACAATCTCAAAGTGCATGGTGGATGGAACGAAGAGGTTGTCTTTGTCTGTTTGGAGAAAAAGTTATTGATATTTTTGTTAAGAACTTGCCCATCCCAGCTACCATAGGGCGAGAGGCTAGCTATACTCTGGTCAGATCGCCAATCTGATGCAGAGCTAACACAGAGATACAGATGTTGTTACATTAACACCTATGGCCAATTTATTGGACAGTCTCGGTCGTTGTGTCCTTGAGTTTGAATGAGTAACTCATCAAAGTCAATCGAGTTTTTTGAGTCACTGAGTCAGTTGATATTTAATCTGATTTCATATGAATCATCATGGAAATGGTGTTTAAAGCACTGAAATATTTAAGGGAAAAAATTAAACTTGTACAGTAAATGTACAGTTTCACTCAAACTTAATTTGTTTCTCTTTTCATGTAAATCCTACTGATTGAAAATGCTCCAGTAGTAATGCTCCTTAACATTGGTTGCCAACCAAGAAGAAGAAGAAGAAGCTGTGAGCCAGGAGGGAGGGGGTGAGTAAGTGAGTGATTCGTTTACGCTACGATTCAGCACAGGAAGGGAGGGGGTGAGTGAGTCCTGAGTGATCCCTTACGCTACGATTCTTCGTAGCTTACCAAAGTTGTACTAAAACATTTTTTGACAAAGTTTTTGAGCACCGTGTACCACATAAAGTGTGCCTTATAGTGCGGAAAATACCACAAGTTAAAAAGCAGTCAAGATCCAAAGAAAAACTTTGAGAAGACCTTCAGAAAGCCTGGAAAATTATTGCTCAAGACCACTTTAAAAGGTTAGAAGAAAGTCTGGCTCCTTGGAAGCAAAATATAAAGAATTTTTAAAATTACCTTTGAAATAGATGTATGAGACGTAGGCGCGATCGTGGTCCTTCTCACACTCTGTGCCATCACATACTATCACCCAGCAGCTGTAAGCCCCCGTGTCGGCAGCAGAGGGCGACGTCAGGATCAGCTGACTGTACTTGTCGCTTTGCTTGATGCTGCAGGCGAGAACCAAAATATAAGATGCTCGGATTTAATGATTCACTGCATGAAGTAGTTCGTGTTTCCTTCCAGCACCTGAGGCGTGAGTTATTGAAAGTATCCAGGTAAGTCGGGTAAGACCATCCGATTTTGCTGCCTTTGCAGCGCAGCTCCATGTTTTTCCCAGGAGTCAAAATGGTGCTCTGGCCCAGGCGGAGGAAGCGGCCTTTATCCAACACCTGCGTCAGGAGTGAATGGCTTCTGCCTCGTCCGTCTTTCAGCGTAGGCCACACCTTTACCCGTTTCCCACCTGGCCGGATGCGGTTCTCTCCGATGTCTTTTCTTCGCTTGACCTGCTGGCAGGCACCTGCAAACACAGAGCCATAGAGGGCAGAGGGGAGAAACTAATAATAAATAGATCAATAGATAGATATGATAGATGTAACTTATATATCTATAACTTCCAAGTCTGATAAAGAAGCCAACAGGGAAAGTGCAAAAAAAAAACCTGCAGTTCCTACGATGGCCACTTGGGGGTGGCTCAAGTTAGTCCCCAAAGACTTTCATTTTAAAATGACCAAAAAATTAACTCATTTATACCATGATATAAATAAATAAATAAAAACCCTAAAATGATCTAAAATGATTGTTAGGGTTACAATGACAATGTCACAATAACACTGCAGCTCTGTCCATTTAGGTTAGCTGCTCTTTCTCCAGCTGCGGTAACATTAAAACAGGATGTGTAAAAAGTCCAAGTTACTGGCACAGTATGACCGTAGCTGTTCCTCTCCTTTTGCTCTCTTGTTCTCTGTCAAACACACAAACCGTTAAATACAAGAAAAATCAGCCTGAAGTGTAGACTTTCAGAATTTGTTGTTTTATTCCTCAGAGCTGCATTAATGGAAACTCAGAGAGAGGTCAGTAGTACAGGCCAGATAATTAAAAACGCCTGCTGCATACCTTAGATCCAGCTGGTTTGAGTCGCTCTGCAGGAGCACTTTAGGAAAAACTTTCAAAAACTCAAATCCTTTGCATGCTTTTACACTTTCCATACATAAAATGCAAAGATTTTTTTAAAGTCAGTGGCTGCAGACCTCAGAGGGAGTGTAAACAGAATTTAAACTTTGCAGTTTGTGAGTGAGATCTACTGCATGATTGCACCTCCCATTCTACGCCCACCACATAGGCCGATGCTCCCAGCCAGTCCTGATGCATCCTCAGATTGTCTCATTCTCCCTCTTCTGCATTGTTACAGCCAAAGCTGTCGTGATTACGTTAACAGCCATCTTTCTTCACTAACAAATTGACATGACAGATGTGGAAATGGAGACTTACCATTTTGGAGCTCTACCACGAGCAGAGTCAAGCAAAGCACAGCCCAGAGGTTCATGGTCAGAGGGTCGAGGAATCTGCAAGTTCTGGAGAGAGATCGGGGGGTTTTATGAAGGGGTGAGGCGGGTAAAGAAAGTCAGGCTTGGAGCTTGGCTGGAAATTTGCAGGCTCCAGTTGCCCTATTTAGATTTCCAGCTCCATCCTCCTCACAGACTGAACGGAAGAGGGAAAATAACTTCAGAGCTCCTCTGTTTACTCCCATTTCTCTGATCTGAAGAGCAGAAACTTGTAGTTGGAAGCCCTCTGCTGGCCCTCAGTGTGAACTGGCCTTCTTTTAGACAAGAAAATTCAAGGCACATGCCCATACGTATATCGAAGGAAAGTGAAATATTAATAATGCCTCATTATGAATAGCTAGATATATGTACCAGCATGTAACCTGAAAAAATGTGAGCAGTTCATTGGGAATCCAGAGAGAGCTGGAGGGTCTTTTTTGACTTAGTTTTCTAATTATACCTTTTTATTTTTGTGTCATAGAACAAGGACTTTAGACTTTTAGTGGGAACTTCATTGATGTCATTGTCAATGTTTTCATGAGACTGAAGCACATCTGCAGCCGTCACAATGCTTCTTTCTCTGATTCTTGTGTTTTTGCAGAGACAAATCCTGAAGAGGATTACTTTCTTTGAAATGAGCTTAAAAAGCATAGATTACAACAACAAATGTAAGTATTTCTCTTTGCATAGAGTTTAGATGTGAAAGTGAGCTAACTTTTAATAATGAGTTTTCGTTCTTGAACAATTTTTGAGCAGCGCCCCCAAGTGGAGAGTGTGTGTTTATGGACACTCCTGTTTTTGAGAAGTTTCTGAGGAAAAAATACAAACTAAAAAGTTCATCTTCCTGTGGAAATTACAAGCGATAAGACACATCTGACACTGTATTACCTGAAAATACATTTTATTTTATTGTATTTGTGCAGTTGGTGTGACACTCCATTACAGCATCTTCTGCAGTACGTTCTTCATCCTGTACCCTTATTGCAGTCATCTGCACGTCAGTGTAGAGCTTCTTTGTAGCAGAACACCTTACTAACACCTGCTGAATTTGTTTCACAGTTTTTAGACCACGGAGCACATCGATGAACCACAGCTTCAATGCTCTATGGAAAAATGAACTCCAAGGAAAACACCAGCAGTCCTTAAAAGCCAAGAGGAATGAATACAACCACACAAAATCTCTTGAAACCAGTTACAAGCCGTTTAAAAAATACATATATACATGAGGAATGAGGAGCTTACTTTATATACAGGAATACTTTTTAGGCAGCGATGACAGAGGACATTTTCATGAAGCTTATATTAACAGCATGTCTACATCAAAATATCGCAAAATATCAGACAAACAGGAAAATATATGTGATAGAGTGAGAGCTCTGCATCAAATAACTATCTTTTTATTTATGTAGTAACAAGGTCAACAAACTCCAGGGGAACCTGTTAAATAAGACCACAGCAACAGTTACAGAGATCTCACTACTTATAACAGAGGTTTCTATGGGTTGTTACATAATACTACACATGGCTGAAAACTACCACCAACAATTGGCGTGCTTTCAGGTGAGTCACGTCAGGACATGTTATGTGTCTACAAAACTATTTCACACATTGTACATTTCTCTGAAAGTCTTGTGATTATGATTTATACACAGCTAGTAGAATTATATATGTAATGATCATCCGAAAGGGCTAACAACCAAATGCTGCACTGAGCTACTGGTGTATCAAACTCTACATTGAACTTTACATTGATACCTTACCTGTACAAACCTGTCAGTGTATGGAAAAGCTTCTCTGCAGCCTTGCACTGACTGTTTCAACGCTAAAATAAATGAAAATCACTCTCCAGTGTGTTACCTGTCCATTCTCCCTCCATGCTTGTCCACAAATGTGACTCATGGGATGTGGTCCCATCCCAGTCATAGAGCGATTCCTCATCATGTGCCACTGATACGTAATACTGATGCTGCCTTTGCAGACTGAATGTGCTTGTGAAGCACACACGGTGAAGCTGTATATACAGGCACATCCAGGAATAGCTGCTGTGTGCTTTTATGCATCTGTTCCCTCACACAGTCTGTGAAGGAGCCGGCAGCCTTTAACACTGGCTGGTCTTTTCTGAGCAGATGAAAGACTCCTGTTCCTTTCCTTCTGCATCCACATTGTCACGCTTCTCCTGGTTGCTCCTGGTGTTTTCCTGTGCCGTGCCACTTTGAAGCTGGAGCTGGCGCTGACGCTCTACACTGTGCCACACGCCATACCCAAAGTAGATCAGGAAGCCTGAGAAAAGTGGTGATGAGACAGGGGGAGATGTGGAAAAGAGCTTACAGGGAACCGCTTGACTCTGTTCAAAGGTAACCAAAGTAATCTACCAGCATATCTAAAGCTCTATTATATCTTCATTGCTTCCTCACTTTACCCTTACAGATTAATTTCCAAAGGGAAACCTTAAAAGCTTCAAAAAATAAACTAAAATTGAACTGCAGCCCCTCAAATTGCCATTTGAGGGTGTTTTCAAGAGTTATTTCCTGCATATCCTCTCATGGTAAAATGTACAAATCAACAGCAGAAGTAAACAACTTTACATGCTGATGTTTAAAAAGACAAAGAAAAGGTTATTGATTGTTAGCTTAGACAATAATCAAGGTTATTTAGCGTTGGTTTCTGAAATCTCATTTTGAAACTTTGATCAAATAAACAGATATGGCAAGGAGGGATGAGTATGACTGCGAAACCATTTGCTCATTGGTCAACAACATGTGATTGATAAGTAATTAGCCAACAGGTAACTCTCCTTTTAACATAATATGACTGAAATTTGCAAAGCAGATTAAATATTTATTTCACTTGAGCCACGATCAGGGTGATTGTGGCTGAAGAGTTGGCCGGTTCGAGTCCCAGCTCGGACAGTCTCGGTTGTTGTGTCCTTGGGCAAGACACTTCACCTACCGCCCACTGGTGTTGGCCAGAGGGGCCGATGGTGCGATATGGCAGCCTCGCTTCTGTCAGTCTGCTACAACTGTAGCTGCCTCCACCAGTGTGTGAATGTCAGAGTGAATGAATAGTGGTATTGTAAAGCGCTTTGAGGGCCCCGAAAAGCGCTATATAAATGCAATCCATTATTATTATTATTATTATTATTATTATTAATATGACCCAAATATACTTCCTTAAAAATTTGTATTGGCTCATGGCTAAAGGCACTCACCAGCAGCCATCCACACAGAGAAACGTATCCAGGTGTCTCCACTCAGCTGAACCATCAGGTAAATGTTGACAAATATGCTTAAGATTGGCAGAAAAGGCAGAAGAGGTACCTAGAAAGGAAAAATCACACCAAAATAATCCGTTTTAGATGCTGTTATCTCATAACAAAAGACCTAGTGTTAAAACCAGAGTTACAGAGCCAGTGCGTACCATGAAGGAGACCTTCTTCTTAGTCTGAGGCTGCCTGATGACCATAAAGATGCAGCTGCTGAAGACGAGCAGACACACGGACAGCGAGGCCAGGATCCACACTTCCAAACCCAAAACGGAGTTGATGTGGTATGTGGTGAGATAGCTGATCACACACACCACCAACACTGTGGATTGACGACACACAATTAATTGTGACACAGAAACCTTACAAACAGACTGAAGTCAATCAGGAGAAAAAATCCTCACTGAGAACGTAAACTGTGAACTTACCTAGAACGCCAGTGGACATGTTGACAACACTGGACGAACGCTCGGAAGGTGTCTCGGGAGGGTGTAGAATAGTCTGCAGTGTGGAGCTGCCTCCCTTTAGCATGTTGAGGTGGGACTCTGACTCTGTCAAGTCTGACTCGCCCTCTTCAGACGCGAGGCAATCCCTCTCACCTTTACTTGCCTGCTGCTCCAGAGCTCCATCTGGCTGATACCTGGAAGAAAGAGAAATGTTGGTTTTTACTGAGGTTTAAACTCCAGATTGCTCTGCTGTAAGGCGGTGTTATGTTCTGATGCAGTCTCAGTGTTCTGCACATCTATCAACTACTGTATGTCTTTCACAAAAGCGCTAGACTTTTTTAATTTAAATGATTCAGTTTGACTGAACAAGCAAAGTGTGTCCGTGTTTACTGATATTTGTGGTGCAGGCAACAGAGGTGTGCAGCAAGTTCAGTTTAGCAAGTAAACATCTTTATTTACTCAAGCAGCCACTGAGCAGTGTACAGTCAGACCATTCACAGCCCTTACATCACCAGTGTGATGCAATAACAAGCAAGGCAATCATTCCTGTGGGCATCTGGGAAAGCTATTAGCGACGCTCCTGCAGGATATTACACAAAGATGATTCTGCTCCAGTTAAATTTTTGAGTTATTTAAAAATGTACCAACCTGAGAAGCAGTACACACACAGCAACCAGCGAATAGGCCAGCAGAGTTCCAATGGACATCATGTCCACCAGGGCTTTGAGGTCAAACAGGAAAGCCATGATGGCTAAAGTAAGCAATAAAAGAAGAAGGAAAGAAATGAACACAAACACTTTCACCCTTAACACTTAATTTCAACAGGTAGGATCATTACTGATTCCCTTCACAGTCACAGACCACGATCCTTTACACACACATACAGTAACATGGAAAAGACATTTCCTTCTAATTGAACGTGACAGTCACCAGATGCAAATCAAATTTCATGCAGATGTGTTTTCACTAGAGCACAACAGCTGTATTCATCTCCATATTGAGTCATTTGATGTGAGATATACTGCGGTGTTGCTTATCTTGTATCTCAGCACCAGACTTCAGTATGGAAGTTTTCTCAGCAGCATGGTTCAGACACAGAGCAGTGGTATGTCCGCTGCTTCTCACAACATTATATTAAAGCAAAAATATCAAGGAAAGCTCCCCTGCTTGGTACCGTCAGGTGCTCAGTACATAGCCTGTGGTGGTGGTGGTGCAGGTGTGCTGGGTCTCTCCCAGGGTTCACATCTGCCAGCCACTTCACAAAAGTGCAAGTCTAAGCTGGATGAGTGCGATCCACAGCAGGAGAGCTTTAAAATACTGCGAGAGCCAGTGTTAATTCTGTCTCACAGTCATTTTCATCATAGGTTTTGCCTACGATCCTTTGTTTTCTAACAACAACAAGATGCTAATTAATAAATACGAATACACGAGGACAAAAACTATGATGAAATGTATCAACGCTTTTGTCAAGAAATAATCTAATTTGAGTCAACTGAATCAACTTTAAATTCAGCTGTTTAGTTTAGACATTTATCCAACTAAGACTACATTTAAATAATTTGGATGACTTAATTATGACTAAAACTGAATTAGTCAAGAGACTACGATTAAACTGAATCTGAATCCAAAATTAACACTGGTATGTGCACCACATTGACACACAAAGGCCAGACTACTTGAAACGAATACATCCTATTTTATTGAAACTTTTTTCAAATACTTAGATTATAAAAGAAATACTTTTTTACTTTTTTCAGAAGGAATGCACAGTGATGCTCCACTATCAGTAAAGTAGATAAGCG
>NW_005187402.1:4641359-4660750 GCF_000239375.1 Pundamilia nyererei | reverse complement strand
CAGGAGCAGCTGCTGTGCTTTGGGCTAATATTAGCGTACATGACAACTTGACTGATTCTGTTTAGCATGTCCACCAAAATAGTTTAGCACGCTGAACACTTGTCTTTGCTGTTTGTGCCCAAACACAAAGTACAGCTGAAGCTAATGCAACACCTCCAGAGCTGAATAAGCCAGCTGCAGTTGCCCAAATGGCCACTTGAAGCTGCTTCCAGTTTACTTCCATGTCCAAATGGATAACCAGCATGAGGAAACGTGTACAGCCTGGAGCAAAGAAATTACTTTATTCCTGCTACCTTCCCTCTGCACTAACTGGAACTCTCCATCATGGTTGTGGTGTTGTTCCCTTTTGGAGCATTTTAATTGAATTATTTAACAAATACCATCAACTGCCAGTACTTGTGTTATTTACTTAGCAGATATCTGTGTCTCTGTGTATCTTCCTAACCATGCCTGTTTAAAACTCTTCCATTATTATTATTATTATTATTATTATTATTATTATTATTATTATTATTGCCAGCACTTGTATTTAGTTACTTTCTAGCTTCTTTTTCAAAAAGTAGCCAGCTGGATTTGTGGACATGTGGTGAACATTTTTAAAATCAGACAATATCCTTGGAGATGGAAACTCTCTGAACTGGGTTGTTGGTTTTGTCACATGCTTGTGGAAACACCATCACCCAGTTTATCATGCAGTCACCGTCACCAAATGATTATCTGTAGAGAGATTGTTTTAAAAGAAAAAGAAAAACACCACGATACAACCCCATGATAGATCTGGCAGCTTACCCGCAGTGGTACCTGCCGCCATGGTGGCAGCCACAGGCGACTGGCGCTTACTCACTTTGGACATAAATTTGAATAGAATACCATCTCGTGCCATGGCAAAGAGAATGCGTGGTAGAGGGAACATGGAGCCCAATAGGCTAGGGAGAAGAGGGTTGATGGTTAAGTTGAGGGCTTTCTGGGAAAGAAAACATGACACCTGCACAACTGTGAAAGAACAACAGGTGTATACAGATGTATGACAAGGTCCTTACACGCTAGATAATTAATATCAGAAAGCGTAATGGCCCAATTTGATTCAGAACCAACATTGACTGCGCTGTGTCTTTCACAGTTGATCGGTGAGGAGAAAGATTAGCTTAGAGTGATCCCACTTGGATTCTCCCTGGCTCTCACCTGCAACTACACCGGAGCTCATAGTGGCAATAAGTGGGGTCTTCGTCTTAGGATTGATTCGGGCTAAGGCTTTGAAAAGCACCCCATCCTCTGCCATAGCATAGATTACACGAGGCATAGGGAAAATGGAGCCCAGCAGACTGCATGAGATAGCAGAGACATGCAAGACCAACACATTAGTCAAAAGCCCCAAACCAGGACAGTAAATCACACACACATAGGGCTGAAACACACACTGAACGTCTTTCTTTCCTGAAGGTAATATCATCATTTTTTCAAGTTTAGCAGCGGTGTGCAATCCCATTATGTTTTAAAAGGGATTGCACTTTTCTTGCATAAGGATAAAAATGCCAGTCAGTACAATAACAGCATATATAAATTACAGGCACTGGCAAAAATACAAAATGTAATTGCTTTGAGTCCAATCAGATAATCTTCACCTGAATTTGACCATGAGATGGATTGACAAGGTTTCTTGATAGTAAACCGATTTATAGACCCTCCGGGAAGAAAGACAGAATAGAAACTGCACCATTAGATACTTTGGAGACACTCTCCAACTTTCTCATTAAATGAAGAGGCTTTAAATGTCAGAATGACATCACAGAGTCATGCAGGTGTCTCAAAACAGACACAATTACATATTGCACCCGCCACACCCCAGATTAGAAGGAAGAATCAATCCATTAACAAGACACACCTGGAGATATGTGGTCAAAACTTTCAACCAAATCTCAGCCCCATTTATCCGTCCACAGCGATCACAAATGTAGCATTACATCTAAAGGTTTTCTGTAGCAACACGTGTTCGTTTTCTAATGCATGCAGCTTGATTTGTTAAAACAAATCCAGCGGTTACCTTGTGGATAGGGCGCATAGTGAACCCACAGCCACCACATACTTCGCAGGGCCCCAACCCACATATTCAAATGCCATAGGCAGGGGACTTTTTTCGTCCAGTAGGTAGTAGGGCATCATCAGCGTGAGGGCAGCTGACACGCCAAAGTATGCCAAGAAGCACACGGTCAGTGACACCACGATGCCAGTGGGAATGGCCCTCTGAGGGTTTTTGACCTCCTCACCTATCAGACACAGACGCATGAAAACATGAAGCTCTGCTTTCGTAAAACTCACATGAAAACTCAACCCGACCGTGACTCACCTGTTGTTGCAATGCAGTCAAAGCCAACAAAAGCATAAAAGCAGGTGGCAGCTCCTGCTAAGGTCCCACTGAAACCATAGGGCATGAATCCTCCAACGCCATAATCGCTGCTCACATTGGCTGTCACGGACAGGTTCCTGTAACATGTACACTCGTGACTGGAAGCAATGCTGCTTACAATGCTCTGCACGTTGTTTCATATTAACTGATGTATTAAAGGGTAGGCGTCTTTGCCCCGTCTATTGCCTTTGCAAATAAATCAATTACCTTGTAGCTATGGTGACATTTATAAGGGAGTCTTCGGTTATCTTCCAGTTGTATGCGTCTCCTTTGACAAAGCCAGAGATGATAACGAACAAGAGCACGAGCACATTGATTGATGTGAAGACTTTATTGACCCAGGCTGACTCCTTCACTCCAAAGGACAGAAGTCCTGAATGTGTAGATAGAAAACAGAGCTCAGATGCTTGCTGTAGAATATTTAAAATGCCTGCACAACTCTATCTCTGTCTCTCAATCTAACCCTGCAAGGATCCAAGTCTAGCTGTCACTGATTGCAAATTGTCACAATTGAGCCAACTGATTATAAAAAAAGTTACCTGCTTTGTTTAGCATGCTATATTAGCATCCTGGGTAAAAGGTTATGTCTGTACTGGTTTCTGTCGTGAAGGAGGATTATCAAACTTATCACAGCTTTTCCTCAGGACTACATGGATATCTGTACAAATCCTCAAATGAAACTAACAGCAGTGCGTGCAACAAATGCAGAGAATGAAGGCAGAAAATTATTTGCTGTGTTTTAGGACACGACCCGACTCAGATTTTGTTATGGATTATCTTATATTTGCATAGCTAGTGTATCTGCCATCCTCACAAAAACAACCAAACACTGGTGGACTGTTACTGAGTCCCACTGACTTAATGTAATCATCGTATTGGCAGGCCGAGAGCAAAAACCATGATTAAATTGTTTGAGGGTTAAAGGGTTGAACGTAACAAAAACTAGTGCAACTGTGCAAAATTCTCCAAATTACTGTGTGTGAGCAAGACACAACTTATGCTTAGACTTAAGTGATCAAAATCTGTAGGAGCTGCAAAAATAGGGTGCATGTGTGCACCTAACAGACTCACACAGCCCTCTGGGATCCCTCGCCCTCTTTAACACCAGAGTCCCCTGCTTTCCTGTTTTAGATTATGTTATATTATGTCAGCCGTGGCTCATAAGCTTGTTTTTGCTCAAGATGCAGCCAATTCTAAATTTCATTTATTCGCTGCAGCCTGTGTGTCAACGGTTTGACATGAATCTTGTGATTTTCAGCTTTTGTTTTGCTGCCTTACCAGAGAGCAGCAGAATCAGGCAGACCGCAAAGAAGTCAGGGTACTGGGCCAAACCGGGAGAATTCATGCTGAAGTGGGTTTTACAGAATATCTCTATGTGTCCTCCTATCATTTCATCGAATGTGCCGCTCCATGCTCTGGCAACTGAGGAGGTGCCTGTGAGGAAACAAAGAAAATTGGGGAGCCGGTGTCTTCTTTACATAAAAACAAATTTGAGCATTGCCCCTAACTCACCGATCACATAAGAAAGGATTAGATTCCAACCAGTGATGAAGGCCCAAATCTCGCCTACAGTGACATAGCTGTAAAGGTAAGCGGAGCCGGTCTTAGGGACTCGGGCGCCAAACTCGGCATAGCACAGGCCGGCCATGACAGAGGCCATGGCGGCGATTAGGAAGGAGATGACGATGCTGGGACCGGAGTCTCCCTTGGCCACCTCTCCAGCCAGTACGTACACACCAGCCCCCAGAGTGCTGCCCACTCCCAGAGCAATAAGGTCAAGGGTTCCCAAGCAGCGGCAGAGCTTGGAGTCTTCCAGGCTGTTTAGGTCGACCACTTTCCTTCGCACCAAGGAGCGGCTGAATGACAGAACCTGCTTCAGCATGTTGACACCTGAAATCAGAGAGCAAAGAAAAATGTTAAATAAACCAGTCTGCTCACATGTTGTGGGGCATGAGTTGATGATTTAATAGTTTTAATATTAATACTTGAGGCCAACCTGTCAAAATCACAGTGCAACCAAGAGAAAGAAAATCACGTCTTAAAAATTCCCTACAGGGCTCCAGAACTGCGAAACCAAAAGGGCAGTGTGCAAGTGCAGTCTGAGTTAGCTGCACCTGCTCTGCAGTTTGAACTTACAGCTTGTTCTCTGCTGACAAATCACAGGTTGCACAACCTGTGAGATTAACCAAAAGGTGGGGGGGTCGAAAGAAACGTTAACCCTGCAAACTATGAATTCTAGGAATGCTGCCAAATGCTGTTGCTGGCAAAAGGTCCATACAGTAAAGACTCCTATCAGAATGCATTGTTCAGGATTATCGTGCAGCTCTAACTACTCAAAGAGCTGCATTCATGAAAGACATTCCTGCAGCCTTCTGTACTAATTGCATATAAAGGACATTAAAAGACTGTACAGCCTCCTTTGTGTTCATTCAAATGTCTCTTGTTCCATTTATGAGATCGATGGGGAAGCTGTCTAAAAATATTTGCATGAATACAATATGTTAAATAGGCATGAATCCTCCCGCTCCATCATGAATTCCTGCTCATTCTCTTTGGCGTTAGAACTCGTTCTTCAAACTTAAACTTTGATCATTGTGACCATAAAATAGCAATGACAACCGTCCAAATCTACATTGATGTCTTTTGCAATGCAGATTTGTATTTGTTTCTATTTAATATCAGGAGATATTAATTTTCAATGTGATGGCTCATTAATATTACAATGAGGGCTGCATCACAGAATCTCCATAAATTCAGTGGATGGAAAGTGAAGATAGCAGAGAGCAAAATAAGATTTTGGCAAGTAAAAGTCCAGCTTTGCTTAAAGTATAGTGAAGTAGAAGTTGTAGTTTGCTGGGAAAGACGTCGTGTGTGTTTTTAGATTGTGCCATGACTGCATGCAACATGTGGTACGGATCTTAAAGTGAGGCTCACCAGAGTCCTCACAGCGTTTGCAAAAACAAAAAACGTTCAAAGGTTTGAACACGTTTCTACTTCATTAGACATGCGGACCTACCTTAGAACAGATGAGTAGGAACCTGAGGGGTTCACGCTGAGACACAGAACCAAAATTAGCTGCTAGAAGTCTCAGTTATTTTCTTCTGCCTTGCTTCTGCCGAGAACCTTGAGAGATCAGCTGCACAGTGAAGCTCAGGTAAAAGTGAGACTACACCTACAGCTACAGCGCTGGAGCCTCAAATCTCTCCAGTGTGCTGAGCGCTCATTCACTGTGCTGTCACATAAACTATACAGAGCAGCAGTTTTCACTCCTCCCCTCAGTGGCTCAGTGTTTCTTCATAGGATTTGCCCCTGCCTTACCCCTAAACTGACGTCCCTAAAGGAGGGACGCAAGAGGAGGAGGGGACCCAAGGGAATTAAAGTGGGGTTGGGGAATGGGTGGAAGAGAGGGGGGCACTTCCATGCTTTTGGTTTGTGGGAGTAAGATTCTGTTGAGGAACTGCACAATAAGCTCCCTTCACAAGATAACACAGAAAAAAATGAGGTTTTACAGTAATGGGGAAAGGATTTTTTATATTTTTGTCATTTCTAATACATACTCAGGCTAAAAATTCCCAGCTGTCCACACGCTTACTGACCACTGGGCAACATGATTGGGCAACTTTCTCTGATAAACACAAGTACTGTTTACCCAGTGCAGCCCACAGAAGCGCTGCTAAAAGCCCTGATTGGTCAATGAAGGGTGTAGAAGTAGTGCAAATCCTCCTAATGGAAGACAGATATTGCTCAATGTACCCTGAGCCATGACCCATGACTACAAAATCAATAACAGCTCGCCATGGTACGCCTCCAGAAACGCCTGGCATCTCCACAGGAGCTTCACTTATGAGCTTCAGCTCCTGGAGGGAAAAACAAAGTCCCATTTTTCCATCAAACACGACCTGCAAATTACAACTAAAGGTCGAGTTTGCAGCGGAGACTGTGTTTTATTTTTTCTGCCAGGACCAGCTCAAACCAGCTTAAAACCTCAGTGGGAAGGTGGCAGCTGAGCCCTAGAAACACGTCCAACCCACAGACCAGAGATTCGACAGCATGACAACAACAAACTCTGTCTCAGTTTGGCCATCCAGCCAAGCAGCCCAATATCATGGGCGATTGCCCACCGAGCCTGGCTGCAGGAGCGGATTAGCTGACCGGCATGCTGATGGGAAAGCAAAGTTTTCCTTAGTAGTGCGCTAACAGGAGACACAGCATTTAATGCTCATGCTCTTCACATTCATATGGACTGAAATGAGGGTTAAAGCAATTTTTCTTTTTTCTTTTTTTAACTGTGTTGTTTGGTGCTTTTAGGAATGGACGAGCTTTCCTCACATACCGTTTACACTGTAACCATGGAAAGGATGGAAAGGACCCACCGAGCTCGCTGTATTTCATTGTTGACATGTGCTAATTGTGTGAAGCCAATTGGATGCCCTGATGGCTGAGTGAACCAGCTCCAAAAACGTGAATATGGTCAACAGATTGAGTGGTGTTTGTCTTGCAGATAGCAGGACTCGTTAACACGGTCCAGTTAACACTACTGTCACCAGGAAATGTTAGAGTGAACAATTATTGATAAGCCAGGCTGCAATGACAGAGATGCCCAGATTTAAACATAAATGTCTGGGACAGGAGGACACATTTATGTGAAAATGCCAAAGTTACAGGGTTGGAGGATACCACTGATAACTTCAAGAAAAACAAGACATCATTTTTTATGTCAAATAAGAAAACAGCAAAATGAGCAAAGAAAAGTTCAGGGTGGCAAACCAGTGTGTTAAAATGCTGCTGCTGCTGTAGATCAGATATACTGAGCTGAACCAGCATCATCGTGTAGCTCACTGTAAAGTCAAAGGAGAAACTCAGGTTAGGCATTTGCTTAGAAGGCCAGAGCGGTTTAGATGCCGAATTTCATGGAATGGCGTAAAGCCTGTTTATATTGCTTTTCAAGAACAGTCTGGGGACTCGAGCCCGAAGACATTACCTGTTCTTAGTTTGACATAATGCTGTTTTTATGAGCTACAAAGACCACTGCTGAAGGAAAAGTCACTCGGAGCTCTACTGAAAGTGATTTCCTGTCTGTATCTGGGTCACTGTGCAGTGTAGACGGTTGTTTTAATGGGTCACACTCCTGCAGAAAATGTCAAAAATCACAAACGTCCACGCATTAAGTGTTGAATGTGGGTCATGATACAAGGACTCAAGCCATCAGATATTTCTTGCAGCATATTTGGAAATCGCAGCAGATTCTTTTAAGCGTGATCAGCACTTTTCAAGTATCATGTTTGAGACCCTCGAGTGACAATGACTTCCAAAACAGTGTACCCACAAAGCTGGATGGTCTTCATAGGGAATTTCGCAACATTAAATACATATTGGGTGTTTGGCAATTACTACCACTGGACACACATCGATAATAAAACATAATTTGTTGGATTCTTTTCTGGCTCGTCTCTGCTGAAGTGTGACATTAGAAATGAACTTTTTTCTTTATACTAATTTCACAATAAAGTTTTGTTTTTTTTTGTTTTCAGGGAGAATTTCTCATGCATGAATGCATCAGGAGTCACTAAGTCACAAATCCCTCCTAGTTAATTTTACTGCTTTTATTCTATTTTCTTTTCTGGTTATTGCCCGGCAACAGATGGGCGCTGCTTCTCACTGGTGTACGCTGGGCTGCAGATGATAAAAATACAGAAATGCTTGAGTTTTGGTTTGAGTTGCCAAAACTATAAAGATGTCTGCAGAGCTTGATAAAGTGAAATGGGAGTGGAGGCTCATGTAGCGTCCAGTTTCAAATCATGTGGGGCCCATCTGTATTTGTACTCATAATAGCTTTAACATTAACTAGCAATCTGTGCAACATATCCTGTCTTCTAATCATCCTTATTTTGGACAAATTACATCAGCTTTTGTTTTGATTTCAGGCCGGTGTCAAGAAAATTACAGTGATGTTTGAACAAAGAGAGAGGACAGAATTTAGTGCACAATATTTCCAAATCAAGTATCTATTATCTCTGTGTAGTAATTAAAACATCTTCATAATGTAGAACAAAGGTAAAAAAAGAAACTTGCATATCAGAGCTATTGATAACTAGTCATAATGATTAGAGTATCTAATAAACCTACAAATATCAAAGCCCCAGGATGTAACTGTGCCTAATTAGACATGTTCTCCTCAGTTCCTCTCTGCCCTGGTCCTTTTTGTTATCGCAATACTTTGTCATTTATTTTTCCAACCTCGTGCAAAGATTTCACACACAATACCAGCTGGCTCACTGGAACTGGTTCACATCAGTGGAATGCAGTCTTGACATGCCAAAGTGTCTGTGGCAACAGAGCTTCACATATACTTCAGTAGGTCTAATCCACCAGAATCACTTAAAACACTCGACAAACAAGAGAAATTCAAACCAGTTTAAGCAGTGCGTGGTCTGTCCACACCAGCAAACTGACTGGATCAACTGGACAGGCCGAGTGTAAATCCTCTCTTAAATTCATGACGACCAATTTACAACATAAACGATCAATCCGATCAAAATGTGCACATTTTCCTTTTAAATAAACTGAAACTGGTAAATGTCATTTCCTTGACCTTTAGTTATTGTTCCCTTGAAGTTCCCAGAAAATGACAGTTACAAACCTTTAAAAATGCAGGATCTGTCATGGTCCTGGGCCATGTTGGCCCAGCATTCTTAGTTTTCTTGTATTTTTGTATTTTGTTCCATATGCCGTGGTTCCTAGGTTCTGTTAAAAATGTTCCTTATTTGATTACCCCCTGTGTATCTGTGAGCCCTCGTTTCCCCTCATGTTTCATTTAATGTTTTCCCCAGCCCGTTATGTCTGTGCTCTCTCTCCTCCTGTCTGAATCTCTGTGTACTTCCTGTTTTATTTTGACAGTCTCTCGTCAGTATGCGTCATGTTGTGTTCACTCCTGCCCTGTCTCGTTATGATTATCTGTGTCAGCTGTGTTCCCCGTGTGCTCCCACTTCCCTCGTTAACCCTCTGTGTATTTATGTCCCTCAGTTCAGTGTTGCATCGTCAATGTCTCCTCCCTGAACCTGTGTGTCTTTCTGTGTTCCCTCGGTCTTCTGTTAGCATTCCCAGTTTAGTTCTCTTTCTTTGTGAAGCCTGCAATAAAGCAGTGATTTTGAGTTCAGCTTTTTGTCTCCGTGAGTTTTGCGTTTGGGTCCTCTTCTGCCTCCACGCAGCCAGTTCATGACAGTATCATTTTCTGAGGAGTATTTTTGCAAAATCGTTTTTTTGTTCCTGCAGGGAACATTTCCTAAACATTTCCTGAGAATGTTGCTTAAAGGTTCTCTAAAAGTTAAATATCCTTCAGAGAAAATTGCTATATAGTTCTAACAAGTGTTACAAGAACTGTCACCTTCAGGAAACATTAAGAAAAATGAGTTTTTCACATGTGAGGGGATGTTTAGGGAGTCTTCATGAACTGTACATAAAAGATGGACACACTTACAGCGATATCATCTATTTGTTTTGAACTGTGTTCTTTGAAGCCTCAACATTAACATTCTGGGTGCAGCCATGTTGCATTTTTGAAGCCAGAAGGTGAAATGCAAAAGCTTGATTTAGGCTTTTGCAGGAAATCTGTGTTCTAATTTATGTAGTAACCATGAACTCTGTTTATCCCTACGCCGCAAACTTCCACAACATTCAAGTCGTAAAGTATGTATCGACCCAAAGTGTAGTTAAATTCCTGACAGGTACACATCATGTTACATAAAGGTTGTGGCATTGAGTTAAAATCATTTCCAGTTATGGCGTAAGTTATGATTACGTAGATGTATAATTCACTTGTTAGGCTAGCAAGCTTGGTTAGCAAGCAGCATCTATAAACTGCACCAGTGTACCTCACAGACATGTATACTTTGTAATTAATGATAAATGGTGGTTTTCACCACACATAAATACATATCTGTCAGATAATTCCAGTAAAAATGCTCCAAAAGGGCCTAACGGCACAAACTGGTGTGGAGTTTAGTGACTCTGATTAGTGGAGATGAGGCCTATCAGTCAGCTACTGGCTACAACTGACTCTGCGCAGAGACCTGCCGATCAGAGTGGCCATGTGAGCATGTTTTTAATGGATGAAAATTGGGCATTATAACATGGGTTTGTGGGAATTGACTTTCATTTTGAACTACACACTAAGTGGTCATTAGAGGAACTGCAGTTTGTGACACTTCTGTGTTGGCTGCATTTTTGTTCCCCCTGTTGGCCATTTAGGAGAATTTTTATTCTAAAAATTCTAAATTGTGGTCTTGGGCGAGTTTAGCAGAACTCATTTTATAGGGTTTGGAGCCTTTTCCACAAACTATGAATTTGTACTATTCAGTACGACTTATGTCTGTGAAGGTTCTCAGTCATCCAGTCCAAGCTTTGCAAAGAGCTTGGAAAGAAAATGTTCTGGACTTCTGCTTCTTCTTGCTTGAAGATGTTTCACCTCTCATTCAAGAAGCTTCTTGGATGAGAAGCTTCAAGCAAGTTAAGGAAGTCCAGACACTTTTCTTTCCAAGCTCCTTAGACTATTCAGTATGTCCTGAAACCAGCGCCTGAGTTTTTAAAGTCATCGGGTCAGCATTCACTGAGGTTGTCGCCCTCTGTTGGCCTCTAAAATGAATGATGTTCAGGGCTCGTCTGTGTTGGGTTCACTTTTCAGACACAAAGCTGTTTCCATCTTTTATCTACTGTCTATGTTCACAACCGTGACGGTAACAGCACGGCACCGAGCGGGCTTTAGGACCATGCGCTGAAGTCAGCTCAGGCAATAGCAATATTATGGCTGCTTAACCTGAGAGCTACTGACGGACAGCTCCAACCTTATGAGCCAATTTAACGCCTTTTATAACACTGTTGTGCACATGTTCTAGTGCTGGTAGTTTAGCCGTGGCTGGAAGCTTAGCTGCCGATGGAGCACATCCGACTGCCAAAGGTAACCGCAGGTCTGGCTGCAGTGATTTGCTACATTTCCGCACTGTACCGCCACTGGCGCTCCAGCAGCAAAGCGTCATGCGCACTCTAAGATCAAATCTAAAGTCAAATAAATAAGACAAACATCTGTCTCAATCCAAAGGACGCGTGCTGCTGTGTTCGCCACGTTGGCAGTAAAGTCACTGCTTTGAGGATGTGTTTCTCTGTCATCTCACACATATGTGCAGCTGTGTCAAACACGCGTGAGATGTGCAGAGGATGAGGCTGTTTTGATGCTGTCCTTCCTCCTCCCCCTTCCAGGTGGAGAATGTCAAGCTGCTTGACAGAATCTCCCACAGAAGGAGGCGGGTGGGCACCCTGTACCTGACTGCCACACACACCATCTTTGTGGAGAGCGAGGCCGGAGTGCGCAATGAAACATGGGTAGGGATCACAGCCCGTGATAAGCAGTCTGTTTGAAGAGAAAAAAATGTTAAGCGTGCGTCACCAGCAGGCTGCAAGACTAACATTTTGCAATCCTCCAAAGCACACTTCAGTAAATTTGTTTTTTTTAACCTTTGCTCAGGTACTTCACAGTTTGGTGTGCAGTGTGGACAAACTGGCTGCAACTCCTTCAGGATGTCCTCTGCTTATTCACTGCAAGAACTTCCAGGTTCTTCATTTTATCATTTCTAAAGAGCAGGAATGCCACGATATTCATCTGTCCCTGCAGCGGCTCTCCCAGCCAGGTGAGCTCTGTCATTATGTCAGCAAAGGCTTGGACTGTATTCCTCTTTGATTATCTTCTTTTTTCTTTATGCCAGCATTTCTGTATCACTGTAAATATCCTAAATATCCTGTAAATATCTGCTCATTTGGTCTAGTTTTCATCTCCTCTGCTTTTGCAACACTTTGGCCTTTTGGACTGAAACAAGTTGAAGGTTGTGCTCATCAGCCTTTAGCTGTCAGTCCCTGTTTTGTCTTTCAGAGAGTTATGACGAGCTGTACTGCTTCTCCTATAAGCCAAATGTTGATGAGAAGGAGAGACGACAGGAATGGGACTTCTTGGACCTCAAGGCTGATTACAGCAGAATGGGACTCCCAAGCTCTCTGTGGAAACTCTCCCCAGTTAACCAACACTACAAGGTCACTGAGCTGGCCTTAGATGCACATTCATCCTAATATGGACAGCTATGCCTAAAGGTTTGTTTGGTCTTTTTTTCTAAAGGTGAGTGACACTTACCCTGCTGACCTGTTTGTACCCGAGAGTGCCACACCACCGGTCATAGTGGGGAGCTCCAAATTCAGAAGCAGGGGCAGATTTCCTGCCCTGTCATACTACTGCAAAGACAATCATGTAAGTTTATTACAGAGTATTTCTCTTTTTATTTCCCATACACTTCCAATCTGCCCCATAGTAATACAAGGGATATGAAGTGATGCTAACAGAGCTAATATCTCCAGTCCTGCACAACGAAAAATTTTGCAGGAGCTGAGGTAAGAGATTATTTACAGGTATATAAAATAAGTTTTGAATGCTTCACTTGGACCGTTTTAGCCACAAAAGTGAGAAAAGTTGGTCTGTTCTTAAGCTGAACATGAGTCACTGCTGTCAGGAAATCTTTTCCCATTTCCACGTGAAAGCAGCATCTTCATGATGATTGGCCGGTAGAGAAACAGCACCAGATTCTGTATTTGTCTGAGGTCATGTATTCAGATTCAGATATCTTAATTAATCCCAAAAAAGCAATAGTGGCGACCTGAGAGCATCTTCCTGACAAAATGTGGTCAAGATGGTTGATAATGTATTTTGCCTTCTTAATAAATACATTCTTAATAAATGTTTTTTAGCAGGGGTAAGATATGACCCTGCTAAATACTGTTCCTCTTCTTCAACTTCTTTTTTACAGCCTTGTGTTACAAGGCTGTAAAAAAGAAAGCAAGACAGACGTCCATTTGGTCATTAAATAACAACATGAATCGTTACTGTCTCCCTGATCTTGGCTTCATATTTGTGAAAGTCGTATATCTGACACGAGAAAAAGCCAAAGTGCTCATAATTTATTTTATTAATCCATAATTCGACGTTTAGGAGTGCTTTATGTGTGTGAGGTCAGCTTCCCAGGGTTCAGGGTCCTGCTTGTGGAGTTCAGCGCATACAAAAAGCTCCACTTTAGTTCATGTGCCCAAGGGGAGAGCCACACAGTGATCTCTGGCTATTTCCCATGTTGCTATTAAATGTGGAGATATGAGAAACTGTGTGGTTGAATAATTTAAATTGAACATGCAGGGGAAGGAGAAGTACTGTGAATTTCAACTCGTCCTAATTCTCATATATTAGACTGGTTATTGTGCGTGTGCACTGAATGCTGTGAACTGATGAGGATGAGTCCCTGTATGAAGCCTAGCTCCTCTTGCTTCCTCGCAGGCTGCCATCTGCCGCAGCAGCCAGCCCCTGTCAGGTTTCAGCGCTCGCTGCCTGGAGGATGAACAGATGCTTGAGGCCATCTTGAGGTCCAATCCCTGCAGTGACTTCATGTATGTGGTGGATACCAGGCCTAAGGTGAGCCCTTTGTATCTAAAGGAAAGGCCTGCAAGTGTTTAAAGCATCAACTGTATATTCAGGTGGGATTTATTTTTCCAGACTGTGCACTGCTGGCTGAAGATCTCACAGCAAACGCTTTGAAAACATCCCAGATCTCTGCTAGGTGTTATATGATCAGTATTGATGGCAGTGTTTCTGCAACATATGCGTTTTATGTAATTTGGCCTCTGAAAGTGTTTGAACTCAGTAGTTTGCTTTGCTTCTGGATCACCATAACTTTGCCTCTACACAGCAAAGCCAATGAGCATGAAATAACAACTCCCTAAACAGAGACATCCACTGAAATTCATCATTTTCCCTTTCTTTATATCTTATGAAGATCACGTCTCTATAACTCTTTTTGAACCATGGCCAGCACAGTGGCGCAGTGATTAGCACGGTTGCCTCACAAAAAGAAGGTCCTGAATTTGATTCCACCACCTGGCCGGGCTCTTTCTGTGTGGAGTTTGCATGTTTGCCCCCATGTTTGCGTGGATTCTCTCCACATACTGTCTCTCTGTGTTATCCCTGGCGCCCTGTCCAGGGTGTACCCTGCTTCTCGCCCTATGTTAGCTGGGATAGGCTCCAACCTTTGACAAGGATAAGTGGAAGACTATGAACTGCTTTATGTTTGGACACTGCTTCAACTCCGTACTCAGACCATTCCACAGTTTCACTCCACGCACAGAAACACAAAAACTTTTCCTGGTAGTACACACATTCACAAAACCACCTGGTAGTTCATTACTTTATGCTTTGAACAGAAATTGTGCTATTTGGAATTCCATTAGATCTGCAAATTTCAGTATTTCAAACTGTAAGAATAGTGAGTTTGTATAATTCTCTGATTCCAGACTTCTGCACAACAGCTTAAGTAAAGGGAAACCAGCGAACGGTATGGTAATATGGGGAGATGTACAGTCTAATGCCTGCTTTGCCTTGTTTAGTATTGCAATGCTTCTTGATACTTTGGAATGAAAATATCTTACGTGTGCTCTCCGATTAAGTCTCTCATCTGTTATTACCCCAAGAAATATATTTTCATTGACTCTTTATTCTTTATGCCAACACAGAGGATTTTAAAATGTGACCGTGATGATATGTACAAAAGCACAGCCTCACCTGCACATTGCATCTACAGGATCAGTCCTACATTTGTCTCGATCTATTATTGTCTCTCCATTTGCCCTCTATTTGTTTAATATGCATTTTGAGCGACATATCGTGGTGAAAAACGACTCCCAAGGTTCCTCACATTGTTACTGGAGGCTAAGGTAATGCCATTCAGAGTAAGCATCTGGTTGATACCATATTTCTAAGATTTCTAGAGCCGAGTACAATAACCTCAGTTTTATCTTAAATAAAGAAGCAGAAAATTAGAGGTCATCAAAGTCTCTATGTCTTGAAGACATTCCTTCAGATAACTAATTAGTGTGTGTTATCTGGCTTCATAGATAAATAAAGTTCTGTGTCATCTGCATAGCAGTGCAAATGTATGCTACGCCCTCTAATGATACTGCCTAAGGGAAGCATGTATAATGGAAACAGAATTGGTCTCAGCACAGAACCCTGTGGAACTCCAAAACTGACCTTAGTGTGTGAGGAGGACTCTTCATTTAAACTAACAAATTAAAGTCTATTAGATAGATGTGTTTCAAACTACTACAGCACAGCACTTTTAATACCTGCAGCATCCTCTTATCGTGAGTGGTATATCTACCAATTCTGGTATTCTATGGCAAATGCCAATTGAGCTCCATGGTCTGGACAGTGAGCACAGAGCCCGCTAAAGGATGTCGGGCCCTCTGGTCTTCCTCGTGATATCTGATGTCTCGTCCTGCTGATGGGTTAAGGACCTTCTATGGCCCTGTCCAGCTGTGGAATCTCCTCCATGCTCTTCAGACTTGGCTGCGAGACACAGCAAATCATCTGATTGATGTGCCATCGTGGAAGAGTTGTACTCCTCGTGTTAGATGCAGGTGCATCTAACTAAATGCATAAATTGTGAAAAAATAATGAATGAAAATGTCTGTGGCTCCCATCTGTAAAATCATTCCTGATGTGGGGGCTTTTCTCATTGTTGCCCCTCTAGTGTACCTGTTGTCAATTCATTGAATAACAGTACCTTCTGCTACCCAACTGACAGGATCAATATCCCAGAAGTTTAATCAACTTGATCCTATAGTCTGATTCTTCCTTTATAGTATAATGGGAGGAGGGAAATAAGTTTTAGATACACTGTGTTACTATAGTCCAGTATTGCTACTATAAGTTGTAAAACCAGCCTCTTTCTGAGATTACAGATTGTCGGGATTCTTGAATGACAGCTGGATAAAAAAACTGACAGAATATTTTTTTTCTAGCTGAATGCGATCGCAAACCGAGCTGCAGGAAAAGGGTATGAAAACGAAGACAACTACTCCAACATCAAATTCCAGTTCGTTGGGATCGAGAACATCCATGTCATGAGGAACAGCCAGCAGAAAATGCTGGAAGGTAATTACTATGTAATTATCATTTAGCTATAATGACAGCTTGAGCTGGTTTTTTATTTGCTGTCAAGCAAATAAAAACCCAGCTCAAGCTGTCAAAAATGTTTCACCACATCATATTTTACACAGATGTTCTGGCATTGTCTGTTTAAATTGGCCGCATCGTCACATTACTAAAGCAGAGCGGGTCCCCCGTGGGGTTTTTTCATATGCAGTCACGCAGAGTGAACTGTGCTGGAATCAAGCCTCAAATGAGCCCACAGGAGAATTTCTGGGTATTGTGCAGGGGTGCTCCTAGGAAGACTTTGAATCCATCTGGGTTTTATTTCAGAGCTATTTTGGTTTCCCGGAGCGGACAAAACCCCGGACATTATCCCCCAAAGAGAAACAGAGGGCGTGAGAATGATGCGATTTCAAGCCTGAAAAGTTATAGCTGCTCTCAGTTGTGATAACTCTTTGCCCACTAGCAGCACAAGGGAAGTCTTTAAATGCTGGAGACAGTGCCTTGCCCTTTCACGTCTGCCCTCTGCCTTCCTCTCTCTGCCTGGTTGCACACTTCAATAAGATTAAGAAGACCCCCCTCCCGCCTGACAGCAAAGCCTCAAACATCTCTTCTTAGTGCAAGTCCACTGTGCGAAGTGTTACAAAACCTTAGAGGCTAAAATGAACCCGTTCACCTGCTTCTCTGTTATCAGCTCTTACAGGTCAGCAAACTGATGTAGTATCAACATAAAACCCACTTTGTCCACACCTCAGTGAGTAATCTGAGGGTTACCGTTTTCTAAAGGTGATTTGTGACCATTAGTGTAATATAGTCTCATCAGCTGAGTTCGATTGAGTTCGTGTCACGCTGCCTGTGAGTGAACCTGACGATGGAAAATGTTTGGAAAATAATTTAAATACATTTTACAATGAAACGACACAGTGAGCCTGCAGCCGTTGGCACTAGAGGGAAAAGTTAGAGCATCATTAAAATGAAAAGGATTCATCCTCTGGGGAACCATTACTGTCTGGGCAAATTGATGGCAGTTGAATAAGTGAACTGAAGTGGTTTTATATTGCTCATCCCCAAGTGGCTGTCGCTGGTGTGAACAAAGCCATCGCCAGTGGGAACAAATAACATGAGAAGATAAACAGAATCTGCTTTAAAAAAGCAAAATATGCTCGGGTGACCCGTATGTTGTCTCAGCGTGCACAGATTCCCTGTAAACTTGTCTCTGCTGCTGTCAGTGTTCTGTGAGGTTTTAATAAAGTCCTGCGATCAGGTATGCTCCGTGTTTCCTGACAGTGAGACAGCTGTGTTGTGGTTACAGTGTGTGAGCTGCGTTCCCCCTCCATGTCTGACTTCCTGGAGGGTCTTGAGAGCTCAGGCTGGCTGAAGCACATCAAAGCTGTTTTGGATGCAGGCATCTTCATCGCCAAGGTCAGTCTGGAGGCTAATCCTCACTGTCTGCCTCACCGTTGCCCTCAATATTGGTTTAGGTGTGGGTTTGTTTGTGTTTTTTATCTTCTGTGTGTCTGTGTGAAACCAACATCATCCATCTTTGCAGGGACGATACGAGAAGCCCTTGAGGCTTTCCCCCAGATTTACACGAATGAGCCACAACCACTGACAGATGAAGTGGTTATCATATTTATCATCTCATTACAATGTACAGCGGTTCCTCTTTTATCATGGGAGTTACATTTTAAAAATAACCGGTGAAATCCACAAAGTAGCCAACTTTATTCTTTACAATTAGTATAGATGTTTTAAGGCTGTAAAACCCCTCACTACACAATTTATACACTTTTCTCAGACAGGCATGGACATTTTCACACTTTTCTCTCTAGTTTAAACACTCTCAAAGTTCAAACCTTTGTAGAAAAATAAGTCCAGTATCATAGAATGAAACCAAAGATCAAACCCTGTTTTCAGGTCCAGAACACGGGAATAGAGCAGCTGTGAGAGAATCCAATCAATGGTACAGAAGTGGAGGAAGCAAGAAGAATGAGTTGAGGAAAGTTTGACTTATCTGACTGTTTTGTTTCACTTAATGCGCCTTATAATCTGTAGCGTCTACCTTCCTTTAGCATGTCCAGAAGTCCAACATTTTGTGCGATGGTTAGCATCTTTCTCTGCCCTCTGGGTGCTACCGCAGGTGTCTTTGATGGTGCAAAACGTTTCATCGACATTGTTGTGTTTGTATGGGAGAAAACTTACAAACATACAGTACAGCACTTCAGAGCAGAGTGGGTTTGTTTTGCATGTTTTAACTAAGAGATGGGCCCGACAGCAAAACTGTATGCTCATTGGCTAACAGCGTGTGATTGGCACCAAGCATATCCATCGAATGATCAGTGTCAATAAAATTAACTTTATGTCTTATTCAATATTACCTGAAACTTATTACTGAACCTATAAATTTAACAGGAAGATGTTCACTGGGGTCAACGAGATAGCAAGCCGAGGACCGTTTTCCCATAGACTCCTATACAACCACGAGTGTTTTGGAAAGCCAACATTGTTGCCCCCTGCTGGCCATTATAAAGAATGCAGGTTTAAGACATTTCAGTGCTGGCTTCACACTTCAGATCCACAACTTCCTCCATGTTTTATACTGTCTGCACCTCAAAACCACCTTTGTGGTGTTTTTAGCTACAGCAGATTACTCCTCGACCACATTTTGTTATGATACCATCACGAATGTACACAGAAAGACACACACAGACTGATACCGTCTGCGCTGCTGTGGCTTTTTAATAATGTTCCAAATTATCCAAGGGAGAAAGGAGTGTCATTAAAGAAATTGTGTGGGTCTTCTAATTAAAACATCATGATTGTACTTTTTTAATAACAGGTCTCTCAGGTTTGAGGTAATACAGCTAAAATTAGTAAAAGGTCAGTATGGGGTACGGGGTTCCTGTGATTAAAACTTATCTGATGACTGGCTGGTTTTCTTCTCACAGCTGCTGTAAAATAGCGTCTGTGTGCAAAGCA
>NW_005187402.1:4628092-4641339 GCF_000239375.1 Pundamilia nyererei | reverse complement strand
TGTGTGTGTGTGTGTGTGTGTGTGTGTGTGTGTGTGTGTGTGTGTGTGTGTGTGTGTGTGTAGGCTGTTGCAGAGGAGGGCGTCAGCGTCCTTGTTCACTGTTCAGATGGGTGGGACCGTACTTCTCAGGTGTGTTCAGTGGCCTGTGTGCTGCTGGACCCCTACTACAGGACCCTCAGAGGATTCATGGTACATACTGGAGCTTTTTTAATTTAACCTGTTAGCAGTCGGACGTACCGCCCACGGTACATTGGATGGTTTAGGGGACTAATTGGACTGCTAAGGGGTTAAGATACAGAGCGGGGTTACAGCTCAGTGGTATCATGTTAATATATCCAAATGCATTCTGGCTTTACATCAAAGGGGGTCATACTAGGCTCACGCTGCTTGTTTGTTTAATCCAAAGCTATCTTTACTGGCTAATGTGAAATACACCAGAAAAATAAATAAAACACAGAAGCCTACTTTTGAGAAATCCCCCTGAGTCGGGGGGGAAATTACCCCACAAAGTGGGTGTGGAGGTTCAGTCGTTCTTCCCGTGACTCAAAGTCTTCTTGCTTGTGTTTTAACACTTTTCTTTCTGCATTTAGGTTCTCATAGAAAAAGACTGGGTCTCATTTGGACACAAGTTCTCCCACAGGTCTGCCTCTGAAACGTGACTTTCATGGCATCTGCTGGATGTGGTTTAAATCTTCTGATTTCATTCCATGCATCTCTTTTCCAGATGCAAACACGTAGTTGGAGACCCCAAAGAGGTGTCTCCCATCATCGATCAGTTGCTGGAGTGCGTGTGGCAGCTGATGGAGCAGTTCCCCTGTGCCTTTGAGTTTAACGAGAGGTTTCTAATCACTATACACAATCACGTCTACTCCTGCCAGTTTGGCAACTTCATTGGAAACAACCAGAGGGAGAGGATAGAGCTGAGGTGAGATTTAAACCTGCAGACACCATGTTGGGAGAAGATTGTCTTTTTGTCTTTCCCCTGACCTTATTCTCATATTTATTTCCCTGTCTTCCATTTGGACTTCACATAGAGTTCATGAGAGGACTCATTCTTTGTGGAGTTATCTATGGGCGAACCGTACAGACTACACCAACCCCCTGTACAGGCCAAACCACAGCCAGACTCAAGGGCTCCTCCGTGCATCAACTTCCCCCTACAGTTTTAAGTAAGTTCTCTCCAACCGCACCAGCTCACACAGCATCACTTGAACCCTGGTATGTGCACTCTAATCAGGAAGATAATCATTATGTGAAAGGTAAAGACATTCATTGAAATTTTATTCTGCTAATGCATTTCTCTTTTTTTATGGAGATTTTGGAAAGGGTTGTACAACCGTTTTGACCATGGGATGCATCCTCGGCAGTCCGTAGAGGATTATCTACGGGCCATCCAGGAGGAGACACAGCAGCTGGAGGAGCAGCTTTCTTCACACACACAGGTAGGACAGGGCTATGCTGATCTGCCACAAGCTTAAAGCCATTTTAAAAAGGCCATAGGTGTAACAGAAATTGCTGAAAACCTGATGCTGGCTATAATAAAACAATGTTTTGGAGCTTGCTATGTAGCAGCAGAGTAGTCAGAATTCCCATGTTGATTCCTGTGGTCCTACAAACTGTGGTATGCATGTGCAAAGTAATGAAAGAAGGAGGACTTGTCTGATCACATTTTTTCTTTTACACTGACATATCTTTTGTTTACCTGAGAAGGAGATAACATCAGCGTGACCCGTGGGAGGAAGACAAACTAGCTGAGGTGGCGTGATGCTCAAAGGTCACTGGTTACTTTGGCAACCAGTGACCTAAACTTCGCTGCATGTCACATTCACCCCAACATGGCAGTTATATTCCCTCTTCCAGCAGGATAATGCAGCTCAGCAAATTCCCTAGACCTTCCCAAATTCTCCAGTATGTGCAGCATGCTGAAAAAAACGTAATTCCTTGTGAGTAAATTTAACAACCTGTGCACAAAGAAGCCATCACGCGTGCGAGGATATACTAAAAACTGGCACAGGATTACTTTAAAGCTGAAGAAATCTTTCAAATTGGATATTCTAGGAAAAGTTTTGGAGCCTTTTTATAACTTCTGACATAAATATTATTCCATGCTAATGTGATGCCAAAGGTTCTGGAGCCTGTCTCTGGATGGGTCGCAACTGTTTTGACAGCACGGGGGAGGGGCTGCACTATATTAGGGAGGTGATTTTAATATTGTGGCTGATCACCGTGCATTCATACTACAAGTCAAAGGAAAAAAAGAAAATTCCACCTGGATGTTTTTGTGATTATAGAAAATGACTGTTGTCTTCATTTCTTACATTATCAATAGAAGATTTCTGAGCTGGAGCAGGAGCAGGAGTGCAGTGATTCCTGCAAAGCAGCCGCCTTTGATAAGAGCCCCACGGTTTGGGCTCCTGGTAACAACCTCGGTCTAGCCAACACTCCTCAGGACTATACTGGCGGCTTCATCACCGGCAGCCCCTGTCAGCCTAAAGGACCAGACAGCATCCTCCTGCCAAAGAGCATGAACCAAATATCTGACGCCAGCTTCTCCAACGGCAGCGACCAGGAGTCTGGGATCGCGGACCTGAGCTGCCGTTCACCTCTCAGCGAGGACAGCACCAGGGATCCGGACTCCGATGAGGCAGCCTACTCGGCTGCCTGAGGACGTGTAGCATTGGCTGGGAGGCGCAATGCTAGCCAGACGTCACCTGAGCGACACTGAACAAACACTACCATTACGTTGATCGTGTGACCCGACTATTGGCCAATTTCAGTGCGGGTTTTATTGGGGTTGCACGATTTGCTTACACTTTTGTTTGCATGCATGGTGGACTTTCCATGTTCCTGCATTCCTTCGTGTTCATAGTTGTTTCCTGTAGCAGACTGCATTTAACCTTGTCTCAGTTAAAGAGTCCAAAGAAAGCTTACATTTTTGGACATTTTAATCCATATTCAACAGAAAGTAGGAGCAAGACTGACTCTCTGCAGTTTACTGTATTTCTAATGATAAGCCATGTAAGTGCTTCTATTCAGTAGATATTTGGCTTTACAATGTAAACACCTTAACAGTGTAAAATGACATGACGTGTGCTCTGAACATAGGCCAGTAATACATGGTATTAGTTAACATTTAATGCTGAAAGAGTGGCAGTGATTCTGATATGCCCAAATGTAGCAGCACTTCAACCCCAAAGGACTATATTTATGACTGAGGTGAACTCACTCTGCAGGCCACAGTGACCTCAGCTGGGGCTGGGAGTCATTACACTATAATAACCAGCGGTCAGTGGTTTGTTTTCAGCACCTTGCTGTCCACTCCTGAATATTTCAGCATATTATAGGATTTCACGGGGTTTTACTGCCAAGGGACGTAAAAGGAAGCTTTTGAAAAGACAAAGTGATTTAATAAACGTCTGTGCAGCGTGTTTCGACATCAGTGCATGACTGAACTACCGGACTGAACACACAAACATGGTGCTGCTTAGGGCAGCAGATGACCAACAGAGACTCCTTTAGTGTTTGTGTTATCTCAGCTGTCCAACTGGCAGTAAAGCTGCTTGCTATAGTAGTGCAGTACCCATTATTGTTTTGGTGAACTCCTGCTAAAGAACAGTGCAAAGATTACTGGGCAAAGCATGTGAAAATATTTTTGTACTATAACCTATTTTTTCTCCTCTGACCTCGCTTTAAATGTTTGTTTTGTTGTTGTTTTTTCAGTGTCTAAAATGTCTGAGTCATACCAAATTCTGTCCTTGTATTAAAAAAAATACCAGAAAAAAGCCTTAAAGCGTTCTGATGCTGCCCTCATTTGTTCAGTTGGATCACGATAAGTTTGCAAAAGTGCTCGAAAGGCAATCTTATGTAAATTTAAGTCAGTTTTCTGCCATATACTTACTTTTTTCTTGTTTTATTTAAGTGGGAATAGAGTCAGATTACAATATCACATTCAGAAATGGAGAACAGTGTAAGTAAACTCAGCCACTGCACAAAATGAGAGTCTTTGCTAAAGTGTGCTGTTATTGTGCCATTTGTGTATTCAGGTCACCCGTTCTCCTGATCTAATTTTGTTTCTCTAGTCAGATACTCGAGCAGCTGCCTCATAAATGCACAGTCTGACATTATTTACACAAAGCAGTAAGGCTCAAATCCTTCATCTGAAAACAACAATTTATTTGATATTTGGACTTAATCACCATAAAACAGATTTGCATTACATCATCAGGCAGGTAAAGTAAATGGCAGCAAAGACTGCCCCTCATTTTAGGGATGAATGATGAAGACTTCAATGTCCTTGTTGTTGCTGCACATCTGCACAGCTGTGCTGGCGGGGAGCCAGACCCCAAAGCGCTGCCACCACCAGCAGTCCTGCTCCATGGCTCATTCAGCTGTT
The DNA here is from genome assembly GCF_000239375.1 of Pundamilia nyererei. Classification (NCBI taxonomy): domain Eukaryota; kingdom Metazoa; phylum Chordata; class Actinopteri; order Cichliformes; family Cichlidae; genus Pundamilia; species Pundamilia nyererei. The sequence continues at coordinate 4,636,946 of NW_005187402.1, read as the reverse complement.
TTATTATGGGTGTGAGTTTTTGGTTTATCATTGTAGTCTTTACAAAATGTACAGATTAAACCAAACCTCTACTAAAAACTGAACAGACAGTTGGCTAAGTAAGTAAAGTAAGTCAAATTTTATTTATATAGCACCTTTCAAGACAAACATCACAAAGTGCTTCACAAAAAAAACAGACAAAAGGTTAACCCAACACAATTCCAAAAACATGAGTTTTTAGTTGTTGTTTTTTTAAACAACAACAACTCCTGAAGACAGGAGGTAAAGACTGCAGTTGACTGTTGAGGAGATCCTACTGCTGGAAAAACTCAAACTACAGACTGAGCATGAAAAGAGCATGTTTTAAAAGACTGGGACAAATGGTTGACATATAAAGTGAAGGAAGGACATAAGTAATTTTAATTACTAAAAGAGACAGATTTGGTTCACACTGCAGGCTTAGGACTGTTTATATGTTTATGTATCTATTTTTTAGTCTTAGATAGCTTCCAGTTTTGTTTTGGCGTTTTCCTAATTATCATTATCTTTTTATGTTTAAACAAAGCAAAACAAATTCAATTCAATTCAATTCAATTTTATTTATATAGCGCCAAATCACAACAAAAGTCACCTCAAGGCGCTTCATAGATACAGAGAAAAACCCAACAATCATATGACCCCCTATGAGCAAGCACTTTGGCGACAGTGGGAAGGAAAAACTCCCTTTTAACAGGAAGAAACCTCCGGCAGAACCAGGCTCAGGGAGGGGCGGGGCCATCTGCTGCGACCGGTTGGGGTGAGAGAAGGAAGACAGGATGAAAGACATGCTGTGGAAGAGAGACAGAGGTTAATAACAGATATGATTCAATGCAGAGAGGTCTGTTAATACATAGTGAGTGAGAAAGGTGACTGGAAAGGAAAAACTCAATGCATCATGGGAATCCCCCGGCAGCCTATGTCTATTGCAGCATAACTAAGGGAGTATTCAGGGTCACCTGGTCCAGCCCTAACTATATGCTTTAGCAAAAAGGAAAGTTTTAAGCCTAATCTTGAAAGTAGAGATAGTGTCTGTCTCCTGAATCCAAACTGGAAGCTGGTTCCACAGAAGAGGGGCCTGAAAACTGAAGGCTCTCCCTCCCATTCTACTTTTAAATACTCTAGGAACAACAAGTAGGCCTGTAGAGCGAGAGTGAAGTGCTCTAATAGGGTGATATGGTACTACAAGGTCATTAAGATAAGATGGGGCCTGATTATTTAAGACCTTGTATGTGAGGAGCCGGACTTTGAATTCAATTCTGGATTTAACAGGAGAAATATGCTCTCTCTTTCTAGTCCCTGTCAGGACTCTTGCTGCAGCATTTTGGATTAGCTGAAGGCTTTTCAGTGAGTTTTTTGGACATCCTGATAATAATGAATTGCAGTAGTCCAGCCTGGAAGTAATAAATGCATGACCTAGTTTTTCAGCGTCACTCTGAGAGAGGATATTTCTAACTTTAGAGATGTTGCACAAAGAAGGTTTTAAGAAATTATAATAGGAATAGTAATGCATATTTGTTTACATGATTTATAAAAGGAAAGGGAATAGTAGAGGTGGGCGGATCAATCCAAATACTGATAGTATCTATATCAGCGCTGGTGCTGGTATCAGATTAATACTAGCATGATAGGATCGAGGCTTTGTTTCTATCCCCTAAGTTCAGTATGTAGCCCACTGAATTGCATATATATTATGCAATATATAAATATTATAAATGCAATTATTTAAAAAACATGTTTATATATATATATATATATATATATGTATATATACATATATATATATGTATGTCAAACATGCACTATGAAAGATGTCTGGATGTTTTTGTGTTGACTGTCATGTCTGTTTTATTTATCACCTACGTCACATTTAACCAGCAGAAGCTGACCAACAGTGCTTCAAAGACAGACATATTTACCTTCCAGGTCACCAATAAAATGCAGTTTCAACAAAAGCTGAATGGTGTTTTTTGTTTTGTTAACTAATTATTGTGACGATTTAGTGACCATTAAAATGTGTTCAAAATTTGCAAACTGATGATAATTCATTTTCTAAATCATGACACACTGCTCTACCGTCCATAAGCTGCTGGTATAGATTCAAATTAATGTAATACGGAGCCTGTATTTACTTGGTTTCGGATCAATAAAAAAACTTGGAGTATTCCACAAGACTAGAACTTAGTTGGTTAAGGTTAAGGTTAAAGTATTCTTAAATGTATGAATGTGATTGGATTAGGAGAATAAAATGCTGCAATATATTTGTCACAATCATAACCAAATTAGTTTTGTGATTTTTTAACTTTCTTTTGTGGTAGAAACCGAACTTTCTTCTAATCATTTTCTAGAATAAACATTGCTGCTGGGTTGGTCTTTTTTTTTGGTGTTCATACTTTGCTGACAAAAGTAAATAATAATATTAATAACAACAACATTATTATTGTTGTTGTTGTTGTTGTGTTTTTATTTACTGAAATGACTTTTATTCATGTATTCATTTTCATTATACTGACTGGAGCACTAGTGCATATCTAATATAGTAAAAAAAAATTAGTACAGTTTTCAAGGGCTCTGTGCTCAAGCTATACTTACACACGTATATACGCGTATGACGTTGCTGTGTTACGTGATGACGTCCAGTTGTAGGCTCAGCTATGATGGCAGCCGTAGGTTGACATCAATACGATACTGAATATAAAGTATTTAAAAGTTAGCGGAAACTCCCCCGACACTATAACGTGGAACAAACTAACAGTTTTCTTATAGTACACGCTTAAAACACACACCCGCCCGGTTTGGGGAACGGTAAGTTAACGAAGCTACGTTCACCTTTGCTGTATCAAAGTGGCGCCGAGTGTGTGTCTGTGTGTGCGTGCTTGCACCAGTCTCTTTCATGTTCTGCACACAGTCTCAGTTATCTGTGAGCTAGCTGTCCACTTGCAGGAGCTGCTTTGTCTCATTACAGAGCTCCTATTCCTCCTGCCCGTGTTAACTAATGCTAGTTCTGCAGCCTGCTAACTGTTGCAGGTAACCTAGCTAGCCGAAGTGCTGCCGAAAACCCGAGCTAATGCGAAGAGCAGTCGGCTAAGCCCGTCCTGCTCATCATGAGGAGATAGCTGCTCCTCCCACTGGTTCCCTTTATGTAACAACAGTTAGCATACATTATACTAGAATAGAAGCACTAACTGCGAGTAAAGTTAGCTTCCCCAGTGTACCACAAGCAGGCTAAAGTTATTTCCTGTGCCCAATATAGAAGCCTCATTTGTTTTCAGTCAAGTGCTGTGTCAGGAATCCTTCTGTGCCTTTGGTTTAGGTGTTAAACCAAAGGCACTTGTTCAGCCCCCTTTAATGTAATATGCTGACCTATGACAGTACACTTATGCACCACGTTGCAGATGTTGTGTTTATATTCAAGTACAATTCTTTGTCTCCTTGCATGGTGAAGTGGCACTATGCCCGCAGCTACTGTGGATCACAGCCAAAGAATATGTGAGGTTTGGGCCAACAACCTGGAGGAGGAGCTGAAGAGGATACGACATGTCATTCGAAAGTACAACTACATTGCTATGGTGAGTGGTGCCACAGTCGCGGCGCCTCTCCGTGCCCACATTTCCGTTGTTCATCGTGACTCGTCTGCTTGCAGGACACGGAGTTTCCAGGTGTTGTAGCCAGACCGATCGGAGAGTTCAGAAGCAACGCTGACTATCAGTACCAATTGCTGCGCTGCAATGTGGATTTGCTCAAGATAATACAGCTGGGCCTCACATTTATGAACGAGCAGGGGGACTACCCACCCGGGACGTCAACGTGGCAGTTCAATTTTAAGTTTAACCTCACGTAAGATTGCAATCCGGTCTGTCTGTCTGTTGTATTCCTGCTGGAGCCCCATAGATGGATTGATCAGCTGATAACGGCCCATCAGTGCGTGCAAATAGTAAATCCTTTCTTGACTTTTTTTTTAAACTACATGTTATACATACGAAGATGCTCCATTGTTTACAGTACTCCTGGCTCGTTCTTAAGTATAATAAACAGACAGCGTTCACTGCTGCTGGAAAGACAGAGATGCTGTCTTGCTTGTGAAATACTGTAACTGCACACACTACTGGGGTTTTGACTCCCTAAAAACCAGCAATACAAAGTTCCCCCAAAATCCTTCTACTGATCAGACTTTATTTTTCTCATATTCAGTTTAGATGTGTCCAGATTTGCAGTTAACTCTGCAGTGTGGACATGCTGTTGCTGTCTGCCCCTTCTGACAGTAAGAAAACCGTGCCATGCCTTTACTCACTACTGTAGTGTGGCACTGTATCCATCTGTCAATACAAAATGTTGAGAGATTTATCTGATGGGCTTGATTCGCTTTGTGTGAATGCATTTGACAAAGGACTTGGATGTAAAATAAGTTTGTTTCTTTCTGTGTAAAAGTCTCCACTCCAGCTTTAACGGGACATGAATCGTTTCTACATGCAGGCCCGACTGTAAATATTTGGACAGCTTTTGGTCTACGCACTGTTTCAATATGACACTAAGTTTGAAATAAAACAATTAATACTACACTACACTGCCAAGTCTCAGCTTTAATTTTGAGTATTGCATTAAAACTATAGAGAGAAGTGTGTGAGACAGGGGCCCAGAGTTTTGGTGCTCAAAAGTTATTCAAATACACACAAAATCATTGTGTTTGCAGTTTTGTAAGCGACTGCTTTGAGTTTTTGACTTAAAGACAGTTGCAGATGCTTTGTAACCTCCCTGCTGATGATCTCCCAGTCCTTAACTGCTCACGTACAGCTCTTTGCTGCTTGTGTCAGCTACCGCCACCTTTTGGAATGGCGCTCAATCAGAGGGCTGACTCGGCCAGTCGAGAATTTTCCTTCTTTTTACTCTTGTAAGCCTTTTGGTTTTATGTAGAGGATTGTTGTCCTGCTGAATAATGAAACATCCAACAGGTTCTGATGCAATTGGCTGAATGTAAGCACAACTCTGCATTCAACGTACGGCTTCTGCCAGCAGTGAAATCATCAACACCAGTGAGCCAGGGCGTTTGGCAGGGTTACGTGCACGAATCCTAACAGAAGCCCTTCGATGTTAGATGATGATGTGGCATTTTATGTTCCAAGCTTTTCCCTTCCTAGAGATGTTTAATCATTTTAATAGAGGTAAATTTTGGTTTGATCAAACAGAACGTGGTTCCAAAACACTACTTTATTTCTTTTTGTACATTTTTTGCAAACTGCAGCCTGTCAGTGGTGAGAGCTCTGAAGTCATGGACAGGGAGTCGTTTCTTGAAGGAAAAACATGTACGCTGCATCCTGAAGTGCATTCATAGTTTGTTGCTACCATCTATATATTTTTTCTGCGGATCCACAAAAGACCCAACCAGCTGATTTTGGCAATCAGCGTTTTCTTTTAGTTTTAGTTTTTATTTGAACAGAGGATATTCTTCTAGTACATTTCTGTTTAGTTTTGTGGCTTTCTTTTTCTTCACTGTTTGCAGTTTAGGTGCAGTGTGTTAAAGGGTTTGATCTCCCTTACATTTTTGTAATATTCATCTAAACCTACTCAAATGAATCCTGAGACTTGGCATTTTAATTTATTACACTTTTTTTTTTTGTCCCCCAGAAAAAAGCTGTCCAAATTAAACATGAGTTGATCGTCTAATGTTGTAAAATTTCGTACGGCCAGTTTATTTGTCATTCAAGAGCAACATTATAATCCCTACACTTAAACTGATTACTGACCTGTTACCTAGTTGACTTTGTTGTTTGTGACTTTCTTCCCCTTTAGAGAAGATATGTATGCACAGGACTCCATTGAGCTCCTGACCACTTCAGGGATTCAGTTCAAGAAGCACGAGGACGAAGGCATTGAGACGCTTTACTTTGCAGAGTTGCTGATGACATCAGGTGTGGTGCTCTGCGACGGAGTCAAGTGGCTGTCTTTTCACAGGTATTCTGCTCTGACTTAATCTTCGCAGTGTCATTAGTAACACTTGTGTTTACCTGCTGCTTCACATCCAGAAACTGGTTTATAGCTATTTTATACACACATGGCAGCAAAGGCAGATTTCCACAATTTTTTACTCTTTAATAACAAAGCACTTATTAGAAACACAGCGTTTTACCTTTGGTACACTATCACCGAGTTTGAATATTATATATTACCTTTGTAAAAGCTCTTGAAATATGAGTGTTTGAACCAAATTACATGTCTGCTGAGCTGTTCAGACATGCTGTTTAGTTTCAATTTGAAATTATATTTAACCTGTCAAATAGTTTTGTCTTGTCTCGTCTTTTTAATAAGAAACGTTACAGAGCACCAAGATTATTTAGCCACAAACGTGTTAACACCAAAAACACAGCACTGTGCCGTCTTTCTTTGCATGTTGCTTCCAAGCAGCCAGACTTGCTGTCAGGCTTTCTAAAGCTCCTTCAAACTTTTCCTCTGAACACTGACGACTTTTCACTGATTTTTACGAGTGTTTGTACCTGAAAATATTCAGAGGAATGTTTTTTTTTTTTCTGTTTGTTTGTGAAGCCATTTAGCACTGACCTCTGAATCGTCCTAGCATTAAATGCACCTAACTCAAGAGATGAACCAGTGTTGTAGCCACATCTAACACACTACTTTGCAAAGAACTGGTTTTAACTACTAACTTAACTACTTTGTTACTAGCAGATTTTCACAAAAACACATCATTTGTTCTCATTTTTATGTATGAAAAAATACCAAAGAGAAAAAAAATGGGACAAAAAAACCAAAGATTGGGTTTGAAGGTCACTGATGTCACTTTTATTCTCGTCTAGTTTTCTCAGTTGCCACAATGGAATTTATAACTACAGTGTATTTTTATTTCAATGTTTCTTTGATATGAAACTCTTAGTTATTGTCATGAATCGCTGTGCGGCAGGCAGGAGTTGGACCCAAAATGCAGGACTCACAGACTCAGGAAGGTGAACTCAAAACTCAGCTTTATTTGCTGGCAGGGAAAAAAAACATACAAACTAATCTAAACTAGGACCTTAGAAAACTCACAGAGAGACACAGGTAGATCCACACAGCATGCGGGACGACGCGACCCTGACTCAGAGAAACACAGGGTTTAAATACATTGGGAAGTAACGAGGGGAATGAGACACAGAAGGAGGGCACAGCTGGGAGAAATCAGGACTGACGAGACAAGCAAAGCAGGACGCATTCACATGAGACACGGACCATCAAAGTAAAACAGGAAGTATCACACAGAGACGCGAACTTGACACAGTGGAGACAGCAACTAAGAAATACAGAGACATAAACCATAAGGCAGAGGACTCTAAGAACCAAAATACACAGGGAAATACTCAGCTGGGAACACAAGAGACTAGACTAGAGAGAGTAACAAAAAACCAACCATGAGAACATAATGCACAATGCAGAGTGACAGAAAACAAGAAACTCAAACATGCAAAGACACACAATTACACAGAACAGAGGGGACACAGAGAGACATGAAGGGCAAGGGATCAAAACTAGAAGCCATAGAATAGATCACACACAAGTACAATAATACAAAAATCACAAAGAACTAAAAACGCTGGGTCAGGAGACCCAGGACCGTGACAGTTATCTTTGTTTCCTTGGAGACTGAAAGTGATATAGTATTTGACACCAGCTGCTGTGCTCCTAAGCAACTTTGTTAAAGTGTGTGCTGTGTGTGTTTTACAGTGGCTATGACTTTGGATACCTGATTAAGATTCTGTCCAACGCTAACCTTCCTGAGGAGGAGGTGGACTTCTTTGAGATTCTTCGCCTGTACTTCCCAGTCATTTACGATGTCAAGTACCTCATGAAGAGCTGTAAAAACCTGAAGGTGCTTCTATAAATATTCCAGCAGCATGCACGCAGCATCTCCTGCTTTATTAATTTAATCACCTTGATTTCTGATGCAATCCCTCAGGTTTTACTTTGACTGCATGCACTGATCTCAAGTGTGTTGCTTTCAGGGTGGGCTTCAGGAAGTAGCTGAGCAACTAGAGCTGGAGAGGATTGGACCACAACATCAGGCTGGTTCGGACTCTTTGCTCACAGGCATGGCTTTCTTCAAGATGAGAGAGGTACGTACCCCGTGTTCGAGAGTGGAGAGGATCAGAATAAGGACCCAGTTTATAATACAGGTTAACACGTTATCAACCCAAAACTCAGACGTGTTTAATACATGTGATCAGTTTAAAAACTTCAGTCTCTGAGAAAGGCTGAGTGTAGGGTCAACATGAACATAGAGCTGGGGACACTGTAAAAATGGCTTCAAGTCCTAAACCGTTAATGGAGTACTTTTGTAAAACTCTGTGATTTAAAGTCTGCACTTCACTCACATCCTGATTGTTTGACGACTGATCTGACCATAAACTCAACAGTAAAGTGTTTAATGTCATAAATAATATTCAATTCAATTCAATTAATACAGTACCAAATCACAACCACTGTCACCTCAATAATACATACAGAGAAAAACCCAACAATAATATGACCCCCTATGAACAAGCACCTTGGTGACCATGGGAAGGAAAAACTCCTTTTTAACAGGAAGAAACCTCCAGCAGAAGCAGGCTCAGGGAGGGGCGGGGCCATCTGCTGTGATTGGTTGGAGTAAGTGAAGGAAAACAGGATAAAGACATGCTGTGGACGAGAGCCAGAGATTAATAACAGATATGATTCAGTGCAGAGAGGTCTATTAACACATAGTGAGTGAGAAAGGTGACTGAAGAAGAAATACTGAATGCATCATGGGAATCCCTCCGCCTATTACAGCATCACTAAGGGAGGATTCAGGGTCACCTGGTCCAGCCCGAACTATATG
>NW_005187402.1:4615370-4627960 GCF_000239375.1 Pundamilia nyererei | reverse complement strand
TAATAGGGTGATATGGTACTACAAGGTCATTAAGATAAGATGGGGCCTGATTATTTAAGACCTTGTATGTGAGGAGCCGGACTTTGAATGTAATTCTGGATTGAAGTAAGCAGTAGGCTGGTTTTCCCATAGCAACCAGAAAAGTCCCCACCGTGCTGGCCAAACCTAATAACACAGGTTTATTGCACTTTGATAGAGGTGGGCAGATCGATTCAAATATCGCAAGTATCGATACTAACGCTGGTACTTGTATTGGATCGATACCAGCATGAAAGAATTGATACTTCACTTTGTTTTTCTTCTCTAGGTTCAGTGCGTTACTCCCAATCATCAGAAAGTAGACATGGCAGTGCAAACAGCGCTTCTTTCACACAGGCTCCGCCCCCTCCTCCCTGCTCTGCTGTGTTTAGTTGTTCTGAAGTCATGTGACTTGAATGCTTGAGTAAGCATAGTGTTGACCTTGAATGAAAGCATTACAAACAGTAATGTGTGTTGGAAGGTTTGTTTTATTGTCTTAAATAATTATTCTGGAAAGTTATACCACTATGATATCAATATCACCAATACCAATAACTGATATCGGTCATTTTGGCCCTTTATTTACTTGGTACACTTTGGCGTGATCTTTTTTTCACACTTTGTGTGTTATCCTAACCACTAATCGATTGTATTATTGTGTGGGGTTTTTTTGTAATCCTTCCCATAGATGTTCTTTGAGGATCATATCGACGATGCAAAGTACTGTGGTCACTTGTACGGGCTCGGCTCAGGCTCCGCCTATGTCCAGAACGGAACCGGAAACGCCTATGAAGAAGAGGCTAACAAGCAGCAGTCGTGACATCGCTCCGAAACTCTTCCCATCCTGCACTTCACACCCAAAATCAGTGCGGCTCTGACGCCAAGCTCCCGAGTGACAATAATAATGGAAGAAGAAAATAACCTACACGTGCATCGTTTAGCAAGCTGTTTCTCAAGTTTCTCATAGGCTCTGCTCACTTTAGACCAATGAATATGATGGTCCAAAAAAAAAAAGAATCACCGCTGTCCTCACACATGCAAACAACTGCATGTTTGAGTTTAGTCTTTTATTCCTAAGAGGCAGCGTAGACGGCGTGTGGTCGGTTCAGTTCAATTTAACATGCTTAAAAAGGTGGGATTTTAGTTTTCCTAAAGTGTTCTGTAGAAATGTTTTGCACTTTAAAGCTCTAACCTGATTTTATAAGGAAAGCTGAAAATGTTTCCGGTGTGTTTGTGTGTCTCTCTGGCCTCTTTGTTGCCTTCTCTATGTTCCCATTTCACATTGTGAACATGTAAAGCTGTACGATCACAACTCTCACCACGCTCAGCCTTAATAATAACTGCATTCTTATCTTTTAACTTTTTAATTTATTGGCATGGACTAGTTGCCCCCATTTCAACACTAAGTCCACACAGATTTCCTCTCTGATAGTTGGGGTGTGTTTACATGCACTTGAATCTTGAGGATTTTTCTAATCGGTCCCGTTAATGTTAAGTTTATAACGACCCGAGTAAGAGCTAAGTCCACTGTAATAAGCCTTTTAAAGCGGTGCAGACCATAAAGCAAGTGGATGCCATTTCTTTATTATCAGTTGGTCAGAATGGATGCACACTGGTGTGCGTGTAAACATCATGGATACACATCACCTCAGCCAACCAACAAAAATGTGTTGGGAAGAAAAACAGAATGAAAGCTGTAGGAAGTGCTGAGGTAACCACTGAGTAACCACCAGAGAGTCAGTTTTTGTTTTAATTTATAGTTTTAGTGTTGAAATAAAAGAAGAGGAAAGTTTTACTCGAAGTGACGGTGCTTTTTTAACAAGCGGGAGTTCATTTGTAGTTCTGACCTTTGAATTAGACTTTTTGTGCTTTTTGGTTCCCTTCAAGTGTTGCTTTTCCAGTTCATTCATGCCGCATAAAACTGCCGCATGTACAAAAGAAACAAAAACAATAAGAATAAACGCTGTTGTTGAATAGTATCCTGAACTTGCATAGGTGCGTGTTAAAGCGTAGGCTCACGGCTTATTAACCTCCGGTGACAGAAACTCGACAGCTGAAGCACTTCCCTCTTTCTGCAGTACGTCTTTCTCTCACTGTAACCGAGTCGAAGAAGAATATGCAATAAAAAAGAGGAATGTTTTTAGATGATTTTGTAAATAAAGGCTTGAAATTTTTCTACCATCGTATCTTTCAGTGGCTTCGCGTTCTTCCATTAAAGAATCGAGTGAGACCGAAGATGAGCTCATTTTATTCTTGTAAGGCATCACAACTGTACAGTACATTGCCTCTCACATCCATATAGTCTTTAAGTCATACACAGAAGAATAGAAAAATAGAGATCGAACACTGACTGTCACTATGAAGCTTTTTGTTTTGAGAAGAGCGTACATTCTTTAATTTTCAGTGACGCTTTTAATCGTTTCCAGCCTCAGAAGGTCAAAGTGAACCACAAGAAGCGACCGGAGCAAATTTTTTTTTGTCTTTTTTTTGCTCTGCAGTACATCCACAACATGTGAGATATTAAAACACTCAACAGAATCTGCAGCAGCATCGCACAAAGGCTTGTTTTTGCTGGCGGGCCCTTCATAGACAGAACAGTCGGGAAGCTTTTTGGCCAGCAGTTTGACGTCAGACTGTAGGACATATTTGGCAGGAGGGGGGACTGGGGGAGGGGCGCTGTCATACGCACAGAGCACCACCAGCTTTTAGGTGTGACGGCAACATCCTCATATATGCTATAAAGATCTAGCAGAGCCCTTATTGGAATTTAATTACTACTAACTACTTTTTTCTGTGGTGGGCGGGGGACACGTTCACTTCACAAGGTGTGTTTGCGTTGACATCCTGAGATGAGAGCATGCATCATTTCATCAACTTGCACAATACTCAACACAGCGGGTGGAGAAACCTGCCCCCAGCCCCTCAAACGACAAAAAAAGAAACAGAAAAAGAAAAATGTCTGAAGGAATGTCAGTTATATAGCACATTAACATCACTACTAATCTATACTCAGAGCAAACATTTGGCAAACTGCATCTACTCGAGCGCTACGCTGTGAGAACTGAAAACGAACAGACTTGCAGACTTTTGAACTGGGGCGTACAAAAGCAGCTCACTTATAGTTCAAAGTGCAAAAAGTCCGCTCTTCTGTTGCTGCTCTGTGCTTGTCTGTATAGAAAAAAGAAAACGGGATAATTGGAATGCAGTTTCAAATACGGTCGACTTGTTCCAACTTTCAGGCAGCAGCAGATAATAACAATAAGAGAAGTAAATGACGATTATTATGTTTTCCTCCGGTTTGTTAGCGAAGTCAGTCTCTCATAAGCATGGTGCACTAATGGAAAACGACAAATATGATGTCACCACCACGTCACGTTCTGATAGGCACGGACACAGAGGAGGGGGCAGCATAGACCTGTGAGACAAAACAAGCAAACGTGAATTTTAAAAATATAATCCTGAATCTCATTCTGCAGGTAAGGTGTGCGTGAGCTTAAACATACATTTCTGGTTTGTAGTGTCAAACGTGGTTACGCCTCGTTCTCTATGGTCATCCCTGGGTTACTGGCACCTGAATCAAACACACAGGTGGAACATTACTCAACATCTTGGAGTGCAGTACTGTGCAAAACTCCTGAGCTCGCACTCAGTTTTTAACATTTTAACTGGAAAATGGGAAATAGGTGCAGCAATCCATGACTGATGGTGCTCCACACACACATATATATTTCACTGCACTGCGTGTTTGGGATTTTTGCCATGCAAAAAAGAATAATAATTCCATAAATTATGACAACATCCCAAACACGACCGAGGGGAATCCAGCCCAAACCATTACAGAGCCTCCAACGTGTTTTACTGATGGCTGTCAACGCAACCGTCTCTCCTGTACGGTGGCCCTGAGTGGACAAAAACAGACTGCAACTTAAGAAAACACCAGCAATAAGAAAAACGCTGCAAAAGCACACAAAACACAATGGAAATAGGAAAAAAGAAATAGAAAAAACGAAAACAAATAGGAAAAAACAGATTTCCAAAAGCAAGGGAAGTGTTTTTAGGGAGACAATAACTCGACGGACCAGTTGCAGGAACCAAAATATGCTAGGTGTGTGTTAATCTGATGATTCATATAATACTGATGACGAATTTTTAGGCTAATAGTTAGGCTAACACACTTACCTCTCATCTTTTCTTTCCTCATAAAACCGATAGATCCTCCACTTCTTTTAAGTGTCTCCCAGTGCAATTCTTAGCATATTTTGGTTCCTGTAACTGGTCCGTCGAGTTATTGTCTCCCCAAAAACACTTCCCTTGCTTTTGGAAATCTGTTTTTTCCTATTTCTGTTTTCATTTTTCGCCTTTGTTTTGTGTGCTTTGCAACGTGTTTCTTATTGCTGGTGTTTTCTTAAGTTGCAGTGTGTTTGGCCTCTCAGGGCCACCGTACTCCTGACCTCCTTCGCACATACTAACAATGTTTTGAGCCAAAATTTTCAAATTTGCATTCATCACCCCATGAGGCCTGATTTTCAGTCTGGTTCGTGTGATTTGGCATACCTCAGCCTTTGATCAATAGCTACTAAAAAAAAAACATTCCTCTGAAAATGAGTGGCTCAAGACCTTGGTACAGTGCTGCTGTTTTATCATCAAGCAGCTGCGGAGAACCCTACAGAAGGAGCATCATCTTACCCTTTCTGTCCTTGTCCGTTGCAGTTTCATTCTCTGACCAGGAGGGGGTGCTGGTGAGCAGACGACTCTGGCTTTCTCTGAGTGGTTTGGAGGGGAACTGACGGCCTTCTGCTGCACTAAGATTACACAAACAGAACCGGGGGTGAAAATCAATGCAAAATGTTCCTGTAATCTAAACCTGGAGACCCATCACTGATAATGGAGCTGCTAACAGGTGATCTATTTTCTTGCATAATTAAATCTGCACAATTGATAAAACCCCTATAGGCTAATATGCAGCTGTGCAGACTCTGTTTCTGTAAAGTACTCGAGTTCACATATTAATTGGATGGTGTTATTTTTTACTCACCTCTTGTTGGTTGGGTTGGAGCCAGTTGGTGAGGAGGGCTGCTCCGGATCCAGATTCACCAGGCAGGTTGGGAACGAACAGCCATCGCCTAAACTGTAAGGCCACCAGACAAGAAGAAGCACAGTTGTCATGATCCAGTTACTGCAGATTGTAAGGGTTCTATGTTATGGATGCATATTTAAGTTTAAGCAGATTCTGTTAAAGCAAACCTGTGTATGTTTTTACTGAATATGAGTCCCTTGAAATTATAGGATTAAAAAAAGCTAAACATTAAAGCATGTATGGATAATCAAGGCAGGAAAACGACTCTGCAAAGTTAGTTATGCAATGCAGTGTTGTTAGGTAACACTAGCCACCAAAAACTGCTATTCATACCAACCGCTGTGAAATGCTAAAAGCTGCAGTTCCTCTAGTGGCCACTTGAGCCCGCCACCAACATTCCGTCAAACCCCATCGACTACAGTGTTAAAAAAATCCAACTTTACAGCACAAATAAGCACGGTTACAGCTTTTCTCTTTAAAACATCAGATATTTACATTTAAATAACAGCATAGCTTGGCGTGTAGTTAATTGTAACGTGACATCCAGGAAGTCCATGTTCCATTTTTATCGCAGGTCAGATTCTTGTTACTTTGCAGTTCATATAGCTGTCACTGCCAAATTGCTGTATAGTCACAAAATAATATTTAAGCTGCAAAACTGGAGCATCAGCATCAACTCACAGCGGTGATGTTGCTGTTTCCTGAGATCTAATGCTCTGCTGCTGTCTCTTCTGGGACTTTCTGTCTCTTTTGAACCATTTTGTTTCAAACTAAGTGGCGATGCTCAGCAATCCCTGAGCTCACTGCTGACTTCATTCATTCACGGCTGCTTTGACAACGTTGTGTTTAAATATGCTAAAATAATTCACTAAACTGCTTCTTTTTTTTACAACATTGCCTGAAGGACATGATTATGAAGAAGATAAATGTGAATTCCCCACATGACTCACCGAAGTGTAAATGTTTATGCCGGCATTATTCAGAGCTGGTTTTGATCTAATAATATAACATTCTGAATAGGCTGTTTGTATGACTTTACTTAAGATACCAGGGGGGAAAAAAACATAAAAGAATGCTCTGATATCATGCTTGGACATTTTTCAGTCACATATTAGCTTCTCAGCAGGTGTGGGATGATTATAATTCTACTGATCACATTATTGTATCCTGAAGCAGCTCCTCGAGTCTCTGACCTGATTGCTCTTCAGGCTAGACTGAAATTTAAGTGGTCATCGGGGTTTATAAACTGTAAAATAACCCTCTGTAGGCTGGTTTTAATCATTTATGACTGGTTCAAATGCTTTGTCTGGTATTTGAGAAGTGGTTTTCAAGCTGCTTTTGATGAGCTCACCTGGAGAAGACGGGGATTGGCCAGTATTTGACTTCATCGCCAAACACCTGGCGGAAGTTCTTGCTGAAGCCCAGACTGAAGCCGTTCTTATCCGTGCCGTGACGAAACACAGGAGAACGCACCGCCTCTGTAACAGCAGATGAGGAGAAGAAGAAGAAGAATTAGAAACACAGCACTCCCTCCTCAGCCTCTGCACAATCTGCTAATTTTAAACTGGAGCTCGATCAAACAGCGGATCATCGCGGGAGCCGCTCAGGCTGAACTGTGGCATCGAGAAAACAACTCTGAATCAAAGTGTCTTTGTTGTGCAGGAAAAACTAGATCTCAGGCTGTTTCGCCAGGTGTGACTTCTCCCTCTGAACACCGTATCAGTGTCTCTTACTAAGCTGCTTACTGCTCCCAGCCTTGTGTCTTTGCATTACACTGTAACATACTCCTCTGGATAATCCACTCTCCTCCACGCACAGGGACAAAGTGTGCCACTGTGCACGCATAATGGGAAACTCCTCTGTCTGACAGCAGCCCAAAGAGGCTCATCAAGGCAGTGTGCTGATGAGAATGGTGACAGATGGAGAAGGGGGGAAAAAAGGCATACAGCATCCTTCATCATTAGTGCAAAGACGATGCTGTGCAAACAGAGGAGGCAGATTCCTAGAAAACAGAGCGCTGGTGTCCAGCTGAGGCTTTGCAAACACTGCGTCAAAACTCAAAACACAGAGACGCACGCATGCGGGCGCGGAGGACGCTACCTACCGAGAGTGGATCTGTTCTTGCAGACGAGCCAGCAGTGATAGATGAAAAGCGAAGCCAGGCTCACGGAAAACATGGAGGCCGAGAAGAAGAGGAAGAGGATGTGGAACTTTGCCTGAGTGTCTGGGAGGCCGTTCTGAGAAGGGAAAAACACACACACACACTTTAACAGAGCTACACCGGCACAAAGCTGACACAAGAATAAACTAAATCTCATCAGCGGGTGTTCTCTAACTGGAGAGACTTCAACTAGCTGTTTTAAGGGAAGCAGTCTCTAATTTAGTAGCTGGTTGGTTCATACCAGGTATTCTTTTAGGCGGAAATGTGCTCTACCTCCAGCCTTGTGAAAAAGGGTAAAACATAAATATTCATCTGTGATTAAACAAGTTGTTTAAAAACAACAACAACACATTCACGCACGGACATATTACACCATGATCGCTTCGTACTTACAGTCCAAAACTTGATGAAGTACTGAAGATCCGTAGCAGTTATAAAAAGGCAGTAGAGTAGCGAGTACAACAAAAACAGCATGAAAAACTTGTAGTTGGCGAATCCCACACAGTTGTTCACCCTGCAAAATAACGAATGGATGAAAGGACGCAGGCTGCTGATGGAAACGATTGTATGCACACTTCAATATTCCTGAGACAATTCGGACACCCTTTACATCGCTGTGCAGAGCAGCAGGGATGGGCTAGGGGGAGGGACCTTTTTTAATGTTAGCTAATGAAACTAAGCCGACAGAAAGCAGCTGTTACATTTGTGTCTATTATTTCAGCTTTTTTAAGGGGTTTTTATAATAAAAACGCATAGCTCAGTCAACAAAAGGGGAAGATACAGTCTGCCAGGCAGCAAAGTGACAGAAATGTAGTGTTTCTATCAGGTGTTTGTGAATTTGTTTGGGTTTTTTAGCTGGAAAAATCATCAACCAGCAATTAGTCCTTTTAACCAATCAGAGGCCAGCACAGGTGTGTGTGGTTTCACTCCCAAATAAAACCAGCTAATTAAATAAATAACTAGAAATCTCAGATTTTATTGCTTCATGTCCCAGTATAAACTATATACACAGTTCCTACTGATTCTCCTGTTTTTCCCCTGAACACCAGATATGGTGCATTATTCACAAGAGAGCCGACAAGCTGATCGTGTTTACCAAAAATTAGACACACTAGGATCGGATTTGTTTTGTCTCCCTCTGCTGCCAGAACCAGCTGGTGGCTTAGAGTATCAAATCAAGCTGTTTGTGCATCTACGTCAGGGGTGGGAAACTTTTTCTGTTTTTCCAGAAGGCTTTACTGACTTAGATAAAAATGAAAGCTGGAACACCGAATCGAAATTTGCTCAGAGGTGATGATGAAATTATTGGAAGCAGAAATGAAAACTCCACCAAAAAATTTGTCTATATTTTTTTCCACTAGCCTGATATGCAACACTTCCATTATGAAACTGTTAAGGGCATAGTGGGCTGGGCTGTGTGGTCTAAACGAGGCCTGTTTGCTAGTTATCTTGAATGCTCTGGCAATGTGGTGCAATCTCAGTATGATGGATTGCAGTGAAACTCTATTGCTGTGGGGCTTTACTGAAAGGGAATTTATATCGCTAAAGAGCATAAGTGCACGTGAGTACAGCGGTGCACTAATGCAGTGTCAATAATCCAATACTGTGTGTTAAATAAAAGACAGTCACTCCATACCAGGGGCAGTGGTGATCCATCTTCAGGATGCATCTGTAACACAGCAGGGTGAGACGTCAGTGAAACTGTGAGTAACTCTCTGTGCACCTGCGTGCGGCGAATAGTGCGGTCTGTTCTCTAAAGGTGCATGAGCGAGGAGCCGTACTTATCACAGACTGAACAGTGGTGACATCGATCAGGCTTCAGCAGCTGGCAGCGGTCACAGAAACGGATTGCTGAGGAGACACAGCCAATTCAATCACACAGCCGTCAGCAGCAGCAGCCTCTCCTAACTCCTGACCACAGACTAACAAGGTGACAGGCGCTGAAATGAGCTCTGAGAGCTGCGCGTCAGTCTAGACTGTTCCAGCTGTTCTGCATCAGCGGCACCGCGTGCCGTTACTGTACCTCCGGAGTTGGTGCGGGTGTAGATGGGCAGATCCTTGGCTATCCTCCTCAGGATTTCCTGCTGAGACTCTCCCCGATCTTCACGCTCCAGCAGCTCCTTGTCAGAGTGGGACAGGTGAAACTATGGAGGGCAGAGCACGGAGGGAAAGGCAAACAACACCTGTGATTTATCAGCAGACCAATCTCCCATCACTGCTGTTCACCGCCCCTTTGCATTTGTTAAAACCGATTGAATTATTCTGCCAGACAAGCCCCATGCTGTGTGAGAATCAGTAATGCGGGAATTTCTACTACTGTGAAAGCCAACTTAGCAGGGCACTTTCTTCCATTTGTTTCTGGGTTTTCTTTTGGTGTTTTTTTTTTGTTGGCGTTGTGGGGGGGGGGGGCTTTCTCCAGCCCTCGCAGCCACCGGGACAATTTATAACCGAACACTGGAAACAAATAACCATAACAAACAGCACAGCACATGTAAGTCTGGACTTTTATTCCAATGATTGCTGCCTGCGTGTCTGCGGTTCGCCTCTGTGGAAATTGCAACCGTGGCTTTTCTCTTAAGAGGTATGCATGCGTTCACCCCGCGGGGCTTAAGTGCTGTGGCCAGGATCAGAGCCATTAAGAGTGCAGATCCAGGCACTTCCACTGGAGAGTATTATTAGTCTAAATGCAGCATTCAATCACACGGGGAAGCGCTAAACTACAGCTTCCCTTCACACTGCGACATGCACGCTGCGTCACGGTCGGACACACTCACCTCCTTCAGGGGGTTCATGGGCTTGGTGAAGATGGTTTGCCAGTACGCCCACACAAACATGATGAAAACGACATGGTACACCAGCAAGTATACGACTGCAAGCAAAAACAAGAAAGAACAACACCATCGTCAATTTTCAGCGGTGTGCGTACACTCCATTGAACAAGAACGATGTTGGTGATTCAGTTTCGCCTTTTTCATTGGAAAATCGGTAGAGTATTAAAATCAGCCTGCGGTAATTATTATTTGTTGTTGTGCCAAACACTGGGATGGTGTAAATCAAAGTGAAGGAGAAATCAGGCTCAATGAACAAGTTGTATAAACTCAGCATTGAGCCAATCATGGCTTCAGTATGCAGCTTAATTACTTTTAAGATGCCTTAAGTGTGTGCTGATGGAAATTTTATTGCAGGCACAGAATCCATTTACAGAGAGTCTCTTTGATTATTTCCTCTGCTAAAGCGAGCGCCAGGGTTGAAGTGTGCCATTGCTGTTTGTCAGCAAAAACAACTGAGCTGAATTTCATGAAACTTGGTAGGAAGCATGTGAAAGAGAGTCTGGAGGTGGAGGTATGCTCTGGAGAGAAGAAGAATGAAAATCTATAGTAGAAGCAAGACAGAATGCATCTGCGTGAATAGTGGAGGTATAACAGTGGAGATGCAAGGAGGTAGTGAAGGTGGATGAGCTTAAATGCCTGGTGTCATCCAAAGCAACAGACAATGCATAAGAGAGGTGAAGAAGAGAGTGTGGGCAGGGTGGAGCAGGTGGAGATGAGCATCAGGGGGTTTGTGACAGAAGGATAGCATCAAGAAACAAAGGGAGGGTTTACAAGATGGTAGTGAGGTTATAAATTGTAATAAACTATAAGACAGGAGGCGGACTTGGAGGTGTCAGAGTTGAGGATGCAAAGGTTTTCATTGGGAGTGACCAGAATGGACAAAAACAGCTCAGGTTGGAGATTAAAGCTAAAGAGGCAAGGCTGAGATGGTTTGAACGTGTGCAGAACAGGAAAAAGGAGGTTGAAGATGGAGCTGCCAGGCAGGAGGAAAACAGGAAGACCTCAGAGAAGGATGCAGAGAAGGAGGACATGCAGAGGGCTGGTGTGACAGAGGAGGACGCTGGAGGCGGGGTGAGATGGAGGCAGATGATCTGCTATGGAGACCCCTAAAGGGAGCGGCCGAAGAGAGACAAAGACGCAATATAATTAAAATTGAACTGAACTGAGATCAGTTTCATGTAACTGGAATTTTCCAACTATGACAATGAAGTTTACAGCGTAACAGCTTAATAGGTCTTCTGACAAAGCAATTAATTTATATTTCCATGCATTTTAACATTATTTAGCCATGTTTCTTTTTTAAAAAATAGGTGGAATCTAACCTGTCAGTGACATTAAATGCTACTAGTTATCAGGATTTATCCTCTGGAGAGTCTGAATATTTAACTCCATCCAACTTCCCTCCTTAAAAAGACTGCTGAAAACAAACCACTCCTGTCTTCATTTGGTGTCTTTGAACTTACCTTCATATTGTGAAATGCACACTAAATAAAAACCTTTAAACATACAGTTTAATGACAAAACCCAATGGCACATTTCCAGCTGGAGGGCTTACCTTTGCAAAGACTAAAAGGCCACTCAGCTCAACACCTAACAGAGAACAGCTGCCTCATGGAGCTCAGGATGATAAACGCCATTATAAAGCACTTACCCTTTTCTCCTGTGTCTTCAATGGACTCTGAAGAATGGAAAGGGAAACAGTGAAAAGGCACAGTCAGACTACCAGAAACAGATTTTTCACATATGCATTTCTTCCTTAACTTGGGGATGACCCACGTGTGGGGTGGTTCTCATTGTGACTGTCAACATGCTCGGCCATCAGTCAGCGCCTGAATTGAAATCAGCAAAACGGAGAAACGCTGACTCTGTAGAGCCTCCGTCCCAACGTCCGGTCCCACACCAGTCACAAAATCAATATGCAACACGCTCCCTGTCAAACAGTTTGACTCATTGTTCCTCCATAGCTGAGCATTGAGTACAGGTAGTGAAAAACAAAGGAGCATCCTGCACAGCGAGTGTGTCTGTGTCTGAGTGTGTGAATTCCCACTGAAGGGACCGGGTGAAGCTGGAGGCTGACAGGAGCACCTTGATGAGCATCCCAAAAAAACCTGCACACACACACACACGGACACACACACACCTTCAGCGCTGGACTAAAACATTAGAAAGGCCGAGGTTAAGACCTGTTGGGAAATTTCCTGTTGGTGTTTTTTACATTTACCTCAAAGCAATGATTAGTTAGGCATACGGAATCATCTATCTTTGGCAATCAGGCAGTAACGCAGCGTGCACACACACACACAGACACTCAGAATAGGTGAGCCGAGGAGCTGAATCGTGGCACACAGTCAAAAACTGTGTGCATGTTGCCATGCCAGCATAAAAACCCCAGAGTCTGACGGTGTGTGTGTTTGATTAAGGACATGTACATGGATCAGCGCTCCCTAATCGTGTTTGCATTCCTGATAAAAAGTGTCTCCAAAAATGGACAAGAAGCTAAACA
>NW_005187402.1:4594605-4615289 GCF_000239375.1 Pundamilia nyererei | reverse complement strand
AGTGGGTCAACCTCAGATTGCTTGGGGGTGAATTATGTAAGCCAGACAATGGGATTAACATGAGCTGATGAGCGAGCTGTATCAGCTGATGATGCTTTCACACAACTGACTCTGTGTATGGCTGCGGAGAGCACGCTGGCCCCGAGCGGCCACTTTCCTGGCCTGCTGCTGCTGTTTTCATCAGCCCGTTCCATGTGACCCGAGAGCATCGCTGTTGTTTCCCCGTTGTTCAGCAAAACAGTGCAGTTTTATAAAGAAAAGGCTATTTTTCTATTCCCCTGAAGTAACGAAAGAAGTCTTGTGGGTGTCGGCAGACACGTGGTGACCTGTAATTCTAGAAGAGGTTCATCGTGGGACAGGATCTAGCTGCTGTGTCATGACACTATGACTCCTGCACACTCTAAGCTCTGGTGTCTGTCTAAATTTGGAGAAGATCAGATAAAGGATCAATCGGCCAGAACATCAAACTGCTTCTGTTTGGTCTCATTAGATGTTCTCCATTATTTTGCCCCCCCCCCCCTTCTTTTTTTCCCCCTTTTTTGTGACAGAGCAGATTTTCTTTCCTTGTGGTCTGACAATGTGCCAAATGGAGCACAAGAGTAGGCTGCCGAGACTCCACTGAGACATCCTAGAAACCATTACTCACTATCCAGGTCAACTTTGTGCTCACTGTTCACCGAGGAGGCTCGCCGTCTGTAACCGCGCCACCCAATAATCAGCTGCAGGAGGGGAAGTGAAGGAAGGATGCCTGACTAAAGCCATAAGAGACTTTTATTGCTATAGGATAATGCCTACAGTGTTTGTCACACGATGAAGCTACTGCAAACTGAACCTGAAGCTATTACAGTAAGACTTTAAGATAGTGCTGATAGAGGCGTTAGAATCAGATAATCTGAGACAGATGGTCCAATCCCAATCTCACACCCTGTGCTACATACTTCATAATAAAAGCAGGCTGCACAGTCCTCCAGTTGCACTGTGAAAATACACATTTCTCACTTGCCTGCAACAATATGCTGACAACTGGCTGAAGTGTTGTTGTCATGTGGCTGTCCACACACACACACACACACACACACACACACACACACACACACACACACACACACACACACACACACACACACACACACACACACATATTGCGTGAACAATAAAGACATTCTTGTGAATGCCAAAATAAAATAAATAAATAACAAGCCTGATTCACAAACTGCTGAAAGGGAAATGTGTTTCCACCCAATCTCAAAAAATCCACACACACACGCACACACACACCAGTTAGGGGCATTTCCCCTTTCCTCACACACACTCTCTCTCTCTCTCTTACACACACACATCATCCCCCCTTACTACCGAGACAGCTCATTCTTACCTATGCAAAGCTGCAAAACATACGCGTAGTATGACCATGCCACTATCAGAGCGATGAACAGGACCGGGATCCAGTACAAAACTCTCTGACAGCCTCGCTTGATACTACGCGAGCCCGACGGTGCCATAGTCTAGGAGCGGATCATTTCCCGTGCGCATTCGCGTGGTGCTCTCCCCTCTTCTCCCCCCGCTGCGCGTGTGTGCGTGTCTTCCCGTAGACTGTCACTGCATCGTAGCTCCGGCTCTGATCAGCCTAATCGACAGCTCAGACGCAACATCCTAAACCAGCCTCCCGCCCTGCCTCCTCCTCCTCCTCCGCTGCTGGTGGTGGTGGTGGTGCTGCTTGCACCGCTCTCCCCTCTGATCGTCCTGCTCGACTACTAGTACAGACTACAACAACACATCAGACGGCTCACGCACACCTGTGCACGAGCTCAAGCACACATTCACTACGAGTCCGCGCTCGCCTGCTTCCCCACAGGTTGCCATGACGTCCGCGGGATGCTGCAAGCCTGGCACATTTTTCAGCGCGCGCAGAAAATGGGTTCAGCAAGTTCAGACGGACTCGTGCGCGCGCGCCGACTACAAATATAGGTCCAGTCTACACAAGACTGTGAGGTCAGTTGTACCTCTCTGGTCTGTTTTATTTTTTTGTTCAGATGGAGTGATGTGATTCAGCTCCTTCCTCACACACTCATCCTGCTCTCTGTGTTCTTGTTTGTTTGTTCGCTCTTCTGTCCCTCTCTCTCCGTCCTACCTTTGTGTTTAATCATTGCTTGACAGTGGAGGCGGAGGTCTGCGCGATCCAGCTGCTTCTACTGCATCTCCACCTGCAAAATATTCTCGCAGTCCTACCGCAGAATGCTTTGTACAGGCAGACTGCACACTA
The DNA here is from genome assembly GCF_000239375.1 of Pundamilia nyererei. Taxonomy (NCBI): domain Eukaryota; kingdom Metazoa; phylum Chordata; class Actinopteri; order Cichliformes; family Cichlidae; genus Pundamilia; species Pundamilia nyererei. Next base: position 4,613,026 of record NW_005187402.1, on the reverse strand, counting down.
TAGCGTGTGCCATATTTTGCACAGTGATTTATGATTTTTAAAAAAGCAAAGAACTGGAGGTTCAAAGGGAACCAGAAACAAATATCCCATAAAAATGTAAGTAAAGAGCACCTTCTGAGTATTTTAAAAGGGATAGGCACACATTAGATTATAAATATTAGTATTAATACGTAATAGTATGTAGTGTTTGCCCTTACATTTACTCATTCCTGGGTGCGGGCTGTATTCTAACCTCCTTTTCTCATTTCATATCAACACATGCTCCAGTTGTGTAGGCTACAGCGTTAACATGGCTTCTTATTTAGAAGGGAGAACATATATTTTTCCCCTTCAGATTGTGTTGTAGAGAATCCTAACCCTCCCCTTCTTACATTGAAAGAAACATTAGTATAGAGGAGCAGGCTGTTTTAGAGTACCCTGACACAGTATGCCTTTGAGATGCAGGCTGTTATTGTGACATTTTTTCTCCTTCATTCAAAAAGGGCAACCCTGAAGGCACGTGCAAAGTTGTGCAGCCATGTCTTTTCAAAAGTTGATGTTGCATGGTTAGGGCCAGGGCATGACACCACAAACCTTTGCAGGTCTAAAGCTTCTTAATCTTCGGAGTGAAGACTGAGAGAGAGCACGCCAAAACTCCGCACAGTAACATCTTGCATCCCAACGGCATACCCAGTCAGGATGCTCTATAATACAGCCTGCACTCATAGAGTAATGTAAGAAGAGGAAGTTAGCAAACAGAAAAAAGGACAGTGCGAAAGACTCAGCAAAGATAACACAGTATGATAAACAATGAAAATAATTATTTGAAAGCACCACAGAATCACTGGGAGCTTCGCTGTATTATATTCCAGTATAAGCTGGTTATCCCCTAATTTATGTGTTGAACTTTACAAACGTTGCAAATTGATGCGTGTAAAATGTACCAAAGGACAGAAAATGTATTAAAATTTCTTCAGAAAGGACTTCAACCTACACTTAATGTGGGCCACAAATGAATCATAATTATAAATATAACTATAATAGAATAAATAATAGAACAATAAGCACTTACAGGTCTTGTGCTCATTCTATGGACTCTCCCCTCGTGTGCCTCACAGTGTTTGGGTACACGGACCAAAATCAATCAAGTCAATCAATCCAGATCATTATGGCTCACTTTCTGACCAGTTTTCAAAAGTATTTATTTTACTAATTAATATATTACACATGTGTATTATTATTATTTGCTACGCACATTATTGAGAGCCCTGTTGTGCAAAGCTTAATTAATTGTGATCATGAATACGTGAGTTTACATGAGAATAGCTGATGTAAGGTTTTATCTGACGATAAAGTGAAAATATCCTTATGAATGTGTGTTACTTTGGGAAGTACAGCCCAGTTAAATGGAGGGAAATTAAACTGATTGAAGAGATGGTGCTGGAGGGCAGCGCAGATGACCTGAAGCTTTCAGTGAAGCCACAACGTGACACAACAGCAGGCGTCAGTTACATTTCCACATGGATTCAGACTAATACACTTGGATAAGTGATGCTCCTCAGCCTGTGGAAACAGTCGTGTGATGGTTCCAGCAGCTCAGACGGGATCCAGTGTCTTTAAGTCTTAAACATGTGTTGTTTCGGTTAGTGGGATTCTTTCTTTAATGTTTATACTCTCCCAACTTGGTGCAGTTCTTTGAAGTTGCTGAAGCACCACTAAACAGACCTTTTCAGATGGCACAATGTCTGTTTATATGAACTTGATTGCTCACATGAAAGTGAAGGAAAAGTGAAGCCCTCATCAAAACAGGCTGGAATGCAAAGTACAGTTGAATAGCTAAGAATGAATGTGTGATCACTGAAATGACACTACCTTTCATGTAACTTCAGTAAGTGCAGGATTAGAGCTGAATTAATCATTCAAAGATTAAAAAAAGCCCCTGATTAGAGTCTTGAACACCCACACAGCCCCAAGTTCCCAATGATTAATACTGTTAATGATTTGCCTTCAGGTTGAGATTAAAACAGCTAATTTTATCTAGTGTGGTGCTGCCACCAGTCCACTGTAATCACAGAGAGGAGAAAGCAACAGCAGTTTGTTGAGAGGACGCTCGGCCGAGAGCGGTTTATTCGCTTGCAGGCGTGAAAACAGTGATCACGTGAGTGACGTGCATGTCGGTGTAACAGTCAAAGCCTGATCTGAAATAAAGAGGCAGCTCAGCTATTCCAATATTTAAACAGAGAGTAGTCTGAAATGCAAACACATTAGTCTGGTTAATATTAAAGCATGTAACTTTTTTTTCCCTCAGCACAGCTCTACCCAAAGCATGACATTGCTTAAGAACTCATTACAATAAGTGGAAGTTAAAGGAGCAGTACATTTAGTTTCGGTAACTCCATTTATATTAAAGCTCAGGAGTGAAACAAACATATGGCTTTAGCATTTTGCATACGTTTATACAGAGGTCATCCCTGCAAGTGGTGTGAAAGCACTTCTCTGCACCAGCCAAGAAATGATTAACACTGTTAGCTGCCTGTAGTCAAACGGGGGGGAAAGCCACAGTGAGTGTGTTCGGGCCTGCTGCCTCTCTGGAGGATCCTGGAGGGTTTTAGCTGCAGAGCTTTGGGGGCGAGCGAGAGGAGGAGGGGAAGCTGATCTGTTCAGGGGGGCTGCAGAGACCACAAAAGGACCAAGTATGCAGGCATATCAGGCTCAGGACAGAATGAGTGACCAAAAAAAATACTTAAGCATTAATAAGAAAACCCTGATTTTTCTTTTTTAAATTAATAAATAAAAGTCAGCAACAATAAATAGCAGAGTCCTGTAACGCTGGGTGTTAAGTAGCAGGTCACTGTGTTCATTTGACCGCTTACAACGCCTCTTCCATTTGGCTGACCACATCCTCTTCGTGCCACATCCTGTTTATTTCAAAGCTTCTAAGATAGAGCAATAATGTGCTGCAGTGTGCATTAACCCTTCTGTCGTCGCAGAGAGGAGACGCTGCTGATCCACACTGTAAGACATGCACTGGTGCTGGGACCTGCACCTGCTGACAAAACAGAGAGAAGAGAAAAAAGTAACCATGAAACCAAATCGCATTAAGGGAGCATTAAGACAATTCAGTGTTTCCCTCTGAGGAACAAAAACCTTCTCTTAAAAAAAGGTCATGGAGCTCAGTGAAGCAGCAGTCCTGCAAGTATGTAGAGAAGAAAAAAAATCAAGGTCTTTTGAAGTATGATGTAAGTTTAGTAGAGTAAATTTTTAGCACAGGCTCTGTACACCTATTGAGCACAACACTGTGCCCAGCTGCCTAATATCATGTTTGTGCCCCTTTTGCTGCCAAAACAGCCCTGACCCATCGAGGCACGGGCTCCACTAGACCCCTGAAGGTGTGCTGTGGTATCTGGCACCAGGATGTTAGCAACAGATCCTTTCAGTCCTGTAAGTTGAGATGTGGGGAATTTGGAGGCCAAGTCAACACCTCAAACTCATTGTTGTGCTCCTCAAACCATTCCAGCAGACATTACCCACAACCTAACAGTGCCTTCACCAGCTCACCTTATTCCTATAGAAGCATTTCCATACCCAACAAACTGTGATGCTCTGTGTATTCTGACACCTTTCTGTCAGAACCAGCATTAAGTTTCCAGCAGTTTGAGCTACATGAGCTCGCCTGTTGGATCGGATCATGCGGGCCAGCCTTCACTCCCCGTTTGCATCAGTCAGCATTGCCTGTCCATGACCCTGCCAGCGGTTCACCACTGTTCCTTCCTTCCTTTAGTTTCTTCCCTCCTTTTCTTCCTTCCTTTTTTTTTTTTTTTAATCAGAGATCAGATTATTATGCCCTCTCCTGCGAGGTTCCTTTGAAACATGTATACAGCTTTAAACTGCACTGCTCACTGCTCATGTATGCAGGCCTAAGCCGGTATCTGGTGGCAGTTGTTCAGGCGTTAATATTACAGTGAAACTTAATGCTGCCGACGAGGACAGCGTGGGCTTCAAACACATCTCCAAAGACTGTGTGCTGCTGTAGTGCAGTTTTTAATTCTTTGTATTTTGTCCCATTCGTCAGTGAACGCTGACACCGTGCAAAAAGCTTTTACCTATTTGCCTGAAAGCTTCTTCTTCATGCAGGATTTGAAAGAGACAAACTTTTCCTCCACTCGGACGCCCTGTGAATTATGTGCAAAAGGGGAAAGAAAGAGAAAGAAAGTCAGTTTGATTTGAAGAGAAGCCACTAGATGGCAGTATAGTGCCATATAAAGCTCAACTCTTTGAGTTGTGTTTCAGTGATAAAATGCAGCAGGAGTGTAATTTAAACATGACTATGTGGTGTATCTAAGGATACTGCAAGCTAAAGAAAAATGGCACAAAATCAGCCTTTACTTAAAGTCAAAATTAAGCAGAACACATGACGATTTTGTTACTAGAAGCTGATCAAGTAGAGGAAATTAGTATCGCTGAATGTAAACATGCATATTTGAGTTCTTAATTAAACCGTATTTTCCTGTTTGACTCTGATTTATGTGCTCACCTTTGAGCCCATTTGCACTGACAGAGAGAGTTAAAGAAAAAAAAAAGCAGAAAATAGATCAATAATGCATAAAAGCCCTCAGCTGTCCTACCCCAGCACGGCGGTGCAGCCGGTCCTTCATGACGCCAACAAACTCCCTGTGGCTGAGCTTATTGTCGTGGTCCTCATCGAAGATCCTGAAGACAGTGCTGACCAAGTGGGGGGTCAGTTTGATGCCGGTGGCCACGTACACCGCTCTGGCAAATTCCTCTGCAGATGACACATTATCACATGTGTATTACCAATGTTAACAGTATCAAACATCAGTATCAAGCTTTGGATCCTCGCAATTATGTGGATCGTACTTTGATACCATCCACCTAAACATTGCTGCAGTCCTGCCACGCTCCATGATTCCCCGGATCTCCGTCCAACTAAGCATCTGTGCGATATGTCAGACCAAGGACACGAGGCACCCTCAGAAGGCCTTATTTATGCCCTGAGTGGCTCCAAGCTGTTTTGGTGGCACCATCACCATATTAGGTTGGTGAATCTAATGCTGTGGTTGGTCAAAGGAGCAATATTATAAATATTAAAGCTCTCTCAACTTTTAAATGAAAGTCAGAGCGGTTAATTTATTCATGAAGAGCACAACTCAGACTGGTGGAGGAATTTACGACACTCTGTGCAACAAATAAATATACTTCTATTTTAATCGAATGGATTTAAGACTCGAGTTCTACACAAAGCATCGAATCACATTTTAAACAGGAGCAGCTAAAGCGCAGGCTGAACACTTCAGTCAAAGTCACCTATGAGTCAAAGGTCATCGAGCCCATCATCTCTGACCAGCCTCACAAAACTGCCTGTAGCTGCATGGGAGCAAATCCCTGCAGGCAGGTAACCTGCTGCACTGGAGGCTGCTTGAGCAGTTGTAATCTGTTAATATACTCACATGTAGATTCAGTGTTCAGGTGTGGATTTACTTTTTCTGGCTCTAGCTAGATGATGGTACCATTTTTTTCAGATCTGTTAACGGTAATGATGCTAAGGAGACGTTTAAACTCTGCACTTTTTGTCTCTTTTTACAAACATAAAGAAATTGAACATTAGAGTTGGAATAATCATAAACTGTAGTTATATCACAGATTTCGACGTCATGCGACAGACTGGCGACCTGTCCAGGGTGTACCCTGCCTCTCGCCCTGAGACAGCTGGGATAGGCTTCATTCCTCCCGCAAGCCTGAAAAAGGTTAAGCGGAAGAGAATGGATGGATGGATTTTTCTCGACTTAAAACTCTTCATAATTAGTCCAGGTAGACTACGAAATGGTTGGTCTTTTCTATAGAAGTTTAGAAGTTGTGTTTTTGGTTTTCCCCCATGAGTCAGAGACAGACAACAAGAAGTCAGAGACACAAAATAAAACTAAAATCACTTTAAAAGCACCTTCTGTCCATGCATCCACAATGTGAGACGTTACCTTGCCCAGTTGAGCGGTTGGCAAAGTTGTACATTTGCATGGCGATGGTAAAATCCTCCAGGTTGTTAAGGAATTGGAAGAAGGACCGAAACTCCTCAAAAGTGATTCCCTGCACAGGAATAATAACCAAATAAAAAAGGCAAAGCTTTTATTCACGGACACGATACCGCCGAGACACGTAAAGCAAACAAGACACATGTGTCAACACTCCGGCACCGTGTGCTAAAATTCACACAATGTGTAATCTGCTTTCTTTCATCTGGTGGGGAATCCTTTAGTGTGTGTGGGACCTTGGAGTCATCAGATAGATAACACACCCAAACAGACAAAGTATACATTGCTGGATTTTCCCTGTGCGGTATGGACACGCTGAGCTGTCAGCAGTGGGTGAGGAAGGGGGGGAGGATCGTCGCTTTTGGGAAGAGGTCAGGCCGTTTGCAGACTTTTCTAAAGCAGATTAACCTGATACTTGAATAAACAAAAACAAAAGTGATGAATCCCCAAACATCTCAGGCTTGGCTGATGACTATAACACTGAGCCCATTGATGTCCACTCAACCATCCTGCAGCTACTAGCTGCTTCTCTCGCCGGGGGCCCAGCCAAACAGACAACACACACAGCCGAACAAATGGAGTAATGACTAATCTGTGATGCTTTGCTGTTTTAACAATGTGAGAGCCATAAAATATCTCTCAGCGTAATGACGAGACCCACTTGATTATCAATGGAAATCTAGCAACAGGCTACTCCAGTTGGCTGAGGAGCTGCTGGCACCTTCTCATGCGGGTCAGCGTGCCAAGAGGAAAAACAAATTCAAGCCAAAATGAGGCTGTTTCACTCAACAGCTAATTCACAGAGCGGCATTAAAAGGAAGAGATGGGTGAAATGCTTCCATGTTCATGTAAACCAATATCTTCGCAGACTACTTCGGGATTAAAGCCCCACATCACCACGCGAGGATCCAAACTTTGTCTTTGTAGAAGAATCGTGATTCTACAGAGCATCTAGTGAAAAGTCTGCATAGCTTTTGGAAATCCCCTCCGACTGCTGGAGTGATGCAGTGTTATGACTTTTGCAGTTGTTTTTATTGGGGTTTAGCAATTTTGAAGCTTTGTGTTTTATTCGGGCCACACAGAAGTGGGAATTCTTTCATTTTGGGAATTTAACAGGACGGCCACAATATTTTGTGGCTTCACAAGGTCTTATCTTGTCTGATGTAGTAGTTTGCCAATTAGCAGCAACACATCTCTTCCATTTAGGATAGAGAGTATACTGGACTATAGGGGCGATATCATTCCCATGCATATTTAAGTGCAAACTGAGTTGAATTAAAATAACCATCTTCAAGATAAAGTTTGGCACAAAAAAATGTCAACCCTCTTTTCTTATACTCAGCAGCTAATTACAGTGAAATGCAGTGAAATGCAGAAATTCTGAGCTGCGGCTGCTGCTGCAGAAAAACAAAGTCAATGCACAGTTGCCAAAAACTGCACTTCCCTGTGTGGCCACTTGAGGCTCCAAAAGCAAGCCGGCTCATGGGCATCAGGGGGGACAATGTATACAACCTGCTGCAAAAATTATTTGGTCATTATAGCTAAGTCTACAGCAGCCAGGCAATTTAAGAAAACACAAGCAAATAGACAAAATGCTGCAAAAGCACACAAAACACAATGTTTCGTTTTCTGTGTTTTGTTGGCTTTTCAGTGCTTTTGCTGGTGTTTTCTCGGGCTGCAGTGCGTTTGACCTCTCAGGGCCACCGTATATTTACCCCTTCATAACAACTGTACTGACTATGACATGCATATAACTCAACTCTTCCAACTAAATGAAGGTTAAAGGTTTTGTGACAGCATGAATAAGACCACGGCCTTTTTCATGCTGTATGATGAAGGGCATGGACACATGAATATGGTATTTTATTTTATTTTTTAAAGGTGCAATACTTTAAACTTCGGGTGACATTAGAGTTTTCATTCATACAGGCTATGATGAAAATACAGATGTACTTCTTAAATTCATTGTTAGGAAGTAGGGGGATACTTTGCGAGTATACTGGTGGTATTGGATTATATTATACTGTAGGTTAAACCTCGTTGTTTGAGTAATGTTCAAAGGGAAATTGAAGGTAAAAGCGCACCTTTTCATCTGGTATACTGTGACGCATGTTCTCCAGATACCCGCTAACATCCTCGACATTGGTGTAGCGAAGGAGGACCTGAGCAAAATCTTCCTCGCCGATGGTGGGCATGCCTTTGGAGTAGGACAGGAACTCTATCTCAAGCACCTCTGTCTGCAGGTTGTCCATGAACCTGAAGGAGGGAGACAGACGGCAGCTGCTGACAGGAAACGCCATCGCCAGAAGCTTGGTACAAAGGAATACTTAACATAGTCAATAACAAAACCACTAACTGTCGGTGGGTTAGTACGGTACGGTATGAAAATGATTAATGGCCGTATAATAGCATCAGATAATGATTTTTTTTCCAGGGACATTGTCATTAATCACCGAGCAAGCAACGGGTTTCTCGACTCACTTGTAAAAATCCTCAAATTTCAACTCAGCTTTGCCTTTTTTCCCAAAGAAATGCACCAAGAGTGTGGTCTCCGATTTTAAGTCCACGTTCTATGAGAGGGAACAAAAGTTCACAGCATTAACACACAGATTTAGCTACAGACTGCAAAACCACACAATGCAACAAATCCCACTGATTACTGCAACCATTAAAGCAGAAACAAAGTTTCAACAAAACTTCCCATCCAGCTGTCAGGTTCAGCTTTTGAATGTTCCAGATTCAGCTCGACTCAGAATTAATTAATTCTCCTTTTTAACAAACGTGTGCCATGCAACAGAACCATCAGCCATGCCACGCTTCTTCCTGTCGACGCGCCATTTAAAAAATTCACACCACTGATTAGACAGATGCGTAAGTGGAGAGCGCTGTGCTCCCTAACACATTATTGTCAGATTCCAGCAGAAGCATCAGGAAACTGAGGATCATGCACAGCATCGTTTTTGTGATTATTTAGCAAAACAGCTAAAAAAAGTGCCCGGCTACCTCGGTGAGATCAGAAAACAGAACTTGACTCGTGCCACGTCTGAGAACATCCCACATGCCTCGGGCAGCCACATGCTGACCGTCTTTTTTTAGAACCTGTGGTAGCAATCGAAGCACAGCTGTTAGAAGACATAACACATCTGGTTCGTGTCACCAAGAGAAGGGGAATGGAAGGTGGATGAACAGACTCAGACGGTACACGGCGTTACAGGCGGGAGGATCGAGGAAACAGAGCGAGATGGAGAACTGGGCAGGCATACAAAAAAAAGACAGACAGACAGGTGAGCTGAATACCCACAGAGACAACGGGGACAGACACATGCAGAAACAGCGCGGGGCTGACACCTGCGTATCCGAGAGGCTGATCGGCCCTGACATGAGCCTGCGCTGCAGCGATGCATGCAGCCTCTTGGCAGGGATGTCGAGCCAACGTGGCTAACACATGTCCAAAGCATGCGAGGTGTAAGACCTGGAGGAGGATTCATGCCGGGTCAGCGCTGAAACTGAATCCGACAATATGTCATCGTTTGATGCTACACTGCAAAGTAAATGCAGGCAATCAAACACCTTCCATCTCCAGAACTGTAGTGTTTTTTTGCCCCACGTCACATCCACTGCTCGATGCTTACTGGAAGCCACTCTGCTGTATTTTTCTCAACGAGCTCGGGCGGCTTAGATCTTTGATTAACGGATAATTACCATTATTACAGTTTACACTTCTTCCTTAGCCTTCCCAGCTGCCGCGGAGCGACTACAGCTGCTCCAGAAAACATTTTCTCCTTACTGATGTGCAATAAAAAAAAAGAAAAAAAAGATCACAGGAAACCAGTCTTCTGTTTAGTGAAGAAAAACAAATGTAACTCCCACTTATGAAACAAAAGATGTTGGTCCCCTCTCATTCTCATTGTTTATTATTTCAACCCATCGTTTCTTGAGCCTCAAGGCCTCTCAAGTCCCGACATCACCTCCCTGAAAAACAAAAGTATTGCAAAAACCAACCAGAAGCAGCCAGCTGCTGCTGACACGTGTTCTTAAGTGTGGCTTGCTTCATTTCATAATATTTATTTATCTTATTCAGTTCTTTTTTTCATCTCTCAGGCCCGAGGGAGAAAGCGAGACAGCTGATAAAACAGCTCTTCGTCTACGCCTCAGTGCTTCTTAGCAGAGAGGGAGATGTACGGCATGATCCCGCAGCTAATTACGGAACAGCTCTTTAATGCTCGCCGCTGTTCCCATCTCATCCCATGAAAAGACTCTGAAACACTTGTAATTAGAATATGCTGGGGAAAGCCCAACCGCAGCACTCAAGACGTGCCTGTTATGTCTTATTGAAAAGGTTTGACTTTTGAACTCTGTGCAGGAAAGACACCTACAGGGAATCAAAACACACAAAAAAGAAAGAAGAAGAAGACACACCTACAGGTAAAGTGTTCAAACAGCGCTCTGAGTTAGCTGCAGGCTCTCCTACGTGTTTGCAGAGCGGCTTTCACAGTGCTTCTGCTGCTCCTGTCTGACTGGCATCTTCATGGTCAAACCCATCTCTAAAGGTAACCTGAGCCTAAATACCACTCCTCAAGAAACTGTAAAAATAAAACATGTGGGTCCGAGCAAAAGCGGTGTCAGTCTTCAGGTAAGAGCTTTTTGAAGTGAAATCTCTTGCCCAACACTGACAAAAGGCGAGTACATAAATCATCTGAGCTGCACCCCTCCTGCTTTTGCCACACACACAAATATGAGATAATTCTAAAGCACAGAGTGAGGTATTTCGGATTTCACTGAATGTGAAGTGAGGTTATCTCGGACAAATACGGGTGGTGTCAGCCCCTCAGAAACATGTATATTTCCTATGATAACTCAGGTTAAGGAGACCACATTCCAGAAAGCGTGCAAGAAGAGGCACCGTTTACAGGCTACATACGCTGCGAGCCTGGGATTTGTGATTTCCGTAAAGCTGCAGGCTCTGAAATGCAAAAGAAAAAAGACGACAGGTGAATTAGTGCAGAGCTTATAATTCACAATGTATTTTAAAACAGGAAGACAGCTGGAAAAGACATCAAGTCGAGACAGCGTATCTGACAATGGTCCCAAATTACTGTTAAGCCTTATAAACGCATGCACAGCCAGCCCATCCTGATCTAGAGAATCCATTCTAATGATCTTTTTGATAGTTATACGGGCGCAATTTTAATTCAAGGCCATCCAGAGATGCTAACGTTTGTCCCAGCAGAATAAGCTCCTCTATGCTGCGTTCTTATGAGATAAGACCTCAAAGAGTCGCTCTTATCGCTCTATTGAGCTCGCCCTGTTTACATCCACCTGCATGCAGTGTAAGACAACTCCAAAAAGATGAAAGCCTTAGGCATGTTTTACCCTGTATGACCACCGTCACCTCTGTGCAGCGAGTTTTCTCTCTAGGATTACTGCAAGTGTCTCAAGTGAGCACAGACCCACACAGTCTGATCTGACCTCAATGTTGAGATTCAGACTGATGTCTTTAAATCTGCATTACTTCTTTTCTTTTTTTGGCACTAATGCGGGAAACAGAGCAGGCAGTAAACACGCCGTCTCACCAGCTTATTAAGTTCATATGAGAAGAAGACTGACAACATTTCATTGGAGGTTTCTGAATGTAAATCAATCATTCATTCTCCTTTCAGCTCTGATTTTGGCCTCCACCAACTCCTCAGGGACAATATGGCTCTTTAGCTGCAAACTATGTTCTGCTCTAAGGGGGCAGCATTCGTTGGATTTCTAAAAGCTCTTTTTTTCTTAGTTGGAAACAGTTAAAAAGAAACTGTTGTAGCCCATAAAAAATAGCTAAATATATAAAAATTATGTTTTGTTTCAGCTCTGTCAGTTCACACCAATTCCCAGTTTGTGGTCAAAGCGCGAAAATGCACTGAATAATGAAGGAATGAAAACTGCAGTTCCTCAACGGCCATATGAGGTCATTAACAGTAAACTCCCTGTTAAAATGGCCAACTTAAGTAATGCTAGCAACACTTTTCTAGTGTTGCAACTCAAACCGGTGGCTGCTGTTTGTTGCTATACTTGTTTGGCATTCAGTTTTATCTCTACCGTTAGCGTATATCTCTCCAGCTCATTATCGTGTTCAGTTTAAATAAAAATAGCTTAGCTTGAGGCAAATTAGTGGTGGCATCTATCGTTTCCTCAGAACAGCTTTTGTGACACACTGAATTACCACCTTGTTGCATGTTGTTGCCATAGATTGTATGTCAGAGAGAGATGTTAAAAATGTGACTTCACCCACTGGCTAAGTCCTTCAAAGTGGGCTTCAGTGTGGAGCCAGAAATGAGCACATCTTGAATGCTGAGCAATTAGTTTAGTTCACTAGCACCTCAAGGCCCTTTATATTGTAAGGTAAAGACACTACATTAATAGAGAAAAAACTGCAACAATCAGATTACTACCCCAACCAACATGAGTAAGTATTCTGTGACAGCGGGAAGGAAAAACTCCCTTTTAACAGGAAGAAACCTCAGTCGGAAACACACTCAGGGAGGGGCTGCCATCTGGGCTGATGATTTGCAAGATATCAATAGACTGTGTCCAGTGTGTGCACAGAGACAGGAAAAGGTGTTAAATTAACCCCACAGCAAGCCTCATTGCTTTTCTGATAAGCGCATAAAAAAACAGATCCAGACCTCCAATAGTTCCTATATGATAAGTTGCAAACTTTGTCACAGTGTTGCTTGTGCAGACGGCATGCAGCATGCTTTTCAGGCCTTTTCTGGTGAATCCAGGCTGATGAAAAAAACCATTAGAGCCACTAAAAAAAAGGATTTAAGCTCATACTTGCTGGTCCTGTCTTTGCATATCTTCAGTAATGTCTTTTCTGTCCTTCTTCTTACGGAAAATTTCTTCCAGCTAGGATAGAACATACCATATATTAAACATCAAATCCATGTGATTAAATCTGATAAATAATGGTGATTTCCATACCACCAAGAACTCCCTTTTGTCCACCATTTCATTTCCATCTGCGTCAAACATGTTGAAAGCAATCCTGAAGCCTGCATGGGGCTCTAGAAGCAAACACAATGGATTTACGTCAGACAGGCGTCTTTATATTGCTTTTTTAAAATATAAATTTTAAAGATAACAGAGTAAATCAGTTCAAAGGTATGCTGACTTGTTAAAATGCAGAGCAGGAAGAGGTACTCTGTATAACTGATGACACCTAGAACAAAGACAAAAAAAAGAAAAGAGTCAAAACAAGAAACAAAAACCTAAATGTTCCTTTTCACCCTCAAAATGGCATCAAATGACTTAACCAGGTAGCTCAAGGTGTTTGCAGATGTTCAAAGTCATGATGCCGAGATGAACAATCCATCCAAAGAAACAGAGCACGCCTTCAGACACAGGTAATCTCCTCGTGCTTGGCGATAACATCTTAAAAGGTGCCTTTTACTTCATGCTTGGTGTTCCCCTCACACAAACACCAACTTTACAACTGAGCTGACCTATCTGGACACAAACCCAAACAAATTTAAGGCCCGTGGCTTTCTGATCGTGTTTGGGTAACAAGGTGTAATACATTCTCGAGTGATCTGTCACTGATTGAGAATAGCCGATTTGGGCTTTGTGTCGCATCCTTCAGCCCCCTTTGTTGTGTGACACGGTAAAGAGAAGAGTAAGTGTCAGGAGACATCTCAACCAACTAAGGAGGCTTCTCCCTCCTGCCTCTGAAAGCATTCCCAAGCTTTTGTTTGCTCAGGAAGATAGAGAATCGAGCTAAGATAGTTCTGGGTGACTGCTCTGGATGTTATGGGAAAAGAATTCAGGTACGAGGTTTGCTGCAGGGAGATATCTTCAGAAAGAGGAACACTCGAGGAATAAAACCCAACTAGTCAGGAAAGATTTAGTTATTACCGTCTTATGCTTCTCCTTGGAGCTGGAATCATTTTGCAAATGCACAAACTAAGGTGGGAGAAGATCATCAGTCGTGCATGGGATCAGCCATAAAATCATCGAAAAATATTCTAAAACAAAGCACCCAGCTCTCTCAGTTTGGCAGGTATGACCCTATAATGACAACAGATCTCTACCTTCAAAGCTTTTAAAGCTTAAACAGCTTGAAGACAGGGAAAAAAACTTTTAAGATTCCTGCCATGTCTCACCAATACCACACACCTTCACTCGTGGAGGGAGACCCCCCTTCTCCCTTCAAGCTCAGCCTCTGAGCTCAAGTAGATGTTGTTAGACAATACAAAGAATTCCACAAAAACACTTCATACAGAGTGGCAGTCCCGGAGATGTAATCCAATGCCATTCTTAGGCTTCATCATGTCCGTGGTGATCAGGGGGGTGGCCAGTGGGACATGTCTCGACACAGCTGGTTTCAAACAGCTCCCTCATTCTCAAAAGCAACGCTTTGTTCACAGATCAATCTAGTCCTTTTTTCACTGACAAAGCTGCAACGTTTAACAGCAGGATTAAAAGCTCCAAATCCCAGCATTGGCACTTAGCTAAAGCAACACAGGAGGAGAGCAGAACAGTGAGATCTGATGCTCCACTGCCACGTCTGACCTGCTGCGCTCAGAGTTTGAAGGCCCAGGTGGAAACATTAAAAGGGGACTTTGAGTCACACCGACAACTTCAGTTGGGCTTCGTGTGATCTCACGAAGACCTCAGGTTTGCGGCAGTTTCACAGTCTGCTGTTTTCAGCACATATAGGCTAAAGACGTGCAGAGTGCAGTGTTCATGTGTACGGTTTACGGGCCTCAGGAGCCTGCACGGTGCACACGGTGAAGACTGGGAAGTCACAATGTTGCTGAGTGCAAAGTGACAGATTTCAGTTGAGCTGTTAATGTAAAAACTTAGCACATAAATTCGATAATTTATGCCACCAACAAGAAATCACTACACTTGAGTAGGTGACACCAGAACATTTTAAAAGCTCTAACCTTCTTCATGTTTTAGCTTTTTAATTGTGCATGGTATAATGAGCATAGTGGCTCATAGTGTAGTGGTTTACAAGTGAAGGATCCCACTGTGTGTTTTGCATGCTGTAATTAAAAGTAGAGGGCGATCATGGCTCAAGTGTTGGGAGTTTGCCTTGTAATCGGAAGGTTGTTGGTTCGAGCCCCGGCTCGGTCGTTGTGTCCTTGGGCAACACACTTCACCGCCTACTGGTGTTGGCCAGAAGGGCCGATGGCGCGATATGGCAGCCTCGCTTCTGTCAGTCTGCCCCAGGGCAGCTGTGGCTACAACTGTAGCTGCCTCCACCAGTGTGTGAATGTGTGTGTGGATGACTGGATGTGTAGAGTGCTTTGGGGTCCCTAGGGGACTAGTAAAAGCGCTATACAAATACAGGTCATTTACCAAAACTTAGGGAAAATCTGTCTTGGTTGCCTTTTCTCCTTCGTATTTGTGACGCTCTGTCTGAAATGCAATACAGTCTTCAGCAACCTGTCCTTTCTTTATATTTTATGAGCAAAATGGGAATATTTATTGAAACGTGCAAACATACAGGGAAATATAGTATAAAAGGCGAAAAGAGCGTTTGTACAATTCTAACGAGCTTAAAAGTGAATATTTGTATGATCACCTTTATTCTTCAGTGCAGACTGAACTCTCTTAGGCAGCTTTCTTTTCAATTCTTTAAGTAGTCTTCAGGAAGAGCTCTGAAACATTCAAAGCTCTTCTTTGGATGTCGGCTACCTTCTGTTCCAGGCTCTGTAAAGATGGTCCCACACTGCTTCAATAATGTTGCGGTCCGGGCTCCGGGGAGGCCAGTCCGTCACTGATAGTGTGTTTGTCTATCCAGGTATGGTTTTACTGTGTTGGGAGTATCCCCAGTGTGTCTTTTGTCCTGTCTTACTCCCCTCACATCCAACCAGTCAGCAGATGGCTGCCCCTCCCTGAGTCTGGTTCTGCTGGAGTTAAAAGGGAGTTTTTCCTTCCCACTGTCACCAAGTGTTTGCTGATAGGCCATCATAGGTTGTTTTGACAAGATTCCCAACACCACTGGCTGAAAGCACCTCAAACCACGACAGAGCCTCCACCGTGTTTTACAGTTGGCTGTAGACATTTACTGTTGTACCTCTCTCTCTCCAAAACATTCAAATCAGTCCAGTTCTTGTGTCATTCGGCATACGTACGTCAGCCTTTTGTCCCCGTTTCCCTTCCTTAAGAACGGCTTCTTGACAGCCACTGAGACCATTTCTGATGAGGTTTCAGTGAACAGTAGATGGATCAGCTAAAGGGTCAGATGCATTTCTCAGGTTTTGTCTCAGTTTATTAAAGACATGACTTTTCACATACTAATCAACTGCTGAAGTTAGTTTTTAAGCCTGGGTATTTTTTCATCCACTTCTCAAGTTTCCTTTTATTTTATGGATACAATGTGCACCATGCCAAAATCTTCCAAGTTTCAGCTAATAAAGGCGCCCAGTGTCCAAAGAAAAACACGAAAGAGAACTGTTGCTCATGACCACTTTAAAAAAAAAAAAAATTAGAAGAAAGTCTGGCTCCTTGGAAGCAAAATATAAAGAAATAACCTGTGGATCAAGACTTTGGCAAAGTACTGTATATTTACTTGTATATATATAAAACCTTATATATACATGACCTCTCTGCATTGAATCATGTTGTTAATCTCTGGCTCACTTCCACAGCATGTTTTATATCCTGTTTTCTTTCTCTCACCCCAACCAATCACAGCAGATGGCCCCGCCCCTCCCTGAGCCTGGTTCTGTTGGAGGTTTCTTCCTGTTAAAAGAGTTTTTCCTTCCCACTGTCGCCTAAGTGCTTGCTCATAGGGAGTCAAACAATTGTTGGGTTTCTCCTCTGCATATATTATTGTAGAGTCTACCTTACAATACAAAGCGCCTTGGAGTGACCGTTGTTGTGATTTGGTGCTGTATAAATAAAACTGAATTAAATTGAACCAAACAAATAATTTATGTACTTGTGTTTTTTGGAGGTTGGGTCTGTGACCCAGCATTTTTCTGTTATTTTGTATTTTCTTTGCTTATATATTGAGATAACGTTAAGTTCTAGTATTATATTAGTTTGACTTGAGTTTTAGTCTCTTCTATGTCGCCAGATTTATGAATCTTTTCCTAACATTTGTAGCATTTTTAAGTGCTTTTTTTAAAGGATGCTTGTCACAGGCTGCTTACAGTCATAATTATGTAATTTATGAGCTTCCAATAACTTCACCTTTGAAGCATTTTACTACAGACACAAACAAGCCTTGTTGTGTGTACTGTACCATCAATGAGCCATTCCTTCAAGAAAAGGTTATCTAAAAATATATCTATGACATGTTAGCAGACTGATGGAAAGATAAGATAGAAACTACGACCCACGCTTTCTGCTCCAGATTGGCACATGGACAACAGAGCACGCACTGAACGAGACATGGGAGGGCCTTAAAAAATAAAATCTCACAAAGGATTTATGTGTACAGCAGGAACACAGAGAGTGGGTTCTTTACCTCGTTCACGGATATTTCTAAACAAATTAGATGATCCTTTCCAAACAGGTGGGGTATCAGCCAGCATCTTGTCTAATTCCTGCGAGAACAGAAGCAAATCCCTGATCTCACATTCATTTCTTAGCCCTTCAGTGTGATGTATTTGCTGGTGTTACAGTAATTTGAGAGGATTTTACACAGATAAGGAGGCTCTGTGAAGCAGCATCAAGGGCTACAAATGACGGGAAAACTCACCTTTTTCGTAAGGGACTTGCAGACTCTCCTACCTAAACGAAACAAGGCCAACAGTTAGTTGAGTCAAGAGTACAGGACTGGGAAGCACGAGTGAAAACAAATGTTTACAGGGACAGAAATATACGCTGTGTGTTTCCATGAGCACATTCCAGGGGCCAATAAAGCAGAAGATAAGCAGAACACATCATAAAAACACCTGGCTGGGAAACTGTGTCGATAACATTGACATTAACCCTCCACCGACACATTTTAAAGCCTCTGTCTGGAATAACGATCCTGCAGATCTTATGTATGGCAGCACTGAACAGAAAAGCATGGCTTTATTACAGCCACACAATTAACACTAAGCAGCTTCACAACAATAACAAATAGCGTGCCACTACCTTTCTGCCTCCTGTTTACCTTCATCATTAGATGCAGCGATAGAGGCCACACACCTGATGTTACAATCAATCACAGTAAGTCAAGACTGCCTTATCATTACATTTATGGTATCCGTGCTAAGTTGTTTGGTCTCTGTGGGTCCCTGTGACTTTGTTACCACATAAATGAGCCATAAAAGTAAGGTTGCTGGTAAAGATGTCTATCTTTATGCAGGTGTTATGACTGAAAGCACTTAGAGCTGTGTCTAATTGTCCGATGATACTTCGCAGGCCCTCAGCAACAAGGATATTCCGGAAAACAACACCCTGGG
>NW_005187402.1:4567108-4594585 GCF_000239375.1 Pundamilia nyererei | reverse complement strand
TGTATATATATAAAACCTTATATATACATGACCTCTCTGCATTGAATCATGTTGTTAATCTCTGGCTCACTTCCACAGCATGTTTTATATCCTGTTTTCTTTCTCTCACCCCAACCAATCACAGCAGATGGCCCCGCCCCTCCCTGAGCCTGGTTCTGTTGGAGGTTTCTTCCTGTTAAAAGAGTTTTTCCTTCCCACTGTCGCCTAAGTGCTTGCTCATAGGGAGTCAAACAATTGTTGGGTTTCTCCTCTGCATATATTATTGTAGAGTCTACCTTACAATACAAAGCGCCTTGGAGTGACCGTTGTTGTGATTTGGTGCTGTATAAATAAAACTGAATTAAATTGAACCAAACAAATAATTTATGTACTTGTGTTTTTTGGAGGTTGGGTCTGTGACCCAGCATTTTTCTGTTATTTTGTATTTTCTTTGCTTATATATTGAGATAACGTTAAGTTCTAGTATTATATTAGTTTGACTTGAGTTTTAGTCTCTTCTATGTCGCCAGATTTATGAATCTTTTCCTAACATTTGTAGCATTTTTAAGTGCTTTTTTTAAAGGATGCTTGTCACAGGCTGCTTACAGTCATAATTATGTAATTTATGAGCTTCCAATAACTTCACCTTTGAAGCATTTTACTACAGACACAAACAAGCCTTGTTGTGTGTACTGTACCATCAATGAGCCATTCCTTCAAGAAAAGGTTATCTAAAAATATATCTATGACATGTTAGCAGACTGATGGAAAGATAAGATAGAAACTACGACCCACGCTTTCTGCTCCAGATTGGCACATGGACAACAGAGCACGCACTGAACGAGACATGGGAGGGCCTTAAAAAATAAAATCTCACAAAGGATTTATGTGTACAGCAGGAACACAGAGAGTGGGTTCTTTACCTCGTTCACGGATATTTCTAAACAAATTAGATGATCCTTTCCAAACAGGTGGGGTATCAGCCAGCATCTTGTCTAATTCCTGCGAGAACAGAAGCAAATCCCTGATCTCACATTCATTTCTTAGCCCTTCAGTGTGATGTATTTGCTGGTGTTACAGTAATTTGAGAGGATTTTACACAGATAAGGAGGCTCTGTGAAGCAGCATCAAGGGCTACAAATGACGGGAAAACTCACCTTTTTCGTAAGGGACTTGCAGACTCTCCTACCTAAACGAAACAAGGCCAACAGTTAGTTGAGTCAAGAGTACAGGACTGGGAAGCACGAGTGAAAACAAATGTTTACAGGGACAGAAATATACGCTGTGTGTTTCCATGAGCACATTCCAGGGGCCAATAAAGCAGAAGATAAGCAGAACACATCATAAAAACACCTGGCTGGGAAACTGTGTCGATAACATTGACATTAACCCTCCACCGACACATTTTAAAGCCTCTGTCTGGAATAACGATCCTGCAGATCTTATGTATGGCAGCACTGAACAGAAAAGCATGGCTTTATTACAGCCACACAATTAACACTAAGCAGCTTCACAACAATAACAAATAGCGTGCCACTACCTTTCTGCCTCCTGTTTACCTTCATCATTAGATGCAGCGATAGAGGCCACACACCTGATGTTACAATCAATCACAGTAAGTCAAGACTGCCTTATCATTACATTTATGGTATCCGTGCTAAGTTGTTTGGTCTCTGTGGGTCCCTGTGACTTTGTTACCACATAAATGAGCCATAAAAGTAAGGTTGCTGGTAAAGATGTCTATCTTTATGCAGGTGTTATGACTGAAAGCACTTAGAGCTGTGTCTAATTGTCCGATGATACTTCGCAGGCCCTCAGCAACAAGGATATTCCGGAAAACAACACCCTGGGTTTTTTTTTTGTTGTTGCTTTTTTTAAAACTGCTATTAAATCATTGCGTAACTGAAAACAATCGGATGAAGGAGTGGAGATTTATCTGGTAACATGACGGACATGTAATTAAGCAAATGGCAGCTGACAAAAGCAGTTAATTCATTCGCAGAACAACAAAGCTCACAGAGGCCATGCGGCATCTGCTGTGTTTGTGAAGTAAATGGTAGACCAGGTCCTCGTGCACGGATGACAGAGACATCTTTAAATAAATCAAAGTCAGATAAATCTTTAATACAACAAATGTAATCTCACCAGAAGCATTATCACCTGCTTTTAGGATGCCACTGAACTCAAGAGCCTGCTTTTCACTGTAAAATTAGCATCCCAGTAAATGATAAGGACTTGTCCCCACCCTGTCTTTGTGATCAGCCAAGGAGAAAAAAAAGATGCTGAATTCAAAACTCCATATTTTACACACATCCTGCAGTCTTAACCAGAGAAACTAAATGAGATTCCTTTGCCGAAGTTCCTGACTCCTGAAAAGTCTGATTTCTGGAATGGCACTTTCCGATATGAACCCCTGCGAGACACAATACAGCATAGTTGCAGGTGCTAAATGTTGGTCCAACCCTAACCTGAGGCTCCAGGTAGCAGTCAATTGCCACTAAAAGCTATATTAGTATGAAAATAATTAACAAGATTATTGATAAAGGTGGAACGCAAAACCGTGAGATAAAGAGACGACAGTCAAGTAAAGTGTTACGTCCCTCTGCAGCCCAAACTGTCCTCGCACTGATGATGGTGGACTGTTTGGGTGTTGCATGGGCTTAATTAAACACCTGATGAGGTGTGGGTGGAAGCATGCCGGGTTGGCTTGGGAGGATACACCATTTCTTGCTGTCCATCATGCTCTCCTGGATGTGTATTCAAGAGGCTCTGAGGACTCAAAAATGTTGGCTGAATAACGTGAATTAAAAAGCTAAAATATTTCAGCCAACTTAAATGTGCTTCAAGGGCCTGTAACCGTGAACAGTTTTCATAACAGGAAGGTACAATTTCGTGTGGCTTTGTTAAGTATACTAAAGTTATTTTACAAAAGAAGAAAAAGAAAAACAGCTGATTCTTCCATGGAATGAGCACCCGCGCCCTAGATTTGAACCTGGTATGTCTGATTATTTTATAAAATGCTTGTTTATTATAAACAAGGCACAGCAGATGGCCCCGCCCCTCCCTGAGCCTGGTTCTGCTGAAGGTTTCTTCCTGTTAAAAGGGAGTTTTTCCTTCCCACTGTCACCAAAGTGCTTGCTCACAGGGGGTCGTGTGATTGTTGGGGTTTTCTCTGTTTCCTTTGATTTATTTTAGGGTCTTTACCTTAAAATATAAAGAGGTTTAATTGATTTTATATAGATAAAATAAGCTGAATTGAATTTTACATTGTGGCTTTATTTACTGAGCTGTAAGAAAAGAACCAAAACTCAATTTTACCATTTATTTCAATGTGCTAAAGCAATACACATAGGTGAACTGAAAAAAGGTTTTTTACTGTCAGTTTCTTGTTCTAAGGTCTCCAAAGGTCCTATTGGCTCAATAAAGGGCAAAGATTTAAAAGCAGTTTATGAATTGTTTGACCGTGTAGTGAAAAAAAGGAGGAAAACACACTCTTTATAGCCCCAAAGGCCACAGTGAAATCTTCAAGCTAATCCTGGCATTTTATAAAGTAGAATAAGTAAGAGATTAATTGACTGGCTAACCATTTGACCCGAGCACCAACACTCATTCCTTCATTCCTTTCAAAGCACATGTGGCACTGTGTTGTGAGCTGGCTGTCAGGAGCTGACTCACTCTTTGGTTCGCTCAGAGTGACCGACTCGATGAAGTTCAGCGGAGTCATGTAGAGCTGTCCCTCGTACTCCACCGAACTGAACAGACGAAATCTGTTTTCATAGGAGGACATGTAGGCATCTCCATCATCCAGACCGTAGGTTCTTGTCTGCAAGCACACACAGACACACATGCGCCATGAAATACTGCAAATCATATCAGTGATTACAGTGTCTGAAAGATGCTTCTTATGAAATCCATGGAAGCTTTTTCTGTCACGAAAAGCCTCGCTCACATGGCACAACAAAGAAGCCCATGCTTTAATTCGGTAATGGGGCGCATGTTATGTCAGCCTTATTTTTCATCCCTGCACAGCAGATAATGTCCCTACAACTGCTCAAACCCAGGCAGATCAGAAGGCCGGACTGGTGAAGACAGAGTGGATCTCTCTGTCAGGTGGCACACCGCCAGGTCCACTGGGCACAGAGCAAACACCCGGGGAATGCGTGCCCCCCTCTGCTTAACCATTAAACCCCCTCTAACCACCCCCGCCTCTCATCAAATATCAGCATGTCCGCCAAACTCTGGTGTCCAGTTTCCTGTGTCCCTGGATCGCCCCTTTATGTGGACACCAGTTGAGCTTACCTCCCTCCTAGCCACAGATATCAAAGAAGCAATCTTTTCGCTGCGTGGAGCCAAGCGAGCACATCACACATGGTTTACGAGTTTGTTTACATCCCCCAATGATCTGTAAAAATCTTGTTAGCATTGTCGACACATTTCTGCGGTGCTGTGTAACAGGACACAATGCACGCAGGTTAAACAATTAGAACCAGGCTGCAAAAGTCTGTGTATGAAGCTTATAATTGGTGCTGAAAAGAATGGGTATAAACAGGGGGAGACCTGAATCAGAAACATTTAAAAATCTGCTGAAGTGACAGCAATTACTTGTTTCTTTGGATTTTAATTTATCTGTTTTTTTATTTTTTGCAGTTGTCCTCTTTGTCTAAATGCTACTAAATACTGTGTACTTTCCAGTGTGTTTTAATCCTTTAAAGCCAATATTTGATACATGAATTTGGGGGGTTTTAGATTTCTACATCATCAGTGTGACTCCCCCTGATGTAGCAAATATGACACAAATTAAAACTCATACATGCAAATTAATATTTAATTTTTTTATCAGAAGGTTCACAAAAAGGATTTAATTTTCTGGCAATTACTTCATGTTTTAAAGAAGCTTTAAAGAATTAAAATGACTCCTTTGTGTGTTGTTCTGGTTTACAGCTGCTCAGATGCCATGAATTGTCCTTGCTTTTTGAAAGAAGGCAACGTTGCGCCTGAAAAGCAAAATCACCACAAAGGTTTCATTTACAAAGAAAACATAATATTTTAAAATAACATCCAGTCCTGTTTAGATAAGATGATCACTTACTGGCCACTTTATTAGATACACCTGTCCAAGTTCTTTTAAACACAAATATCTTATCAGCCAATCACATGGAAGCAACTCAATGCATTTAAGCACATAGATGCAGTGAAGAAAACCTGATGGAGTCGAAACTGACCACCAGAATGGGGAAGAAATGTGTTTTTTTTAAGTGACTTTGAACATGGCATGGTTTTTAATGCCAGATTGGGATTTTCTCACACAGCCGTCTCTAGGGTTTACAGCGAGTGGTCTGAAAAAGAGAAAATATCCAGTGAGCAGCAATTCTCTGGGCAAAAATGCCATTTTGATGCCAGAGGTCAGGGGAGAATGGCCAGATTGCTTCAGGCTGATAGGTAGGCAACAGTAACTCAACACAACCAAGGTATGCTGAAGAGCATCTCTGAATGCACAACACGTCTAAGTTTGAAACAGATGGGCTACAGCAGCAGAAGAACAGAGGCTATAATTCACACCAGCTCACCAAAACTGAACAAGAGAAGGTTGGGGAAAAAGACTCCTAGTCTAATGAGTCTCAATTTCTCAAGAGACATTTGGATAGTAGGGCCACAAATTGGCAGAAACAACATGAAAGCATGATCCATCCTGCCTTGTATCGACAGTTTAGGCTGGTGGTGGTGTGTGATGGTGCAGGGCATATTTTCTTGGCACACTTGGGGCTTGTTAGTAACAACTAAGTATCATTTAAATACTATAGCCTACCTGAGTATTGTATCGATTATACTCATCCCCTTATTATCACAGTCTTGACCTCTTGAACATGACAGTGAGTTCACTGCACACAAATGGCCTCCACAGTCACCGGATCTCAGTCAAACAGAGCACCTTTGGGATGTGCTGATACAGGAGACTCCTATCGTGGAAGTGAAGCCGACACATCAGCAGCAACTATGTGATGCTGTCAAGTCAACATTGACCAGAACCTCAGAAGAGTGTTTCCACCACCTTGTTGCATTTATGAAACGAAGAATTAAAGCAGCTGTGAAGGTAAAAGAGTGAAACCTGGTAATAGGACGGTGCATCTGACAAACTGATCCGTGAGAGTATAGATAGAGGAAGTATACTGCAGTATATATCGTCATACTACAAGTCATTCAGACCACTTACAAAATGCTAAAATAGTAAATTATAGAAAAGTATTTTAGAAAACACCACACAGAACAAATTCTGATATTAACAAATACACTGCAGCACAGTATCTGGTTACAAATGCAGTCAGGTGTTCCTCTTACGTTGTCCACTTAAATCTACACAGCAGTGCGTACACAACATTAAATGTTCAGTCTTGGCCCATAGGCTGTAAGCCAATCAGGCAAAACCTTCAGTCATGGTGGCCACTTGGCCACGCGATCTGGGACGCCTTTTGACCACTTTTTTTTTTTTTGCCATTTCAGCACCAAAGGTCGCGGATAGCTCCTTATGGTAACGACATATAATTATAACTGTCACTTCACGTGCACGAGGCTGTCTTGGTGATCACGTGCTGGGGTTCAGGTTGCTGCTGTTCATTGAAGATAAACTGAGAGTATTTTTAATTTCTTTCCTCTGTGTGTGTGTGTGTGTGTGTGTGTGTGTGTGTGTGTGTGTGTGTGTATTGGAGTGAGCTGAATGTTGTCGCCATACAGCAGCCGCTGCTTACTTTATCGTACCTTATCGGTGGCGGAAACTGATGGCAGCGCCAGATGCATGAGTCGAGCCTCGACGTGGCTCTTCAGTCCGGGGCGCCTACCGACGTGCGAGCGGCAGGAGTAATAATAGTAATAATAAGCGGCGCCGGCTGTGATGCTCGCTCCCGCTGCGATAAGTTTCTGCGCTTTAGTCGCCTTTGAGGGTGTTTGAGGCGGTTTCTGCGCCGTGAACGTCTCTGCTTTGGAGCTGAATGAAACGATAAGCCTGCGCAGTGCAGCCATGGCTGTTTACACTATGGTGTCGTAACCGATATCACGCGCACACACAGACAGAGAGAGAGGGAGAGCAGGGGAGCTCGAGCCGTCTGCTACTCGCGAGCTCGCGAGAAATGCCGTGGGTATTTCAAGTAGCTCATGGATTAAAGAACGTCAAATTTGTAGGAGTGAAAGAACTGCTGGGGGGGAAACTACACGTAGAGTTATATCTCGTGTAAAAGGTGATGTAAAGTGGTTTATAGTTTATCTTTGCTATTTTTGGTTTTATTTTAAGTGATGCGCGCGCTCAGTTTAAGCCACCAGCCCACCAACAACTCTCTTTCTCTCTTACTGAGATAAGAGGGGGAAAAGGCCCTGTAAGGGCACGTCTAATCTGACAGCCCCGCCCACTACGAGTCCTGTGGTTTTGCACCTGCCTCTGAGCACAAAACCTCCAGGAGCTCCTTTTACCTGCACTGCAGCGTTCAACGAGCCCCTTACTTACTGAAACCTCCGCCACGGCACAACAGAGGCGCGAGCATCTACTGTGGACAGGTATGCAACATGCGGGCTGTCTGACCAGCAACTGCAGCCCACCTCCAACTGATGAAGAAGGCGCACCTTAAAAAAAACAACCCAACAACAACCCGGAGAAGTCTGTGCAGCCAGTAGCTGAGATTTTCTGAGTGTTTGATGTCAGGGGAAACGAACCCGAGGCTGTGACTGCCACACGGGGACATGTGCTAAGTAACACAGGAGGAGAAGGGACGTAAACATGCAATAAGTGGCAGCCAGGTAGCCTACTACGCAAGAGCGCTCCCTCCGGACCTCCTCTCTGAACTTTACCCGCTGAGCTCGGACGCGATGGCTGCTGGTGGTGGTGGTGCTGCCACTCTGGGAGAAGTTGGAGGCGTCTGGCACGGCATCGACGGTGTCGCACAAGTCGGCTCTCATTTCTTCCTCACGGAGAGCCAGACGCGGCTGGAAGAGCACCTCGTACCTGGGGACAGATTCTCGGATTTAACGCACCTCAAAGGAATTCTCAGGAGGAGGCAGTTGTACTGCAGAACTGGATTTCATCTGGAAATACTTCCGGATGGCACAGTGCAAGGCACGAGGAAGGACCACAGCCGTTTTGGTAAATACTAAGATCATTTTTTTCTAAATATAATTCCACCTGCAGAAAAGTAGTTGAGATTAAACAAATGAGAGGAAGAAAGAAAACGCGCCAACAATGGTATTAGAACAGACAGGTTTCGATCTGATTCTGATTATTTACAAATATTAATTGTGGTAATGAACGGAGTTTCTTTGATCGTATTCTTTTATCTCTGCCAGGCTTTACAGAACAACTGTGTTATTCTCCTGCAGGTATTTTGGAATTCATAAGCCTGGCTGTTGGATTGATAAGCATTAAAGGGGTGGACAGTGGACTCTATCTGGGGATGAACAACAAAGGAGAGCTGTATGGCTCTGTAAGTATCATTTCTCTTGTTCCTGTTGCCTAAATCTTTATTTCTCAATTTTTTCCCCTGCGAAAGACTTTTTCATTCCTCTATAATTAATAATCCTAATGAATAACTGGGATGTGTGTTTCTGTTTCCCCCCACATCATGTTGCAGAAGGAGCTCACGGCTGATTGTGTCTTCAGGGAGCAGTTTGAGGAGAACTGGTACAACACGTATTCATCCAACCGCTACAAGCACGGAGACAAAGGGACGCGTTACTTTGTGGCATTAAATAAAGATGGGACACCAAGGGATGGGACTAAATCCAGGCGGCACCAGAAATTTACACACTTCTTGCCCAGGCCTGTGGACCCTGAGCGCGTGCCAGAGCTGTACAGGGATATCCTGGGACACAGCTGAGAGCTGGAGGCCTGGTCCAGATCAGGAATAGATGCTTAAAAAGCCTTGGCAGGCAGTCCTGGGAGCAGAAAGGAAGAAGGAGGGATGCAGGCGGGGATGTGACCGGTCGCAGGCTGGTGAACAGCAGCCCGACCAGCGGGGATAAAGGCATCGGAGAAGGGGGTGGGGGGCCTCTTGTAGGAATGCATGGGCCATCATCTCTCAGCAGCCAGGAGGACAGGCTAGAATGTCTGCACGCTCTGCATGAGGGCGTCATTTGTTTCCACAAAAGTACCTGCGTGGATTAGGAGACAAATAAGAAGCAGGGCTGAACGGTTGTGGAGTATCTCCTCGGTTGGACAGAGATGCCAGCTGGTGTGGAGTCTGTGGGAATCTGTGACATTACAAGATGGTACTACAGTGTCACTCAGAGAGACGTAGCTTGATCAGAAGGACTTTGAAGGAATACAGATTTTTTTTTAATCTCACCTGTCTTTAGACCTGTTTAAAAAAACAAAGTGTAAAAGCTTATTTATTCATTTTAGATACACATATTTATGCTATATATTTATTTATTTGAGAATATATTTTTACAGCTAGAATTGTAACGATAATATAGAAAACAGAAGCCCACTAGAAACTGTACTATAGAAAAACTGACACACTGAACTGAACTGTCGTTTATTCAGCTAGTACTAATGACTAAAAAAGTATGAAAAACAATAGCAAATTCTTTGAAAAGATTCCCACATCTGGCATGCATTTTATCATAATGTGATTACTGTGAATTTTTTTTTTTTTTTTGACGGGGCACTTGCCCCGGGGGTATTAAAAAAAAAAAAAAAAAAAGGTGTGCTTTACTGGTTAACTTTGCCTCTCAACAGTTTAAACCTGCTTATGAGATCAATGTTGTCTTTCTTTATGGATGCCATTACGCCCGGAGACGAATCATAGACCTGATGGATGCATAAAACTTCAAAGCTTCCCTCCCGAACGCTCCAAACGTAGAGGACATGATCGAAGCCAAATAAAATCTGACCTTTAGCTCGGGTCCTGCCACTTTAGCAGCTGCATAAAAAGAAGAGGTCAGGGCGATAAGGATTAAGAAAGTCCTGCTCACCATTTGAGATTTGTAGCCTTGTTGTCATGTCCTATTAAAGAATGTCCAGGTGGCCAAGACATCTTTAAGAAATTGTAGTGTCTCTTTCTCTCTTTTTTTTCTCAATATGTCTTTATGTTCAAAATATTAATTGCACATGAACATCAAAATAAAACTACATTGCAGTATCTCTTATCTGTACACAGTTTCCTCCATGGTTGGGATCAGATCTGTGTTGAAGCATGAAAGATCAGTCTGTGAACTGAGCGTGTGTGAGTGTGTGAGCCAGTGGGGTTGTCTTGATATGGATAGTCAACCCTGCTGCCAACTCTCTCCTGTCTACAGAGTGATACTGTGGGACTTTCCCACCTGCACACCTTGAACATCAACTGTTGTCGATTAATGACAGCATCCAGGAGTGGATTATATATCCTGCACGCACGTGGACATCCCCCTGTCCATCCAGTAACACACACACACGCACACAGGCCTATTCCAGCATGTCTTTCTTTAGACACTCAGTTTTCAAACAGGGCTTTGTTCCTGTCTTGTTCCATGTTTTCCAGAGTTTGTCCGTGACTTTGACCTGGAGCTTTTTGCTGTTTTTGTTCCCGACACCTCCAACAATATTAATGTTTCAGTGCAGGCTTTGTCGCCATTGCCTTTGTAGGCACGAAAAGCAGACTTTGTCCAATCTAAGCACGTAAGCCCTCCCTTTTCACATTTTGAAGATCATCTCTTTAAACATGCTGGAAATCCTGACTTGTGATACCTGATGCCCAGAAGTGCTCTTTGGCACTTGTTAAACTGGTGGGGTTTTTTGGAGTCAACTTGGCCCCTTTAGACAGATGCTTTTGTTCCCCCTGTTCCTCCTCCTCCAGGTGGTCCACGACTCCTTGCTGAAAACACTTAAACCCCTTCGTCCACACCCACTCTGGAGGGCCGACTGCCATGCTTAATGGATGCTCCACCGACTTTCATCGCGTCCTCAGCAGCGGCCTTAAAGAGCCCTCGGGAGGGAAAAGCAAATCAAGTTTGTGTGAATGTGTGGGTATGGCATGAGTCCACTGGCAGGTGTGGAAGTCAGTGATCTTCCTCATCTATCTTCACAGTCCAGTCAGGCAGCGCAGGTGTTCCCTCAGCACTCAAGCTCTCACACTCTGATCTCAGGCCTGCTGTTTGTCAGCTGGGAACATGACTTAGCAGCAGCAGCAGAAGGAGGAGGAGGGTGGAAATATAGCCGGCTTTGTTGTCTGCCCCCAATTATCAGAGAGCATAATTTCTATATTTAGAAGGCTGCATTGGGGAAGACAGGGGAGGTGCCGAGAAGCTCACCTGTTGCTTTAAAGCTGTGGCCACTTCTAAGACTGTGTTTGCACAGGGATGGTGCCTGCAGCTTTGTGTCATTGCAATCCTGCAACTATTGATTTCAGGCTCTTTGTTGTTTGTTTATTCCTTAGTAAATTGCTGTGCGCACAAATTATTAGCTGCATGTGTGTTTATGGGCATTACAGCAGAAGTGTAAGTATAGCGTTATCCACTTGATACTTTTAGGCTTTTATCCTAGTCTATGGAGAGACACAGAGAAAGAGGGAGAGAGAGGCATTCCGGAAAAATCTACATCCAGCCTTCCCAAATATCATCCCTTGATCCAAGCTTCCAGTCGTCCTTCATGTTTTGTGCCCTGAAAAAGAAAAATAGCGTTTTTTACACGTCCTGCATTGTACTTTGTTAGAGTTCAATAATTTTTAGTGTCATAGCTAAGAGGATTTTGTGGTTTTGCACTTCGCACGCGGCAATTAGACCGGCATACCTGATTTACTGACACTCCACATCGCGAGCTGTCAGCTCCAGTGGAAAATATGCTCCTCTGTTTGCATCTCCATGGAGACATTAGTAGAAAACAGCCATGTTTAGGTGTTGTGCGGTACAGAAAGGAGAAGAAGCCGGGGCACATTTCTGCAGAGTTTAGAGTCTCGGTTAACAAGGCATGAAACGGTGCCGGTGACTGACGGTGCTTTGTTCGACTAAAGGGACGTGAACACACAGAACCTGGTGGAGGCTGAAGAATCTGAGCTGGAAAATCCACAGCTGCCATTTTTAGCATCTAAAAGAGCAAAAACAGCACACAGAGATCAGCAGGGTGTCGATAAAAGTATATACCACACATGATGCACTCTAATCACCAATCACACGCAGATAACAGGGTTTAAGAGAATGTAAAAAACAATATAAAACTTTTTCACACTTTCTAATCAGTTTGCAAATTTAATTATTTTTTTTTTATGGAGTCAATAATCATCTTTATGTCCGGATTTGTTGATAATTACAGCTCCACCTTCAACTGTAACACAGATGCTAAATGCTCCACTATGCCAACATCCAGTCAACAGCTCTGTCTCCTGTTTGGCAGAGTGCAGCTGAGCCTTTTGTCACTGGAAATAACCGTCTGCTCGGCACTTGGAGCAAAGTTAAGAAAGCATTGGGAGTGAAGCAAAACAGTCCGGCTGTGGCCAAAACAAAGAGCTAAAAGGCATTAAAACAGTACGCAGAGCTGAAGCTTTGATATTACAAACAGGAATTTCATCAGTTGTTAATATAAAATATGTGCTAATGCAGCGTTGATTGATCGAGTATTATATGACAGTACTGTGTGCTAATTTATCATTGGGATAATGGGTAAGCTCACATTTCACACTTGAGTGCACATTTCTGATTAAATGTTTGTGCCTGTTTTATACTCTGAAGGCATGAACTTTAACTGTTTTACAGAATAAAAATTGCATCTTTTTATTAAGTCCCCTCACTTTAGACCAGCTCGCTCAAAAGAGGCCCCTCACATCTGCTGACCAAACCAGTGTGTGAGTTCCTCCGGAGCAGCCGTGTCACCGTTTCCTCTGGCCTGCGTGTCCACATTACAGAGTCACAAATTAGGTCTTGACATTTCGACGCTATAATTGCCTCCCAAAAAGCATGAGGCATCAATTAGGCTCTCAGCACCATGGCAGGTTATCCCTACAGGACATAATCACCACTCCGGGCTCCTTGGCTGGACTGTCCCACCAGGGCAGATGAAAAAAACACCCACACACACAATAACCCTGCAAATATGCAAATATGTCTGGATCACTAGTGGATTTGTTTTTTGTGCAATCATGCCAAGATAAGCAATAAAACCAGCCGCTGTGGTTCCTAAACAGTTGCCATTCTCATTAACACCAAATTATCTCTTTGAACTGAAAGCAGTGTGGCAAAAAAAAGTGTGTGAAATCCATGCTGGGGGAGTGGCAGCAGGTCTGAAGGTGCCGCCGCACTAAATAACAGCACAGATCTCTTTGATTTCCCAACTCTGCTGCAGTCTGACAGTTTGTGCTCCCGCAGGGCGTGGAGATCTCTAGGGTCAGAAAAAAGGTCAATTGGTTCATTTCCATAGCTTCCACTTTTAACATTCTTGGACACTTTGGAAGCAATTGAAAGAAAAAAGGAACACCAGCTAGCATTTACAGACACGCATAAACAAAATAACACACAGAGAAATAAAATATAAGAGCTTGTGTAGCTTGGAAATGCTGGAACATATTAGTTATAACAGACTTCACATTCATTTGGAGCATTGTCTTTCTTCTAATCTGGTAATTTGGGAAGATTGCAGGCAGCTACAACAACAAATAATGACTTTATTAAAAGTTATTTGACATTTGTGCAGCTGCTTTAACCAGTGCAAAAGTCCACCGAAGACACACATGCTAGTTTGGTTTAGATGAGATGAAAGCATCACACAGTAGCTGCACGTTCATGACGTGAATGTGGCGTTCCACCACATCGCAAAGCTGCACCACTCGACTGAGATCTGGTGAGTACAGTGAAATCACTGTCATGGTGAAGAAACCAGTTTGAGACGATCTGAGCTTTTGTGACAGTGACTGTGAGCAGAAAAAAGAGCAGTAGTCTTAAAATGTGATGCAAGAAAAACAAGCCTTTCTTGTCTTCATCAACAGATTACCTCACTGCGTGAAGTCAGGCTTTCACTTAACTATGTTTGCCTTGATACATCACACCGAGTGGCACTGTCTGTTTTGACCGTACGGGTAGAAGGCGCCAAAGTAAAGAGTCCAGCTATGTGTAACGCTTACCGCCTGGTTAAAGAGCAAGTGAGATAGCGGGAGACTGTACTCTCGCTGCCTACTGGTGAAAGTGGAAATGTGCTTTGTTGCCCCTCAGTCAGGCGGAAAATTGCAAACCCATTTGTCATTGTGTGCCAAGATGCAGAGGTCAGTCAATGGGTTCCTTCATGACAAGCTTACGGAATCGAATGTTTTTCCACGGCCTCACCCTTTCACACCTGCACCTCCAGGTAAAATAACAAAACAAGGGGAGAAGGAGAGAAAAGAGGGCTTAAAGCGAGCCACATAAAGACGGGGGAAGAGAAAAACGATACGCGAGAAGAATTCACCGTGAAACCCTGCACGTCTATTGGCCATTTCAGCTCATTTGAACCCAATATATGTTCAGCTCACAGTGGCAGATGAAATGCCGTGCTTTGGCCAACATCCAAATCCGGAGAATACCACTAATTATTTCTGCAAGTGACAACAGAACATTCTTTGTTTTTTGTTTGCCTCTCATTGAGGACAGCAACTGCTTGAGCTGACAGAACAACAGCAACACTTAAAACTTTTCCACTGCTTGACTGTTTCGTCCATACAGAGGCTCTGAGCTGCAGCAGTCTAAAGTAAAAATAGAATCAGGTTGATATGTGCCTTTAAAAAAGTGATTATGCTTTAAATGAAGAGCATGGACAACAAGTAAAAGATGAGAGAGGATCACACATTTTAAAAATATTTGTATTATTTGATATCAACTTTAAAAGTTGTAACTATATCTTAAACATCTGCTGTTGTTTCCAGGAAATTAGAAAGATATCTTGCATGTTTTTCACCTTGTGAAAGGAAAGTGAAGAAAGCAAATATTCTAGCTTTAAATATCAGCCTGTGAGACATTATTGCATTTAACCTTCTTTTTTTTCACGTCTTTCTGTTTCCCTGAACTCTGTTGCCTTTTTTCTTGCAACACATTTATCCAATACATTTAGGCACTGGGCTCAGTTTCAAATATTTTCATCTCACGTTTTCAAAGCATCATTATTTCAGAGAGGTTTTTGTTTTTATTGCTTTTTACTCATGGTCAGTATAAAACATGGGAGTAGTTTCCGGGTCAGAAAAATGAAGCCATTGCAAAATTGCCTTAGACCATTCTTAATGCATTCTCTCTAAAGGCCACCAGGTGGCGATAGCTGTGGTTGAAAAAAGACGTGATCCTATAGAAGTCTGTGGGAAAACAGCTTTCTGTTTTGACCCCTGTTAACTCTTTCCAGATGTGTTTATGGGCACTGTCATCCATCTCGGGTCACAGTGAATATAAAAGTAAAGTCTGTTTTGTAAATCTTGGTCATACAAAATTGAGGATTATCTATTATGCTCTTTGGCTAGCAACTTGTTGCTGTGGAGCAAGTGGTTTTTCACAGTTAGACCCGCCCTTTCTCATCCCATTCATATTTTTGAAATCAAGATGGCGACCAGTGACTGTAAAAAAGTGACAAAAATGCTCCTATTCCTCACGATATACATAAATTTAGCCTGGATATGGGAGCTGTCATCTTGCAGTATTGATAGATTCAAACAGAATTAGCTGCTTAGCTAAAGTACTTTCTAACAATCACCCAATGCAAAGACTCAAGCTGCACTCTAAAATCTCAGTGTCAACAAAGCTATGGTCATACCAGCAGTTAGCGAAGTGATGCTAACATGAACATGCTAAGATTTTTACCATGTTGACATGCTAGTCTTACAGCACGTTTGCCATCTTAGTGTGCATAACACTAAGCAAATGGTAACACTAAATACAAAGGTTTATGAGAGTATTACATGAAATTTAGACGTTGATTTGACTGGAACATCCGACCGGGCATGCAAAAATTTCCCTGTAACCCGAAAGCTATTTGACTACTCATATAAAAGACGTTTGAAAAACAACTACCATCTAACAAAGAAAGGTCAATAATTGCTCTCCATATTAAGA
This sequence comes from Pundamilia nyererei, assembly GCF_000239375.1. Lineage (NCBI taxonomy): Eukaryota > Metazoa > Chordata > Actinopteri > Cichliformes > Cichlidae > Pundamilia > Pundamilia nyererei. Next base: position 4,578,595 of record NW_005187402.1, on the reverse strand, counting down.
ATTTAAAACCACGGCAGCCTAATATTTGTGTAGCACTCTTTGAACTTAGAAACTCATATTCTAAACATGACGTTATCTGGAGATCACGCTGCCAGAAGTACAAAGACAAATGGGCTGCAGAAGAAACCGTGAGACAAGAGTTTGTAGGGATTTGCATAGCTTCACTCTAAAGTGTGAAACTTCTTTTGCACTTAGATCAGTTTTTGTCAAGTAATCCTTAAGTTAAACAATTAAAATTCATTTTCCTTTCCCTTCTAGGAGAGTGTGTTTAGTGATTGTGAACAGCTTATCTCCTATGACAAGACTGCTCTACAGATAGAGTAAACAGGGCTTTGCCATACAGTACATTAATCTGTAGCTCTTACATAGTTGCATTGTATAAATCACAGGGCTAAACATGAACAAGCCCCGGCGAGTCACTAGGCTCTGAGGGTGCCTCTTGAGTCGCTTGTTGTTTTGGAGAATAGAAAGGAGTGTGAGCCAACACAGAAACCACTTCAGAGAAATCAATGTGAATCAATAGACCTGTAATCTGCTGCATTATAAATGCTACGACCCCTAATTACATCACTTATGCATAGTGTTAAGTGTGTATGATATAAAAGCTGGGTGAAAGTGGATTTGCACAACTGTTATCACGCCTGTAACCTCGGATCACATTAAAATGAAACCAGACAGCGGTGTGTGCGTCTGCGTGTGTGTGCTCCCTGCTGCTGCGGCTGCTCTTCGCTGTGATCTCTGGGAGTGTTAGCGGTGCAAAACGTTGTGGCGAACTTCAAACAGGCGTTGCAGCAGAGCTCAGATCCTCCTCCACAGTAATAACTTTGAGTGCTTCTGGAAGAAGGAAATCCCCTGGCCAGGAAAGACACATCACTCCACTACAGAGGCAACGAGACGGGCGGTTTAACACAGCCACCTTACTGACTCCACCTTTAAACCACAACACACAAGACTAGTGGACGGTGCTAAACCTCGGTTAACTTGGACACAAACTTCTACACATCCCAGACACCACCAACTGTAAAACTGAAGGCCATTTTGTTTTTGTAAAATAGGGGGGGGAGAGCCTTCTTATGGGTTTATTGGATAAGATAGCATTAACTCATATCAGGTCTGTATTTATACAATCTAAAACCAGACTAAGTCTATCTCAGGGAGCTTCACAGTGTGCAGACCATTCAACAATATGTGGATCTAGTCTTATAGACCTTTCTTCAGATTAGGAAACCTTTTACAAAGTAACAGAATTTGGATCTTCTTCTAGTATAAACAGATGAGAAAACTGGATGAATGACAATGAAAATGACTTTAAAAACTCTCAAATGGAATTATAACATGATTATTTCCCAGCCAGCATGTGTGATGAAAACTCCTGTGACAGTATCTTTAGAAGACTTTCTAATGGACCCATATCAATCAAAATCCATCCCAGCATGCTGCTCACAACTGCTGATATCTCCTGCTTATCACAGATTCAGTGTTTAATCAGCAAAGCCTGGAGCGAGCTTTTATTTTCCCAAAGCCTGCATTTGTTCCAGTATCAGAGGCAACATGAAAAACCACGAAAGAACCGCAACAGGTGATAAACCACAAGAGTTAAAAGAGACTGAAAGAAGAGGACGCGCCGTTCAAAGATCGAGATTTTGACTTTTTTTTAGAACAATTCTAGTTCGGTGAGCATGTTGCATACATGGTGTAATACCTGAGATGTGAATTGGCAAGTTGCGTGTTCAACAAATATAACGAATGCAACATCACCAACTGTCCCTTAGAAGAATACCAAATTCTTCTTCGCTGAAGATGAAAGTATCACACATATGCACAACAAACAACATCACAACTCGTGCACGTTAAAGGCCTCATAAAAATCTGATGTTGTCTGCAAGCCAGCTAGCATTGGCACCGTTGCCACTGAAAACATATCCTCCTCTTTGTGGCTGAAAATTGGGTTGTGGGCATCTCTTTTCGTCATGTATGAAGCGTACACAGTAATTGGAGACTAATTGACTCACTATGCAGTCACCTTGCAAATTTGTAACAGTTACAGTTAATTGCTGTCTTCAAACTGACGTTGGTGCATCAAGACAGCGATAAAGTGGCAAAAAGATGGAGCCAGCCTGCTATCAGTGTCAATTAAACGTGTTCAGGTTGGCCAGTAAATGCAATATCTTTACGATAAATTGGCAAAAATCTCCAATTTCTTGCTTTGTACATACACAGAAATTCACATTAACTACTTACGTACATTCAGCCAGAAACTCATAGATTTGAAACAGAATTTCAGAAATCAGTGCAGACTGACTCAAACTGATTGCAGTGTACGGGCGATCTGTCTGACCAGTTATGTGAAAAACTGTCTGAGAGTAAGTGCAGTTGGCGATAAGTTGTCACAGGTGACCTGTGCAATCGCCTTGCAATCAAAAGTTGGTTGCTGCAACCTCCTGATATTTTTACTAATTATAAGGAGGTTGGTATTCTATTTTTACAACATGCAGCTGAGCCATGCTAGAAACTCTGAGACACATTAATGCTTTCAGTTAAAAGCAAAGATACAGTTTAATAGGCAAACATAGTTCAGTATATAGCTCTTCATAGTTCATATTCATAGTTCTATCAGGACCACTTTTTGCAGTCTGGCTCTGTTCTGTGATGTAGATATTGAAAACCAGTGCCCAGTTTATGGTCTCCACTGTCCTCATGAATTGTAGCACATGCCAATAGTGACAACTGCTGGTGTCGAAATGCTCTACTGTCATTTGGGTTGGATTTGAACCTCTTGGTTTTTGTCAAGCTTAGTTTATGGTAACCTAACATTAAGCAATTTGTGACGGCAACAGTGGCAAGCAAAAACTAGATGTAAATGGTTGAGGAAATGTGGTGACATCATAGTCAAAGCATGCAACAACCAATGGTGTGACCTTAAACTACATTTGAAAAGGTGGAGAGAGTGCAGAATGTGAATCACAGAACAGAGCGGACATCAAGGACAAATGAGATGATATATAAGTCCGAAATGGTGCAAATAACATGAAAAATTGGGTGGGTTGCAAATTAGCTTGCAGGGGCAGTGGTAACTATATTCAGGCTAAAGGGTGCTTTAATGCGGGACTTTGCTCATCTGCTGAGAATGTTGGCTGATCTTGACTCCATGGTCCACTTGAGCTAACGCTGAGCTCAGTTTGAGCATTGTATCATGCTAACATGTGGATATGAACACTAAACGCAAAATCAGGCTAACGTAGATGCCATTTGTTTTCCAGGTACATGCTCAAGAAGTATTGGCCAAATCAGAAACTGGATGTGGCCATCAGTTTTATTGTAGACCTTTCCAAACCCTAAACCCCAGATGTCAAACTCAAAGTGACATTACAGGAAAATTCATGCAGATTTTTAAGAGATCTAATAATGTGGACATACGTGGTTTAGTCTCTAATAACACCCAGGACTAGTTAGAAAAGCCTTCACAGATCAGTGACAGCTATAAGTAGAATACAAAGATTAGCAGTAGCTGGACAGGGAGTGGTTTTGATGAGGTTCTTCTTCCTTGTCCTCCTGCTCATAAGGCATGCATACCTCTCCACGTCCCAGTAACTAATCACCATACAGATCTGGCCAAGAACAGAGCGACCGAACACACAGGAAATATCATATTTAAGCTTTGTAGACCTTCACTTGTGCTTCTCGGGTTCATTTCCCATGCCTCAACCAAGGAGATATGAACAGTGTCTGCTTCAGTAGGCAGACATTAGACTTCAAAGCTTTGGGACTCAGCAGAACAGTTTGGGGAGTTGTTCAAATGTTCCAGTGTTAGAGAGAGGAGCCATTTATTTCCTTGCCATTTCCCTATAATGCTTACTGTGCTTGCACTAATAGGCTTGTCCAGCTCACATTAGTCTGTCTGGTTGGCTCTGGTCTTTCAATAACCCAGGTGTGTTTTTATTGGATTCAGAGTTATCAGTGAGGTGATCAAAAACCTGCTGCCAGCTAGGCAGGTCAACCACTCTGTATTATTGAAATGCAAAAAGAAATTGTTGGGCAAAAGAAAGACAATACCTGGTTTCATTATTAAAGAAAGCTAATTTTGTCATATTTGAGTATTCAAAGGTAGAATTTGACACTTTTCTTTCTCAGTCTTGGTTTAGATTAGAAAATAACTCAGTTTGTCTCTAAAAGAAACAAACCAGGAAAAGCACTATCTTCCAGCGAGTTGATACCCAGGATCAAAGCGCTTCCTTGCGCACATCAGGAAAATACTGGGGACTCATTTCAAGCGCTCAAAGTGCCACATAGATGCTTAGCCACACATTCCCCCTGTCAGAGTCAAACAAAGACAGTTTTCTTGTGAGGAGAAAGGCATGCTATTTCCCCAACATGCCTCACCCAGAGCGACCAATCACAGTCGCAGTTACAATCCCGGGCCCTGAAGGAAGACAGGTAAGGGTTTATGTTGTCATTGGTGGATGTTTTGCAATTGGGTGTAATACATCTCACAGTTAATGTTTATTTTCACAGAGACCACCTCATTCCTTTGGTCTGACCCACAAGGATGCTGCGCGAGATCAGAACAGAGCTGATTGAAGTATGCTTGAATGTCTGCAGAGTGGCTGACATAATTAATTTGTTCAGGTTTGGCACTGGGCTTGTCATTCTGTAAATTGGAAACATTTCAGCAACACATCCTTTTAAAAAAAATGAAATCAAATGCAAAAAATAGCATTTGGCATTTGCAAAAGATTCCAATGGGGGGAAAATGGCGACACCGTATTAGGGAGGTAGCCCACATCTAACCAGTTAAGGTAAAAAAATATGTTTTTGAAACAAACTGGTCCAAGCAAAAGTATTTATATCTCCAAAAAAGAAAGGTGCTGAGAGATACTAATGTGAAAATGATACTATTGATGCTAAAAAAAAATAAATAAATTACTGTGACAGAAAACTATTACTGCTTTCAGCAGATAAAGTTAGCATAATTTAGATGAAATGCTTTTGCTAAGGGTGGAAAATAGTGAGCGTAATCTGCTGTCCTGGCACTGCAGCTCAGGACCTCAGTCCAACACAAAAGTCAGGGCCTTTTGAAGTCAGATGTAGTGCCACTGAGTATCAGATCAGTAATAAAACATCGCTGTTAGCTTTGGGTTCTGAGCTGAACCTGAAGAATGTGGTTCTAATGGAGAGGACAGCAGGAGACCCAATGAAGTAGATAATTATGAGATGAGGCTTGAGAACTCTTTCATGCCATCTTTTACGGTACTTCTGAAAGCCAGTGATATGCAAAAGTATTGTCTATTTGCCTCGCTGTGATGTTGTGGGCAGAAAAGAAGAGAAGAAAAAGCTGATGACAGGGTACTTTCATGTTACTTATCGTGGCACCTTATCAGAGTGATCTAGATGGGCTAGACAAAGTACCACCAGGTCCCGTAGCTCTGAGGAGAATTTCATCTGTTCCATCACATCGCCTTGCCTTTACTCCTCAGGGAAGATGAGAGGTTGGTGGTCCATGCATTTAGACCACAGTGAAAAAAGAGGAGGGAGCCTGAATGACAGATAAGTCTAGTCTCAAGAGGAGGCAGCTGTGTTTTATGAAGAACTTAGAAATAGGGAGCTGGATGAAAAGAGACAAAGAAAAGCTCTGATAAACTACACACACATGGTCTCACGCAACACTTCTCAAGAGGAGATAGCGTGCTCATCTCTTAAAAGTTCCTCAAGCTTTCAGAGGGTATGTTTGAGGATGGGGGCGATGGGACTCGAGAAGAAAACGTCACCACCAAAAATAAACACTGGGAGAGGCAAACTAATGCTTATTTATCAGTGCCGGAGAATCTCTGATTGTGACGTAGAACAAGCGTAGCAGCTTTGATGTTAGAAAGCACTGATCCCGTCGCAGTACATCGTGTCGCCGCTCTCAGGCCTTCAGAGTGTGCTATGATAATGTTCCCAGATGTCACCAGATATGTATAACACACACAGAGTCAGGGAGACTGTAACGGGAGTGACAGTGGAGCTTGAAGTAGTCAGGAGAGTTAACAGCATTGACACAAGAAAGCCCTGCAAATCCTAAGATGTCAAAAATGAATTAGAAAAACTGAAGATTTATGCTAACTAACTAGCTAACTCCTGCTAACATGTTCAGAAAGACAGTTTGGATAAATGTGTCATTAGTTTAGAATAGCGGCATGCTAATGTTTGCAAATGGCACTAAACAGAAAGTCCCAGTCAAGCGAATGATTGTGGTCATAAACAGACCTGATGATGGTGCCAGATAACACTGTAAATGTAATGCGCTGCTGCTAGCTTGGCTACTAGTCAAGCTAGCCGCAGCTTTTGCAAACAATGATTTTAAAAGTTTCTGGGCACATCTTCTCATACACCTCTGGACCATGTTAGGGTCTCCTCTAGAAATCTGTACTCACTCCTCACCTGATCCACAGCCTTGAGCTTTGGAAACTGTGGATTCTCCAACTAAAACCCCTCACTCGCAGCCGAAGACACAGCTAATTACTATAATGATGACCAACTGGACATGCTGGAAAAGCTGATGTGAGTTTGAGATTGGCCATATTTACATCAGGTTCCAGTAAATGTTTGATTACACATCATAAATAGCCAGGCTAGTTGGGCTAACCAGCCCGCTAGCCGATCTTGGGGCAGTTTAACTTCAGTGCACAGATTCAAGCTGTTTCCATCACAAAGAGTCAGTGAGTTAGAGTTGGATGATTTGAAATTATGGTCCTCGTGGATTGTATGAAATGATAAACTGAACAAGTCCTAAAAATCAGAATATGATCAGAATGTCACAAAGAACAGTTCATGAGCCAGGATTTCACTGTTTACACACCTAATTATAAAGAATGGACAGTTGACTGTACAGTGGTGAAAAACTCACAAGCATCATATAACCAACACACGGCCTGGTCCATTTGTCACACACACCAGGAACATCCGACACCTACAGCGATGGGCTCTGCTGTGACTCTGCTGTGTGCAGAGTTTTACTGGCATGCTGTACGCCCACCAGAGTTCACCTTTATACCCCAATGAAACAGAAATCTGAAGAGAGTGGTCCCTTCGATTTTAAGGCACGATAGGTCACTGAATTGTTAAATGAGTATGATATCAATCAAATGTTATGATCTTTGTGGTCATCATATCTCAACCCTCCTGACCGCTTTATGAGAGACTGAAGCTAACCTGTATTAAAACCCGATTCTTTGATCCCCATGATAGAACAGAGAAAACCCGACTCATAGTGGTCAAAAACATTTATAATTCTTTTTATTCAATCATCTTCCGGAAGAGAGAGCCCTGCACAGCCCCAAAAGCCAGTTGAAGAAACTCTAACATTAGAATTTAATAACGTCTCACATATAAGTGTTATTTTGGTACTTTACACGTCACACAGTTTCGATACAAACACTCCTTATATGGTACAAGTTCCTCTTTTCTGTCTGGCTTCCTGTATTTATTAATATACTTGTACAGCTCTACACTAACTTCCTGTTTTTCAGTCTGGCTGAGCACTTAGTTTATGAGTCAAAAGTGGCCTTTCTTTACAAACCTTCATTATTAAAGTACATAAAACAATATAATAAGAAAATAAGCACTAAGGATATATTAATTACATGACAGCTGGCAGCATATTGTGGACCAACACCTTAGTAAGAAGTTGTATATTGTATTTTTTTTTCCCGTTTTTCATACACCAAGCATCACTACTCTCTGGTCACTTACTGATTAGCATGACTGCACTAGCCACCTCACAAATGACTACCACCTAAGTTAAAAGTGTAGGTATTTGGCAGTCAAGATATATAATTTCCTCCTTTCCGTTGCTCTGGTGCTTGTTCCTGCATGGAGCTGCAGTGGGAAACCCCAGATCCCCAAGACAGAGCACACTCTGCTCACCTACATCAGTTCTGCCAGGTGTCATCTTGTGAAAGTGCAATAAAAAAGCATTTTTTCCACACTTGTAATGCATGAGTAAGTCAATAAAGGACTAGAATGCTGTCTTGATTAGTTTGTTCATTCTTAGAAAAAGAGGCTACCTCGTTTCCTGAAAGAACACCAGGCTTGTATTTATAGATTTGTCATGGCGTGGTAAATTTGGAACACTGTGCACTTTGGTGTCAATCACCTTTTATCAACCCTTCCTATTAAACTATCCACTGTTTGCTGTCAAACATAGCGCAGCCACTATAAATTGAGGCAATACAAAGTCAAACACAGTTGCAATAAAGACTAATTTTATTTCAACCGTGGCTAATTTTAGAGCTTTCCTAATATGCTTTTTATTGTTCATAAACTCTGGCTTCAGACGCTGCCGTCTCCAGCAGCAGAGGTGGAATTCTTACTTTGTCGAGATAAGGACAGAGTGCTCTATTTGTCAGTGCATGGGGCCCCTTAAGGTCCCGGAGAATCTGATGTCCACACACTCTTTCGCCTGCACTGACATTTTCTCAGCAGTATGAGGTTACATACAAGAAAAAGACATCTGCATCATCAAGCCCGCTTTTTGTCCGAACAAAACAGCCTCTCACTCCTGTTTCTGCAGACATTGGCCGGTGGAAAATGTCAAAAGTTCCCAAATGTTTCCCTGCAAAACAAAGTATTCCGTAAATAAGAACGGACAGGAGCTAGTATTTTTAGATGACCTATGTATCAGTGGCTATTTTTATCTGCAGCTTCTGTTTGGTACGCTGACCTGTGACCTGTTGGGCTCCTACTGAATTCTAGAAAGGGGCAAAGAGCACTAAGCACACTGAAGTACATCCCTAGGATTACAAGCATTGCAGGGTGAGAGTTTGTAACCTGTAGTGGCTGCAGGCAAGCAGGGTCACAGCCCACCCATGGGTGGGGGTGGAGGGGGCGGACAGGGTCACGCAAGCTGAAGAGGATGCATGTTCCCAGACAGAAAATGGAGCGCTCCAGAGCTCAAACACAAAACACAGGAAAATGCTGGAAAACAGGCGGGAGAGGCTCGAGTCAAAACCCCAAGTTTGAAGAAATGGCTCCTCTGGGTTAAAAGTTTAAGACAAATGTGATGAATGTAGCACTGTGATGACGCCAACAGAGATGCATTTCAGGTCAGAACATGCTGACAATTAACTGCGCTTTGAATCTCAAGATATCGCTAGGCAGCACTGGGAAGATTACAATTTGGACCGCGCAAGCAACGCGAATGACAATATGCTTTGGCATACTCGATTGCAAAGGGGTCCCCCGGGAAGAAAAGGTTATAGGATCTCTGAAAAGACAGCCATTGTTCATCATCTACAGCAAAATGACTTTGTAAAATTGAGAGGAAGAAAGGCAAACCACTGGACCAATGTGATACCAGTCTCTGAAAGTGGAGAGCACTGATGCATGAGTGGAAAGCGCCTTATGTCAAATATAATTGCCCTGCTCTGAAAAACAAGCTAGCAACATCTGATTCAATATCCTCTCGTTTGGCTCAGGTTACTTCCTGTCCGCTTAAAGCATGTTTGTCAGGACAATGGAGCTCCCGTCAAGATGGTGGGATGTTCAGTCTGAGCTAAATGTGTTACTTTTTCTTTCAAGTGAAAGGATTTATTTTAATCCGGCATAGTTTCCAATCTTAAAGTAACAGTTGCACATTTAGGGAAATAAGATTTTCACTTTCTTGCCAAGATTCAGGTTAACAACTGTGTGTGTCTCTACAGGCTGCAGATGTTTGCGGGTTTGCTTCTGCTAGAAGACTGGAAAGAAACAGTTTGTCCAAGTGTAACAAAATCTGCATCCCAGTATTACCAGCAGTTATTCAAGTTATACATTTTTCTTTAAACATACTCACTATATCAAAGATTGGCCTTCAAATTTGGCTTTTGGGCTGTTGCCATCTTGTCTGTTCAGGAGTTTTTTTGTTTTCTTTTGTGAGATCATATGTAGATAATTGGGTAGACCAGAGTGGTATACTGAGAAGCAAGATTAATAGATTAGCCAGATATCTCAAGCTTAAAGTCAGAGTTTCCTGTGTTACAAAAGGGGCTCTCTTTTTACCCTGCTAAATCACCATGGTAACTGATGTAGAACACATAACCTGGTTATGTCAGTTTAACCCTTTCATACATAGCGGTCACGACAGTGGACAGCTATTCAAAGGCTGTTTTCTTGTATTTGTGTCAGTGTTGATGGCATACTTGCACATAAAGCACCACATTGCACACTGACGTGTCACTCCATACCCTGGCACCCACTAGTCCTTTAATGTTATTATAGATGTGTGACGTGTTTCTGTTATTTAACCCTTTCATGCATGAATTACGACAACCTTAATCAAGATTTTTTCAATTATTTTTATTCATCTTTCATGTCGAAATATTAGGGGGAAATAAATCCTGATTGAGGTTGTCATAATCCATGCATGTAAGGGTTAAAATCCTCTCAAATTGCCACATTTTACTCCTTTGTGTACTTCATGTTTCAAGCACAGTATAGATTTTCTGTTGGGTTTACATGTTTTATATGAAACATATGTAATGCAGATTTATTCCATACTCGAATAAAACCACAGAGTTAAGTGCAAACTGCATTGCATTGTCACAGGAATGTGCATGTTGTTTAGAAAATGTGTACATGTTTTATATTTGATTCTCATTGGCTATTTAGTCTGTTTCACACAGCTGGAATTCCAACAACTGGCACGCAAAACAGACACATCAAGAATACCTGTTCAATCAGTGCAATTAATTTCACTTTCATCTGCCAACAAACCTTATTAGTCTATGAGATGGTAACCTTTAATGTTTAAATGTATCCAGGTTTAAGTTTCAGAACTTGCAGCCATCACCTTGTAAATAAACAGCAGCACTGAGAGCGCACTCAACAATAAAATACTTAAATAAATTGTATTTTATTACACTAACTCACCAGACACCACTATCTAATATTGTCACTGACTGGAGTAGGTGACACTCATAGGAATCATTTTCTGTGAAGAAAAGCCATGTGACCTGTGAAACCTTTTTTTATGTGAGCATGCACATTGTGATACCTGTTATCGCCAACTGGGGTTTTAGGATTTGTCAAGCCAAGCTAAGCCAAAGACAGCCTGGCTGTGTTGAACTTAATATAACCCTCTAAGGAATTACTAGCTGATGCCAGCACTAGCTAGAGCTGATAAAAAAAAGAAGCATTCATATCTCAAAGTGATATTAAATGGGATGCTAACTTTGATTTAAAAAGACAATTTAAAAATTAAATTGACTTTCACAGGAAACTGGGTAGCTGACTCCAAAGTCTGTCCTTTACAATCAAGTACTGACGAAAACAGAAATGCACCCACCCACCTAGAAATGCTAGCTGTGTACCTTACAGGCGTAACATTTTGCAAGAAGGGTATGCAGTAAAAATGAATAAATACCCATCATGCAGTTGTTTGGAAGAGGAACGTAAAGTAGAGCAGTCAGAACTGTTTTTGTATCAGGCTGTCAACATATTTCTTGTAAATTTGGGCATTTTAACATATTT
>NW_005187402.1:4566565-4567029 GCF_000239375.1 Pundamilia nyererei | reverse complement strand
AAAAAAAAAAAAAAAAAACAGAAAACCACACAAATGCAGAAAGACTTACATGAAATTGTAATGAATGCAAACAAAATAATGACTGTAAGCACAATTTTTAATAATATTAACTATTTTCTTACCTTTACAAACAAAATGTTGTCGAAATGTGGAACTCTGTCTCTTTTTTCATGCAACAGCTGATTCAGTGAGATTTAATCACAATGCAAATGATGCTTTTTTATTGTAAGGGGAGACTTCTTCACACACAAAGGTTAGTTGTGGTTTTCACGCACTTCTGTGCTCTGACCATTATTTTTTACATATACATGCTTCTCTTAAGCAATGTTAATAGAAGACATAGTGTATTTTCACTGCTATGCAGATGATATTCAGTTATATCTATGAAGCCAGATGACAGAAATCAAATAACTAAACTACAGGTATACCTTAAAGACATAAAAGCCTGAATGTCCCATAATTTT
>NW_005187402.1:4563501-4566260 GCF_000239375.1 Pundamilia nyererei | reverse complement strand
AATATTGTGGTTTAATCGACATCGATTACTGAATGTGTTATCTGCATCATCAAACTAGCTTCTTCATTAATTATTTATTACATTAATAGTGTTAATGAACCAGTTCCAATCTTTTTTATGTTATAATTGAGACTGTAAGTCATAGGTGTCAAACTCCAGGCCAGTGTCCTGCAGGTTTTAGATATGTCCTTGATCCAACACAGCTGATTTAAATGGCTAAATGACCTCCTCAATATGTCTTGAAATTCTCCAGAAGCCTGGGAACAAACTAATCATTTGATTCAGGTGTGTTGACCGAGGGTGAGATCTAAAACCTGCAGGACGCCGGCCCTGGAGGCCTGGAGTTCGACACCCCTTCTGTAAGTCAAAGCTATTGTGAAATACTGCAGTTATAAGTCATCATCACGACATATCATAAGTGTGAGACTTTTTTTTTTGCCATAAATGAAACAAAAAATCAAAGCAGTTCTTTTATAATTCCCTCCTTCGTGTTTGCAGATGCATACTGTTATATTGAGATAGAAAGGTGGAGGAGGTAGATGTCTCCCAAGGACACGTGTCACACTGCGTCCTGCTTTGGTTTGCAGTCCTGAGTTGTTGGCTCGGTGCTGAGATGTTTGCAGTGGCCCTTCTCATGGCTTTTCTTTTGCCCCTTGCTGCTGGCCTGGAAGCATGTCCAGCTGTCCCATCATTCTGTCAGCGCTGCTGTCTCCCTCAGCCCCAGATTAAAAACGCTAAAGGGGCCGCCAGGAAAAGTGGCTTGCCCTCGTCTCTCAGGACTTATGTCAAAAATGTTTCAGTCCTCAGGTAATTTGCTACAGTCTGGGATCCTTTCACTATTTACATCAAAGACCTTTGCAAAAAGAGGGAAAGAGAAAGAAATGAAAGGTAGGAAAAAATGATATTTAGTTGTGAGTAGTGACAGATCTACATTCTTGAGTATTGACATGCGATCTTAGTGAGGAGTCCTCCTCTCTGCGCGGATGCTTACGGAGTCTAGAGCAGTCCTTCAATCTGACTGATAAAAGCAGTGGGTCCGTGGACTGTCTTCCAAAGCAAAGCTTAGTCAAACAAATCGACTCAACTCCAAAAGAATGCACAGTCACTCCTACACAAATAGACAGCACACCAGACACCAGAGGTTCAGAAAATCACAAACAGTTACTCCAGAGAGCAGTTCCTCATCTGTTTTTCTCACATTCGACAGATTCCAAAATATGAAGGGCAAAATGTGGATAATGTGCTGTCTGGATTTTTCCTCTGCATACTTTTCAGGCAATTTCATCATGTTGCCAAAATATAGGGAGGAGCACTGAATCAGTCTGAAATGGCCTTGGAAAGGTGCACAAGTATTCTGCATTTAAATGTAAGCTGATTCTCCCTCCTGTGTAAGATCATTTTCCACTGTTGGACCTACAAACGGGTTAAGACCTGTGAAATGAGGGAGAGGAATCAGAAGTGTTCCGATTTTGAAAGTGTATTTGTGTTTTTTGATTTAGTTTCAATGACAAATACCAAGGAAAAAATATCAGGACTGATGATTTTTATTTAAAAAATTGAAATGATCTTTTTGGGGCAACGTGATATGGTGCATAGCACTGTCACCTCACAGCGAAGAGGTCCGGGGTTCGACTATAAGCTTGGGCCATTCTCCCCGTATCCTTGAGGAATCTCTTCAGTTTCCTCCAAAGTCCAAATACATGTATGGGGTTAGGTTAATTGGCTGTAGGTGTGAATCTGTTTCTCTGTGTTAGCCCTTCAACAAACTGGCAGCTGGGATAGTTGGGAGTTTTAATCTATTGAGCATTTTACACAAGTTATAACAGGCAGTTCAACACATGGCTTTTAGCTTAGTTTTCGTCTGGCCTGACCAATGGGCTCTGGTCATGGTGAGGCGTCCGTCATCCATCGACAGTCCATAATAAGACACGTTACTTCTCCCAGAGTACTGGTTAGATTTTAGTGAAACAAGATTAATTTGTCCTGCCGGTAACTGTGAGCCCCACTGACACCTTAGTGGATTTGAATGTTTCCATACGTCACACATTACAATAACCTGTGACTTGAGCGACCAGATCACTGACTTTGAGGTGACCTCTAAATTCTAATACAGTCTGCTGTCTTCATGCGTAAAACAGTAAATGATTTTCATCATCTCACAGTTTGAAATGTGCACTTGTCCTGATTTTTTGCACTGCAAAAGAAATTTAGCCTTTCTCTAATCCTTTCACATTCCCAAGAATCTGCCGCTGCTATGAGTGAAGCGAATGATGGAAATCACAGTCACAAACATACCCTCCCACAAAAGATAAGTGTTTTAAACTGCATTCTTTGTAATGACGAGTAGGGGGCGACTTCAAAAATTATGGTGCCATTTAGAGTAAAATGGACAGTAAAGCATTCCCTACCTTGTGACTGACAAGTCATTAAACTATGAGTGTGCACAACCTTGCTAACTAATTTCTTTTATATCCTATTGCTGGTTACTTTCAGGATCAGTGTGGATTTTCCAATACCTCAAATGTTGTAAGTGTTGTGATGCCATAAGCCAACTTGATCTCTCAGATGGCCCCAATCAGAAAATAATCAATAGAATACCTCTTTTTGCATTTCTTGTTCTCTTCGATGTGGGCGCCCCCGTGTGGTCACAGACTAAATGGTAAATAGCCTGCATTTGTATAGCATTTTACTCAGTCCCTAAGGACCCCAAAGCGCTTTACACTACATTCAGTCATTCACCCATTCACACACACATTCAC
>NW_005187402.1:4557158-4561638 GCF_000239375.1 Pundamilia nyererei | reverse complement strand
TGCACAATCGGTGGCTGACTAAATACTTTTTTGCCCCACTGTAAATATATAAGAGCTGCTTATAAATCTCTGATGTTTGTCACCCTCGGTCCTGAAAAGAACGCCTGTAGATGTTTTCTGGATGTCTCTCCTTCTGGCAGACAGTCATAACGAGCACCTGCGTTGTGGACCTGCTGGGCTAAGTACAGTGTGCATACTGTGTAGTGTACATACTGCACTTTCAACACATACAAGTGTGCACATGTGTGATGGAAGTGTTTGACACCAGTCCCGTCTCAGCATTTGGACTTTTGAAACGCACCAACACAAAGGAATTTGCAGATTCTCTGCAGGCCGAGACAAACCTGTGACATCTTCACAGCACAACATCTCGAGCTTTCTACAAACCAGGAATGCAACCTGGCAGAAAAAAACAGTGATTAAAGAGGGTAACAGGATCAGCTGTAATCAGCTTGTCCTGAGAAAATGCCAGGGATTTTTCATCCTTTGTCAGGTCAATCCAAGAGGTGATTTCTTTTCCTATTAATTATCTGCCATGCCGCAAAAAAAGAAAAAAGAAAAAAATATCATATCTCCAGCATGAGCAACTGTCTCTGCTTTCTTTCCAGAATTATCAAAATAGGCAGTGTGGGGAAGCGAGCTATACAGTGATGTGCGTGCCCTCTCATTTCTTTGACAAAGAACAATGGCTACCTCATAACTCCAGAGTTTCTTCAGAAGTGTGGGGGGGGGAATAACGATTATCCAAAGACATGTTCTCTCATGTGACAAATTCTGTTTTCACAGGCCAAATCCTTTGGTGCCTCTCTGCTGAAAATATTTCGAGCTTGTAATAGAGATTTAATCAGAAGATAAGGAGTGGCCTGAGCACTGAGAGACGGAAAGAGAGAAGAGTGATGATCGTGCATCTCGAGCTTATCGCTGATGGAATAGCTCAATGACATCCTCTATTTAGCCCGAATGACAGCCGCCTTTTATAGCACCCGCTGGAAGACAGGTCACGAAGGAAGCCAGATCACCTTCTCTGCCACACAGGTGTATGCTGTGTCAATGCTGCCCTCTTTTGATCGTGTGAGGAATATCATCAAACCGGCTCATCTTTTTTACACTTTCATTCTTGTATCCTGGAAACTACATGTGTCCACTTATACCCTACAGCTTAATTTATGGGCAACACAAGAGGGCTGTGTTAAAAACATATTACAGAATATCATCAAAGAGGAACTTTGACATGGTTTGACACCTTTGAGTTAATTTATTGCACATTTTTAAAATTGTATGTGTCCTAACTTCAAACATTGCATCAGACAAATTTTAAAAAGTGATCGATCATCATGTCAATGTTCAAGTTACTTCATTTAACGGCTCTTATCCATTGCCCTTCCAAAGCTGGTGAAAAAATGTAATTAAAAGATTCATTTCATGAACACAAACACATTCTGTTCAAGCTTGGTCCTAAAGGGCATGCTTTAGTATTGTTTCTAAGGCACACAGGGCAGGGCAGTAAAGATCAATTACTAAGTTGCTGTGTGAATTCAAAACTGTAGTCAAAACCCAATGAATTCTTCAATTTATCTCACACAGTCTTAAGTACAGTCTTATGGTGCGATGTGGAGGCTGTGTATATGTACCCTAGACCCATGGTTTTCAAACTTTGGCTCTGATGCCCTTGGTGGGGCATTACAGGGGGAAGCATGAACATTTTTTGGCATCTAAGACAAGGTTTGAGAACCAGCGGGATAAACTATGCCTCTAATGCTCTTTAATGCCACATAAGTAACATGACATTAACATACTGTGTGTAGGCTCATTTTCAGCCAGCGGAGCTGCTTCTGATACTGTCCTAAAACAGCAGGGAACCAAATGGAAATTTGAAGCCTAATATTTGCAAAACACACATTAATTATAATAATAATGGATTGATATAGCAAGGCACTGAAAGCGCTTTACAATTCCACTATTCATTCACTCTCGCATTCACACACTAGTGGAGGCAGCTACAGTTGTACCCACAGCTGCCCTGGGGCAGACTGACAGAGGCAAGGCTGCCATATCGCGCCATCGGCCCCTCTGGCCAACACCAGTAGGGTAAAGTGTCTTGCCCAAGGACACAACGACCAGGACAGAGAGCCCGGGGATCGAACCAACCTTCCGGTTACAGATGCGATTCCCAACCCCCTGAGCCACGGTCGCCCTTATTATCACTGATGCAATCCAGAGCTACACTGTTGCACTGTGGTTGATGAACTGCCCCGTGTTTCTTGGGCAAACACGCCTCCAGATGTTGCCACGGCCTCCATCAGTTGTTGCTTTACTGCTGTGACTTGTGAAAATGTACATGAAAATAATGTTTTCAAGCTCTTTTAGTGAGATTATAAACAAGATTTGATTTGATATGTCACCACTCACTGTGAAGTATTTTAAGGCTGCCTGAGAAATTGCCCTGCACCTCTCAACAACTCTGAACAATAAAATTAAATGCTAATTGTAAAGCTGTTGTTGAGATCATTGGCTGTTAAGTTTCAAAGAGCTGAGACACTCAAACCATGAATGGCCCACTTTACCTAATGGCCCAATTTACTACAGTTTACCTTATTAGCATTTTAAAGAGAAATACATTTAGCATCTGTTGCAAGGTTGTTGGGTTCTGGTTTTGTTTTTTCCCTTACAGATTAAGAGCTGAAAATACAAATAAAATAAAATCAGTTTCTGGTCTCAGCCTGGCCACAAATATTCTTTTAAAAATGTATGGCTCTGCCATTGTTCAGGATTGTTTAGGAGCTATTGATTTAGATTAATGACATGTCACATGGGCACGGGAGGAAGCAAATACACACTTTACGAATTTGAACTTAATTTATTTACAAGAATAGTAATACATTATAGGCAACTTTAAAAATCTGTACACTGTACATTCAAGGCTTTGAGAATTTTCCACCCTCAATTGCAATTTATCCCCACTAGGTGGCTCTGCTCCTGTCAGCATGTCAGTCTCTGATCCACATCAAAACCAAGGCCTCCAAATGGGTGGGGAAGAGTTTGGTGCCAACACTTCCCTGTGTAGAAGGTTTGAGGGGGGTCTCATTGTGGTGAGAGGGGAGAGGATGGAGTGAGGAACTGTGGGTGAGAAGCTAAAGAAGGAGGTGTTGGAAGATGGAGGTGAAAGGCTGGGGGGGATGGAGAAGAGAGAGGCAAATGACGCAAAAGAAGAGGTGGCATACATGGAGAAAGAAGGGGAGAGCCAGGGAGAAGGAGGAGGGCTCAGGTAGTCATGGCATGGCGTGGAACAAGCGAGAGGCTGAAATGGGGAATAAGACGGGAAAAGCAAAACGGGAGGATCTTCTTTGGAGTCGGATGAGCAAATGGTATCCACAGATGCTGCGCGCTGGTTGAAGTCTGGTTTCAGCTGCAGACCCTCTGCGTGATGTTTAAGCCCCTCAATCAGGCTTGTTCTCTGTGCCGGTGTTATCCTGTGCATGTAGCTGGTCAGCTGGGCCACACACTGCTGAAAACCTGCGCTCTCTCTGCCAAAGAGAGGAGGAGCATTGGACTCCGAGTGGCCACTGTCTGCCAAAGGAGCATGAGTATCAAATGAGTCTGCAGGATGCAAAAAGACAGAGATGTGAGGGATAAACAAGTGGAACATGAATATGCTGGTTTTAGTTTGATTTTGCTTAACTAACCATTGCTCAGGCCCTTTTTATCAGTCCACTTTTGGAGATAGTCAACAGCCAAGTCCAGAATCTCTGCTTTTTCTATTTTTGGATTCTGCAGCCGCTGTTGATGATGGACAGGTCAAATCAAAGAACAAAGGAGAGGAGAAACCGTTTTTTCCCACTGCATTTATGGCTTACTTGCCAACTCATACACAGTTAAGGTTGTTCAGACATTACTCACTGGATCAGATGTGGCATTCATCAGCAGATGCCTCAGTTCAGCTAGACTTTGATTTATTCGATCTCTTCTCTTCTTTTCCACAACTGGCTTCAGAGTCTTTGAGAGAGGTCACGACAAAGCTTTGCTTTAGTGATGTGATGAAAGTTCAACACAACGAATGCTGACTTCACTGCTTTGCTAAAGCTAAGAAGCTACTTTGTCCTCGTCTACCCAATTTAGAATAAGAACATTAGCTTACAGTGATAAAAAGTTTTCCTAATCCCAAAAAGAATCATGCAATATAACACAGAATAATGATACAGTTTCCTACCCTTTTCCTGCTCTTCCCATCATTCTGGGTTTGGTTTTGGAGTTTCCTGGTCATGTTGCAGTGCTCTATCCAAATGTCCTCCAGAGGTTTAAAGCCCCCTGCCTCCTACAGGGGGACTTATAAGTGCACCTCCTGCGACCTCTGATTGGCTGGCACGTGTGCGTGATGACACTGACCAGAGACTGGAGTGACTGTGGGAAAACCGAAACTTGAAACCGTTACCAACATGGTGACAATTAAAGACAACATGTTAAATCTGTGGCTAAACGTGTG